>NW_020194275.1:3755130-4380985 GCF_002847465.1 Aspergillus novofumigatus IBT 16806
AGGCGGTTGGGGCTCTCCAGGGAGGAGGTGCAGGTTGTTTGGGATTGTGTACAGCTGGTGGCGCGGTTCTATGGCGTAACGCTGGACAAGGTTCCTACTGTTGAGGAAGTGGAAGCTGACATATAAGTCTGTTTACTTTCATGATAGACGGTCCTAAAAGACATGCATTTCGCATCAATGGAAAGGCTAGTACAATGAAAGCTCGCCTTGCCATTCCATCGTGACGAGCCAAAATGTGAGCTCCAATATAGAATCTTAGATTTTGCAAGCAAATGACATGCCCTGTCTCCAGTTCAAGGTATGATTCTTCTTAGAGACGACCTTCACCAGCTCGTTTTCATAAATGCTTCTTGTCGCGATGACACTATAGATCCCAGATAAAGATACAGGTCACGTGCTTGCGATAAGCTGCTGATAAAGCCAAGGTCCGAAAAAAATTAGCGAGGGGCCCTATCGGAGCGTCTTTTATTGACCGCCGACGAAGAGTCTGGAGAACTTCGACTGCCAAGACAGACGCATCTCAGTCCTACAGATATCATTGATATCAAGAGACATTCAGAATGGGGAAGCGAAAAGAGCTCAAAGATAATGACGTCGAGATGGGCGGTACCGGGCGCCCGGTGGAGGACGATGAGTCCGACGAGGTATGGATGCCATCCTGCTCCTATCGCATTTCATGCTAACGACATTTATGTCGACCAGGAAATGGATATGGTGAATGTGGATTTCGAATGGTTTGATCCGCAGCCCGCTGTGGATTTCCACGGACTCAAGAATCTCCTCCGACAACTATTCGACGCCGATTCTCAGATCTTCGACTTGTCCGCATTGACGGATCTGATACTAGCACAGCCATTGCTCGGATCGACAGTAAAGGTGGACGGCAATGAATCCGATCCATATGCCTTCTTGACCGTATTGAACCTGCAGGAGCACAAGGTATCTCAACTTGTTCTTTGAGGACTGAGAGGAGCTAGGCTTACTTGTTCAGGATAAACCCGTGATCAAGGATTTAACATCGTACCTCCAACGCAAAGCCTCGTCCAATCCTTCACTCGCACCACTTTCGGAGCTCCTTTCCCAATCACCCATTCCTCCAATTGGATTGATTCTCACCGAGCGCTTGATCAACATGCCTGCCGAAGTCGTTCCTCCAATGTATAGCATGCTTCTGGAGGAGATCGCGTGGGCCATTGAAGACAAGGAGCCGTACAACTTCTCCCACTATCTGATTGTCTCCAAGACATACGAGGAGGTTGAATCCAAGCTGGACATGGAAGAGTCCCGGCCGCAGAAGAAGAAGAAGAAGTCCGGCAGCAATGTCGAGCGGTTCTTCTTTCATCCCGAAGATGAGGTGCTTGAGCGACATGCGATCTGCTCTGGCTCGATAGAGTATACACACAAGCACGACGAGGGCCTCTCAGACTCGAAACGAGCTTTTCAGGATCTCGGCATCAAGACATCGGGAAGTCTGATTTTGATCGACGGCCCGAAACTGGAAGCTGCAGTCAAAGAAGTGACGGATTACTTAAAACCTCCTGTATAGACATATCAGACCTGCAGCCAATGATTTCATGACGAAAGAACAAAAGTATGAGTATTAGCGGACGCATGCATGTCTATATCCATCATTCAACCCAGAGATTACAGCTTCTTTTCTTTTCGTGAGGGCATAAGATACATCATTCGCATCAATACATCATATATACTGGCGAGGCCACCTATATCGTTCACTCCCATTGAGTGCCTTTCAGCCGTTGCATGAGGTACTCGACTTCCACCACCTTGGTCAGAGGAATGACATATTCCTGTTTCCACAATCAGAAATGTTCGTTTTTCAATGCAGTCAAACCTCGCACTCACCTTGTACATGGCAACCACCGCATCCACATTGATCTTCGGCCCTGTCTCCGACGGAAACGCAGGGTCCGTCCCGTAAGTCTTGGCCTTAAGGCCCAATCGCTCCAGCACCTTCTGTTCTACCTTCGCATCGGTAATGGCCGCATCGATTCCGGCCCGATCATTGGCTTTGATCAGCTTGACAAACAACTCAGGGTCCTTCTGGAACTTGGCCTCCGCGACAAATTTGCCAAAGTGAATGCGACGCGAAAGCGCCTGCAGCACGCTGACGTCGCACGTCGCCGCAGACCCGTAGTTCTCTTTTGCTTCTCCTCGATCCTCGCGTTCGAAGTGGGCGCATACCGCGGGAAGGATATTCTCAATATATCGCTTCTTGATGATCTCGTTGACATTCACGTCGTTGTCGTGGAGGATCTTAGGGTACTCGAGGGGTTGCAGGATGGGCTTTTCGAGCACCTCGGGGAAGAAAGGGTATTCGTCGGGAGACTCATAGCGACGAACGCGGGACTGTAGGCGCTCCTGCTCTCGGAGCAGGTAGTCCATTAAACTGACCTCATCGCCTGGAATCTTGACCCCGCCAGGGATGTAGATGGTCTTGTTGAGGGGGAATTGAACGCGCTCGATCAGGTGGAAAGTGATTGTATCCTCTAGACGACTGAGACAGAGGAGAAGTTATAAGATTCCAATCAGCGAACGCATTCATCTGAACAGTGAACATGAAAAAATACCCGGGGTCGGAGATGGTTATGTATGTGCGGGGCAGAAGCAAGGAAGAATTCAGACTTACATCAACTGAAATCTGATGTTGGCCAGATCCAACGCCTTGGAGGCGTCTGAAAGATCAATTGCAGCGTCCATGCTTCAGTTAAGCTCAGGTCGTCGGGATTTTTCTAAGCTTCCCCAGTTTCTAGAATCTTTGGTTATTCTAAGCTAAGAGGGGAAGAAATTGGCGCCGATGGTCGGGCAGCTTCATCCAGTTTATGTAGGACAACATCCACGCCGGACTAGGAAAGCACCGCCTCGGTGACCGTGGAGGTCATCTTCGCTCTAGATTGTGTAAGACAGCATGAGTAGCCAAAGGTTTTGACCGGCCTCATTCTTTTGTTACTTCTGCCTTTCAACAGATAGTAGAAGTCTGAGAAGTCTACTAGCTACCTAGACATCTACCTAGGTATTATGATCTCCGTATTTCACTGCGGTCATGTGGTATTTTTGGAACATTAAGCCTCCTCCGTCACAGCTTAAGAGCTGGGAAACATCTATTCTTCTGCATCCAGAGGCTGGATTTTCGATAATCGGGTCTAGTATTACTATCTAGGCCGGGATAAAGACTCTATTCCAGAATATATTATTGATCATCCCTTCGCTCATCGACATAGGTAAGGGACTCGCAGAGTATCGAGGCAGCTGTCCCTCGCTAGCTGGCGGTAACAATAATACGGCAGCTCGGAGACACGGTAATTCATCGCGTGCAACTCCAGACCAACTCTTGATCTTCCCCAGCGAGCCGACCGAGTGCCGAGAAGTCGCCCTTGAAGCGATTCGACTCTTCTATTTTGTCCGGATAAGCCGTATGGGTGTTTGAGGTCTTTCAGTCTCAAAAGACCCTCCGGTTAGCCTCATGGCGACACAGCGCCGCGATGAGTCGCCTTCTGGTTTATCAGATATTGTCGAGCCGGATGGTCTTTTAGGGATCGGCTTAACGGTGCGCTTCTATTCTTTTCCTTGCTCCCTTCGTTGTCCGCGTTCGACTATGACTTTCGTGGTACGGGCATGGTCAGTACTGTATGCTGATATTGCTTCAATATGTACAGACCCGGCATATCGAAGCCTTCGGGAGAAAAGTCACATCGACTGCAGGGCATTTGATGGGACCGATCACCGAGTCAAGCAATGGCGGGCATTACCACACTGCCATGTCCGACATACATCGTGAGTTACGGCGGCCGACAACTCAGCGCAAGGTTTTTTCCCTGACACAAACCACTCCGACCGACCTCGTTCGTTCCAAGCTCTCAACATCTGAAATTCAATCGCGCGCCCTCTCTTCTCTTCCCGACGAGCTCCTCGCAAACATTCCCGAAGACTCCAGCTCCTACTCTCTGTTCGAGGGCTTCAAGGCCACCCAAGACGACCATGAATTCAGAAAAGCCCACCGACGGCGCAGTTCGAAAGGGAAGAAGCTGCTGAAGGATGGCGAGGCGACTGCGGCTCTTCCGTCCGCGCCGACGGACTTGAAGAAGGAACGGGACCTGTTGAGCCGGCGGCTGAACCTTATGGGTGTGCGCAAGAATATGTGCAGCTCGGAGATCCACGAGATTGACAACAAAATCGCTAACCTGCACAACATGAGGAAAATCGTGCTGGATCGGTTGGCAGGGTTAGAGATGGAAGAGGCGGAGCTTGAACATGAGTGTGGGTTACGGCGAATCCGATGGCTTTATGGAACTCTTTCTGACACCTGACAGTGACCGAAATCGACAACAAGCTTGAGGATATCCAAGAGGAAGCCCCGAAGACTCCTGTAACAGCTGTAACACCGAAATCTTCGGCAGTGAACGATGACTCGGTCGTTTCGGAAGACGCGGCTATGGATGCGTCTTTCATGTCAGAATCGATCTATCAGAAACTACCTTCGCATTCGCCGCGGAGTCTGAAACAGCGCTCTATAAGTACTGTTTTCCAAAGCTCGTTACTCTACCATCCGTCACTAACAACAGCTAGGGAAACGCTCGATGCCTATCCTACACGAACACTTCGCGCCCGGATCACAGATCAAGGAAATGCAAGCCCATACTGACATGGTGACAGCTATTGACTTCGATTACCCGTTTGGTACGATGGTGAGCGCCGCTCTGGATGACACCGTCAGAGTTTGGGACCTTAATATTGGCCGCTGTACGGGGTTCCTGGAGGGCCATAATGCCTCTGTTCGGTGTTTGCAGGTCGAAGACAACATTGTCGCTACAGGATCTATGGACGCTTCGGTCAAACTCTGGGACTTGAGTCGTGCTCGGACTGTGACCCGTGACAACCGTCTCAACAAACATGAAGAGGGTGAAGGGGAGGACGACAATGCGTCAGATGCTTTCTCATTGTTTTCTGCAACTACTCTGGAGGACTGCTATGTGTTTTCACTCGACGCCCACGTTGATGAAGTGACAGCGCTCCATTTCCGAGGGAACACGCTGATTTCCGGCTCCGCGGATAAGACTTTACGGCAGTGGGATCTTGTCAAAGGACGTTGCGTTCAGACATTAGATGTCTTATGGGCCGCAGCTCAGGCGTCAACCCTCGGGGCTGACACGCAATGGCGCCCTTCGGGACGCCTCCCGGACGCATCTGCGGATTTCGTCGGCGCACTCCAGTGTTTTGATGCTGCGCTCGCTTGCGGTACTGCCGACGGTATGGTCCGCCTATGGGATCTTCGCAGCGGTCAGGTTCATCGTAGCCTCGTGGGCCATACTGGGCCAATCACGTGCTTGCAATTTGACGAAGTGCACTTGGTGACGGGAAGTCAGGACCGCAGCATTAGAGTAAGTCTTCCTTCGGAATATCTCTTCTTCTGACTTCTGACACTATTGCAGATATGGGATCTACGCATGGGCTCCATCTTCGATGCGTACGCCTACGACAAACCAATCACCAGCATGATGTTCGACACAAAGCGCATAGTCGCTGCGGCCGGCGAGAACGTTGTCAAAGTATATGATAAGGCCGATGGACACCACTGGGACTGTGGAGCCGGGGTTGGTGCAGATGAGTCCGGCCCGGCGCCTGCGACAGTCGAGCGAGTACGGCTCAAGGACGGATACTTGCTTGAAGGCCGCAAGGACGGTACCGTGGCAGCCTGGACTTGTTGAACAATTCTACCGGCTCTTTCTTAAGTCTACATGATTCTTAACGGCTTGCATTGTCATCCTATATTCAACGCTGCTTTTCTCAAGTTGACCCGTCGCAAATCATGACCATGATTTGCGCCTTATGCTATAACACCATTCTTCACACTTGTATACTAGCACGTATCTTGGAACCAATATAAAGGCGAAATGGCAACTGTATGTGGGGCCAAGGGTGTGCCAATCCGGACATGAAGTGACATAGCAGGCTTCCTCAAAATAGAACAAAGAAGAAATATTTAAAGCTGAAGTGTTCAAGTCAAGATGAAACATTGCTCGGGGAATCGAACAAGAGTGATGCATGAGATAAGGGGACTTGGATGCCAGTCAAAGTATAAAGATATTATAAAAAATTCAAGCTTCTCCGTGTCTTCTCGTAAGCATAGATTGGCCATTGAGTTCACTCAATATTCCCAGGGTGGATTTCTTTCATCTTCGTAATCCTCATCTCTCTTTGTGCTCTTCCTTGACTTCGCTCTGTTGCTGCGGTTGCCAAGCCTTTCCCGATTTGGCTCCATAATGGAACGGGTACTGGACCAAATACTTGACATCTCCCTTTCCACAATACGAGCAACCATCGAGGGAGCAATATAACCTCTAACGCGTGGTATTGAAAGATCTAACAGCGAATCTATCGAGAATATCCTCTATTCTCGGTTCTGAGGTTTAAGCTCTGTGGGTCTTCATTCCAGCCACCGCGAAAAACACCCGCGTTTCGACAGCTTCGGCGCGCCAAACTCCTTCATTTACGCGGAGGCTATTCTTGACTACGCCAACCGCCATTCACAAGGCTTTACTGAGTCGCTTTATTCCCTGGGGCGCTTTTGTCTTGATGCTGTCTTTGTCTTGTTCTTCCCAAAGATAAAGTGGAAAGTATCCCGCATTGGATGCGGCGATATCACTGTTGCGCCTGTCTTTTAGTCCGCCATCTTGGCCTCACTTTGGTCTCACCAACAGACCACCACTGCAACAACCTGGAGATCGCGCAGAAACCATTCACTGATTCTATGGTATGTGGAAGCTGTTATTACATCTTTAGAATTTATCATCAACTCTTGTTGGTTTTTGTGCCTTTGTTCTAAAGCGCCTTGAACGACACGAGAACGATTCTCTGCCTGAGGTCGCCGCTTGAGAAGTGTCGGCTTCGACTCATGCAGACCAGCTCCAGATAGCGAGCGCTGTTTACGAAATTGTAAGTCTTGACACTGAGCTCTTCGTCAGACCCCTGTTTATCTGCGCCTGCTGTGTTGGAGTCTCGCAACTGTGTCTATCTTTGACGGATCCACCCTGAGACACCGTTGTCTGTTGTTCCAACTGACCTTGCGTAGACAACAATATACGGCTGTACAAATCCGCCTGGAATAGATGCCGCCTAAGCGCGCGGGCACCAGGCGAGCCGGAGCTACTGCTCGCTCCGAGGCCTCGATCATTTTTGGCCATTCGAGTCCAAGTGTCAGTAACCAGCCGCTGCCAGATGTGCCTACTCAGCCAAGCTGGGCCTATGGCTCACCGGCAGCACCTGTCCTTCCTCGTCGACTAGTCGCGAAGAAGATGGGTTTGGCCGAAGTGGCCGAATCAATTGATCAGACCATCAGAGACGCCCAGAAGCGAGATCGACAGAATGACACAGATGAATCCAGTGACACAGATGATCGACCTCATATGAACACACGCTCACGGAGACGGTCATCGGTTGCTAACGCATCGCCTATCCGCCGGCGAACCAAGCGAGAACCGACTCCCGATCAGGTGCAATTGCTTGATGCGTTACGCGACGCGACTGTTTCCCCGAATCAGCGCAACGGAGAAAATGAAACGCAAGCAGAGAGATCTACTGCAACCCCAACTCCTCCTATCCCGCACACACTTTCTACTATGTCCAGCCCGGCCTCTCAGATCCTTACAGACCCCAAATATCCCTCTCTGCCAATAGAACAGCTGTACCCTTCCCCAATGCAGCGCATTGGCTCCCCCACTCGCAACGACGTGTCTCTAGAAATGTCGCAAAATGCAGGCATAGATGACAACGAATCGGTCATTTCGTGGATGGTAGAACGCGATATCCATGATGATGACCTGCAACGGACACGTTCCACTCGCTATCGCAAAGAGCCAGTCGGGAAGAATATTACTGCACCACCTCGTCGCTTTTCTGGGCTTGCTTTCGCAAACGAGACCATTGTAGAGGAAGACGAACCCGATTCGCGTCTTTCTGTCTCGAAAGCACCTCGAGAACCGACAGTGGAATCTGAGGCACAGTCAGACCATCAAACAGAGCCGGATCAGCCTCCGGAGCCTCAAAAGGAGCCTTTACCACAAGTGGAAGTGTCTTCGGCACCCGCGCGGACTATCATTCCAAATCTTTTTACGAAAGAACAGTCGTTCAATAATTCTACCACGCTGCCATCAGACCAATCGTTCACAGACCACGCTCGACCAACACCAGCCACTTCTTTCATCCCTAGAGTATCAGTTTCTCTTCCATGGACACAAATTCTTCGAATAGCTGGTGCTATACTTCTGGCCGCCATCTCTCTTTTCACAATTTATTCGCTCAGCGACAGGATTGCTAGCATACCACACGACATCGCCTCGCTCTTTCCCTTTCGCAATCCCGCGCCCTCAATTCCCTTGAACACTTCTGGCATAGAGGCGCTGAATAGTCTCAATAACCAAGTGATGAGATTAGGAGCGCAAGTCTCTTCTATCTCTCAGGAATTGAGCGTCGTCAAATCTGAGGTCAAAAACGTCGCTGGCCCAACCACTATCATTGAGCCGGTCAAAGTGCCTAAGAAGCCCAATTTTCTCAGTATAGGGACCGGCGTATTGGTAGATCCGCGCATGACAAGTCCAACCTATGGAGAGAAGAAATCCAGGCTGCCTAAGTGGTTGCAGGACCGGGTACGTGATTGGGACACAGATCCGCGTTCAAACCCGAACCCACCTCTTACGGCCTTGTTGCCCTGGGACAGTGTGGGCGATTGCTGGTGTAGCGCTCCACGAAACGGTGTGTCGCAGCTGGCTCTTCACTTGAGCCGGCCCATTGTACCGGAGGAGGTGGTCGTCGAGCATATTCCCAAACATGCTACCCTTAATCCAGGAGCCGCACCCAAGGACATGGAGCTTTGGGTTCAATACACGATCAACAAAAGCACGTCTGGTGATCTTCCGACGGAAGCAGGATCTGCCGGCTGGTACAAATCCTACCTAAACTGGCTCCTTTCTTTTGAGTCCAGAGTTCTCGAAACGGAGTACCAGTCTCCGATGCTGTCAGAGCGCTTCTCACTGCACGACTATATCATGGGCTATCTTCGTCCCGCATACCACAATGAACCAGAGAGTGCTTATTGGAACACTACTACTCTGGGCCCGACATTCTACCGTGTAGGGAAGTGGAAGTATGATATCCACGGGCAACACCACGTCCAGGAGTTCAGTCTGGATGCGATCATCGACCAGCCCGACATCCGTGTAGACCGAGTCGCTTTTCGCGTCAATTCAAATTGGGGGGCAAACTTTACCTGCTTCTATCGGTTGAAGTTATATGGTCATCTCTGATTTTCCAACCGGGCTGCTGCACATACGGAGAGGGACCGACTACTAGTGGCTAGTGAGATTCGATATGTGGCATTACTTTTACTCTTTAATTGGTCATTCTTCCAATCGTTCTCATTAAGCGTCCACCTACAAGGGCCGCCGCCACAGCGACTGATAACGGCTTCCGTCGAGCATGGTTAGGGTCATTTGAATGACTCCTATCCGTTCTAATTCATGACTTTTTTGTTGATTCCTCTTACCTTTTCCGTCCATCTGCCCTCGCGGATGTATTTTCATGGAAGCATAATCGGCGTTTACCTGAATTACAAGAGCTTTGGGCTTCGGAGGGCGCTTTGAAGGCTGAGATTCCCCTTGATTGCAATAGGAATGCTTTAAATGCTTTCTTCTGCTTCTTTATACCATATAGATGATTCATTATTGAATGCAGATTTAATGCTGCTTGACTATTGACAACCTAAGATGTACGAGCTTCTCAGTATAACCCACTTCATTGAGCGAGAGGAGTAAACCCCAGATGCTTGGCTACGTAAAGATAAACCGAGATGTATGGAATCTAAGTCTTGCGCCGTCTAATCCGATGAGGATGCAGAACTTGCAGGTGGAGCTCGCCTGCGAGAGGCTTCCGAATGGGTCACCTGTTTCGCGAGTGCGTCTAGACGTAAGGTCTCGGCTAGCCTGTGGTTGTGAGCCCTGTCGCTGGTGTCACGCAAATTTGGCAGGCACCTTCTGAAAGAAAAGGCACTGAGCATCGATGGCATCGCAGGTAATGCAGAAGTGCTAGTCAGGGTAAATTTGCTCTCATCCATGACAATATTCACGGTGAAACTTCCGCTGGCATCCGGACCAGTGACGAGACATCTCACCCCTATAGATGACTGGATTCTCCGCATCGATAGCATGCCACTCATCTTAGTCTCCTGTATATCTGCATATGGAGTAGTTTTATTTGTGGATGAGCTTCCACTTGGAAAAGAGCGCTTCAAGCCGCGGGAGTAGGAGGAGCCTGTTTAGGAAACACATATCTTCCTCATGTCTGAGATGAGCATCCTTGCTTGAGGCCCTGCTGTAATAGCATAAGTTCTCTTCTCATCCGACTTACTGCTGTGCGCGCGTTCTTTTTATGCGCAACCAGGTGAAAGGACTTGTCAAATCCTGTGTTGCGTGGGTCACATATGTGCTTATCTGACTCATTTTCGAACACGATCGAACGCCACTGATCCTTTGGAATGCTTGCGAATGGATTGTGTCTGATACCTGTAAGTACCGCCGTCGACACCCAATGAGGATAGATACATGTATGGCTTTCGAAATGGAACCGGGGGAGGGGGTGGGGGTGTTGCAGTGATGAGTTGCCTAATGGGCTGCTTTTTGGTCGCTTGAATGTACCATCCGCAATTATGGTCCCCCTGGTGTTCTGATAGTGATCGATTGGTCTCTGTGAGGGGTCCTAAGAGATGATCCCAACTAGCTGGACAAGAAAGTAACGATTATAACCTGATTATGCCCTTAGAAGCCCAGGGCGAGGATTATGAAATGTGTTGTTTTTCCACTCGAAGGACAGCTTCATGAATAACGTGTTGTAAAACTAACGCTGCTTGGCTACTCGCTCTCTATTGAGATATTCAAAGACGCTTTTCAGATAAGTGAGGATGTCTGTGGCGCCTTGATAGGGGTTGAGGGCGTCGTCCCTCACACTATTTCTGCTACCCATCACCATCGTCCACCTATAAGACCCAAGTATGGGCCGCTGGGAACCCGTTGTCCAATGTCCATTGATGAGAAGATCATACTCCTTGCTAGGGCATCCAAGCCGTCGTCATTTGCCGTGGAAGTGGATAAGCATTCATGAGTAGTTTAGAATCTACCTTGCACATGTTTTGAGCATCGAGTCAGCGGGTGTAGGAAGGTGAGTTTCTGGATATTTCCATAATGGCTCTGAGCCGTGCTGAATGCTTCCTGATGTTTTTCGTTGAAGGTAACGGCACTTGACGTGTTAGGAGGACTACCCGACATGCTTTCGTACATATCCCTATTAGTGGGAGGGTAAAAACAATGGTTCGAATGCAGAAATCTGCTCAGCCGCCCGCGGATACTCCCATGGCACGTAAGGCCGCTACTTGACGGCGAAAAGGATGATTCGAGCTGTGACTAAGGTATTGTTGGACAGCTGCACTTCGAAATAAGGGCAATCCGAGTAGAGAATCTTTACAAGGACCATCTATAGTCCATGAGCTTGGATTCTATGTATGGCATCACGCATGTCGGCCAGATCCTCGACAGGGATTGGCTGTGGCTCAAGCCCGTCATCTAGCTGATGCCAGGTAGATTTAGACGTCCAACGGCGGGTGAGAAAAAAAGATAGTCATTCCAGGCCGTGTGATGGGCATGGGATCAGTCTGAGTCCGGGACTACTTTGTCAATGAGTTACCATTAGGCAGATCCAGCTGTTGCTCTGCAGGGAAGCCCAGGTAGCGGCAGTTGGCAGCTCAGCAGTTCTCTGGATACTGCAATTATGATTGTGATGGTAAGAACAATGTCACTGTTCTGTGATGCACCGCTAACGACCAACTGCCCGTGTATTGGCGAAGAGAAGGAATGCCCCTGACAGGTAGGATGTTGACTTGAGGATTCCGCATCCACATATGCCTGTGACCTGACAGTATGTATGCTGGAGCGTGGGTTCAAGAATTGCTTGCTGTGATAATGTCATTACAAAGACTCTTTCTTTCTTATGACGTCGAATATATGATAATGTAATGCGGCGGATGTATGATTCTGGATACCTGCAGAAGATGCTGGTGTGAAGGAAATTATTCGCAGGGGATCGTTGTTCGCCGTAACTGTCTGTCTTGGATGCCGTTTCCCGTGGGATCCTTTATTCCTCGCCGATGGAGTGGGATCAAGGATTTCCTCGTACCAGGACGTCGTACCTAGCGGCACGTTGGTTGTCGTTCGTCTCAGCCTGTGAAGTCCCGCATATGACGAGCGCCTGCGGGAGACACAAGAGTCAGCATATGAGTAGCTGCAAGGATCTCAGAGTAAAGTGCTTGAACACTTACCAATTCATTACGCGAGGATAACTCGGTTCGCTCTATTCCTGGTTGTTGCCAGGAACGAATGGGCTTTGGTGCTCTCGACCCTGCTCAGCAAGTAGATCCTGCGAAAGGCTTGGTGGTCGACGTATCCTTGTCAGAAGGGCTATACATAAGTCTTCCGAGGTAGGTTGATTATGGATATGCCAGGGCCGTGGTTGCTAGTCCTGAGAGCGTTCATACTGAAGGAAGACTTAAAGAAGGAAGAAAGAGGGAGATGGCGAGAAGAAGGTGAGAATTGTTGATTTAGCCTGGGAGTTGAGTGAACTTATAGACCAGAATGGGGGGTTTGAATAAAGCTTGGTAGTGATGCACAGCTACCTATTATTGGATATCTCGTAGATCCAGAGACAAACAAGTCATGCGGCATTGAAAGAAGTGAATGACGAGAATCAAACAGCTTGGCCATGATGCAGAGACAGTGGTCTGAAGCAATTAGGACACGATGATGGTTACACAAAACGGTCTAAGTCCTTTATCAATATAGCTACACACAGCAGTCTAGAGCTTACGTCTACAAATTTTGTATGATTACGGGTCATGTAAATTCCCTAAGTACTGAAAACGAAGCCCATGCAAGGCAGTGGAAGACAAGATTATCTACAGTAGTTAGGGGCTCAATATAGTGGAATGAAAGACTAGCTCATGGTTTATCTTCTCTCAAAAATACATGGTAAGACTCCTGGCAATGGCATCTAATTACACAGATCAACTCCCTGAGTCAAACTCAGGATTCACCCATGATGGCACTGGCGACTTCTTCCGCATCGACGCCCCAAACCAGTGCAATAATGCAAACACAGCCGTTCCAGCAACCGCGACAATCAAAGCCTGCGTGGTAAACGTCCATGTGTATCCTGCCGTGGCCTGCCATTGCGCAATGAAGAACTGGAGGTGTCAGTCAGCGACCACCCAGCAATCAACACTCAGTTACTCAAAGGAACATACTGGGTTGATGAAGGCGCTCAAGTTGAGGAAGACGGCATAGAAGTTGATCACAGCAGTTGACTGGAGGGGATAGCTATCGATGATATAGCTGCTTGTGACGGTATTTCCCATCTGGATTCCAGCTGCGACTGAGGACTGTCAGTAGGGATCCCTCACTCCATCAGCTGGACAAACTTACATAGGAAGAACGCGACTTGACCTACCATCCAATGGTAGTTCTTGTCAATACTGACACCCCAGACAACAAGTCCAACTGACATCTGGGTTAGCCTCCGTTTGTGCAAGCTAACCGAACAATCAACTCACCTGCCGTGATGGCGATAGCAGGATAGGCCAGCCACAACCGCATCTCCGCGACGCGCACGCTGCCATTCCTCTTCGCCAATCTCCCAACTATATAGTCACTCAGTCTACCTGAGCAACATATCTCCGAGGTCACTGTCCCCAGAAACAGCCCAAGGAACAGCAGTCCTTGAATCAAGGGGGCGTACGACGCGTACGCAGTAGGTACCATCGTGATGACCGACAGAATCCACCAATACCACAAGAAACAGTATCCGATAACGCCGACAACGACGACGGGAAATCGGAAAGTGAGGACAAAGCGAACGACGGAGTCCCATGGTTTGGGATGCCGCATGCCGGGAACGGGTCTGACATTGAACAAGCCGAGTTCTCTTGTTCTTGGAATGACAGGCCCGGCTGCTGCTGACATGCTCACAGTCTTCTCATCAGCTGGGCTCTGTTCAATGTCTGAAGAGGTCGGAGGTTTAAGGCCTTCCCGCGGCATGCGCTGTAGCATAGTCGTCCGCGGATATAGGGTTTCGGGCATGAGGAAGAGTTCGAGAACCAGCAGTGCGGCGAATAGGATGGCGTTGAACCAGTTAATCCATGCTGCGCTCACTAAATTCAAAAAGCCACCGACTGGGAAACCTTAGCATCTGCCGTTGGGGAGAGATACTTGAATCACTCACACGTTGGCCCTAGCAAGAGTCCAGAGTCAATCGCCAGTACCCACAGGCCAAGTTTCTGTCCGCGTTCATAGTCAAAGAAAAGATCATTGACTTTAGACATGAGTCAGTGCCTCCGTCACTGTTATCAAGACTATGCAGAGGTACCTACCAACCGCCATTCCAACTGTTGCCGCTGGACTAACCCCGAATCCCTGGAAGAATCGAGCAGCCATGTATCCGCTATAATTGTTTGCCACCGCTACCCCAATTGTCGACACGAGAGCGATGACCGTTCCGGTAATGAAAATGACCCGACGGCCGTATATGTCGCTGAACGAAGTCCAAAAGAGGGGACCGACTGAAAGTCCCAGGGCAGGAATCGCGACGGTCCAGTTGACCTCTGAGTAGCTGATACTGAACTGAGACTGGAGCTCAGGGAATGAAGGGACCGTTGTCGTTGTGATGTAAGTGAATAGGAAATATCTTCAAACAAACATTAGCAATGGCTGACTGATACATTGAGCTATGTGAGGACTGACTTGAACATGACGATCCCCAAGATGGTATGCTTCTCAAGTCTTGACCAGTTCAGCGGATCTAAGGGATCTGAAGTCGGTTGAGGATGTATCTTTATTCCATTTTGCTCTAGGGTAGTCTCCCCGACGACTCCCAGCTCAATTGGAACGGACTGCTTCTCATCAATGGCGGTGATTCTCTGCGGATCCCCTAGATCAGCTTTGCTCAGTTCCTTTTCCATCGTCTACGTGGGAGCATTCGATCTCAAAACGAGAGTCTTGTTGATGGATGTATAGGTAGTTCTCTCATGAGAGTGCTCGGCACTCCAAGGTATAAAAGGTCTATCTACATCCACAACATGGAATAAAAGAGCCATAAGGCCAAATTACCTGATCTTACAGGAGTATAGTTCGTCCAAGCCATTGTCAAATCAACAGTTGACTTGATATCAAAGATAACTTCCTTATCTGCGCCTGTTTTCTTGGGACACTTTTCCGGCGATCAACTGGCAAGTCTAAAGCTTGACTAAGACTGTGTAAGTGATAAGCATATCAGGGCTCGTCGGATATGTATCACTTCAAAAGGGTCTTAAAGTCTTAGTGGCGCAACATGCCTTGCGTTTCTTGATATGTCGATGGACTCTACTAGCCCACTGCCTGCAACAACCCCGGATGAGTGGCGTCTTAGTCCACAAACAACCAGACAGTTTCTTGCCAGTTATCTGTTGCAGATGACGACAAAAGATATTGATTGATGACAGTCATTGCATTTGGTTTATCAGAAATTGGATGCTGTCATATTTTCGAGTTGTATACAGAATGCTTGATTAGGAACATATAAGCCTAAAAACATATATTTCTCCTCAAAAAGCCAATACATGCTATTTCCTGTCCAGATGCATCTATTCAAATTACATAGGAATGCCTTGCAGTCGAAAATAGTATACTTCGACGTCCAGACCCTGAGCACTATCAGGGCTCGTTATCAATCCGGGGGGAGGTGGCGACATACTGACGAGGACTTCACTAGTCGACCATTTCCTTGGTTCTTTTCTTTTCCTGAGTTAACTGATCACCTTCCTATTTTGGTCAATATTTGGAGAGGCAGACTGTTCATTATACTCGAAGTGTTGTCTCCACGACTATCTGCATTACATGGGGCCAGCATAGATAAGGGCTCCGTGATCGGATCCCTGATGCAGTGGTCTACAGGCTGGTTTTCATGCATGGGACTGTCTTCTATCCATACTGTGCGGGTCATGCAGGTCAGAGGAAGTTCTAGGCGCTTCAGTTGTCGACTCAATGCTTGGCTCTGCTCCTTCAGCCGGTTGGTATGATCCACCAGTCGTTGAGTTGTATAGATCGCTTTCGTGAGTGCTTAGCATGGCGAGACTATGAAGCGACTGTAATGAAAATTTGAGACTGACGATAGGAATCTGATCTAACGCTGATTCACTGGGTTAAGATTACATACCACCGGTGATTAGGCCCTCGATCTACTCCGGAAGACGCTTGCTGCCAACCCACAGGGTAGCTTCTCGCTTAGACCTAATGGTGTATATGTGATATATAGTTATTTTCTGTTGTTGTCCTATGCGTCCTATACATGACCTTCTGTCATCGTCGACAAAATGACCGACACTTTTAATCCAATTCGCAGGAGTAGCTCCTTCACAGAGCGAGACAATCCAACCGAGTATACTTCTCTCCTCCCAAAGCCAACAGCCATTGACAGCGCAGGGCACCGGAACGGCGAAACAACCGTTGCTGGCGAGAATGATGCCTCAAACCGGTGCCTTGTCATGGCAGAATTCTGGCAGCTGCTCAAGGACTCAATTCCCGTCATCCTAGCCTATACACTCCAAAACAGCCTACAGACCTCCTCCGTGCTGATTGTCGGACGCCTTTCGCCGGAGCACCTCGCTACCTCGGCCTTCTCCCTCATGTTTGCCATGATCACGGCGTGGATGATTGCGCTGGGAGGCACGACCGCATTAGATACGCTGGCCTCGTCTTCCTTCACGGGGAGCGCGAACAAGCATGATCTGGGAATCCTGCTGCAGCGAGGCTTCTTTGTGCTCGGCCTTTTCTATATCCCCGTTGCTGTTCTGTGGGCCTGTTCAGAGCACGTTTTTCTTTTCTTGGGGCAGGATACGGTTCTCTCGAGAGACAGTGCACGGTTTCTCACGTGTTTGATCCCTGGCGGTTTGGGGTATATCTATTTCGAGGTTATGAAGAAGTATCTCCAGGCTCAAGGTATTCCTCTTCCCTCTCTCTCTCTGCTAAGTTCGCGCTAAGATCGACTCATAGGAATCATGCGGCCGGGAACCTACGTCCTCCTCATCACCTCCCCCTTCAACGCCTTCTTGAACTACCTCTTCTGCTACACCTTCAAGATGGGCCTGCTCGGCGCCCCGTTCGCAACGGGTATATCCTACTGGTTATCCTTTGCCCTCCTCGTCCTGTACGCACGGTTCATCGCCGGCTCAGAATGCTGGGGCGGCTGGTCGCGAGAAGCCTTCAACAACCTCGGCACATTCGCCCGTCTCGCCTTCCTGGGCGTCATCCACGTCGGCACGGAGTGGTGGGCATTTGAGATCGTCGCCCTCGCCGCCGGCCGCCTGGGACTATCCCGCTAGCTGCACAGAGCGTGATCATGACCGCAGACCAGGTCCTCAATACCATCCCGTTTGGGGTGGGCGTTGCCGCATCCGCGCGCGTCGGCAATCTCCTCGGAGCTAGGGATGCGGGTGGTGCTGCTCGTGCTGCGAATACGGCTGCGTGGTTGAGTATGGTGCTTGGTGGGGTGGTATTGGCTGTGCTTATGGGTACGAGGAACGACTTTGCGAGGATTTTTAACGATGACGAAGGGGTCGTGCGGCTGACGGCTGAGGTGTTGCCGTATGTTGCTCTGTTCCAGATTGCGGATGGTTTGAATGGGAGCTGTGGGGCAGTCTGCGAGGGATGGGCCGGCAGCATGTGGGCGCTATGGTGAACCTAGTCAGCTATTACTGCGGGGCGTTGCCTCTGGGGATCTGGCTTGCGTTTCATGGGTGGGGTCTGAAAGGATTATGGGTGGGACAGTGCATTGCGCTTTATATTGTCGGGGTGGTGGAATGGTGGGTTGTGGCTTTTAGCAATTGGGATACGGAGGTGGAAAATGCCTTTCGGCGGATGGATGTGCATGAGCGTCTTGAGACGGGTGCATAGATGCAGTAGTTGCTACTGGAGGAATAGACAAAACAAAGTAAATAGTCAAGAGGCGAAGCAAATGCGAGGGCACTGTCTGCTTCTCACCACCTACAGTGAGAGGTACATAGATACCTGAGGCAGGTCAAAAGTACCAGTGTGCCGTCGACACTCTGCCATTATCTGAAGCTATAGATCAAAAACCTTCACGCCACTTGTCGGCAGACACTTATTGGTAAGAATGAGACGATAAGAGCACGCTGCTGCTAACACTATCTCGCTCTTCTGGTCATATTGGAAAACGAGTCCATATCACCTATGGCAAGAGAGTTGCTCGCTTTGGATGGTCCAAAAAAGGAAGGACGATTGAGAAGCATATTTAGACCAGTGGCTGCAGATAAGCCTTGCTTCCTCGGGATCAAAGAGTGTCCATCTAGAATGTCAATTCAGCATGTAGCTAACTTTCTCCAACAGAAGAATCTAAGAGGGCTGTTGAAATAGGGTTGAGTGTTATCAATGACACCCCACACGTCAAGATAGCGTCGGGATAAGCCACCAGCAACAACTGATAAGAAGTCAGCTATCAATTCATCTTTTGCTTCGTTGATATTTCTGGAACCTTGTCTTCATCCTCTTCCGGCCTTCCTTTCTGGGAAGGGATCTGAAATTAACATGTCTAGATTGCATATTGCGTTTCCTAGTACCCACCCAAGCGAAGCTTCAACGGTCCTGATGTCACTGCTGCATTCCTGCCCCATAGGCATATCTGCTGGCTAAATGCGTTTCTGCAGATAGAGATGCCTAATTGAGGACTAGTTCTCCTGCTATTACCTGGATTTGATCAAGTGCAGAAGTACAAGCCGTCAGCTGTTGCGAGTCTGGCCCACTGAGCCTTGAATTCTTGGAGCCCAATTCCGTTGGAGACAGACATCTGAAGCTCGAATTGACTTTGTTTGTTCGATATAGGAAGTTGTCTGGAGAGATGATACCTCGTTAGAATGTCCTCCAATGACTGCAAGATGGTCACCCTGTGCGAAATCGGAGGGCTCATACGTCGAGCTTCAACTCCGCAGACTCCAACTTTCTGCGAGATCATACACGGATGGAGAGAAAATTTGCATGGGACTGTGTGGTCATATATATATCCATCCTCCTTCGTAGCCTATGGTATCTATCTCATTCACAAGGTTCTCAATACAATCACACTAGTACTGCAACATGATCACTTCCACGCTGAGTCTTTTGGCACTTTCCGCCATTGCGTCTGCGCATAGCGATCATCGGCAAAAGACCATCGCTGGTCCGCACCAAAGTCTGTGGTACAATAATATTCCAGGTGATGGTGGTACTCAGGCAGACTCGGTCTTCTCTGGCATCTCGACGTTCGGTCGTCTGCCATACTTCCCTTGTCTCTCCAGCGAGGCAGAGAAATATGATATCGCCTTTATTGGTGAGTTTGAGTCTGTCTACTAGCTCTGTTGTAGAGTGCTCACAGTTCAGGCGCTCCCTTTGATACCGGCACTTCATACAGACCTGGTGCAAGATTCGGGCCGAGTGGCATCAGACAAGGTTCTCGCCGTCTTAATCTCTAGTACGTTGATAACGACTACCCATACTTACAATGGTTTTGGCAAGGCTCACGTAAAATTGGGATTTAGCGGTGGCTACAATGTACCATTGGAGGCGAATCCATTCGTTAGTGAGTTGAAGGTTTTGGACTGTGGTGATATTCCTGTGACATCGTATGTTTCCTATCTCTCAACAAATCATGGCCTTCTAACTGGCGGACAGGTACGACAATGCTTGGGCCATCCAGCAGATCGAAGAAGGACACAACAGCCTGTTAATGCGCAAGCCTTTCACCAATGCGGACGCTGAAGGATTGTCCAGGGCCGGAAAGACTCTGCCGCGCCTCATCACCCTGGGTGGTGATCATACCATCACACTGCCGTTGCTGCGCAGTATCAACAAGGCTTACGGGCCCGTAACTGTGATCCATTTTGACAGCCATCTGTAGGTTTATGTCTATGTCTATGACGAATGACAGAGTTCTGGATTGACAGGTCTCAGGGACACGTGGAGGCCCAAGGTGTTTGGCGGTTCGCCTAGTCAGGTTGCTGCTATCAATCACGGAACCTACTTCTACCATGCTGCCATGGAAGGTCTCCTGAAGAACGACACCAACATTCATGCTGGCATCAGGACGACTCTGTCTGGGCCGTCTGACTATGAGAACGATGGGTATTGCGGCTTCGAGATCGTCGAGGCGCGTGAAATTGACACTATCGGTAGGCCCCCAACGGAGTAACTGGCGCTTTCGAGCAAAATGCTAACAAGCTAGCAGGAACCGAAGGAATCATCAAGAAGATCAGAGACCGAGTCGGCACCCAGAACCCTGTCTACCTCTCCATTGATATCGATACTCTGGACCCTGCTTGTAAGTTTCTGTCACAATTTCAAGCATCCTTTACTGACAACGCCCAGTTGCACCTGCAACCGGTACCCCGAGACCGGAGGATGGTCGACCCGTGAACTGCGCACTATCATCCGTGGCCTCGACGGCCTCAACTTCATCGGTGCGGATATCGTCGAGGTTGCTCCTGCTTATGATACGAACGCAGAGCTTTCTACCATGTATGTTCCCTGACTCTGTATTTTGAAATCGTGGTTGACCGTGTCTTAGGGCCGCCGCGGATGTTCTTTACGAGGTTCTTACCATTATGGTTAAGAAGGGACCATTGTCTATTTCCAAGGGACATGAGTTGTAGTCGGGAGGATTTATTGCGTCGTACAAGGCTCTCGCAGCAAAAGCCTTGAAGGCAATGCTATATATATGCATATATAGCACTCCCTAGCATAATGCTGGAGCCATTATTCTTTCCAGTATCAGGTAGGACACCCTTCCCACGAAGGCAGGGCTTCGGAAAACAATTTCGTATCATAGTCATATATCGTTTCCAAATAAAGCAGACAGATCACATCCTTGTGCGCAAGCCCCCTTGCGTCGGAGAAAAGCAAACTGCAGAAACCTAATTCCAGCGACAGATGTTTGATTAGTCTACTACGTACCTTCCTTGCTTTTTCTGATACGTTATCATTCAGCGCTGAGCACAATACCGTGGATTTACTCAGAAATATGTGGGATAGTCATGTTAATCCAGGGACCTCTCGAAGAGAATGACCGCGTCCAAACCAAAATCAATAATTCATCTAGTGTAACAACTCACCCGTAAATCTAATCAGTATCGAGTCCTTGCATCCGACAGGGATCTTACCGACTTGCAGGGCTGTCAGAGCCAATATTATCACTGTCAGATATCTATTTGCATTGCGAGCCGGGATCCGAGGGCTGTGGCATATCTCAATGAGCCCCTTGCTTATGACTCTATCTGGCTGTTTGACGAGCCGTATTTAGAATTCGATGAGCTTTTTGAGTGGGAGAAGCTTAAGAGCACGGTCCAACAGCTCGTCTGTGGATGTTGCAAGGATTTGACTTTTGGCGATGAAACTGGACGGATTTGGGGAGTCTCTGATATGTATTTAGGACTATGGTGTTCGACTTCCTAATTATGGATTAGAAGACCTAGTCTAGACTGACGCACCCCTGGATGAGAGAAATATCCAATCATTTCATTCGGTATGATTATGTAGCTATGTCGGTTGATCATAATATTAATGAATGAATCCTTTCACTCATCTAAGAGACTAAGATATCAACCTCGTGGCAGATCTCAGCTTCCTAGGTAAGTATGTGATGACCAATTTGGTTTCCCTTTCTGTCCTGTAGCCCGTTTGTTAGCAGATGTGACATGGCGATCGAAATTTAAGGTGCTTTGTAAAGTTCAGGTCGGGGGAAACCGACATTCTAGTCAGCTGTCATTTTGGATAAATTCGAGTATACACACTGCTAGTTTTCTTTCTTGCTTCGTGCAACTCACATGAGAGTTTATGAGCGAATCGCTGACATAAGGATTTCTTTGTGCTGGAAGTTTTGAGCAAGAGGAGGGTTTGTCGCGAGATCTACGATCGTTTGTCAGCGGAAAGAGGAAGAGGCTTGCAAAGTCGAGTAGAATTAAGCCGTCGGATCTCTACTAAGGTTGATTTGATAAATTGATATCACTTTTTGAACAGTGAACACAGCTCTCATCGTCGGTCCCTGACTCTCGGCCAAATGGCAGGACCTAGCCTTTAAGATCGTCCCCCTTGACAGCACTTGAATCACCGATCGTTTCACCATCTGATTTAACTTCTCGTTTCGCAGCGACAGATTCAGGAACATGTAATGACATGTGGTCCGTGGCTAACGGCCACCATACTAGATACTCCCTCTACATACAGAGTACATGGGTCATGGGTTCTATTCCTGCTTGATTACATCAATAATCGAACGAACGGTCCTCGACTATCGGGTACCATCACGTTTGTCGAGGTCGTTCCAAGAGCCAGGTCAGCCAGCCATAATGTTGAAACGAACGTTATGCATTTATCACGACTCGACAATTATTGCATCCCCCGGCAGAGAAACATGCGGATATCCGATTCCACCAAGCCACCAAGGCAAAGCTTCTGGTTCCTGGATTAATTTATCGAGTGTCCACCGTTACTCCACTACAGCAAACCGTGGAACCTCACTCCGGGCCATGTGGGAAGCCGTGGTTGACAGTAGTAAGGGAATGTTGTCGAACCGATCCAGGAACGCACCGGACAAGGCGTCTAGTTGAGCACAGTAGGCTTAGTAGTAGACTCCTGTCTGAGACAGTTGATCATTCAGACGGTTCATATTAAAAAAGTGAATCCTTCCCCACCCAGTTGTTCTCTATGCCAGTCTAGGCCAATCTGGTCCAGTCCCCAGCTGGTTTTCCCCTGGCATCCTGTGGTCGTAAGTTAGATGGGGTATCAAGGTACAGTACAACCGATGTATTTTTAGATGAGTGTCCACCACCCCTTCGTGATATCTTCTCTTCTTCAATGAATTCGATAATAATTATAGACACAATTTGAGATCTCCATGTAATTGATAAAGATTGACCTGAATGATGTCCCTTGTTAATAATGATGTGGCTGCCAATCTCACCCTGGTGTTAGATTGAGACGGGAGTCGTCACATTGATACACCCTCTAACCCACCCTGGTAAAGTTCGGCCGCCTCAAGTCAAACAGCGCAGGCCCGCTTTCTCGTTCGCTGCAAACCTCTCCAGACCTCCAGCTTAAAGGTCTTGACTCGTCTCAGTCTCAGTCCACGATTACAGCTCTACGTACTTGAATAGGCATTAGCACCTACTTAGTAGGTTGGCTAACCGTCTAAAGAGGTTGTTTAGTCCATCCAGTGCGTCCTCTGCCGGCGCTTTTCAGGAGTTCAGTATGTACCTCATCTCACCATAATAATAATAATAGCATTGGATTATCGCTAGGTAGTCTAGCAACTAGCCAGCGACTACCTAGGTACTTACTGTTGGCTATTCCCGCACCTGGCACGGAGGCTTCTTCTTTTCCCTCCTTCACTCCCTTCCTTTCCTCTCCTTTCTTGCTCTGTAGGGAGGTTACCTTTTTCTTTTCGCTCATTCTTATCCTCATTCTGCGCCATCCTCACTCCTTGGGCCTGTCTCAAGTTTTTGTGTATGTATGGTTTCTGTGTCTCTCCGCGGCGTGCGCATTCCCCGACACCCCAAACTCTATAATTGAATTATTGGCGGCCATAATCCTTCAGGGGTTTCCATCCAAAAACTAATGCTTATCTATCTCTCATTATTCACAGAACTCATCACAATTCCCTCCTTCCGCTTTCACTGCACATAGGGAATCATCAATTTATCGTCAGGCTCGCCGATTGCCGCAGGACGACAAATCGCGCGCATTTCAGACGAAAAGGCTGCCCGGCCAACTCAGCGCCGAAACGACAAAAACAACACGCAACGAATCATCATTTGACCACTCCACGATTACGACTCATGACACCCTCTCTGTCCGCTTTCTGACAACTCATCCATCGTGTTCGAGTTCGAGTCGATCCTTCTTTTCCCTGACGTCTATCGCGCATTGCAGGCCACCTCAGTAAAACAACATGACGGTCTCGCCGCCGGGTTCGCCCACCACGGCTACGCCGCAGCGGCCTTTCAGTGGCATCATGCGGACCCCGCGGAGTAACAGCCGTCTGAGTATGAGCAGTAAAGTCGGTGGAGGAAGTCGGGCGTCCGACGAGGATGGGAAAACAGCGGTCAAAGTCGGTATGTGTCCTGAGAACGGCCCCCGACCATGGAAGAGTCGCGGGGACAAGGGAGGTCATACATCTGAACCAGCAAGCTGATGTGATTGCAGCGGTCCGTGTACGACCCCCGCTGAAACCCACCGATCCCGGGTACGAATTGATTCCGCAACGTTTCCAACGATCTATGGTTCATGTCACGTCACCGACGAGTCTTGCGGTCGATATCCCACAAGGTCGGAAGTTGTTCGTGTTTGATCGGGTCTTTCCCGAAACGACGGATCAGAATGGCGTCTGGGAATACCTTAGCGACAGCGTGAGCTCGTTTCTCCAAGGCTACAATGTTTCGATTTTGGCCTACGGCCAGTCGGGTGCTGGCAAATCGTACACCATGGGAACCTCTGGCCCCAGCGAGCAACACGATACACAGTCAATGGGTTCGTCTGGATTGCGACACATTTAGGTCATTCAGACTTCCAGCTAATACTATTGCTAGGAATCATCCCTCGTGCAGCCCAACTCCTATTTGAGAAACTGGACGGCCCGGCTAAGCATAATCGCAACAGTTCGACTGGACTTCGCACACCAGCTCGATACTCGATCAGCTCTACTTCGAGCTTCGGGCGCGCAACAGCTGAAAAGAACTGGCAATTGAAAGCCAGCTATGTGGAAGTACGACGCACCTTAAGGCACTTCGAGTATTTTGCAGTCGAAATTGTTCGCTGACATACCACGCAGATCTACAACGAGCAGCTGCGAGATCTTCTCCTCCCTGAATCGACACCTATGAGTGATCGCGGCTCGGTAGCGATCCGCGAGGATGCCAAAGGTCGCATCATCCTGACGGGCCTGCACCAAGTCAATATCAATTCATTCGAGGATTTGATGAACGCCCTGAGCTTCGGTTCCTCGATTCGCCAGACGGACGCCACAGCGATCAACGCAAAATCCTCCCGATCCCACGCAGTCTTCAGTCTCAATCTTGTCCAACGTAAATCAGCGAGCTCAATTACATCTCCTAAAGAGAAACGGATGTCCATGCCGGTCGAGGTACTTTCCGGCTCGGATGCTTCCGTCACGGTCGATAGCAAACTGCACTTTGTCGATCTGGCAGGAAGCGAGCGGCTGAAGAACACTGGTGCTTCCGGGGAACGCGCAAGAGAGGGAATCTCCATCAACGCTGGTCTAGCTGCCCTGGGCAAGGTCATCTCTCAGCTTTCTTCTCGTCAATCGGGCGCTCATGTCTCCTACCGAGATTCGAAGCTCACCCGCCTACTCCAAGATTCTCTCGGCGGCAATGCTTATACATATATGGTTGCTTGTGTCACGCCTGCGGAATTCCACCTCAGTGAAACTCTGAATACTGTGCAATACGCACAGAGGGCGAGGGCTATCCAGAGCAAGCCGCAAATCCAGCATATTGCTGACGAAAGCGACAAGCACGCAGTGATTGAGAGGCTCAAGGCCGAAGTCGCTTTCCTGAGACAGCAGATCCGTATCGCCGAGGACAATGACCGACGAGCTGCTGGACCGCAAGAGAGGGCGGAGCGTCAAAATGAGAGGGAGAAGGAGCTTCAGAACCAATTGCTTGATGTACAAGAAAGTTATAACGCGCTGAGCCAGCGACATGCCAAACTCATTTCCGAACTCGCTCACGATTCGGAGCACTCCACCAATGGAGAAGCAGATGATGTTGCCTCGGCCGTTGGCAAGAGCTCTGTTGAGCGACTGAAGCGGTCTCACTCTTTTGCCCAATCCGTCGAACAGGTCGTTCTCGAGTATGAGAAAACGATTCAAAGCCTTGAATCCTCCTTATCCAACACACGATCCTCCTTGGCGGTGACTGAGAGCACTCTTCTGGAACGGGAGACCAAATGCGCCTATGTCGAGACTGTCAATGCCCAACTGCAAGCGCGCATCCAGAAACTTATGGACCGTGAGGCCAGCACCGAGTCCTATATGCACGAGTTAGAGTCTCGGCTCGATGGCCAGTCTTCGGGCGAGGAGAAATACACGGCTATCATTGCGGAGCTGCGCAAAGAACTCAGCCGTGCGCGCGAAAGCGAGGCGGGATGCGAAGATTACATTTCGACACTGGAGGAGCGTCTCGCCGAAGCCGATCAAGACATGGAGCTCATGCAGCGAGAGGTTGAGCGCTTGGAACATGTAATTGAGCGTCAGCGGAGTCTCGGCAAACTCGATAGTCTTCTCTATGAGTTGGACCATGTCCACCAGAACGGCGCCAGTCAGGATGACATCCAGGAAGAAATGGAGTCTCCCGCTGCTGTGACGAGCGCCCGCAATTCCCGTCAGAGAGCCACCACTCTGGAAGTTTTGACCGAAGCCGCCGAAACGGCGATTCCTGAATCAGACGAGGATCTCGCGGAAACCGTCCCAGACATCGAAGAAGAAGCAAATGTCGAAGCGGCGACAGCTGCCCACGTTGATGGCTCTGACTTGGAGGTTTTGGAAAGGGTAACAAGCCGCTTAGAGGCCGATCCCAATGCAGAGCCTCGAGCCCAGACTCCTAGCCTTACCGAGTCGAAGATCGTTGCTGATAAGCTTGAGACCGTCTCCCAAGAGCTCTTGGACCTGCGCCTGCAGCACGAGAGCACGGTGAACCAATATGAACTGTTGGAGGCCAAATATGAAGAGGTACTCAGGGCTTTAGCCAAACTGAAACAGGACGCTGCCGACGAAGCGCGCCATCCGGCTTCTGCCGTCCAGGGGCTCATTTCCCCAGTCACTGCCTCTCGACCAGTGTCTTTTTTAGAGGATGCGAAGGCCCCGACTCGAAGAGTGGAAAACAACACTCGTTCTCGCAATCACTCTCCTCGGAGTTATCCTCGGTCGGGGAGCCTGCTGCTTCGCAAGAACCCTCTACTAACGGGCATCCTGAGCCCGCCGCAGAAATTCCCGTGGACTCGCAGGCGTCCCACAGTGAGACGAACTCGCTCGAAATGGAGCAGATGCGTCAGCTACTTTCCGAGCACCAGGAAGGTGTTCACCTTATGACCCAAAAGTATGCCGAGCTGCAGGCCGAGCATGAAGGTGCCCTTGCTCTGGTGGAGACGCTCAAAACGGAGCTTCAGAAATCCAAATCTGCCTCCCCACCGACAACCCCGGGCTTCAAGTCGAATGTCATCCGGAGGAAGAGCAGCCAGAGCCTCATGTCGACGGTGGATCGTGCGCATCGCTCGCTTGCTGCCCTGAAGAACATCGCGGTAGAAAAGTTCGAAGGCCAGCCCGACACAATGCAGAACTTCGAGGTTCATCTTGACGCGGCGATGCATGAGCTGCACTCGCGCATAGAACGCATCCAGTCCTTGGAGGCGGAAAACCAGAGCGTGAAGAAAGAAATGGAGATGAAGGCGACCATCATCTCTGGCCTCACCCGTGAGCGGTCCAGCTTGCAAGGGGTACACCTTCTGTGGACATGGGCCTAGTCTCGCAGTTGCGGGATCAGGTAGTCCAGCAGGAGAACCTGATCAACGAGCTCAGGGAGGCGCATGAGTCACGCGAGAAGAAGCTGCTCGCCGAGATCGCGGAATTGAAGGATCTTCTGAAGACTCAGGAGGCAGCTGCCAAGGCTCAGGATGCGCACGCGGAAGAGCAAGACAAGAAGATTGACGATCTTCAAGGTGAATTGGTGGAGTGGAAGAGCAAGCATGAGAACGCCGTCAAATCCTTGCAGGCTTCCGAGCAGCAACTCAGTGCCACCTTGGCCGACCTGGACAAGGCCCTGGCAACTGCAGATGCCATGCGCTCAGAGCGTGCTGCCGTCGATGAGACATCTGCTGCGAAGGAGGCTGCTGCCAGAGAGCTGGAGGCCGAGAGATCACAGCAGCAAGAGCTGGTTGAGAGTTTGAAGCAGAAGATCGAAGAGCACGAGGCTACCGCCGCGGCCCATCTCGAGAAGATTGCTTCTCTCGAGCAATCGCACAAGGCAGCGCAGGAGCAGCTATCGGATCTTCTCGCGACCAAGGACAGTGCCAGCGGTGAGGTTGAAGGATTCCAGTCTCGTGTGTCTGAACTCGAGAAAGAAATTGAGATGCACAAGTCGACTGCTGAATCTCACAAGAAGGACCTCGAGTCTCTGCAGGAATCACATAAGAATGAATTGGCGGAGCTCGAGGAGCGCGCTAAGGCTGCGGCGCAGGCTGAGTATGACTCGCGGATCGCAGAGAAGAGTGTCGAACACGGGGAGGCGATGAAGAGTTTGAGATCTGAAATTGAGGCATCGCGGAATGAGCTGTTGAAACTTCTGAAGATGGTTTCGGAACTTCTCAATTCCGATGTCACTGCGGACAACCTTGCAGACCAGATCCAAGATATCCTCACGCAGAAGCAACACTTTTCCGACAAGTACGCCGAGCTGATGGATGCAAACGAAGATTTTCGCAAGCAGCTCGTAGCCAAGGAGAGCAATGCGGACAAGTTGGAAGAGCTTACCCAGCGTGAGGCGGCCAAGGACGCAAAGGTGAACGAGCTTGCCATCCTCGTCGCCACGCTTGAAGATGCCCTTCAGCGTAAGGAAGAGCAAGTTAAGAAGAAGGATGCGCTCATCGAGGAGATCACCGCCGAGAAAGAAAAGAGCCTGCGTCTCGTGGAGGAACTCGAGGAGCAGATTACTAACAGCTTCGACCAACACCACAACCGTCTCTCCGTCATCCAGCACGAGCGCGACCAGGCCTTGGAAGACGCCAAGGCAAAGATTGCGACGTACGAGAAAGAGATTGAGACATATCGCATGCGGATTGAACAGCTTGAGGTAAGCACTGCTGTCATAAATTCTGGAATCGGATCCCGACTAATGAACTCTAGCTTCAACTCAAGAATGGTACCGGCCAGGATGGTTCGCATGACCGCACTAGCTCTTTGACCTCGAATCTGCGGAAGAGTACTTCGGCAGCCTCTCTCCCTTCGCCGCCACCTGCCATTCCTCTCCCCCTCTACCGACTATACAGTCTGCCACCAACGGTAGCGTCTCTCCTCCAAGCTCTCGCCACACCAGCAAGGAACTGGTCAGCGTTCAGATTGTCGAAGACCAAGAGGCCCGTATCCGCACGATAGAGAAGCACCTCAACGCCGAGAAGCAACTCACTGCCACTTTGGAAGAAGCTCTGGGCGACCTTGAAGCGCAGAGCAATAAGGTCAAGACCGACTGCGAGGCCTGGAAGAAGAAGGCATGGCAGCTGGAGGAGGAGTTGACGGCTCTGCGCAAGGAGCGCAACTCGCAGCGCCTCTCGCTTCAGGCCGTCGAGGAAGAACGCAACGCCCGCCGCGAAGCCGAGGCTGCTCGAGCCCAGCTTGAAGAGCGGATGAATGCGCTGAACAAGAAGAAGAAGAAGAGCACGCTCAACTGCTTTTAATCCATCGTACCCTTTTGATTCTTCTGGATCGTTCAATTTTAGTGTCTCGGACGTAACGTTCCCCATGTTCAAAGCCCGCCCTGTGTACTATGAATTCGATGTCGATTCCCCTTCTTGATTGTTGATACCTTTTTTGTTTTCATTTTGATTCTTTCCCCTTCAGATAACCCCCAGCCTCCGCTGTCTGATTTCACTACGAGTCATTAAATACGCTTCTTCTGGGCAATTTGCCTATGTCGATCGACACTGTACATTTCTGCCTAACCTGTGATTACGTCTTCTCCAACCCTATTGCGGTATATTTTGTTATCGCTCATATGCCATAAAGTATGTACGGCCGGTGGTCACTTGTGTATAGTCCTTTGTTCCGCACTGTCTATTAGTCCTTTGTTTCCCCACTGCTGCTGTTGGGAGGTCGTTTGTAGTTTGCCCTGTTATATGTAATGTAGTAGTTTGAAAGGAACCAAGATTTGTTAAATAGTCCCCATAGTCCCCATAGTCCAGAACATTGGACCTCCGCATGGACGTGCCTCGGTTCTTCGGTATACACCATAATTGAGATAACCCGCGGTAGGCCGGAGAGATAGGGATCACGTCCTGGAAATTCTACGCATCTTGAATCCATAGTTTCTAATATAATTGACTTAGAGAAGGTTTCACACCTGTTAGCAACGAGACCTTCGTCGCCTCCCGAGATCCAACATCGCTCCGCTCGGCTAATAGCAGACAACACTATCCCGAACACCATTCGACAAGCCAGCTGGAAGACCATGACAGCTACCTCTACGTCTACAGAAGAAACCCTCTCCTTCTTCAACACCATCCCCAAATGCGCCGAGATCCTCTCTCAGCCAGACCTAAGGGTCATGCACCCGCGCAACCCAGACACTTTCTTCCACTCGACCCTCCGGTCCAACAACGGGATTCTCAAGTCCGTCTTCATTCACCAGCCGGCTCATTCTCATACCAGAACATCAGATGTTAGTTCAAGCGAGACCACCACCGTCCAAGCAAACACAAGCCCGCAGGAGCGACAGCAAGAAAAAGAACAAGGCTACATCCTCCTCCACCTCGGCGCCGGCGTATCAGGGCAGCCAGATATCGCGCACGGCGGGTTCCTGGCTACAGTCCTGGACCAGGTTACTGGGACTTTGATCCGGGCGAGTGGGTTAGACCGTGGGCGGGGGGCGGTTACGGTTTATTTGAATGTAAATTATAAAAAGCCGGTGAGAGTTCCGGGGTTGTGGTTGCGAGGGCGGAGGTTGGGAGGGTGGCGGGGAGGAAGATTTATGTGGTGGGGGAGATTTTTGTTGCTGAGGCAGATGGGGAGAGAGATGGGGAGGGGGTTTGCGTAGCTTGTGAGGGGATGTTTTTGGTTAAGAGGGATGGTACTGGTAGGATTTGATTGATGTTTTTTCTGATACCTAGAGATAGAGTAATAGAGATGTTTGTTTTGAGGGGCATGCGGAGTAGATAACTAGAGGCTCAGGATGCGTCATCACATGACGTCGTGCCCCGTGGCTTAAGCTCAAGCTCAAGCTCAAGCTCAGCTCAACCAACAACGCAGCAGATGCTGGTAAATCACATACGCAAACTCCTCTAGGCGAAGATGTCCCGCCTCAAACCCTCCAATGTCACCATCATCCACCCAGACCTGGGAATCGGCGGCGCGGAGCGGCTAATCATCGACGTGGCGCTGGCGCTGCAGTCCCGCGGCCACAAAGTCACCATCTACACCTCCCACCGCGACAAATCGCACTGCTTCGAGGAAGCGCGCGACGGCACGCTCGACGTGCGCGTGCGCGGCAACTCTCTCTTCCCCGCGCATGTCGCCGGCCGCCTACACGTCCTCATGGCCGTTCTGCGGCAGTTGCATCTGACCGTCTCGGTGTTGAGGGAGATTGCGGCAACTGAAGAACAAGACGACATCTTCATCGTCGACCAGGTCCCCGCTTGCGTGCCGTTCTTGAAAACGCTGGGCCCGCGCGCGGCGCGCAGCAGTCGCAATCACCAGCGCATCCTCTTCTACTGCCATTTCCCTGACCAGTTGCTTGCGCGCCGAAATGAGGGCGGGGAGGTGCTGCGGCTTGTGAAGACACTCTATCGGTATCCGTTTGATTGGTTTGAGGGGTGGGCGATGAGCGCGTCGGATAAGGTCGTTGCCAACTCGAAGTTCACGCGCGGGGTCGTGAGCGAGGTCTTTGGGAAGGAGAAGCTGGGGGATGTGCGGATTGTCTATCCGTGCGTCGATACCAAGGCTGGGGCGCCGGTTGGAGCTGATGAGGGTCCGTTGTGGGGGGTAAGAAGATCTTGCTGAGTGTGAATCGGTTCGAGAGGAAGAAGGATTTGACGTTGGCGATTCGTGCGTATCATGGTCTTGGGGAGGAGAAGCGGAGGGGACGCGGTTGGTGGTTGCTGGTATGTCCTCCTCTCCCCAACTGGTTCCTAATGGAGAGAGAGCAGCTATTGACTGAGGTACTCTACAGGCGGTTACGACAATCGGGTCCAGGAAAATGTCCAATACCATCGAGAACTAGACCAGCTCGCCACGAGTTTGGGATTACAGACCGCGACCTCAAAAACGGTCATCTCCGCCCTGTCTATCCCTGACTCCGTCGAGGTCCTTTTCTTGCTCTCTATACCAACTGCTTTCCGGGATACACTCCTCTCGCAGGCAAAACTGCTTCTCTACACTCCCATCAACGAACACTTTGGTATTGTCCCCGTCGAAGCCATGCGCGCCGGGATCCCCGTTCTAGCATCGAATACAGGCGGGCCGTTGGAAACTATCGTGGAAGGCGAAACGGGCTGGCTGCGGGACGCAACGGTCGTCGCGGATTGGACTGCGGTCATGGACCGGGTTCTCTACAAGATGAACCAGAAGGACTTGGACCGCATGTCGGCCGCGAGCAGGGCGAGAGTAGAGAAGGAGTTCTCGTTGACTGCAATGGGTGACAGGCTCGAGGAGGAGATTGCGGACATGCTCAACAAGGAAAGACGACCGTTCAGTGGGTTTCACCAGCTAATTTTCGTCTTTGCCGTGTTGGGCATTGTATCTTCTATTCTTGGCGTGTGGGTTGTGAAAATGACTTAGATTTGTATAATACCCCTTCTCTGCTTGTTTGTATTTAGCAATCTTACTCGTACTCTAAAACACACATTAATGGTTATTACCACGTGACTTCGCGCAATGCCAACGCGGGATAATCGCGAAAACGCGTGAGAAACTGGAGAAACGTCGCAGCGAAAGTCGGATAAGCCATCAAAATAATCCACAACCTCGGTGTTCTCCAACGAGGAAAATGCCAGAGGTTATCAACCTCCTCTCCTCGACGCCGCCGCCCCCAGCATCTCAACCCCGTCAGCCATTCGTGGCGACGCTTCCATCCGATCCGCCCCTCTCTGGTCGTCCGCCTCTGTTATCGGACGATATCGAATCGCTTTTCGCCTACGATGATATCGATAAACCGGCCAAGAGACGTCGCATAAGCGAAGAGGTTGAATCCCCTAGGGATGCAGACGCCCAGTTGTCGACGAGAAATTTGTTTCTGTTCTCCGATGATGACGTCGCTTTGCCGTCTGATGGACCCTCAACGCTGAAGATCCCGGCGTGGAACGAGGAGTCGGATCCTATTGTTTTCACTTCGCCTGCTCCTGTGCCAGGAGCGAGGCCTCTTACGATTCATAAAACAAATCCCGGTGAAACTAACACGATCACGATTGACGATGACGATGAGGATGAGGATGACGGTGCTGCAGATGTCGCCAGCGGGAAGGACCACATCGAAGACTTCAGTGACCAGCTTGCAATGCCGGATATTGACGAGTTAGTGAGACAGGCAAGAACAATAAAACCATCTGGGCATGAAAATACGCTCTTTTCGAGCCGGACGGCCACTCTACTTGCAGGTCTGAAGGAGCGCTCAGAAGCTACCAGTAGCACCGGGAGCAGGACCAAATCAAGAACCGCAGGTCCCTCCAAAAAGGCCCAGGAACGCGATATCCTTGACCTGGACGATGACCTGTCCGAGGTAGTGGCTGAATCTCGCAAGCCAGCACGGAGGACTAGCAAGCTGAGCGCCGCGGAGAAAGAAGCGCGGGCCAAAGAGCGAGAAGCCGCAAAGGCGCAGCGGGAACATGAAAAGCAGCTCGAGAAGGAAAGACAGAAGAAACTCAAGGAGGAAAAGGCTCGGGAAAAACAGCTCGCTGCGGACTTGGCGGAGGTCAATAAGCTCAAGGTGGACAAGAAGGAGTCTACGCCTGAGATGATCCTCGATCTCGCTTCCTCGTTTAGGGAAACAAGTGTTGGCAATCAGAGCATTGAACTCATGAAACGGTTGGGAGTCGAGCACACGTTCTTCACGAGCTCTATCCCGAATATCGTTAAATGGCGCCGGAAGGTCGCAGCCCGGTACAACGAAGCCGCAGGCCATTGGGAGCCATGTCCCCACCATATCCGCGAAGAAGACCACGTCCTCTGCCTCGTGACAGCGCAAGAGTTCGTCGACATGGCGATCGCGCCCGTAGACCCGGTAACAGGCACAACCGAGCTGGACCTGCACATTTCCCGCATCAAGAAAGCCTACCCGGGCCACAAACCAATCTACCTCATCGAAGGCCTCACCGCGTGGATGCGCAAGAACCAAAACTCCCGCAACAGAGCCTTCCAAGCCCAGGTCCGCCGACAACTCGACCAGAACCAGAACCCAGAGGATCCTTCGTCCTCCACCCACCGCAGAAAACCCCCCTCCAAAACCGCCGAGTCCACCCCGCCCGTCGACGACGATACAATCGAAGACGCCCTCCTTGAGCTGCAGGTCACACACGCCTGCCTCATCCACCACACCAGCGCCGCGGCGGAGTCAGCAGAATGGATCAAGAACTTCACCGAGCATATCTCGACCATACCGTACAAGCGCGAGCGCATGGACACCAACGACTCGGCATTTTGCATGGATACGGGACAGGTCAAACCCGGCGAGGACAAGGCCGATACCTTTGTCAAAATGCTCCAGGAGGTGAATCGCGTCACTGCGTCCATGGCGTATGGTATCGCGGCGAGGTACCCCTCCGTCGTGGACTTGGTGAGAGGGATGCGCCGGCACGGGCCGACCATGCTGGAAGACGTCAAGGTATGCGTTCAACCCCTATCTATCTCTATCTCTATCCCATTTCAAAACTTCGCTAACTTGATTTGAAGAAATCTGCAAATAAGAACGGTGCCCTGACGGACTCGCGCATTGGCCCGGCTGCAAGTAGACGGCTGTACAAGGTGTTTATGGGTCTTGATCCCTCGTCTACGGATGTCTGATTTGTATCTGTTTATTGGACTTGGTCTTGTTCCCGGGTTTGTACATTAATACCCTCCTATTCTTTCTGGTCGGCGTTTTTCCTTCTTGTGAGAATATTGGCATTGTTATTCTTGGTATGGAGTAGGATTCCTCGGTTGCTGGAATGTGCAAATACATCATGATCAGGTCTCAATAGATGCCAGCCATATGTTACATGCGTCTCTCACTTATCTTGCTGCGAATAATAAAAAATTTAGCCAAAAAGGGAACCCATGAAGATGCTATATCTCTATACCGAGACAAATCCGGAATATCTCAAACGCCAAATATGGAAGAATGTATCAAACAACAACACCTCTTCTTCGCCAACCCTTCCAGGAAAGTATCCACGCAACTACAGCCACCCACACACTGAGGGTGCATCCGACAGCCCAGAACCCATAGCACCGCCACCCATGGCACTGTCCATCGGCTGAGCCGTTCCCGCCGTCCGTCGCGTCCTGGTATCCCCGCGAATAGATGACTCCCCACATCGCGGCACCGGCAGCAGGGACCATGGCCACGATGCCCCAGTTCGTGCCGAAGTTCTCAACCCCCCACACGACAGAGATGATGATGGGGACGAGAGAGAAGGCGCTGCCGTAGCCTAGGCCTACCAGCGCGGTTGTTACGTGTGAGAGACCGGGATGCTGGAGGGGTAAGGGGGATGAGAGGAGGAGATAACCGAGGGAGAGGAGGACGGCTGAGGGCAGAAGGAAGGCGAGTCGCGAGAGTGTGGGCTTTTTTGCGGTTGAACCGGATGATGAGGAGCGACGGCCGGCTTCTACGTCTGCCGAGAACAGATGAGTGGCCGGGGGCGCGAAGAAGTCGGAGAGAGATCCGGTCAGCAGTCGGGCTATGGTCGATGTGAGTGCTATCGTGGTCACATGTGTAGAGGGCAGGCCAGCTGGAGGGGGAGCGTTGGGAGGGTATAACTCCGGCGTGAGTGTCTGAATAATTGTGCCCAACTAGGAGATCAATTAGTCTAACGTCTACTGGAATAGTACGAGGTAAACTTACGTTGTTGATGTACGCTTCTCCTGGACCGGTGACCAGGAAGAAGCCAAGTGCAAGCCACCACATGGTCTGATCTTGCAGGAATAGTCGCGTTTCGAAGTTCAACAGCCAGTTCTTCTTCCTCCGTTCCTCCTCCTCCCTTTCCTTCTCCAGTCTTGCCGCTTCACGTTCTTCTTCAGAGAGGGTCAATGATGGCTCCGGGTCCGGCCCATCACAGTCAGCAGCCTCGGAAAATGTTCCATAAGCCGCCTGCACTTCGCTTCGAGGCCGGAAGAACTCGCTTTCCTCCAGGAGACCGCTGCGCTCGAGCTCCTCAACAGCCTCATCAATGTACTTCTCCTCCTCCTCCTCGTCAACAATTCTCAACCCGAAAGTGCCAATGACTCCCAGGCAAAAAAGAAACAAGGCAAGGAACACAAAGTACCGAAAGACATCGACGTCACCGCGACTTCCATCCTCGCGGCGCTCACATAGCAGGTATGTGGCTACCTGGCTCTGCCACATGCCACTCAGACCAAACCCCGCAATAGGAACGGCAAGCATGATACCCTTGTGCTTGCCGCGACCAAAGTTCTTCGCGCATGTCGTCACCGCAGCCAGGTACATACAGCTTGTAGCCGTCCCGATAGCAACGAATGCCACAACCATCACCCAGGGGGGCCATCCTTCTCCACCCGCCTCAGGAAGCGGGCCACTCCTATACGCAAAGGCAGCCAGCAGGTAGCCTCCTCCAAAGACAAGTCCTGATAACAACGCCAGCGGAGAGGGCGTGTACCGATCGCAGAGGTAACCGAACAATGGCACGGGAAGGTACATCGAGATCTCCGCCGCGATCGAAACGGCGTTCACCTGGAGCTGACTGTAATGGAGTCGAGAGAGGAAAAGTGGACCATACAGCGAAAAAGCAGTGATGCTACCGGCCCCAAGACTAAATGACCACGCTTACTGTCAGTACGTTTACAACGACGGTCAAACGATAGCATCTACGGATTGCGAGAAAGGGGACGGCCAACCAACTGATCACCCCCACCACAAAGCTGCATACACGCATCACTTCCATTGCCATCTTACGACGGTCTCTCTCGACGATCTCGTCAACCACATTGTTCAAGAGCCCGTCACTACCACCGTCGAGATTTCGAATGGCGGACAGTCTCGAATCGGAACGCGGCCGTCCTTCCCCAGTCCCATCGACGCCGGCGTCAATGTCATGGAGTAGGGGTCGATGATCATCAAAGTCCCGCTTATCGATTGCTGGCTCGTACTGTTGATCAGGCCCTGCCATTGTGCTTGTGTATCAACTGCAGCTCTATGGAGTGCCAGGAGGTAGCAAAATAACACAGCACAATCGGCTGAGAAGTTGTTATACTGTAATATATATACGCGATAAGGTATACCTCTGCCGTCAGCAGATTGTATAGCGGCGTTTCAGCGAGATGGACAGTTCCCCAGGCCAGCTGGGATAAGCAATTGACGAACTGATAGTGGAAATCGGCTCTTCCTGCGGCCGGTGAGGTCAAGTAGCAGTTATTATTGTGATACTGGATCAATAGCTAAATGCAAGGAGAGCGCCGGTAATTATCGAGCGCCCTATTTGAACACTGTTGACCAATGCCATGTATGGAGGAGCCGTGTGTTGACTTGTTGACAGGGTCTCAAGGGCACGTCATCAGAGGAGATACACCGATTATCAACGGTGCACGTGACAGTCCCCTAAATCAAGCAGCACATGACCATACCTGGCCATCAGCTGATTATGCTGAGTCATGTACAAGCAAGATTCATCAGACAAAAGGTACTTGGTTAAAATTACGGATTTACACGATTTGAGCTATCTAAATTGGTATTCATCGATGTACATGAACAATCCGAATGCGCACCATGCTTGCAATCTGTTAAAAAAAGAAGAAAAACAGTAACCCAGGGAATTGGACAGGTTCCCGAGGGGTATAATAATCACTAAGACATGTCCGAGAAGAGAACAACAACTGGAAAGAAATGAAGCCGAAAAGGGAAAATTATGATCTCATACACGCCATCAGAATAGAAGATGCTCCCGAGCAGATGATCCTCCTCTATGATGCTCCAGGCACGGATAGACAAGACCCAAGAGGCGAGCATGGTATCATTATCAATCATAAGTATCGTAGCATCCGTCACTTCAATGATCTTCTAAGACCTCCCTGTATCCCCATTCAGATCATGACGGTGTCATAGCATGCGGATAATGTCATTAGACAGCGTCCAGTATGCGAGGAGGAAAGAAGAGAAAGATAGCAGAAACAGGAACATCGTTATCCCAGCACCCTGTCATGCAAAAATAGAAAGGACGCCATATCCATGATACTCCGGTGCATTGAGTTGAAAATCCGATCAAATGCAGAGCCGCTAACTCCAAGCACGGAGAAGTCATTAGGAATGAGAAAACGAGAAAGATGAACAGAAAATTAAAGATTGCCCCGCTCAAAATTGACATGTTTGAGGCAGAGACTAGTGGTATGGTCGTTGGAACTCAGAAGCTGACTTCACCGGGATCCTCCTCCAACACGCTCTCGTCCCAGAACCGGTCCGTTGATTCCTCGCGACCGGAATCACGAGATCGGAGAGCGATAGATTCACCTTCACCCCGCTCAACAAATTCATCTTGAGTCACTTCCTTGAGAATGCGTTGAAAGTACATTCGAAGTGAGCGAAGTCCACGGAGATACCCACGGTCAATATCATCCGGGTGCTGGGGCGGGCAGGGAGCATCTGAAGGAAGTTCGTCTTCGCCCGTGACGCAATTTGCAAAGTCGACTATCTTTAGATGTACTTCGGTATTGTTGTGCCCGTCTTCGGAGGCACGGTGGTGAAGAGGTGCCCGCTTGTCGGCGTTGTGAGTTTCATCGACTTGAGATTTTTCGGTAGGATTTTGCTCGCCATCGTAAAGAATCAGTAAGCTGCTAGCATACAAGCGATAACGTTTGAGCTTTCGAATCATATTCTCCAGCTTTGCCAGCTTATCCAGAATGATGGGGATCTTCTTCGCCACACTCCTGTAAGAAACGCCGTCGTAGAGAAAGCGTGTGAGGGCATCCTGGAATTCACGCCCAGACTTGAGATCCCGTCCGAAGTACTTGTCCTCAAACGTGTATTCCTGCTTCCTCACATTCCAAGTCTGCATGCCGCAAAGTCGGACACCCAGCTGCTGAGACGTGGTAGACTGGCATTTGCGCCTTTGAGACTTTCGCTTCTTCTCGCTGGCTTCTATGCCGTATTGGCGGGTCCCCATCTTCAAGTCCAACACGCAGGGCTTGTTCATACCAGCTGTGAGATCCTCCAGCAATAGGAAAAATTGTACCCTTTCGTCTTGTCTAGTTTGAGCCTCCTTGGGATTAGAAGGGACAATCATTTGAGACTCATCCTTCGCCTGAAGGCGGAAGGACTTGGACGGGCTATCGCGGGCGGCCAAGGGTGCAGATGGTACATCTTTAGATATATCATCCTTGTGGAACGGCGCAGAAGTGGAGCCGTTAACATGAGGATCGCTAGATGAAAGCAAGGAGGCGTCGCGTTCCATCGAAAATATACCATCTTCTTTATCGCCGCCATAGCCATCATCCTCGAAAAACATGAGTTGACCGACACCTTTATTGGAGCTGATGCTTCCCCGTCTTTGAAGACCGCTGCCTGAATGGCGTCTTCTGACCCGCCGGGTTCGACTGAGCGAGCTGGCGCGAGGTTGTGGTTCTTCGGCTCGGACCTTCTCGAGGCGGTCATGGCCTGCGTCAAGCGCCGTTGAGGCGGAAGATGACAGAGCCGGGCTTTCCTTGGAGGGCTTCGAAATGTCAATGGCCGAAGAACTGGATGTTGCTTCAACGCGCTCCGATGCGAATCGATGCAGACTTGCGCTCTGGTCCTCAGACAGATTGGCACGTCGACGGCCAATGTCCGAAGACGTCCTTGGCAGATTCAAGTGACCACGGGCATGGCGCCGGTGATGATGGATGGCGGGAGGGCTGAAGACCTCTCGAAGAACCTGCTCCTGCAACTTCCTGTTCACCGTTGTGGCACCCCATCTAGCGATGGGCTTGTCCAAGGTTGGAGCAGAGATGCTGCCTGCGGTAGATCCACCGACCGATTGCTTCCCACCTGACGCGTGATTCCCGTTCAAAGACCGCCGACTGCCTGACGCGGCACAATCAGCTGTCCTAGGTCTTTGACAGCGCATGAACAGATCAGCCGGAATAATATGGCGGTTGTTCTCGAGTATCACCTTTGGGAAGACACCGGTCACTTGCTTTTGACTGAAGATTCGTTCTGGCTCCGCGTCTCCCGACTGGCTAGGCCTGCTAATGCTTCTTTTCCTTGAGTCATTTTCATCTTGTGTGAGCTCCTTGCTGTGTTCAGTATCTGTGGGTCCAGCATTGTTTTCTGACGAAGCTTTGGGGCGCTTCGAATTCTTTGAAAAGGTCACATTCAGGACACCGATATATCTAAATAGAAGAGAGAATCATTGTCAGCGTGTACAGCAAGTCAGGCTAGGGGGAATGCCAAAACAATTAAAGACTTTATAGCTGAGCCTGCCTTACCTGGGAAGAAACATGAGCATTTCAGGGTGTCTGCGCTCAATTCGCTCGTAGAATTCGTTCTCCCGATTGTTAAGCTGTTTACAAACGGCACGTCTCGAGAAACGGAAAACCGTGGTATGACCACCCACTTGATGGCGATAAGGCTTTAATTCAACCGCCCCTACAGGTGCTGTCGAACTGTGCTTCCGTCGTGGACGCGGGAAGCGAGCACGCTGAGTTGGAGTAGCGGTCGGCGTCACGTCAGCATCGTCGGTCAAGCTCGATTCCTCCTCTCGAGCAGACACACTGCTGTCATCCGCAGAGGCGAACTCGGACTCACATGTAGAGTATTCGCCGCCGCGTTCTGAAATGGCACCAAGAGGTTTGCGATCATATTCTTCTAGTGTAGGGGAGTGCATGTCTTGTAGCTCGCCATGGAGAATCCTACTCTCATTTTTAGACCGAAGCGATATATCCACATGACTGCTTTCCTGCCCAATAGGCACGGTATGTACTTTCGGCACCAGAGCAAGACTACTCTTCGGCGCCGACTCATCGAACCGCTCCACGTCTGGCTCATTCTCAAGGAAAGGCTCAACTTGGTCGACTTCTTCGGAGACAGTGACACGCTCATGCGGAAAGTATACAGCAGACGAGATCTGTTCCTCCTCTTCATCGTCGAATTGCCCCGAGTCCCGACGTTGTTCTCGAATTGTATCTGGTGGCGAGAGCCCATCACTAGGTGGAATCTCCGCAAAATAGTCTCTGCCCCCTTCGGCATACTGGGTTGGAATACTCTTGGAGAATGAGGAACCGCGGCCACCTCCCGGAGTCAAGTGGAAAGATCGAATTTCCTCTAGCAAACTGCGCGGCAGACACTTGGGCTGGCGTTTGGAGACATCATCACTTAGTGTATGCGGACGATTCTCTTGCCATGCGGTCGGCCCTATCGACGGAGCGGCGGAAAGTAATAGCTGAGGTGAGCTCTTGGAAGTTCGAGGACCAACGTCCTCCGACAGCAAATCTCCCGCTTGTGTCTGGAAGCGATCCCGAATCTGTTCAGGCTCTGAAAGAACAGTGACGTCCGACGTTTCGTCCTGCGTCAGAAACTCCCCGTGTTTCCCGTCTCTATCCTCCCTTCTTTTGCGATCAGGCGAGGTCGTATTCTCCTTGAACAAGCCGAGGTAATGACTAGACTTTCGACTACGTACGTGAGAGGTAGGCTCCGCATTCGTCAGATTGGCCTCAATGGAATTCTCAACCCTGCCACGTCGGGTCCGACTCGCACTCCGCTCAACTCTAGTCTCGCAATTCCGGTCCCGGATTGGTTCCGGATATTCAGGGTGATGGGATGGCGAGGACGAGTCTCTCAAAGAGGCAGATATCAGACTGAGATTGGGAACGGGATCCTCTAAATGGGTGTGTTTAGTGCCAATACCATCCGAGAAAGCTTTTCCGGGAAGGTGCGAACTTTCCCGGACAGGAGCGTTCAGTTTCCTGTCCGGTTCCTTGTGAGGTGCGTCCCAAGCTACATCTGAAGGAATGGGTCGTAGTGACGAGGGATGGACAGGGAGGGATGGCGAAACGTAGGTAGAGGAGCGCAACGGGTGAGTTCCGCGAATTTCGATTTCCATGGGGGAGCGATCGACGGAAGGGCGACGGAAGGGAATTTTCAAAGAGGAAATTGGCGAAGCGGGCGCATTATCGAGTCCCGGAGACAAGTCGGTCCTCAAGGCAGTATCAACATCTTGTACGGGGCCCAGTTGCGGTGTGTTACTGGTTTCGTTATCTGAGGGAAGATAGTGGGTTGCGAAGATGGAATCCCTTTCGGAAAGCTGGGGACTGTGAGACCGATCAGGGCGGGAGAGCCTCTCCAGGGGAAGAGTCAATGCCCTTTTTAGGGTAAAGCCAGATGCAGGTTTAGACCATTGATGAGCAGTGGGGGATTCAGCGCGGGATGGAGAAGGAGCTTGCTGAACATCCTGATGCATGAGCTGCTGGTCGCGAGCGTTGTGGCGACGCTGCTTGCCGGAAGAGAGCTCAGGCCGTGCAGAGCAATCATGTTGGGCAGACGCAGCAGGTGTCACCAGGGTGTCAGGCAAGGTGTTCTCAGACGCAGATGGTGGCCTTGACATGGGGAGGACATTGGTTGGGGGGGTGTGGTAGCTGCACGGAATCAAATGAGAAGCCGAGCAGGGAAAAAAGGGCGTTGTTGAAGGGAAGATTATGGTTGGTGTTTCAATTCAAAGGCGGAAAGCGAAGGCTTGGAGGAGGGAGATTATTCTCTGGCGTCACCGGGTTTTAGTTTTCTTACTAAGTTAGGACTAAGAAGCTAAGGCGGTAGGGGAAAATCATCGAGAAGATCAAGGAACACCAAGCCACGTTCCGGGGAGAAATAATCTTACAGGCCAGCAAAATACGACGGAGTCTTCGGATGGGACAACCTGAAGAATTAGAAGGTCGTTATCAATGCGGTATTATTGATTTAGAGTCGAGTCTAGGTAGTTGTTCGACTGGACAAACTCTGGAATGAAGTGATTAATGTCGGTTTTATTGGTATGTAGGTAGCAGTAAGGGCGAGGCGGCGGATGGAAGATTTAATCAGAGGAGCATTATAGTAAAGGTACCTTAGAATGACGGGACAAACAACAAAAGGAACTTTCAATTCTAGATACTTGAAAGCATGGATCGAAAGGTTGAAGAGGACGCGGATCATTACCCCCGTCGTAGCGTAGTATTAGAAATATCAAATAAATAAATAAATAACAAAAAAGGTCAAATAAAAGTGAATATGATGGGCCAGTCTTCTCTTTACTTCTGATCTCTTCTGTAGTATTCCTTTTCTTTAGTATCTAATTCAGACACTGTAGAGAGTTCTATACAAGTCTCACCTTCAGAGGCGAGCACAGTGAATCAGTGATGGGTCGCTAATATCTGACTACGGAGTACTTGGTTCAGTAAGAACTAAGAGAGACAGGACGCTAAGAACCACGCTTTGTAGGATAGAGTTAAGGACCGGTTAGATGCTCTTAACGCAGGTCCAACATGCCAATAAGAACGGAGTCTTTCTAGCCGTAGTTCAGAATCATGACTGGGATTGGGGATTTCCCCAGGAAAAAAGAGCTGTGGCTTGTCCATTCTATTCCTCTTCGGGTAATAAGCATCTCCAGTGTCTTTCTAGATCCCTGGATCTCCACGCTGGTTTACTGGGTGCATAAAGAATCTGAAAAGAGACAGGAATATTATGAGGTGAAAGCAGTGTGCAATCCCATTCTCGATTTCCAAAGCCAATCCTCTGAGTAGGCATCAGCCCTCAATTCAGGTATGTCGCTAGGCAATTATCTCCCGTATCCCCTATCTAGGTACCGATAGCTCTTGATTGATGACCCGTGAGACCACTGTTTATCTTACGTACACCACACAACCTACCAGCTAGATACGTGCCTTACGAGGGTGAGATCGGCATTCTTCACTGTCAGTTGGCGGTGATAATTGACCACTAAACTGGCGTTTGATAGACTCTCTTATCTATAGATTTGAAATCCAGAAATGAGACAACCTTCCTGAATGTCTGGCCCATTTCATCCTCTCGAATCGAGAAGAATGTTTCGCTTCTAAAACCCAAGATGTATAAAGCATTTTATGCATCAATAATCTATGGCTCTCTGCCTAGTTTTCACCGAGCTGCGAATGCTGGAGACGTTCAGCCTCTGAAACGCCAACCAGTAGATAGCCAACGTGATCAACCTGCTGGCCACGAGGATTTTCTCCCTCCTCCCCGGAAACTCCACTCCTCATATCCTCCCGATCCGACTGGTATGTCGCGATGGAACAGTCGATGAGAGGATGATGTCTCGCGTTACCTTCGGATATAAATTATCACAGCCTCACCAGTCACGAAAACAAAGTTTTATCGAAGTATCTTGTTTCTTCCCTTGCGTCATATCGTTAGTTTGTCCCTTTCCAGACATCTGCATTTCTATTCTCTTTTCCTAAGCCCCTGATGCTGGCAATTCTGACACAGGGTATCCTTGGTCTAAAATTCAAATCCTAGCATCGAGGTATTATATTTGATGTCGCTCAGGTCATTCCCTGGGAATATTTGCTCCTCCATCTAGTGAAGTACATTATTGGGCTGCTCCTCATGCCCAAAAACCCCCCATTCCTCAAGACTGGTAGAAGTCTTCCCATACCATCAAAATTTCCCAGCAACACAACCATGCAGAATGATTCATTTATCCTCGTGAGTGATCGCCTGTGACCTGTCACGTTACTCACATATGGCCCCGAGCAGCCTACAGCCGATCATACTCGATGGCCCTTATCTGGAGCTCTTCTGCCTGCAATTATGCATTTAGGCTCTTGAGACTTTGTTCAGAAGGTAACCAAGACTTTGATGCCAGCATACTACGTTCGATCAATCACTGCGATGCTACTGATGGCCGTAGTGCTTCCTGGCTAAAATTGCATTACCTGGCTCAGAAACCGGAGTGTAGACGCTCAGGCCAGCGCAATATATTCGACCTATGGCGTCTCTTCTGCCAAGAGCTGGCATGGTTCTCTCTCCGTCTGTTGCCCATACCTGGCCTGGGAGAGGACCTAAGCGACCAGTTTACTTGGACCGATAAGCTCGCTGGTGCCCCTCCCGTTTTGGTGCGGTTTGTATGCAAGGGAATTTCCCTGATATCAGCTCCCAAGGATCTTTGGATTACCCCTCTAGCTTTTCATGAAGAATGCTCTTGCGACCCCGTCATGGTGTCCAAGATATCTTGACCGTGAGGGTATAGTACTAATATAACAGCCGCCAGGAAATATAGTACATACCCTTTAATATTGACCTAAGATAGATATTCTAGATTGAAAATACCACTGTCTTCGAATAGATAGAATTCCATGATAAACACCGCACTTAAGTTATAGTTTTGGTGATAATTGATTGGTACATTGTGGGATCGAACAGGAAAAAGAGGGAAATTGAGGAATACAAAGCCCAATCCAGCGATGGTATTCAATCAGCTGAAAAGTAATGGTAACGTCAAGTTGCGTGCCTGTTGCAACATGAGGTTGAGGGAGTGAGCTAGTTGCCTTGCTTATATATATTGTCACATTTGTCCCGTGTTTCAAGCATTGACAACGCCCTGGCTCTTTTCCTATCAAGAATAAGAACATCGAGAACTCATCCTGGTCTGTTTTCTCTCATTGGCTGTTTCGCCCTCATTCTGTCTGCAACCAGGCAGCAGAATCACACATTCACACTGCATAAAAGTCCGACAGAACCGAGATCTCAAATACGAGACAGTTCCCCTCAACAAAACTGTCAATATTGCGGCGTAGTGAACTCACGTCCAGATTGCTCCTAATCTTCCATCATCATTGGTAGAACAGCATTTTTGGCACTATCCAATGTGATAGCGACAGGGCAGTGATGTGATGAGAAGCTGTCCAACGGGATGTCCCGAACGGGCGCCTGGCCAACGACCGCTGTGACTGGTGAGAAGTGATGGCGCCTGCTGCAGGCTAAGCAGTTGGTGCAACAAGCTCTCATAATCCCAAAGCACGAGATACATTGAGTTCTAACCCCTTGGAGACCAAGCATCCATCCCCGCAGCATGATCGAAGTACATCTGAGCGCTTTTGGTTCTCCACTCAGTTGCGCCTGTTACTCCATGGAGCACACACTTAATGCCTCTATCACCCCGATTTGATGTCGTTGGATCATACTATTGCATTTGCGTCTGGTTTCGGAACCCGCGCTCATATTCAGTTCTTTCTGACCTCCTCTGTCAAGGAGCGAGGAGAGCCTGCACGATTTTGATGCATGCGATGAAACTGACGGCAGCAGGCTGAACGAAGCGCACGCACAGCAACCTTATCCTATCGAGAGCGCTTCGGTTGTCGCCAAGCCGTTGCTTATGCTGAAATAAGCATTTCCAGTCTGTACGGGAGATTAAAGGCGTTCGTCGCTCGAAGCAAGTATACGACTACAATGGACCGGCAATTACGATTGGACACCTCCTTTGGTGCTGGAACTCAAAGATACTCTTTCATTGAAACACCGTTGGAAATGAATCCTTCCCGACAAAGGATAGAGCGACAAGTACCGCTGCCAGAGTCAGAGACAAAAGCCAATGCTTGTCCGGTACAGCAGCAGGTCACCGCGACAGAAGACGTTCAACCAAAGTTCAATGAGAAAGCTCAACTTCAGCATGAGTCTGCTGCGTCTGTCTACCCCGGTAGTCCGCCCATTGAGCAACACCCTGCGCACTATGCTCCCTATGCAGAGGATGCGCCACAACAAGCGCAGTTCGACACCGTTGCACCAGCATACTCGTACAGCGCTGGCCCCGATCCACTTCCAGTCAAGAGGGACCCGGATGCGTCAGGTCAGTTCTCAGAGTCTCGACAGATATCCGTTGCACCTGACGAGAACCCATTGCATTCTCCCCGCCTGCCACGCTTTCCTCCACCCTCCATGACCAGCGCGCCACATCCAACTACGCCAATGTCCTATCATCAACCGGGGCAAATTACACACGCCAACCAGGTCGTCAAGGGTGGAACATGGAGTCATGGTTTATGTGAATGTTCCAGCATTGGGACATGTTGTCTTGGACTCCTGTGTCCTTGTATACTCTACGGGAGGACGCAGCATCGCCTTTCGATGAAAGGCAAAAAGGAGAACCCAACCAACATGCTAGGCCACGAGACATGCAACGGCTCGTGTACGGCAATGGCCTTGCTATGCGGATGTCAATGTGAGTTTCTTATCATGCTGACAGCAAAAAGTTCGATACTGAATTTGGAACAGGGCTGCTGGCTACGGTGCAGCACACACGGACACGCAAAGCGTACGGAATCAGTGGCAACGTTGGGTCTGATTGTGTACGAGCTACATGCTGCACATGCTGCACGCTCATACAAGACGAAAAGGAATTCAGAACTCGGGAAGAAGAGCGAGAGAGAGTTGCTTGGGCCACGGGGCAGGCACTGGTATCGCCATATGCAGCGCCATTGCAGATGTCCTATGGCCAGCCACCGAGATGATGTTGGCCCAGTCGCCAGAGATCGACAGTGTATCAACCCGTCAAGCAGATTCCTTTTGAGGTCTTGTGTGCGGTTGGATGAGAGAAACTTTCCTCTGGCAGGGCGACGAAACACGTTCATTGCCTTGCCACCTTCTTTTCCCGGGGCGTTCTACTGATGTTTTATCTATTTCAATCCCTCTCCATCTTAGTGTTCTTCACCTTCGGGCATTGAGCGAGGGGTATCCCTGGCTCCGGCGTTGGATCGTGTTTTAGCGGCATCTAAAATCGTGCCGAATAATCAGGCAATGTATATACGCATCGACGTCAAGGAATATGAGGAGATCCACATTTCAAATCACACTTATGCTTGGCCCCCTTAGAAGATAAGTGTTCTATCGTCGATCCTGTAGGATTGCAAGAAAACCTTCTATTCCGAATATCAAGCTACGCTTATACACTTTAGCGAGTGGCCCAACGTTCTAAAACCCATCATGCTTGCCAACTCATGACAAAAACTCACAAAGAAAGTTGTCCTGGAAGCTTCAGAGTCAAAAACACTTCGGTTAGCTGATCCAAGGAGACGGCGTGTAGCTGAATGGTGGTGATTCAGGTGATTCGGAATTTAAGGTTCGAGGTTACACATATCTTTTGCCGTAATTACTCCCTACAGACGTCCAATCACCTGTAGGACAGAAAGAACTCAGCTGTGAGAATATTCTATATCGCTTGTTCTAGGCAATAGACACAGAGTGACAGCCCATATTAGGAATTACATCGGGGTAGCTTGGAACCACTCAGTCAGGTATGAACCGTCTTGTTCTCATTGTTCTCTAACTTTGATGACTCTGCATGGTTAAAGATATAGTAGACAGCCGGATAGATTCAAGAAAGAGGATGCACCCCCATTCCCGTCAGCATCTTTGACATCAGGGAGCTGAATGAGTGCTCTACCCACCACGGGTAATATACTCACATGCATGCACATGGCTGCTGTGAAACACTTTCCCTCAACGAAGCTCAGGACGAGGAGTTCTAGATTCATCGACAGGCGACAAGTAATAGAATAAATATAGGAGTTACTGAGTTTGCGATGCAAATGCTCTTAAAGGTACGGAGTAGTGATGGGATGTTTAGAGTCGAATTGTACCTAAGATGCAGCAGTCCAGAAACTCTTAGATGTGCAGAATCTGAAGGCCAAATTGCTCCGTAGCTATTACCAGCTAAGTATCTATCACACCACAAAGGGATCATTCGCATTTCGGAGGAAATCTGCTCATCGGCTGTAGACTAAATGTTGGCTTACTGTGCAGTTGTTCAATGGCTATAAGAGATCTGGACCGCGGTGGCGGATGGTTCATCAGATCGCACCAAGTCTTGGCCTCGTTTCTCCTTAAGGAAGCCTGACGAATACGACCTATGCGCACCTCCTCCGCAACCCAATTCTCGAACAAGCCTTTTCCACCATTCTTGTTTGACATTTTGTCTTGCCTGCCCCTGCTTCATTATCCCTGAATACCGATTCTCATAGCACGTGTTGGTTCGATACTTCTTGCGCCTCAAGATTTGTCTTTGCTAACGTCGTATAGAGACCCTACCACTCGCGAATGACCACATTCATCAGAACAGTGCCATTATGGGGGCTTGAGGCGATTTCCATCTGATTCCATTAATGGTCATCGAGAGCAGTCTTATCGCATGATATCCCGGCTTTTATGAATTCCTCGCAACCGACGACGACGTAAGACGTCTTCAAGAGTCTGCCTGACCATGGGGGATGATGCTCGTCTAACTCCCCGCCAAATATGGGCTAATCCAACGACAACCACCACCAAGTCTTATTCGCCAGGCTGCACTCCCTTTCTGCTTCCTAGCGATGGTACGTGGTTTATCATTAATCAATCGTGTGGTGCAGTTACTTGGTTTATGGTGTCGCTGCGTCACTGTAGGCTCCTTAAATGTCCCTCAACTCTAGCTGACTGTCGCGTCCGTTGCGCATGCTTCTAGGCTACGTCTATCTCAACCGATCCTTTGCAATAACCCTCACAGAAAATGCCGTTTTCGAGCCCGTATGTACGAGTCAACCAACCGATGCCCGACAGCCATCTCCCCTCCTTGATACCCGTGATCCCTTCTACTCTTCCGTTACACCGCAGTTATACGCTATCGGCTGCGCAACCGTCGTGAGCTATCTCCTCGTCATAATACTACTCATCACACCACGAACATTCTATGTTGGAGGTCCCGGGGGTGGCGCCAATTTCTTGGGGCGCCATGGCATGATCAGCGGATCCTATAGCGGCAATTCCTCGGTGGTTGGCGTTGGTGGAAGACCGTGGCTACAGAAAGTAGCTGCGATATTGGTGGCGGTATCGTTGACTATCGCGTCTGCGGACTCGTTCCGGGTCGCTGAGCGGCAGTATAACTACGGTTATTCCGATGCCGAGGCGCTCACCGAGGAGGTTATCGATGGCACGGAGATCCGCGTGGTCAGAGTTATATCAAGCACGTTTCTATGGCTGGCGCAGGTGCAGACGCTGATACGGTTATTCCCGCGACATAAGGAGAAGATCATGATCAAATGGGCCGGATTTGCGTTGATTGTCTTGGACACGATATTTAGCATTCTGGATAAGTTTCTCGTGAAGACCAATACGACGCGGCCCCGACTCTACGACGATGCGATTCCCGCCCTCAGCTATCTGTTTGAGCTTGCGCTCAATCTTCTATACGCCGCCTGGGTAATCTTCTATTCACTATCCAAACACCGATATGCCTTCTTTCACCCCAAGATGAGGAATATCTGCTTGGTCGCACTTTTATCTTTGTGTGCTGTTCTCATACCCGTCATTTTCTTCGTTCTGGACATCGCCAAAGAAGAGATTGCCGGTTGGGGTACCTACATACGATGGGTTGGGTCAGCTGCTGCGAGTGTTGTGGTTTGGGAGTGGGTGGAACGAATTGAAGCACTGGAAAGGGACGAAAGGAAGGATGGCATTCTCGGGAGGGAGCTATTCGACGGAGACGAAATGCTGGAAGTCACACCATCGGAAGAGGTCGACTGGCCTCGCCAGACTTATGGTGGAGGCGACCGGGGCGGGGGAACCGGTACGTCCTCGGGATGGGGAGGTGTCATGGGGTTGGCACATCGGCCTCTGCGCACAAGGGTCGGTCTACCCCGTGGGAACCGCAAGCCGGACAAACAACGCAAAACAGTTGGTTCCGATGTGCGACGTCATGGAGCTGGCCGCCCGACACCACCCCCGGCGGCTGCTACTCCAGTTAGTCGCGCGGATACCACAAGTGCAGCCAGCACCGTGTATAATGTCCATTACCACCCGGTGTCTAGCCCCACGCCTCCTGTCGTAATGCCTCATATGGAGGAGGAAGATGAATATGAGACAGACCAGCTGAAGGAAATGGCCATGAGAACCGAGGAAGGAGAAGGTGACGTCGCTCGGCCGCGTCTTTCAGCGCAGCAGACCCGCGAAGAGTCACCTCAGATCGTCAATATGGACGGTCGTTGGCGAACGATCCTCAATCCCTTCAAGAAGAGACGTGCCTCTCTGCCCAGGGAAGTTGCCTCAGCACAGGCAGACGAGATTCCTTCGACTGCGCAGGAAGATTTGTATGGCGACGAAAGTGACAGGCAGCGCACTGCATGCAGTAAACAGGGAAACTTGTTCCCATTCAATTTCAGGATCCGGCCCGGCTCTGATAGGCGAGACGCAGATGCTTCCCTACCAGTGACCGTCATTCCTGCCAGACGCCGGGCCAGAATACATGGTCCCCGCAATGGCTAAACGATGCAAACATACTGGAACCGACGCCCAATCGTGTCGTTCGTTCCGACCGCTCCAATTTGCCCGTGAGGGTGATCCAGCCGCAGACTCGAACTGCCGCTCCGTGGAGTATGCCTGAGGGGGACTCTATTCTCGGCAATGGCAACTATGAACTGCGCTACGATCCGGAAACAGCGGCGCTTATCGTGCCTGACGACCATCATGCACTGCAACAAGCTGCAGCAGCGAGCACGACCCACAATGTCGACGGTCAGCCTGTTGATGAGGCAGTCGGTGGACCTGCGGGACATGATGCTCCTGATACTCTGCACGAGAGTCAAAATAGCGCTCCACCTGAGCAGCCTCCATCGTCGGCGCCGTCACCGCAGGATCAGCAGCGGTCTCCGACTCGTCAGAGTCCCGGGGTTGATCCCAGTCGAGACCACACATGATCCGAGCGGTAGCTGTTGGCATCATGCGCGATCTTTACTTGTTGTCTTTCTTATTGGCCGGGTGCTGTCTACATTCTATTACCCTTTCGATTGTTGATTTAGCGAGGAGTCGGGGATCATTCACCATGTGGAAATCGGTTTTCATTTCTCTTTCGAAGATATGTTGTCACTTCTTACTTACGAGCTGGAATGATGTGCATAGCGTCTCGTCGCCTATGAATTGCACATTACTTGAATATTTGGGAAAGGTAGAGCGACTGGCGGGGTTACTGAAGGTCTAGCCGTGTAAAAGATACCCTTGGAATCTTTCTGTCATATAACAATAACAAAGTCCATAATCTTTTAAATGTTTCGATCTACTAACGTTCTGGGCACTTTGTAGACCACCGTGGCAATTAAATAGCAACGTAACAGTGTAGCCTAATTCAGCTTCACAAGACGCCTCTCGGAAACTCTTAGATCCGCGCAGATCAAAAAAAGGTTGCTTCCCGCACCGCCTCGACTGAATTGTCATCATCCACCTGCAGCGATCTTCGGCCAGACCTCGATGCATCGCTCTCTTGTCCTGGACCGTACCTTGCGTCAGTCAATGCTGCGACTCCATCGTCGGGCGTCGCATCATGGCGGCCGTCAATCGGAATATGTTTGATGCCAGCATCACGGCGGAGCGGCCGCATGGTGCGTCACTGTTAGTTCTACCGCTGAATCTGCTCGCTCTCATTATAGCCCAGGTTTGTGTCCCAGAACGTGTTGATTTGAATAGGAAGTGATGAAAACTGACGCAGTCTGACACATACAGCTCGACAATACCGGCGACATTGCTCGTCTGTGCCGAACATGTCGAGTCCTCAATTACATGGCCCTCCCACAGCTCTACAAACACATCACCTTGACCTCCTACGACAAAATCCGATACCGCGGGGATGAGCCGGAAGGAATCGGCAGCGCCAGCCCCTTCTCGATGGGCCTCAATGCTGTCATTACGAGACCCTACGCCTCGCTGGTGCGGTCGCTGACGCTGCGCGGAGACTGGCGGGAGGATGAGCTGGAGGAACACGCGCGAGTCGGGCGGGTGCCGGACTCGTCGATGATGCTGAACATCGCGGTGCGGGCGGCCGTCGATCGGATGACGGAGCTGGAGAGCTTCAGCTGGGAGCTCAGCACGAAGATGCTCGAGACGGTGTACCTGGGGCTGGCGCAGCGGCCGAAGCTCACCTCGCTCAGTATACGATTTCCCTCGAGTCGGCATCCGAGGCCGACGATCGTTATCCCCGCGATGCCTCACCTGCGCTCGTTGAAGATTTCACATATCGACCCGCTGTGCTATCCCGATGATATCTCGACGTTGTTGTGGAAGTGTAAGAAACTGAGGGAGCTCAAGATGCACTGGTCGCCGCGGATGCGCATCGAGCAGGAGCCCAGCGTTATGTTGCATGATTACTTCCGCAAATGCATTGCTGCGAGGCAGCCGTTGAAGGTTAAGAAGCTGGCGCTTCAGAATCTATATGCCCGTCACAGCGAGGAGTTCAAAGTTGCGCTTGACCCGAGTGCGCTCGAAGATATGACGTTTCTTAGCGAATGCGGATCGGAGAGCGCCAAATCGCTGAATACATTTTTTGACAGCAGCTGGCCGACAGGGCCTCCCGGTCAGGTGAATTTCAAGTCGCTCAGGCAAGACTCCACCTCGAGGAGACATGCTGAGTTTTTGTCTTATTTCACTGGCCTGGAGAAGTTGTATTTCGTCAATGCATCCCGCGATCCATCGGACGATGTCAACTCGCCCCGGCGATTGCTCCCGTCTTCGGCGCTCACGCCGCCGTCCTTGGATCATACCACCAATAGTTCAACTCTGAGCGCCTCCACTGAGGAAACCCCTGTCGCTTCGCCGGGTTCGACTACGGGCGTGCAAGCTAGCATCCGTGATATCTACCTGAATAACATCATCATGAACCACTGCGCAACCCTACGCCATCTTCTGCTCCCTTCTCGCTGGCCACTCTCAGCGTCCACAATAGCCCGTCTTGTTCATGCCAGCCCGCAACTGGAGCAGCTGGCTTTGGCAGCAGATCTTTCCAGCATAGATACTTTGGGGCTTGTGCTCCCGTTTCTTCGCAATCTAGTCGCTGTTCGCCTGCTGGTTCCAACTGGCTCAGGATCATCTTCGGCAACAAGCGAACCATCACGACACGCGAAGACTATTCCAGGGCACTCGTCCAAGTCTTCGTCTACACCACATCCTTTTTCATCGGCACGGACTATCGCTGATATAGTCGAGTTGGACGATCAGATCCTTGTGGAAAAACTCAGCGAGTCACTAGCGGATCAGAATCTATTCTGCCAGCTGAAGGTCATCGGCATGGGCCGCAAAGCCTGGCAATTAGGCGATTACTACACGGTCCCTGCAGACAATGCAGCTCCCAACCCGGAGCCGCAACCCACGACGCCCACAGTTACCTCCTCCTCGACCAGCTCAGTAGTCAACGGCCAACAGGACCGGAGCCTCACGGCCAGTGATCGACCCTTCTCGCAGCCACAGCATTCTCTCACGCCGACACCTAACAGTACACCCCTCTCAGCCGAGCCTTCTCAGACCTGTCAACAATCGTCTCTCCTCGGAAAACGTCCGCGGCAAGATAGCTCGCCGCCTGCATGTCCGCCTACGGATTTGGAAGCCAGGGTGGATGAGTTTTGCGTCCCGACACAGATCAGCAAGGATGGCCGGATCTGGAGAAGACGGGTCCGACGCGTGGGGTGGGAGGTGTTGCAACACTGGGAGATATGGGCTCTGGATACCCAGGACATTTGATTTGCGTCATACCCGGACGGGCGTATCGGTCATGCTGTGGGTTGTCTTTTCCCAACGAGCCTTTATTTTTATTCTATCCGATACCTGGAGACGTACAGGAAGGATTATTTGAGGTGATTGATCCTCTCCACTCTTCTCTTCTAGCGGAACTTGTCTATATCTCGATCATAGAATTTGTACCTAGATGCATATACTTTGTCAGCAGTGGATAAGCGTTGATTTTGAGCAGATCCAGCTGATACTTGTGCCCTATCCAGCCCTATCGTAGTACTAAAGTTCGACATACAATGGAACGAAGTACCAGTAGGCTAAAGTCACAAACCATCCATTTTATGTTTTTGTTACTGTCATAGCCGAATTCACTTGATATAGCCTACTGCGCCAATAATCCCAACCCATCTACGCCACAGAACCCAACCACCGCATCACAGAATATACCGAAACCCCGTAATCCCACTCGCAATCCCACCCTGCAAACCCTGCACCGCCTCCCTCTCCTCCCTCTCTAGCCTTTTATTCTCCCTCACGAGGACAAACCTTAACCAAGTCCCCAGCACCGCCGCCCCAGCCTGCAATCCTATACAAATCCCCAACGCAAGCCGATAATGCGGCCAGTCCTGATCCCGATAGGTAAACGGCGTCCAGATGCCGGTTGTATTGCCCACGCCGTTTATGAAAGCATACGCGACGGCGCGTTTCGCAGGGGGTCGGGGCATGGAGCTCGCGACCCAGCTGAGTGTTGTGCCAAACATGCAGACGCAGAACATCATGAGGAAGGTGGCGAAGTATTTTGCTGCTATCGAATCTGTGGTCATGAAGAGGAGGAGGCCTGCGATGGCGATGGGGATGGGGTAGATGAAGAACCAGAAGCGGGATTGGAGGCGGTCGCTGAGGACGCTGTGGAGGTAGCTGTAGAGGGTCATGAAGATGAAGGGCGGGGCGGCGAGGAGGAGCGAGATGGTGTGGTTGTAGCCGAGGGAGGAGGTGAGGGTTGGGAAGAAGTTCGCGAAGCCGAAGGAGCCGACCATGCAGATGTAGATGCCTGCGAAGAGGTAGAGTTTGGGGTCTGCGAAGGCGAGTTTGAGGCCGGTGAGCTGCGAGGAGGCATTGCCTTCGTCTAGGTCGGATTCGGCCGCTTGGAGGGCCATTCGTCGGACGGCTGGTAGGTTGGTCAGTGGTTGGTGTCTGTAGAAAGAGATGAAGTGAGACGTACCAACGTGTTTCATTTCAGGGGATAGTGCACGCCAGTTCTCTGGGAAGTCTGGCAGCAGGTACCAAGCGATGAAGCCGAGGAAGACGGAGACTCGTCAGGGTTAGTGAGTGTGCTTCAGGCAATAGAGCAAGTGCGCTTACTAGCTCCCTCGATGATATACAGCCATCGCCAGGCAGATAGCCCCCGATTACCATCCAGGCCGTTTAGTATGCCGGCGGCAATTAGGCTCCCAAAAGCATTGGCAACATGCGCGGCCGAAAAGAATATGGTCATCCGCACACCCAGTTCTCGCTGCGTGTACCATTTCTGCGTAGATCAGAGACAGACCCGTCATCTTCTTGAGGAGCTTCACCTACCGAGAGATAGAACATGATACCCGGGAACAAGGGCGCCTCTATGTCATGTATGGAATCAGTCCAGGCCCCTAATCGCCCAGAAAACAAAGCCTAGGCTTACCAACTACACCCAGGATAAATCTGCAAGCAGCAAGGGATCCATAGCCTTCCACCTGCGAGGTCAAGAGCGTCACCAGCCCCCAGGCGACACCGAAGAGACCGATATAAGCTGACGGACGGCCGAGATAATTCAGAAGAAGGTTGGCTGGAATTGGCCCAAGGACATATCCCACGAAGAATACCGAGAGCCCGACCTGGTATTCTGAGCCGGAGAGACGGAGATCGCGCTCTAAACCTTGAAGACGGGCAGCGGTATAGTTTGACCTAGGTACATCAGCTTTTGAATCCTCCATAGATCGGCGGATGCGGTATACCGGTCAATGAAGTTGAGAAGATATATCAAAAAAATAACAGGCATGATCCGTATATCCAGCTTGCGACGTAACTTGGGCTCGATCTCGCGCTCGTCCTCGGAGAGTGAGTCGACGACGGGTGTCGAGTAATCCGTGGTCGACAGGTCGTCGTATTGCAGCACTTTTTCCACCATTTTTTCTGATCAGGTTGCACAATGTGCCAGATGAAGAAGCCATCTTGACTATTGAACCGCCGTCAACCTTTATATAGATGTCCATGCGAACTGTGGCTGACTGTCTAAGGCGATATGTGTTACTTCACTCTTCTCCCTTGCATTGACCCTCTTTCGATACAGGACAAATATGTGAGGCGTATTGTCTGCTGGCTTGAAACCATCCCCAGCATAAGCGGTGAGCTCGTCTGGAATGACTCTGATAACACAGCATGATGGAGGGGAGGGTTTGCAGCTGGGGCTTGCACGCAATGGTTGTTGGATGAGGAGGAAGCAGATTTTGTCGCGCGAATCTCAATCCAAATGCAAGCGGACGTTGGTCTCCTATCTCAACCCCTTCCTACCATCCAGAGTCGTTCAGATCTTGGTTCTTCAAGTGAACGAACTCAGAGGAATAGGGATCTGTTCAGAGGGAACCGGACGTCCTCCAGTTGATAGAGGACAGTTCTCGCACGTGCACCCTGCACATCACAATATATGCTAACATATATTTAAACATATATATGTATTTTGAAAAACACTCATAAGTTACTATCTCGCTAATGCAAAGTAGAAAGAGTCTGAGGTCATAATCATATTGCTGTTCTAAACCAAAATCATATACAAGAACGAAACTGGAGATAACTCTCGACTGTCACAGACCTACAGCTGTGGCGAGGCTGGGCCTCGCTGAGGAAATGTGAGCATACTCATCTAGGCCTGAGGGGCAAAGCCGAGTCTGGGGCCTTGGGAGTCGAAGACGACGTATTGGCTCTTGAGGAAGATATCCCCGAAGATGGAGAATCCCAAGCCGGAGTTGCTCTGGATACCACCGAAGCAGGTAGAGCTGCCGTCAGTGACGGGGGCGAAGTTGATGTATTCACCGGGAACGACAGCTTTGTAGCTACCGATGACGGTAGTAAAGGAAGGAAGTTTGGTGGAGCAGGGGAAGACGTAACCACCGTATTCGTTGTTGTTCTTGGCTCCGGAGACCTGCTGGTAGTAGTCGGCAACAACGCTGTCGTCAAGCAGGAGGAGGGTGGTGCCGGTGTCTATAATGGATCAGCTTGGTACTTTTTTGAAAGAAGCAGTGAAAAGCATACCAGCAATGCCGCTGATCTTGTTGTTGTTGGGAGCACCGTCGCCAACACCGTAGCCATCAGCAGTGAACATCCAGAAACCCTGGGAGCTATCGACGTCGGTATAAGTGAGTTGTCCCTTGAACTTGGAGTTGTCGATGTATCCAAAGTCGTAGGTTCCCGGAGCGTGGTACTTCAGGGTCACAGCAAAGAGAGGAGAGTCCAACTGGGACTTGACAGTGTCAAAGAAAGTAGTCTGGGGGCGGGGATTGACTGCAATCAATTCGAGTCAGTGGGCTGAGGTCGAAGCTGGAAACCTTGACAGGAACTCACCGGTGTTGATGGAGCTGAATGCCAGACCCAGCAGACCATCGTTGTCCTTATCCTGCACGAATTGAGAGCTGATTTGGCTGGCAGCCTCCACAGCCTGGCTCTGGGCAGTGACACCACCCACAGTGACGGTATCCTTGTAGACGTCACCGCTGGCACCGCTACCATCACCATATTGGATCTTCCAGGTGTAGCCATTCAGCTTTTGGGCACTGGCGGATGGCTTGTAGATATCATGGCCGCTAGACTCGGAAGCCGAAAGCTCGGAAGAGAAGACCCAGCTACAACGGTCAGTCAATTCAATTAAAGAAAGAGGGACAAGATGCGCTTACAGATCTGCAGAGCCAGTGTCAAAGTCCAAGTTCAGGGTTGTTCCACCGACTTTGACGGGAGTCAGGTATTCCGAGTCATATTGCTCGGGGGTAGTAACAGCGCTGCCGGAGCTTGCAGCCGCCTTGACACTGTCAGGGACAGTGCCGCCGTACTTGGTCAAAGCGTTGGCATAAACGGCTGGAAGATTGACGGTCTTCTTGTTGGTCACTGGCCTGACCACTTGGTTGATAGTGAAGCCCTTGCGCGGCTGAACCACCGGGACAGCAGACACAATGGTCGAGAGACCGACGACGACAGCTGTGACTTTGCTAAAGACGACCATCTTGATGAAGCAACGGACTACTGGACCGCGGGAAGTATCAACGAAAGAAAAGAAAGGAGACGATCTCAAACTCTTGCTGAATGCGAATGAGGATGAGATTCCGTCAACAGCTGGTGAACATTCCCCCTTTATATAGATTTTTTCTCTTCCCTGGGCCTAGGATAGATAGTAGCTACTACGGAGTCACTCCGGGGTCAGGAGGAGCAAGTTTCACCTAAGCCTTCACGCCATATCTCTTATCCAGGAAGTCCGCGATGAAGATCTACAAGATCCAGGGACATGAATCCCGTTGTCCAAGGGCTCGAAGACGAATTGTCACACCCACCCGGCTAGGCCAAGAGAAAGATGGAACGACACCCTGGCCGCGATTGTCGGTTCTAGATAGCGTAGCGGGGCGAACGAAGCAAATCAGCTCCAGTACCCATCCAGGAGGTTAGCGCGGCCAAGCTGAATGCTACGGCAAAGTTGCATGTTGCTTGTTTAGGACAAGAGGGCACAAGAGAGGACAAGATTTCTCTTGTCCTTGTGGCTTTTCTTGTCCTGCTGCACGCTGGATTGGACGGACAACGCCGGCTGCTCAGGCATTAAGCTATCTGGAAAAGTCAGAGAAACAATCTGATTCGTTATGAGCTGAAGATCGTCATTGATGGTGTTAGTGTCATCAGTGGAGAGTGGGGAGCACAGGACTCACGGTACTGAACCAATCTTAGGAGCCGAGTATACGGAGTACATTGTAGATTAACTGCATAAACTGCTAAGCGGAGAAATTTAACCAGGGTCATCTGGGATTGACCGGAGTCCGATGCAGCCCCTGAGGAGATGGAAGCATGAGAAGCAGTCAGAGGAAGATGAGAGACCAGGGCCTCAGCAGGATGATTGGAATGTTCATTGGACGGATTCAGGATATCACATGGATGGTGATACATTTCGAGATTCACAGGAAATGAGAAGCCTACTCCGTAGAACGTGCTGGTGGAAGATGAACGATCGAGACTAAGGCAAAGCGATGAGCCCCTGCCTTACTGCCTTACTGCCTTGGCCCCCGAAGATCCCATGATCATCCCTGATCTCTTTGATCCTTTGACCATTGTATATCATCCTTCTATGAATATATCGACCCCTCATAGGATAACATTGTGGTAACTCACATGTCAACTTTACAACACTACTCCAGACTTTGAATCCTTCAACAACTCTGTTCTCTCAACCCCTAACGCCAAGCGACGCCCCAATCCACCTGCGGAGACTAGCCAGGGTGCGATGTCACTTTGAGACTTTCACCATCCACTCACACCCTAGCTCTCATTATTTTTCTTATTCAGTTTTCAGTTAGACCCTCCGAGGTGCCCCGTCCACAACCCGAAGACTTCAGCCATTCAGAAGCTTCGATCCGGTTCTCACCTACCAAATCCCAAATTGAAAGGGTCGGAGTCCGAACGAATACCGGTGCATGAATGTTGGGAGATTCATCAGGTGCAGCTGGTTGTTGATCTTCAAAGATACGCGAAGAGAAAGGGACTCTGGAGCAGATGATAACTAAAATGAATCGTTCATCGGGGCAGATCATTATTGACTGCCCTGCAGAGCCAAGTCGCAAGGCTATTTTCATCTGGATTTGGATATACCTCAGTTCTTGTAGACCGTAGTAATATCATAATTAGCATGCCTACAAGCTGCAGAATTTACACCAGTGGTCTGAAGCACTTAACAATAAGACAAGGAAATAATCGCAGTGGTCTATTCATGCCAACTATCCCTACAAATTTCCGCAGTTCTGGCCAGGATGGCGGAGTCCATTTCCTTCGTGATCGGCAGTTTTGAGCTCTTCGGGTGCTTCGGATGGAGTATGGAGTCTGCTTCTGCTGCACAAGGGAAAAGCCTCCTGCGGCAAGCATATGGGAGGTGAGATCACTGCCTTCAGACAATAATAGAGGTCTTCTGCGGCAAGTATTATAATAATAATAGTTACAACGAGTAGATAATACATAATACTCCGTTAGGCTAATTGTAGACAGAAAACCGAGGCGTCATCATCACACTGCATACCTGACTGTGCGACACCGAAACATTCAGAGTGCATACCAGGGGACCGCGTGTGCCTCGTTCTACGGTTCTAGAAGGTCATTATTTAAGCTCGTGTCCAAGGGTCTGGGGTGTTGACATTTGAAACTCCCGCTTAGAAACATACAATGACACATGAAAATGTCTTGAAACCGCCAAGCTGTCAGATAACCCTCCACATACACTATACAGGTCTTTGTCGCGGGTCATATCATACCGAGGGACAACTTCAGAAATGGAATGCAACAATGCAACCCCGTGAAGGTCACCTTCCAGTCACCAAGAAACAATCCTAAGACAAGCATATATAGGAACAAGCCACGGAATGCTAAGCATAATCGCAGTGCTTGGCGCCTGGCAGGGTAAAGTGTAGAACTCCTTGGCCGAGGTACAATACGAGAAAGCAATCTCGGGTGTAGCTCCATTGGACTTTTGGCAATAGCACCACCGTCAGATTAAGCGTGATAAGCATTCGTCATTATTGACGGGAATGGGATCAGCTAAGACTGCAGGAACTGGGACGGAAGCCCGTCGCGCCCTGCTGAATCGAGGCCGTCGCCCGTGCCGTCGTATTGCTCGTTGAGCAGGACCTCAAGCATGTCAAACTCGCCTACCATTGGCCCTGTCCCTCCGAGACCGTGATCGACAACGGCTGTCGAACTGTTGAAGAAATGATCGAGCGGAAGCGCGAACCAGTCCGGAAGTCCGCCGGAGGTGCCGGAATTATCATTCATTGATTGCGAAGGAACGTTCGATCCTTCCATCCCTCCGGTGGGAGGCGATGTGTGCGGTTCATAGTAATTATGGTACACCGACGGCGGTGGAGGCATGAATGAGACATTAATATTCGAAGAATTGATCGGTTGCGCTGGGATGGCTGCCAGCGGATCATGCACTGATCCCATTGTGGTACTCGTCGGATTATTGCCATCAACGTAGCCAATATTCTGTGCTGCGTTGTGGCTCGGTGTCCATGCATGGTTCGATCCATCCCGACGGCCTTGGGCGCCATCGCGAGGACGCGGTGACTGGTGCCTGGAGACTGGTGCAGAGGTGCGATCTTGACCGTCACCATCACCACCTCGGTCCAACGGTGCAAATCGCAGGAATCTTGTGCGAATGCTGGTCGTAAGCATTTCCACCAGCCGAGCAATGGCGTGACTCAGGTGGACATCGTCCACGACACATGTCCTCAACGCTTCCACCGTTCGATCCTGAAGGTCTAGCGATACACGTACATCATCCTCTTTCGCTCCAAGGGTGAATGTCTGCGACCGTCAGTCAGGTTTGCCATACACACAGAAAATGACGGAGACCTACCTTGAGGATGAAGATCATGCCAGACAGAATCCGGAAGCATGTCCGCACAGGAGCGTGCTTCAGGTGATCGCCAGGAACCAGGTCATCCAGTACAGTTTGCAAAATCCGACGTGACGCGTCAACAACTTCCTGGATGTATTGCTCGTTGACACGATACAGCTCCATGAGCATATGAAACCAATTGTTCGACGAGGGACCAGTGCCCGGTCTTCCGCTCTGAGCCTGGGCAGCCTCGTTGGACATTGTGGTCCAGCGGTCCACGACTGCCTGCAGAGCTAATGAGTTGACATAAACGCCTGCAGAAGGTTAGGATATTGCAATTCTATAATTCAAAATAGGGGGCCACCTACGGGTATATTCGTATTCAATCATCAAGATGTGCCGCATGGCAGGTGCGACTAAACAGTCAGCATTAGATCAAGAGCAAAATAGTACACAGTACTTACGGTCAACCGTGTCGATGTTATTTCGCCATTCTCGTAGAAAAGGCTGAAACCGATCAATCTGGTCGCGATACCGCCCACTCCTAATCAGTTCCGATGTCTGTTCGTTAGATGCGAACAACAACTGATTGCTCTGATACATGATCTTGGTGATCCCAATCCAGCAGTCATGCATCCGATCAATAGTTGTATCGCCGCCTTTTGAAGTTGACGCAGGAGTTGGTTGGATGTCATTAGTCCACTGTGGCAGTGGAAGCATAGAAGGAATTCCCAGACGGCCGCTGCTTTGCGTGATGTAAACGAGAATCAGACGCCGAAGTCGACGTTTCCGTGTCTGTTCGGCAGGAGAGTCGTTCGCAGTCTTCGCTTCGCTCTTCTGATCAAAGACTCCCAGCTCAAAAGCCAGCGCTTGTGCGGTGCTCAACAGCATCCAGGACATCCGATCAGACCGCCAAGCGGGCTCCAACCACTTCTGGAAGGCGAGTCTCCCCTCGCCTGACATTTGAGAAGCCCGATGGTTTGTTGGCTCACCATCATGCTCGATATCCTTCTCAAGGCGAGTTTGAGCGTGCGCGTCCAAGTCCAAGAGTGTATTTTCATCATCACCAGGGGGGAAGTGCAGATTTCTGGGGTGCCAGTCCGTGAGGATCAGGAGCGCCTCGATACTGCCCAGGGATCTCAAGTTCCCTTTGAGACTCACTTTGGCTGCGCTCGGGGCCAGGTCAAATGACCGAGGCTTGCTGATTCCAATGCCGTTTCCGCCGAACTTCTCTTGGCCCCAGAAAAGACGCTCAATCATTCCCCGAAGATAAGACCAGAGTCGATCATGAATGTAGAATGACCGGGTATATGCCCCATCACCCTTGGGTTTCATGTGCCGTGATGCGGTCGTAAGAATAGTGACAGCCAGTACAGGCTCATCAGTGAGAAGGGTGCGATGTGTCGAAGGGTGTGAAAAATCAGGAATGACGATAGGGCTCAACGGAGCAAGATGTTCATAGTAGCTGTAATCTGTCAGAATAAAAACATCCAAAGGACAAGTCAAGAAAGTTGAGCACTTACTATGCCACGTATGCCATGGATTCCTCAACTGTGAGCCAACCTGCTCGAACAAACCGCAGACGTGACCAGGCTCTGACCGCATCGACGAACCCTGGATCCTGCAAGTTATCTATAGGTTCATTGTGATCGCGAGCATCCGAATTTGTGTGATCCACGGAACCCGATCCTCCCGTATTATAGAAGTTACCCACGGGCACGGTACCGGACCGAGGCGCTCGCGGAAAGGAACTGCCTCCGCTTCTAGGAGTCCCGGCCTGTGTCATAGGAGACACGGGAGAATTGAAGGAGGAAACCGACCGCCGCGCGGCGTATCGATTCTCGAGGCTCTGCCGATTGAGATCCTCCGTCCGCCCTGCCGCTTCGGACAGTAAGTGCAGAGCATCGTGACTGTTACTGATCGCAGGCGACAACAGCTCAACGGCGGTGCGATTCATCATGGGCTGGCTTCCCTCAAGACCGAAACTCATTCCAGGGCGCTCCCCGAGCGACCACATGGGAGGGCGCACGGGTCTCGCATCCTGGAATTGCGAAGTAGAGGATGCAGGTTGATTAGTGCCGTATCGTTGACCGGCATCGGCGTGTGGTATTTGATTAGGTGCTGCAGGAGGTCCTTCTGACCACTTCTGTCGCGAATGCAGGCTGTCACCATCAATCGATGTCGGCTCCGGTCGTGCGTTGTAAGACCCATCCGGCGAAGAACCGTTGGGAGCCGCGTCTGCGACCATCATCCGCTTGTCACGGAGGAGGACCCCATCGACGCTGTCTTCGATCTCGGAGGGTTTCCGCTTGCGCCTGGTCGCGGAGAACTCGCATCGTTTGCTTTCGCGACGGCATCGTACACACGGAGGGGGACGCGGGTTATCGACACCTGCGACGATGGGATTAGATGCTTTCTTTCTTTTCTTTTCTTTCCACTGCGCGCTTCCTAATTGCCGTGCAAATTGTATGACCGAGATATAGGATAGAACTCACTGCCAAGGTCACATTTGACCTTGCGCTTGCGGCAAGGGTCGCAGGCCTGATAACCGCGACGATGATGAGCTTGAGGCGACGGCGACTTTTGCCCTTGGCCGTTCTGCGCATAGATTCCGTTCTCTTGCTGCGTATTGCTGGCAGCCATCATGATCGTGTATAGCCGCCTTCTGCCGGCACAACAGAGGGAAGTGGATTATGGTGGATTTGGGGTATGCCGATGCAAAGCGAAGGGGCCGCCAGAAAGCGGTGGGGTTTGCGGCCGTTTATCAGTTATCACACTTCTCCGGCGACTTTTTAAGGACTCGAGGGATCCACGTTCCGCCTGCAGGTCCTTTTTCCTCGAGGTAAAACACGTGTAGGCAATGCAATTGTCCTACGATCGACGAAAAGATCGATGGAAATTTCTGTGATGATGAAATGGAAGACAAAAGGGGCGGGTTATGAGATGATGGAGAATGCTATTAACCTCGCTAAGCCAGATTTCGCTGGGTCCGAAAAAATGCGGGGTAAAACAGGGGACAAAAAAACGGTACAGAGAACAAAATGGAGAGAGATAAATTATTTCCTTGGATTCTAGGCAGAGAATCGTTGTAATGGAACCTTCCGTGCCCTCTCGTTCGTTCCAAGTTCCTCGTATCCTGTGGTTCACCAGTCGTGAGAGGCTTAGAGGGATATCTGTTATCAATAATAATGCTAAGGTATCAGACTCTGGGCTAATCAGGGCGAATCGCGCAGATTCCCTGTTCTTCCTAATTAAAGTACAGATAACAGCGAAGATGGCGTCCGCTCATTGGAACAGAATCTCCTTGCTAGCCCAGAAATGGCCAGGCACGACAATCCAACAGTAATACGCCAAGGATATGACCTGTTAATGGGTTTCTAGAAACTGTGGAAGAAGGTAGAAGGTTGCATCATGGCGTCTACCAAGTAACGAATCAAGTGGGAAACGGGGACCATCGCACGAATGGGAAAAGAGACAGATAAGAGACGGGTACATGGATAGATAAATGGTCAACCGTCGACAAGACAAGACAAACATCGTACTCATCAAGACTACCTAATGAGGCATTATTAGGTAACAGACGGAATGACCTTCTAAGCCACTTGATAGGAGGTTGCGGAGCTAGTCAAGGGTGGGCTTGTTTGTTTGGCCTTGTCTGACGCGAGATCTCCATTTAATTTCGAGCTCGGCCTCACGTCTTTGCGAGGAAATATCGACTCAGTATAGCCAACACTGTCTTCGCTTCCCCGTCGCGACAGGCTGGGAGTCAGCCGTCCTTGGAAAAGACCACGAATCCCACCAGACTTGCGTGCTGGGATCTCCGAGGTACCAGCGGTGAGAACGTACAAAAGATATTTCAGGTTGGGGAGAGTATGTCGAATATCGAGTGCTCGCAGGCTCAGCTTATTCAACAGGAACTCAATGTCTTTGTTCAGCAGGAAGACTCCGTATTCAAACCGGTACTGGACATTGACCGGGTACAAAGGGTAGGTCCGTTGAGGTAATGAGGCGGACACTGGGTCTTGAATCAAGGAGTTCGATAGATATGGATTAATCGGGTATGGGATCGGAACTGATAGGTAGAACGAAAGCAAGTAAACCAGGTGCGCGGTATACCCAAGCGCAGCCGCGACGGCGTCCCGATCAATGTCGCCGAAATTCGAGTTGGGAAGGGTAAGCCCAGCGATAGTGAACGCCAGCGGCTTGTCGGGAATTGGCTCGATGGGGTAAATCGCAAGTAAGTCTTCGGCAATGCGCCGAATTTGACCTTTGGTCTCTTCAGTATTCTGTTTCAGTACCTTAGAGCAGGAGGCCAATTTCTGCTGAGCGTCTGGAAGATGACTGCGAGCCTTTTCCTGACTGTACCGTCCACGCTCCATGGCTTCTCTTCGAGCTTTGATACTGGCAATAAGTTCCTCTTTGCGCTTGCACGTTGCGCGGAGCTGTTTTTTCCCCGCCGCAACGGCATGCTTGGTCAGAGCAAGCTTGTCTTGGGCGCGGGAGACGTCGCTTGTGAGAGTCATGGCATGATGGTTCTTTTCTAGAATCGCACTAATTTGCGACTCCAGTTTCTCTCTCGTGGCGAGTGCGTCTTGAATGCATTCGTCCAAATTCGCCAAGCGCATCAGGGCGTCGTAGGAAGACGTTGGCAAAACGACCCCGTCTGAAAATTTTGACGCACCCGAAGGTATCAAGGTGTTGGAGGATGGAATACCAGTTAGGTTAGTATACACACCGTCTGTCAGATGGAAAAGAACGGAGTTCGAGGGCAAGGGTTGGTGGAAGCTATCCAACGATTTGCCGAGAAACTGTAGCGACTGCAGGCACAATTGCAGTTCAACCAGCAACACATACTCCTCCATGGATATTGCTTTCGCCCAGAGCTTGAGTGTAAGGCAATCCGCGCGGGAGACTTTCGGTCCGCAAACGTTCAAATCAAAGGCCTTGAAGCTGGGGTTGGTAGCATTCTCCACAACTTCGCTCACATAGACAGGCGTATCGATGCCGTCGCAATGAATTGAGAACCACGTATCTGCCATCCTGGTTTTCGTAATATCCTCCAGCTTGATCTGTCTCATCTGTGGATTGGGGTCATTCCACGGGAGCATGCTTCTCCTCCGTAGTCGCGATGCAGGTTGCTGCTCGGCATCGTCACGTTTGTCCGATGCGGCGGGCGCGCTCTTGAGGTCGGCAAAAGATCGTGACTGTGGCAAGGGCCGGTTTGCGCTTTGAGCTAGGAGCTTGGAGGGGGATTGTAGAGAATTTGGGATCTCCTCATCGTCAATAGTCTTCCCACGAGGCCTGCTCAGGGGGGAGAGGTGACGAGGTTGCGGATCGAAATGCCTTGTAAATGTCGGAGCTTGCGGTTCTAAAGTCAATGCGTCAGCAGCGGTACAGAAACTCTTCATAACGAAATGTTTCAGATACCGAAGGAAACAACCATGGCCTTCCGCGGCGAGTGCCAGCCTCGTCCTTGTCCAGCCCATTCGAAGTGTTCGCTGTCCGCGACATTGCGGGCGGTCGAGGACTCAGCTATAGCGGTGCGAGAGTTGTATTCGTCCGATCATTCTAATTAGTGTCTGGATAATGGTCTCGCCCACGTAAGTTGGGGAAATAGCACTTGCAGCTATTTTGGGCTGGTTCTCAACTCGAAGAATGAAGATGGTGATGATCATGTTGTTCCCCGAGCATAAGTGACGCTGCGGAGGTCCCGCTGCAGGCGACCATTCGCCCGTCCTGTTCCTCTGACAAAAATTGATCCACCCCGACACTTCCTTCACTGTCCGGAAACTGTGCAACTCCCATCACGAAGCCAGATCAACCACTACACACGCTACAGTCTCGAGTCGCAATGCGCTAGAGTGAATCCACTCTATTGATTCTAATCAACACGTCAGATCCATTTTAGGAACGCCGAGCGGTGTTTCCGGCCGCAATGGCCTCCTCTCAGTCGTTCGCCAAACCTTTCCAGAAGATCCTGGACCCAACTAAGATCGGAACCTGGAATGTCGTCCGTCGTCCACCGATCGAAAATCACAGTGTTATTCAGGGAAAACCTCGGGAACAAAACTCGAATGCCTTCAAGACACACCAGTGGAAGGAGGGAGTGCGGCTAAGAAAGGCGCTCAATGCCATCACCCACGGCAAGAATATCTTCGCCTACCACAACATCCGGACTAACCAGGTGGTATACTCATTGACAAGATATCTGGAGGTGAGTACCGTCATCATCAACCTGCCACTGTTCGTCCTTCTAATATCTTTCTTGCAAATATAGAAAAACAATGTCCTCCGCCAACTCATCTACCACGGCAAAAAGACCGTTCCCGCAACCCTTCGAAAAGACATGTGGGTGCCCTACTACTCAGTGCACTTCACCGACTCCAAGATCGGTCTGCGAGCCTACCACCTCCTCCGCGAATTCTCCATGCAGCGCCAGCTCGCTCCGCCCCGCGAAATGATCACAATCACCGAACAATTCCTCGCCCAGAAGCGGCCCCGCAACCCGGAAGAAGCGAAAAAATTCGACGAAAAATACGCCGATAAGATTGGCTGGCTGATGGAGAAGAAAGACCGGGCCCGTGCGGTCATGGATCAAAAGGCTACCAGCGTTGCGGATATCGCGGCCGTGCTCTCCATCCAGGAGGATGAGATCGCGAATGGGTTTGCGGATGGCAAGAGGGGGTATCTGACCCCGGCTGCTCGGAGACGGAGAAGGGAGGCGAGGAAGAAGGAGCAAGAGAAGTCTGCCGAGCAGGCTGAGCGTGTGGCTGTTTTCGCGCAGACCCTGAGCACGCAGGAGGTCGACTACACGATTCTGGATCCTAATGAGGACGCGGAACTCCTGGGAGACAACGGTGTCAAGATCCTCTGGTCTGACATCCACGACGCTCGCTTTGCGGAGAGGTGGCCTGATCGTGTCTGGCATGGCGAGTTGGATCTGAGCCGCGACCATGTCATGGCCGATGAGAAGCACATCCCTGGCAAGAAGGATGTGCTAGCGAGCGATCAATTCAAAGAGAAGCAGGCTTAGATGAAGAGCGACGTGCTCGATGGTATGTAGGAATCGGCGATGGATTGGGCTGTGGATATTCGCATCTCTCCAGCGCGACTTTGCACTTGGTCCTATACAAACTGTACTTTTAGATACTACTTTACTTTGTGCTTGGGAATGACGATGGCGTTTAGCAGACAGAATTTGAATTCATCCGATAACCCAGTAACCTGCTGGCAAGCCCACAGGGAAATGTACTGCTTGCGGGCCTGGTAATCTAAGTAGATCAGAATGGCATATGGAATTTATATCTGAGCAATATGGCGATACAAAGTGCAGGATTTGTGCTTGCATGGTAATGTGAAATCCAGGTCAAGCTCCGCTATCCCCGGTTGCGAAGTGAAAGATCCCGGATAGGCAGCAAAGTGATAAGATAGAATATGAGAACGAGAGATATGGGGGTCAACACGCCACTGGGGCGCAGGTCAGCTGGCTTCTGGAGCGATTGCACACTCAAACCAATCAACACCAGTGACTAGCAAAAAAAGGAGCAGTATAACGAGAGAGCAAGACGAAGCTTTGTTGTTTGGGTCCAAAAATGCCGGGCATAGAGAACTTTCTATCACGTCGTCTGACGCAGCCATTCCGTTCTGTAGTGCTCGAAATCGCATCACACTCATGTACTTCCATTAATCGACCCAACCTTATTCGGCGAAGTCGCCTCAATAGGGACGTCGGGCCCTGGCCCATCATCAGCCATCTTCTGTAAAACCTCATCCATGACTTTCTCTGCTGGCTCGGCATCATCGGTGATTTCTGTATTGGCCATGCTCTTTCTGGCGCCCTCGACAATCTTATCAGCCTCGCTCACTCCGTATCCCGCATGCGTGGCTGGATCACCGTCGACACCGATCGGGTCGACCGTGCGGTTGACAACCTCCTTGACACGGTTGTTGTCAAACCGAATCACCATGCAAGAGAGGTTATCAGTACTGAAGCGAGCAAGGGCATGGTCAACAAGCATTTTTGAGGCTTCCTGAGCATCCTGTATATTCCGTATCAGATCTACCGCTTCTTGGTCACTACATACGTCCCATAACTGTCAAAACGTTAGCATCAATAAGAACCAGTCAAGAGGAAGAATGCTCACCCCGTCGCAAGCCAGAATGATAAACTCATCCTGATCAGGTTGGATGACTGTCTCTGTAGTGTATGGGTGGCCAGTCACAAGGTCTTTGAGATAAGCATCACCAAGAGCTCGCGTGACGGCAAGAACTCCGTTCACTCGGTTGTTAAGTATCAATCCTCCAGCGTTGGCGATTCGTTTCCCCTCATTTTCGTCGCTGCCTTTGTGGTCGTACGATAAGCGTAGCGCTTTACCGTTGCGACATAAAATGATGCGAGCGTCGCCAACATTCGCAGTATAGAGAACTCGTTGACGGGCGGCTTTCTCATGTAATATCGGGAGCACAGATGCAGGTGCTGATTGAGTTGGGGTGTTGTCGGCTTCCGAGTTGGGTCCGGCGGCAGCGGCAGCGGCCGGAGCCAATGCAGAAGAGCCGGTCACGGAATGAGAACTAGGAACTCTGTCCTCCCAGCGTAGAAGAGCAATGACAGCGGTACAGCCGCTGTTTTTTAACGGCAGCTTCTCCAGCTGCTGGTCGACAGAAGTGAAAGTCTGGTCAAGCAACTCCGGAACCGGAGTGTTGGGGTTTTTCCGCATGACCTCCTCCAGAATCAGATGCAGCTTCTTGCCACACCACTCAGCAGCGAATGTGCCGGCATGCCCGTCGAAGATCGCGAAATACCCATTGTCGGTTTCGACAACGCTGGTTTCTTCTACAGCTGTAGGCGAGACATCGCCGAACTGCCTTTTGCCATTGACATCAGCCTGGCCGGAGGGTGCGGGCGTCCCCAAGAAATTGTAGAGGTATGCATGAGTATCTTCCATAGTCCGACGACATCTTCGGTTCCGGTCCTCTGTGACACCAACTCTGAACGATGAGCGGGGGTAGGTAATGATTCGCCGGCAGAATTGTTCAACGACCCTTGGGGGACAATCAATGCCGGATCCATTCTCCCAAGTTTGTGTAGAGAAGTAGGTGGCGAGTGAGCCACGGTAAGGGTCGCAGCGGATTCACGAGAGTTGCTCCAACTTAACGAGTTTTTGGCGTTGGAGAACAATGTCGCTGCTTTGGTGACGGTACTGCTTCTCCTCTTCTTCTCGCCGCCAGGGCTCGGTTCGTCGCTCGCTCTGCGACCAAAGAATCCACCGGGAGGAGAAAATTTCTTCTGGGATACGGTAGCTTCGTCGGTCTTGACCGTCAGGGACGGGGTATTGATGGCCTCCGAGTGTGGAATTGTTTCTGGTTTATCTTTGGGTGGGCTCGAGGAGCCACTGAACATTCTGTTCAGCAACCCACCCTGGCTAGAAAAACTTCTTCTCTTATTACCTGCCAGCTTGATAGGTAGTCCTCTGTGAAGGAGAGAAGTTCAGTAAAGTTGTACGGCGGGAGTTACGGCGGTAGTGGAGAACGACAGAGAGCGAGGACTGACGTAGGAGGGGAGGAAGCGCTGATGCGGATTCGAGGGAAAGAAGGCTATGATATAGATTGTCAGTAGTTGATCCTACGCAAGGTTCAATGATTATAATGCGAGCAATAATGACTGCTAGCGGATTAGAGAATCAACCCAGCGATGCCAGCGGAGGATGTTGCTATCCAACAACCGCGGTTAGAGGGATTCTCAAGCCCTCCTGATAAGGGGCTGAATGAGTTACCAAGGGACGAAAGACAGATTACAAGGTCATCAGGATCAACCCTTCAAAAGACCCTGGGCGGTTATCCTCAATCGGGTGTCATAGGCGCTTGAAGGCAAACCCCACTGCACGTCGATGGAAACGGTATGGTATCAGGCCGCTTCACCAAGTCAAAAGGAAGGTAAACACTCACGGAATGATAGGATAGTATCTAGAGATCGTCTGGATCTCCTCTAATATCGATAGCCGTCAAATAGATACAGAAAGGCGTGAATAGATGGTAGCGCAATGCAGATAGATGGTTGGGGGTGGAACTGATGAACGCTTATTATTAGTAGCAGCAGTAGTGATTACTACTAACAACTAACAGTAATCCTGGGGGAGAGGGGAAGTCTGCCTTACTGCCTTGGGGACTGTTTAGGTCATTGGGACACCTAAACTGCGGCTACGCTAAGCCTAATAGGGCAAAGCCGCTGCACAAGAAGTCCCGAAACGGTGGGAAGACGGAGATAAACTGGCCGAGGATCGGGGATGGATGGAGATACTAGAACACCAGAGAGTTGAAGAGCTATGAATTGGCATCACCCTCTTGAAAGGGGAGATTCAGGGCCTAATTATGGAGCTAGATGAATTGCTAGGAGTTGTAATTGAAACTCCAAGCAGATAATGGTAATCTTAGGAGACGTCAGTGACCCGCGGCTCTGCATTTACGACGTACTGTTGACAACAATATGCCTTTCATATTTCAACTCTCGATAGCGGGTGGCTAAGACACTTTACTTCTTGATTGTTTAAAGTTGCAAACAATTCCTTTGTCGGTGTGTCGTTCACAAAGAATGCAGCAAAATATATTCTTAGGGAACCTACAGGCTATCTTATGTTATGGTACTGGTTTAAAGGGGTGTCTGCAAGGCAGCTTGGCTGCCTATGACATGCAAATTAGCCACCATAGGTTTGGCTCTCTGTTTGAGCAGTAGATATGTTCGATCATCATACAAGGCTGACATACTTCTAGAAGTACGAAACCTGATCAATCCCAGGAACTAAAATCACCAAAGCCACCGCCACCCTTGAATTTCTTCCGTGCAGGCTCAGGCTCGGGCTCCTCATCCACAAACTCAACAATCTCGTCTTCCTCCTGATTGGCCTGGCTTGCTAGTGCGGCCTTGAGGTACTTCCCTACTCCCCCGGCCGAGCTTTCTCCCGCTTCTGTCGCACCAGGTCCTCGAACTCGTTTCCCAGTCCAGGTTACGCGATCATCGTCTATCTCCTGAGATGTCTTGGTGTCATCTGTCGAGGTGGTACCTTTCGCCTCGTCTGCCTGCTTCTGTTTCAAAAACTCCTCGAATGGATCCACAAAGATTGTTACGTCTTTGATGTGGATGTCAGGAGTAGGTCGGTTGGTTGTAGGATTCACTGGGTGAGTTTCCATGCTGTTCAGTGTTGTCGATGAGGGCGTTGGGTCATCTATTACATGACCGAAAATGGTATGTTTGTTGTTCAGATGAGGCAGCGCGCGGTAAGCGATGAAGCTGTGGCCATTGTCAGCATTCGAATTTAAGGCAACCAGATACAAAAACCAGGACTTACAATTGACTGCTGTTGGTGTTTTTGCCTTTGTTGGCCATGCTTAACGTTCCTCGAGAGTCGTGTTTCAAAGGTCCCTCGAACTCATCGTTGAAGTATTTGCCCCAGATACTCTCACCTCCGCGCCCAGTACCTGTAGGGTCTCCACCCTGGATCATGAATCCCTTAATATTGCGATGGAAAGCAACATCTTTGTAATAACCCTTCTTGGCCAGTTTGATGAAATTCCACACGGCTTTAGGCGCATACTCAGTGTGCAGCTCCAGATTCACGTCGCCTAGCGTAGTCGAGATTCGAGCATAGCCTTTTTGCTTAACTCGCCCTCGTTTCAACATGTACTCTTCATCTGAAAGAAGTGCAAGCTCGGCCGAAGTATGCGGTGTCATACCAGTGCTTGTAAACGACGCAGCGGCCAGACCAGTAGTATGCCTCGCCGCATTATACGGAATAGGTTTCCCAGCCTGGTATGAAGCGGTCTTTTGCGACGCAACCGCAGCACTCGTACCCGGCTTTGTCAATCCTTTCGAGCCGGCCGCCGACTCGGCGCGCTGAGCCCTCTCGGCGCGGGCCTTCGCCACGGCCTCCTTCGCCTTCAGGATCTTCGCCGCATTGCCCAGCGCATTGACATTGACATTATTGGATATATCCTCTCGTTCTCGTATTTGCTCCTCAGTCAACGCGCTCTCTCCCTCCTTCAAATAATTGAATGAACTCAGATTCCTCGACTCGATATTCTGCGGGTCTTGTAGCGTGATTATATCCTTGCGACTGAACTCCTCATCCGTAACAAGATCGCGCCACAGCTTCCCCTTGATATTCAACCGCTCGACAGTATCCCATGCAAAAACATTGCCCGTATTGCGCAAAGCGACGATATGCGTGTTGTCCGTCAAGACCTTGTACGTGACCGGATCGACATACTCGCCCGACTCGTTCTTCGCGATATTAAGCTTGATAAGGTCGGAACTCTTCAGCGGCGACCCGTCCACGGGGTTTGTACCGTGTTTCTTAATCCAAGGCAGAATGTTGGTTAGATCGAATATGGTTCCCGAGGGTGTGCAGACCGGATGCGAGAAGGGTTGGAGTGAGAGGGAGCAGAAGTTGAATGGGAGGCGTCTGAAACCGGCGTGCTCTCCTCCCCGCCTCGCTTTCCCTACACCAGCGCCTGCGCTGGCCGAATATGCATCTTCCGAGGCCCACTCGGAGTGCGTGATCTATTAAAGATCCATGTTAGCAGCTTGCGACACCAGTGTCGCGAAAGCAGAGGAAGCGTGGGACATCATACGTAAAGCTTATCCGTTCCTAACGAGTCAAGAGTCAGTCGCAAGCAGTAAACGGTCGTCTAATGGAGTAACTCACCCTTGCCCATTTCCAACTTTTGAGGAGCGGGGATTTATCTGGCCAAATCTGTAGCTGACTTCATGTTCTTCGGCGCCGCTGGTAGGATTATTTCCAGATATGATGTATCGGTACGCGCTAGTAGAATTAATCTAACCAGTTACGGCTAGCGCAGTAATTGAGGCCGCCTCCATTTTAAACTAAGTTCAAGTCACAACAGCAGACAAGGACTAGTACAGAAGAGGAAAGGAGCCTATACAATGGAAGGGGCTCAAGGTTCTGAGTTGACCATTATAGACTATGGTTGAACTAAATATCGGTTCAAGATCACCTTTTTACCGTGGTATAGTAGATATACGATGCAGCATTGTGTCGATCGTGATAATGTGAACCACATATAGTACATGCTTATTAACGTATGCTTGCTTGGAGTGTAGCACATGCAAAAGCTCAGCTTGCTCTCAATGACCACAGAACGTATCCCGCAAAACACCCCTTTATAAGAATGTCAAGAATGACCCATAACGCCCGAAGTGTATTTTTTATCGTTCAAAAATCGTCAATAGCGAGTCCATTGCCCTGTTAAGCAGGAGGAGGTTGGAAGCTGAGAGGAACCACCCAGCGATTCCCAAAGTCGATCCCGTGCCGACGACGGGTGCCGTACTTACGCCAAACGATTTGCGGGATGCCGATGTCTGCGACGGAAAGTTTCCAAGAAAGTCCCTCTCCAGCCAGGAGGGCATTGACGACTCCCGTCTTAGGGGCTCCGAGACAGACTACGGATGTGGAATTGACGCATACTCGGCCGTCTTCGACCATCGTCACTTCGCCTGCTAAAATGTCAGAGATTTTGCAGGCATGCATAGGAAGAGGCTTTCGGACTCACCGCTGGAAGCAGATAGGCCAGATGGAACATCGACGGATAGAATATCAAGGTTACTACGGTTGACCCAAGCGATCATCTCGAAAGCAATAGCTTGATCGTCAGTGCGCAGGTCCTCGAAGGAGATGTGGATACCAAAGAGTGCATCAACAACCAGATCAGGCGCAAAGTCAGAGCTCGAGAGCTGTGCGGAAAGGTCTTCCCATCTGAAGACACGCCCGCCAATCTTCTTGAATACATCAAGCTGTTTGCGGCAGCTTTCAAGTAGCTCATTCTCGTGTTCCAGACCCAGAACACATAAGGTGACACGATGACCACGATTACGAAGATGGCGCGCAGCAGAAACGGCTCGGGCTCCAGTACGATGGTTGCCGGTAAGTACAAGGATCGTGGGGGCAGCAGCATCATTCGACAAGAGACCGACGGCAGCTTCTGCTATGTCTCTCCCAGCGTTCTCGGTAATCATGTCTTCCGTCAACCCGAGCTCTGCGACCGCAATTTGCTCCACTTCAAGAGTTTGCAATGGGCTAACTGTGGGGCAGCTGCGATTGGTAGTTGTAAGGCGCAAAGAAGCTCCCGATCCAGTGGCACCGGTCATTGGTGACGCTGACACGGGTGTCTTATTAGGGCGAGGGCTTGTAGTACGTGATGAGCTTAGCTGGCTTCGCCCGATTGAATTGATCTGCGGTGGCACCAAAGGCTGTCCAAGAATTGCGCTTCCCTTCCGAGAGTCTCGTGCACGTGCCGATACTCTGGATAGTTCGCGGCCTGAATAATTACCACCGCTGAGCTTCGCATCGCTCCGGCCCTGTTCGGAATCGCCGTGCTCACTCTCCTGAGGGCTGTCGAGTACATTTTCTGTCCAGTGGAGATTCTTCCCACCATTTGTTCCAGGCTTTGGTCTCCTATTGAAGCTGACCAATCTATCCTCATCCGCGGTAGTGTCGTCGTTTCTAATTTCCTCAAAAACTCTTCTTTTATCGAACTTGGATAGGTTGCTTTCGAAATCGAAGTCGCCCATCTCCTGGATATCTGTTGCGTCCTCAGTCGCCCAGCCATTGGGATCTTCAGCGTACCCACGACCCCTCTTCTTGCGACGCCGTCCAGTAGAATCGGGAAAACTTTCCTTGTATTTTTGTGGAGTTTTAAATTCAGATGTGTCGGCCGGCTGGACAAATGCAGTCTGGCGCCAGCCCTTGGTTTTCGGATTTGTATTATTTGCCCCATCGTGCTCATTGCCGGCGACATTTTGAGGATGCCCTGTCCGACCACTCCGGCGGCTTCGCTTAGTCGTAAATTGTGACGCGGCTTGCAGTGGCGCCAAGCCTTCATTGTCATCCAGCGCATCGTGCGGCACTTCCGTCTGCGGCGCGACCTTAGGAGCCTTAACATTGCTGTCAACATTCAGCTCCAGATTGCTGAATGGCTCTGTTAGGGCAGCTGAAACCGTCGCGTCTCCATAATGAGCTTGTTGGGATGCCTGGGACTGCTGAGCGCTCGGCACATTCGGGATGGATTGACTCTGCAAAACAGGCGGACTGAAAGGTTTAGAAGGCGGCTTTCCATAGCTGACAATCGCCGGATCAACGAACGATTGTTGTGTTGGAGTTACGGATGACTCGCGTGGAGGTTGCTTTTCTAGGTTGATATAGGTGGTCTGCGTCTTAGAAGGCCCCAGAGAGAGATCTGCAATATCGGGAGCATCGATGGAATAGGTAGGCAATTGTTGGCCAGTCCAGGAAAGAGTCACTGAGAACCACAGTTAGATCGATACCACTCAGTCTGATCAAGACAGAACAACACATACCGTTCCTTAGCATCAGACGTTGACCAATGACGTTGGCCACCACTCCTTGAACGCTTGCATTCGGCGGTGCTCTAAGCGTCACGAAGACATTGTAGCCAATAAACTCCGACGCCATGCCGCAGAGCAGATGTTAATCAGTCATATATCGCTGTTCTGATGTTTGAACAGCACGGAGGCTGCGAGAGAAGGTGAGGGGAAGTAGTGGAAGGAAAGCGTTGTACAGCGTCGCAAAAGTAAATTGTCAGGTTGCAATCGCCTTGGGATAGCATCACGTGCAGAGTATCTTATCGGGAAGCAAGATGTGGGGCTACAGAGCTATGCAGCCAGTATATTTATGTTGGACGGTGAAAGCTTGTCTTGGACCCTTGTGTCTCTTCAATCAATCCATAGAAATATCCCGGTTTTGGCAATCCAAATCAAGTCTACTGATGTCTTTTTGATTGACCCACATTGACTTTGATAAGTGCTCGGCAGACATACCATTGTCTCCGGAGATTGTTTCACCTGGCCATTCATTTGGCCGACAACACCGTACATGCAGTATCTAATGATTAATTCCATTGAACAGCACCCGGATATCGATATTTGCACCTTTCCTCAAAGATAAATAGCCCATAATAATAATAACATACAGAAGAAATGGATGACGCAAGGCCTAGACCATGCCGCTGGCATCACAGAAATTCCACGTTGACATTGATACCACCCTCAACCGTATAGATGCTGCAAGAGCTCTTCGTCGTCCAATTGACCATCTTCCTCAGCTTCTTGATGCTCGCGAGGCTTTGAGCTCTTCGGAGCAAGAACATCACTAATACTAACAAGGTTCGAGTAGAATTCTGTGACCTTGGGATGAACCATGACCTTGCGTGCGTCGAATCTGGTGACTTGAAGACCAGCTTTCGAGGTTGCACGACTCAAAGCGACATAAGCCTGTCCTTTTTCAAATACCCGCCCAAGATCGACCTTGACACGCTGCAAAGTCTGCCCTTGCGCTTTGTGGATGGACAGAGCCCATGCGAGGATCAACGGTACCTGTTGGCGCTGGGCTTGCACTTCGCCATTCGGAAGCTCAATCTTCCAAGCCTCTGGTTGGCAGAGCAAGTGCCGCTCCGTACCATCTGGCTGGACGAAACAAACAAGAGGCCATTTTCGACTTACCACAACGCCTCCATCCTTGTTACCAAGACCCTTCAGCTTCTTGCGAGCGTGGTTTAGTCTCTCATCGTCACTCCCAGCATCTTGCCCACCGGCGAACTCGCTCTCATTGTCGCGATAGTATTCGAATGTCGCTTCATCCATGAAGGCGACAACTCGCCCAATGGAGCCGTTGACAAGCGAATCTTCCATATTTTTGATCAGCATTACCTGTGCACCTTTCTTTAGGTGTATTACAGCTGGTGCCATGCAATTGGCCAGCAATTTTTCACGAAATTGGACATCCTGAATTGTCCCTGAGTCAACTGCGTGAAAGGTCATTATCTCGCCAGAGAGCCTGCTCATCCGTGCGCTGTTGGCCTGTTCCACTTCTTGACGAGTAGGAAATCTGAAATGATATGTTAGTCTCATTGCCGGCTGGGAATAACTGGGATAACTTACAATTCCGTCGCTTCAAGTGCATCATGAAAGTTCAGCGGACGGGACAGTGATTTGAACGTTTCGATTGTCCGAGGGGTGAGTTTACCCAGTCTCATTTCGTTGAGCATTTCGGCGAATTCAGGGTCCTTTTGACGAAAAACGTGTGTGAGGAGAATAGTATGCTGGATCGATGTATTCCAAGTAGCCGCTGCAAAGGCAAACTTCGCCTCTCGGTTACTACCTTCAGGCACTGGAGGCAACTGAAAGAAATCGCCAGTAACGACAAGTTGAATGCCTCCGAATGGGCGGCCATTATTTCTGATTCTTCGGGCGATTTCTTCAAGCTTGTCGAACAAGTCACCATCGACCATAGACACTTCATCGATGATGAGCACCTTGGTCCGAAGCCAGCGATTCCGTGCTTTCTGATTTCTCTTAATCTGCAATTTGACCGTTAACGAACATGAGCAAAGCAGAGGCAGAGAACTGTCTAACTTTCTTGACCAACTCTGGAACAGGCTCTTTACCCAGCCCAATACCAGCAAAACTGTGCAGAGTGACACCCTCAATGTTACAGGCAGCAAGACCGGTAGAAGCTGTGACTGCCACACGATCGGGCTCCTTTCGATATTTGCTCCGTAACTGTTTAATGATTTCTCTCATAAGCACGGACTTACCCGTACCGGCAGAACCGGTAAAGAATATGCTTTTGCCTTGGTTAACGACCGTGTCGAGGACATGACGCTGCTCATCACTGAGAAATAAGGACGCAATCTTTGGACGAGTTTGAAGTTGCTTGGAGTTGGTATCGCCTTTTTGGTTTCTCTTATGCTGTCGCCGTAGCTCTTTTTGCTCTTCCTTGATCGCACTGGCGGACTTGTTCCAGATAGCAGTGGGCTTGGGCCGAGCAGGGGTTTCTGGCTTCTTATATTCCTCCGCCTTTGTCGATTCCTCGTTCTTGGTGAGCCATGGTAATGTTCGACTACTATTTGGTTGCTGGAGGTGGTGAGGGGGCGAGGACGACCATGGAATCTGAACGCTACTCGACGGGGGACGTGATCGTTGGAGACTGGAGGTAATTCAGGATATTTTATATCGGAGGATATCAAATCAACTGTGACTCTTTCCGCGCTTTTTGAAACGTTATTTCCCGTTGAATTGACATTCGACGTCGACGTCGCAGTAGATTGGCCCCAATGCTCGGTCTCACAATTTTCGTCGGTGGAATGAAGGGTTCGGGTTCTTCAAAGTCCAAGTCTACATCATCATCGAAATCATTCTCATCGAAGTAAACAGCACTGTGTAGGGTCCCTAATGCAGATTCTCCAGCACTGCTCATCTCGATTTTTCGTTTAACGCCTATTGATTGTGGAGGTGGGGTCGGCTTCGGCTGCACGACGCCATTGCTGCGAAATAGATTGGACTGAAGGGGCTTCACAGGACCTGCGGAGTGGTCTTTGACGGCCTTCTTGAACATAGCCGCTTCCTGGGACGCTCCCAAAGGTCCAGCTGTTGAGTAACGAGCAGTACGCGAGATCAGTTTCGGACCATATATGCAGTATTGGCGGAGTAGAAAGAGGTCCCTTTTTGTAATTTTGGACACATGCATATAAACCTCGTCCTGTATGTGATGCAGATCCGTCGAATGAAAGAAAGACTGCAAAAGTTGATGATAAGGATGGTTATCTGGAACATTTCGCGACCCAAGTCGCGCGTTTCAATCCGCAATGCGGATAGAACGCGCTGCATTATCGCACGTGATACCGATAAGGAAACTTTATTCTTTTGCTTATCCGCATTGATAAGGACATGATTGTCAAGCATCAGTTTCCCACCTCTGCAATCTCCTCCCAAAAGACCAATTCTCCACTACTGTCATGGGGTAGTCTGGTGCTGCTGAGTATTTTAACTATTGATGCGACAGTGTCATTGAAGATTGGACTCCTACTTGAGTCTGCCCTTATACATACATAGGACAATGAGATGTATACTCGTACTCGACCAATGACGCAAGTAGTATTAGTTTCCGAGACCCTCCACACGATTGTTCAAAACCCGAAAAGCAACTCAAAATCAACTGGTCAATCCATTGAAGCCATTTTGATTTAATCAGCCTTAAGCAATAGCCTATATATCCAACCTTTGGTACTCCGAAAGTCGCGCAACATCAGGGCCATATGTCACGTGATCACGCATTTCCCGACGCGCGCGAATCAATATTGCGGAGTTTGCAAGTCTCGGTCCAACTCCAAAGCCCAACAGGCCTTGCAATCCTGCTTTGCCAATCATGAAGCATGGCACAGAACTCAACTTCCAGTAAGTACACGCTCAGATCAGTGTCCGCGACGGTGGCGCTGCTAATATCGCTTAAGACAAGGAACGCCCTCTTGCGGGGGTGGTCCTCTGCTTTACCTCTATTCTGCCAGAACAACGGGTATGCCCAATTCCGTGTTCATTTTGTCCAATTGGCAATACCGGCACAATCACTGACTGTCGGGACCCTATAGACTGAGCTCGCCACAATTGCCAGTCAGATGGGAGCAGCTCACAAGTTCGACCTCACGTCCGATGTCACACATTTGCTTGTCGGCGAGATCAATACCGCGAAGTATAAGTTCGTCGCACGGGAGCGGAGTGATGTCGTTGTTCTCAGACCGGAATGGGTTGAGGCAGTACGGCAGTCATGGATGCAGGGTGAAGACACCGATATTCGGGCGTTAGAGCAGCAGTATAGACTACCAACCTTCATGGGATTGGCTATCTGCATAACAGGCTTTGAGGATAGTATGAAACTCGTTCCGGTGCTCCTATCTGCTGATGAGGCTAACGGTCATTGTTAGTGGCTTATCGAAATTACATTCAGGATACTGCTGTCGCGCATGGCGCTGACTTTAGGAAAGACCTTACGAAGAGTGTAACCCATCTCATCGCGCGCAATACAGAGGGCCAAAAGTACAAATTTGCAACACAGTGGAACATTAAAGTCGTAGCCATGAAGTGGTTCACTGACAGCATCGAGCGTGGCATGGTTCTTGAGGAAACTTTATACCACCCTCTTCTACCACAAGAACAACAGGGTGTGGGCGCATGGAATCGCACAGTACCACCAGCCAAGGAGAAAGCTGCAGAAGCCGAGAATTCATCTAATCCTCGGCCTAGGAAGCTGCGCAGGATCGCAAGCACAAAGCTCGTTGACCAGAACGAAGGGATTTGGGGTGCTATCGTGGGTGCGGGATTCGAGAACAACGAGCTGAGAAGGCCAACGAACAGCCAGCCGAAGAATGAAGACGTCCCATCCTCGAAAATTACGAGAAAAGCATCCGTTATACAAGAAGCTAAATCCTTCGCTAGCGAGACCACGTTTGCAGAGGCCCAGGGATCTCGTCAGGACACTTTTGAAGTGAGACCCGCTAGCACCAATGGTTTCCTGGATGGCTGTTATTTCTTCATATATGGGTTTTCTCCCAAGCAGGTTTGTACCGCTAGCGTTTCTCCTTGTTCTGATCTGACCGTCCCAAGACCAGTGTACTGCGTCACCACCTTTCATACAATGGAGCTCAGCTCGTGAGCTCTTTAAGCGAGTTTTCGCGCCCAGAGATACCTAAGAGAGGGCATGGACTCTACACGATAGTGTCATATAAGACGCCACGGTCTGAGATCCCCTCCACAGATGATCTGGCGTTCGAGTGTGACGTGGTGACCGACATGTGGCTGGAGAGATGCCTAGAGGCGAAGACCCTAGTGCCACCCGAATCCCATATCGCATGTACTCCCTTACCTGTATTTCCCATTCCAGGTTGGTATAACATTTGAACGTCTTGAAACGTCTACTGACGGAGTTAGGATTCCATGGGATGAAGATCTGCTCGACCGGGTTTTCTCGCATCGACCTGTTGCATTTATCAAAGCTGATCGACTTAATTGGTGAGCCACTAGAATTGTATCAGCTTAAATGGTTACTGACTATGTAGGTGCTACATATGACGAGTACCTAACGCCGAAAGCGTCTGTTCTGGTATGTAATGACTCGCGCTCAATGAATAACGAAAAGCTGCGGCACACTTCCGAGTGGAAGATCCCAGCTGTCACAGTAGATTGGCTCTGGTCCTCCATCAAATCAGGACAGAGAAAGGCATTCGAACCATATATTATCCAGAGGTCGTCGCAACCTGAAAAGAGCTTGGAAGTGCGAGCCGGCTCTCGCACAGAGCAGAAACATCTATCCGAGTCATCTGATAAGCCCGACAGGACTGCGCAGCCAGACTCCCATACTACGGAATCAAAGAAATATGGTATGAACGGGTCCACCAAGGGCACTCCTGTTGAGAAGTCGTCCAAACCCAGTAGCGAAGATGAATTAGTGAAGCCACCACTACCATACAAACGACCATCACAGTCAGCATCAGTCTCACCTGCCAAAGAAACCAAACCAACAACCACAGCCTCGCCCTCAAACAAGCGAAAAGCATCAGACAGTGGCACAACCTCCGCGCAATCCGCAATCGAACTCGCCGTAAGCGGATTTCTCAAGCAAGCACGAGCAGCAAACTCGCGCTCAAAATCCGATACAACAGACCAGGAAAGCGATAGCCTCCGTCGAAGGCGCCGGAAACCGCTCCTCGGACGAGCACCATCACACTCCTCCGCACAGGGCGTCTTCTCTCGCGCCAGCTCAATCGACACGCTCAACGAAGACGGATGCGGCAGTGCCGTGGAAAGCATCAACACAGAGTGTTTCAACTCGTTCCTTGCAGGCGGGCGATTCGAGCCCTCGGAATCACAACGTCGCGTCGAGGAAGAAGAGAATGAAGAGCCTGCAATGACGCAGCTGAACTACGAGGATCCAGATGCCGTCAAAATGCGCGAAAAGCTTTTTAGCCACGCTGGCAAGCTCTCCAATGAAGATAAATCTGCCGATCAGGGCGTGGTTGTTGGTGAGGTCAGGGAACTGGAGGATGTTGGCTGGGGAACCGGTCGAAGGACGAGGAACGCGGTTAAGGATTCTGAAAACGAGTTGTAAATGAGGTTCATGATCTGATCTGATTTTATATGAGCTTTGCATCGCTTTTGGTGTCTATTTTTTGGTTTGTCCGGTGCATTGCATGGTATAATGGCGTCTTTTGTTCACTCAAGATTTGGGACATCAAGATTCACACCGATAGTGTCAACGGCCTGCGGATATTTTCCTCTCATGATTTGATGCATAAACATTGTTGGCTTCAATAATAGTGGGTATGTATCATTCTGAAGCTTAAAAGGTGCCTCGCCATGTGCATTAGGCGAGAGTATTACTAGTCCTAAGCCACGTACACCGTGACTGATATTCGGGATATTGCTCATACGACCTTATCTACAGTGAGCAAACGAGCAATGCAGAGTCGCCATTGTTATAAGAGACAGAGAAGGATTCTCAAATTAGAGGTAAAATCAGGTACATTTTATAATAAACAAAGGGCTCAAGGGTACGCCGTTGGGGATATCTAGTAAGCAAAGGTGGAATGAAGAGCGGCCGCTACGCTATTCATCAGCCATAGAGACTGTATAGCGAAGGAGAACTCTTTCAGAACCCCAGGGAAATGGGTGCGGACAAGGAAAGATTGTACAGGACTTTGAACAAGCGGAAGATGTGTGAGAAGGGAAGGAGAAAATGCAATGACATGAGTCAAACAGGGGAAAGGAAGGGCGAAATTCATGTAGCGTCATAATGTTTGTACAGACAAGGCTCAACCTTGAATGGCGGGCAGGCCTCCAGGCAAGGGGGCGTCAAGATCAATATTCTCAACGGACCGTCGGTTCTCTCCACTATCCCGGAAGAGATTTGAGAAGTATTTACTTGCGACCTCGCTCTCGTGCTTCGTCTTGCTGACCTCCTGCTTACGTCTTCCGAGGTCCTCAATGCCTTGAGCGAGGCTGGTCTGCAGATTGCCGGCGGGTATACGGAGGATGCGGCGGACCTCAGTCGAGATACGAGTGGCATTGGAGTGCACGTAGTCCATTTCGGACAGAGTAGCGGCAAGCTTGCGCGAGAGACGAGGGGGAAGTGTATGCGGGATTGAAGAAAGCATGTACGCAGTGGTCAAGACGGCTGTTGAAGTTAGCTTGAAATCGCGTATAGCAGAATTGAAGACGACACGGAACTTACCAGCAGCGACGATACCAGGTAGGAGGAGACGCCGCAAGTTGTTAGGCCCAAGGATTTTGGCGGCACTGAACATGCTATCTACCCAGCTGCCTCCGAAGGCTCGACCACCGAGGACTGTCACGGCAGTCATGGCAATTCCAGTGCCAGCCATCTTCTCCTGCCGTTCCCACAACCCGGTAATATCAAAGAAGTCCCAGATCTCCACCTCAGTGTCGACCTGTCTAGCTAGGGTGTGGCGACGACCACGGCGGAACATTGCATCAGCACGGAAGTTCAATGGAGCGAACTTGTCCTCTCCAACATGTAGCAGACCAATGTTCTGAATGAATCCCACTCCTTGAACAGACTTTGCCCGCGCATAGTCCTCGCAATCGGCGACGGATGTAGCGATCTGCTCCAGCATTGCTAGTTTGAGATCCTCAGCATACTGGAACGCAGAGAACAGACCAGGGTACTCAACACCTAGGTCTGCCTCGGACACTCGCGAGATGGTGTCCGTTAATGTTGAACGCGTATGGTTGTAGACATCCTCGCACGAGTCATCAATACACTTTTCAACTTCATCACCGAGCTCAATCTGTTTCTTCTTGCCATTTTCATAGGCTGGTTCGAGCTTAGCAAGCTCGTCTGTAACGCGCTTGAGTTCCGACTGAGCGATGTCGCGATTAACAGCTGCTAATGAATTGATATCCGTAAGCAGGTTGAGGAGATATGTTCTCGCAGGCGCGAGCTTGGAACGAGCGCGCTTCTCCAGGACAAATCGTCTGAGAGAGCTCTCCAGGTTCTCAAAATCTCGAATCTTCTCCCTCTCCTTTCCTTTGCCCTTCCCTTTATCGTCAGACTGGTCGTCATCATCATCTCCATGAGGATCAGAACCTCCACCGCTGCCACCACCAGATTGCTCCATCTGGATGGGAGGCGCAACTGGGACGGCATTACTGGAAACAAAATGAACCAGCTCAGCAGCTTCCTTATACGTACGAGGACTGAGCTTGCCAATCTGATCCAGGATCATGCGTTCGCAACGTTGCTTATCACGAATCTGATCAAACCCATTGACAACAATGAAGATGTAAGCCTTCTCATGAGCAGCATTCAAGATGAACTCTTTGGCGGAAAGAGTAAAGTGGTTGGCGGCGGATACCACAAAAACAACCACATCAATTTCCTCCTGCCGAGCGAAAACGGCTGTCGTCTTTAACGAGTCTGAGTTGAGGCCAGGTGCATCAATTAAAGCGATATCCACCACCCCATTGTTGAGAAGAGATTCATCAATCGTTCGGACGTCCTTCACATAGACCTTGCATTGCATGTACTTGGAGTTGTCGATAACGATGTTTTCCAGTTCCGGGAGAGAGTACACATCGTAGGTACTTTCATCGTTGCGATTGTATTGCTTGTTCTTGTGTACCGCATGTACCTCCTCGACTCCACTGTTCTCTCGCGCATCGAGAACCTCGCAGAAAATGCTAGTGCAGGGTTGCTGGTCCTCGGGGAGCACCTTGCGACGCAGCAAAGCGTTACAGAAAGTCGATTTGCCGGCATTTAAGTCTCCCGTAATTAGCACCTTGCTTGATGTGTCCTCGATCCTGTCTCGCAAAGAAAGAAGGTGTTTGATGCTCTGACTGATTTTTCCGTCCAAAAGTGAGGCAATCGAGGCCTTCTCCAGGGAATGTACCAACTCGGCCTGTGACAAAGCACCGAGTTTCAGATCCAACTTCAAAATCGAGAATTCCTGCGCAATCTGTGGGCTCATCAATCTTGGTTCCGGTGTAGGTCGGCGTTCGGCAGCCGCACTCGACTCCGCCAAGTCGTCGCTTCCTGACATCGTGGCTGCGCGTCGCATTTGTCCTGGCCGGGGGAAAGGCTCCGATTGATCGTGTTCACTTTCGAAATATGACTGACTCTGTCGTAAACCGGGTCTCTGCGAATCCGAGCCGGGGCTACCCGGAGCGCTCTGTACAGATGGATAGTGTGCTGGCCATTGGCGGTTCATATCCTGAAGCTCCTTCAACGTTTCAATCGTCCGGGAAATCGCACGCCCGAGTTTCGTCCGATTCGAGTTACTGAAAAGAAGACTTGTCAGCTTCTCAAAACGAGTTGTAGCTAATTTGTCCGCACATACTAGAGTAGTTGATGAACATGGCTGGCAATAACCTGCTTCTCATGCTCGGCTGTATCAACCACACGTCAGTAACAATGCTCCAATTGCACCCCCTTGTCATCCCAACATGAACAGAACCACGAACCAGCTGGATTCCAATTACTCGTACCAGGAGGTGTAGGCACCGGCGTCGGTTTATCAACCATCAAATCCGCTCGCCACCCAGCTCCCTCATCACCATCCATCACACTTCCGCTCGGGATACTTCCTCCATAACCCGAATCCGCATTCAACGAAGCCATGAGAGCCGTGGCGCTCTCAGACGTCGACCCATTCCCGACAGTCATGTATGTAGGCGGGGGTCGTGGATAAAAAGGGTTGTTCTCCGAGGGAACATCCTCGGGAGGGTGCCGAGAGGATCCCTCTCCGGCCGATGCGCCCTTGCCGGGGAAATACTCCTGACTCATGACGAATATCGTGTGCGTTGCATCGAATTCGAGAATAACAGGATGGAAGGGTGTTTGGCAGAACGGGGTTTAGGTGACGGTGATGGTTCCACCGGGAAATTTCATGACGGCAGGCGTTGAACTAGGCCCGAAAGGGGCTGGCGGCAGCATGTGACTCCCTCCCGCAGTAATCAATAATGGCCGCGTATTATTGCTCGTTACCCAGCCTCTGCTTAAGTGGGTTGATGTCACCGCATCATATTCACCGCAGGCTTCCATCTGATAAACATACTGCTGCGCATAACAATTGCCGTTTGTCAGGTGGCACATTTACTTTAGCCGCTGTCTTCAATCGCTACATAGATCTGTCGTGCTCATCATGAATGTACGTGGTACACCACACTACCTCTTGTTCCCCACTTACAGGACTCTTCTAGATCGTCGAGTGGGCATTCGGGAAGCGCATGACGCCAGCAGAGCGTCTGCGCAAGCACCAAAGAGCGCTCGATCGGACGCAGCGAGAACTAGACCGGGAACGAGTCAAGTTGGAAAATCAGGAGAAGAAGCTGATTCAAGACATTAAAAAGAGCGCCAAAAATGGCCAAATCGGAGCCTGCAAGATCCAAGCGAAGGATCTGGTTCGGACGAGGAGGTATGTATAGCATGACTCCAATCTTTTTCCTTCACTGTATCTCTTGATTAATTTGTCACTTGCGATTAGGTACATCCAGAAATTCTATCAAATGCGGACGCAGTTACAGGCCATTTCCCTCCGTATTCAGGTACGGCAGCTGTTTGAGATCTGGCGGATCAGTGCGCTGACAGTGACATACAGACCGTCCGAAGCAATGAACAGATGATGCAGTCTATGAAAGGAGCCACGATGCTTCTAGGAAGCATGAATCGCCAGATGAACCTCCCCGCGCTTCAGCGGATTGCGATGGAGTTTGAACGAGAGAACGATATAATGGACCAACGGCAAGAAATGATGGACGATGCCATAGACGAGGCTACAGGTCTAGAAGGAGAGGAAGAGGAAGGCGAAGACATCGTGAAGGAAGTTCTGGATGAAATTGGTGTTGACCTCAACCAGGCGGTAGGTCCATCCAGCGGGCTAGTTCTCATTCTTGCGCTTTACTGACATTTCTACCACAGCTGGGTGAAACCCCGTCAGATATTCAGAAGACAGCGGTTGGCGAGACCAGAGTTGCCGAAGCGGTTGGAGCCGGTGGTGGGACTGCCAGCGATGACGATCTTCAGGCCAGGCTGGACAGCCTTCGGCGGTAACGATACGAGACTCGACCAAATTCCTCCCTTACGCCTATACGAATATCCACTTAGGAATATGTTTCTATTGCTAGATGGGGTACTGGGGATATCCTTAATGAGTTACGAATGTCAATAATTCCTTTTATCAGAGGTCCTGTGGTTTTGTCAGCATTCGGAGGTCTACTTACAGTACGGCTCGCACACTAGGTTGAAAATGATCTGATGTAATCGAGTCATGGATCTCTATGAGGAAAAACTAAAATTAGCTGGGAGGAAACAACTTCGTCACAGTCATACATCACCGGTGAAATGAAACGCTTGCCTGTATACTTTTCGCCGAAAAAGGGAAGTCTATCACGCATTCTACGCGGGATCTGGTGAAATGCACATCCAACTTCGCTAGACGAAATACTCGCGAGGTATATCTGGTCGCCTGAACAATTTGTCACCGTGACAAGCCCATTGGCCGAACCAAGGAAACGAAATCAGCTCGCTGAGTCTTGGTCGCTGCTTTGGGTCCCTTTGGAGCATCGTTCGCAGCGCGTCCACGCAGTCCTGCGACAAATCCTCCCGGACAGCCAATTCCTCGTTGATCATTCGCTTCCGTCTGGCATAAGCTGCGTCCCAACGGGTCCTTCGTCGTATAGTTCGGGAGGCTCCTGCCAACGGCCATCGATAAACCTGCAAGCGAACTCGCCAATGGTCCTAATCTCATCGTCCCATTCCGGATCCTCCCAGGGTGCGTATCCGTGCAGCAAACAAAACACCTCCACTGCATAATTCCAGAGTGCGGTTTGACGCGTATCGTTTCTGCATTTGACTTGTGCGATTCCACGGGCTGTGTTTCTGACATGGACGCGCCATTGGGGCTTCAGCAACTCGATTGCAACCTCTGGAGGCAGTAGATATTCTTGCCAAAATACGTAGGTGTGGGAGTTTTCCAGGAAGTCACGATCATCCAGCCCAAAGCCCATTATTCCAAAGTCGATCAGTTGTGTCTGTATCCAAGAAGAGACTGTTAGCCAGGCCCTGAGGGTCAACTTTAGGGAAATCGGAGACGAATCTTGGGGAGGGAAAAAAGAAGCAACAGAAGAAAAGCAAGCCTTGCATCTTCAACAGAACTGAAATTCTGAAATTTACTTACGTCAAGATTCTCGTCCACGAGGTAATTGCGATAGGACATGTCGTCATACGTGATGCTCATATCACGGAGGTAAGCGATTGCTTCCAAGAGCTGCGTCGACACCTTGCAGGCCTGAAGCTCATTCAACCTTGGCTCCTTTTCACGAGTGCGGAGATGGCCCCCTTCAATAGCCCAGACTTGGTCCGTCTCTTTCATTCCCTTTGAGAGTTGGAGTGTATCGTAATCGATACAAGCGGACATGACAATCGCGACCTTGTCCTTCTCAGTATAGACAGAGTGGAGGGTTGGAAACCTTGGGCTGCGAGTCAATAAGAGCATGATCATTGCTTCACACGGTATATAACGAACTTTTCCACCCTCTTCAAAGAACATCATTTCGGCTACATGTGACCCATCACCCATGGCCGCAATGGTGTTATGGTCGTTAACCTTGATGGCAAAGTTAGCCTGTCCATGAGGAGTGTTTTTGTGGGCAAGGAACACGGTGCCGAAGCCTATGTCAGGTCATTAGCTACTAGTCAAAGACGAATCAACCCGCAGAGAAGAAACAGGTGGACATACCTCCAGAACCAATGCAACCAGACAGTCTCACCTTCCGACGAAGCTTTTGGCACATACCGTGGAGTCTTGCGTTGACAGTTTCGCGCCCACCCCTTGATCGCTCTATGGACCTTGCAACCTTCGTTTGAAAGGTATGGCTGTCAGGTCTGTGTTTTTTGGTCTGGTTCAGAGCGGCCGCGCCTAGGCCGTACTTGTGAGAGCACCGGGAGACTCGTTGTCCTCCCCTCAGATACAGGCTTGTCTTCAGTCGGCCCGCAATGACTCGATGAAGAAGTGGGAATCTTTCTGAAACCGCACTCTCTGGCTGAATGAGAAGGGGAATAATCTTGTCGAACCGGCGGGTATCAGCAGGTATTCTCTGAGGGTCTATGCCCAAATTGGCCGTAGCACCAACACCATCCGAGTCAGTCATGTCGCTCCCGGCTGTATCATTTGGGGCAACGCTCGGATTTGTCGCATTGTTTGCAGTCGTTGCATTATTCGCATTTGTGCCATTTGCTCCATTCGTCCCATTTGTTCCGTCCGTCCCAGAGTCGTCAGGATTGAAGACCGGACTGTTCTTGGCGTATGAAAGTGCATCTCCCCTTGGGGTGACGCCGCGTGGGGTGTAGCTGTCGAACCTGAGGCCTGGGCTACCTGCAGCAGCTTCTTTTGGGGTGTTGTTTGAATCTGACATCCTAGCATATGCAAAAGCTGAAAAGGTTGTATAAATAGAAAGAGTCAACGTTAGAGTGATGTTTTCTGGAATCTTCCCACAGTCATACGCGGGAAATGCGTATGCTATATACCCTGGAAAAGGCATGTCTACCTCCATAGATTGCTTTCAGATCGTCTATGCTGCAGTCCAAAAATAGAAGATTGATGAAGTTATCACGGGCCGGACGTTGGTCCATTGTTCAGTGACAAAGGGCAATACTCAATGTTGTGGTTGATAAAGACATTAACCCGACAAACGAAATAAGCAGTGTCAACAAAGGGTTTCATGTTGAAATTTCCCTGAGTTCTAGACAAAGAGATTGCGGATATGGAGATGCCCTTCTCATATGGAAGTCATTGTCCTCTGACAATTTGAAAGGGCTCTTTGGACACTCTTCAGCTCTTTAGCGGTTTCACAGAACATGGTACTCTCTTGTTGCAGTCTCCAACTGATAAATATCTCAGCACTAGAAAGACAAGGGAGCGTTTCGATTCGGATATTGCATGACAAAGAGACCCTGTCATGGAACTATTCTAACTCAATCTTTGTTGGCCTCCAAAAGGCATCCGGTTCCGTAACCAGGAAGACAACGTCAAAGGGGTCATCTGTGAATCAGGGGCTTTAGTTTTTGGCAGGAATTGTTTAAGTGTTAGGATTATCGAGGACAACTACAGAGTCCTGTTTGTGCCCATCTTAATTCCAAGCCCTACTAGTAGTGTCCCCGCCACGATATATTTCGCAATAAGACCACACACGAGACATCAAATCACTACTGATTTGAGGCCAGCATTGCTGCTTCACTTAAATCACAGTCCAGCCGAGTTTTTCTAAGCTATATAAAATAATCAACTGACAGGATGACGAGGCGTGTCTCAGTCTTTCACGGCAAAAAAAGGGTAAATTCTGCACGCCAGGGCAACATAACCAGAGGCCAAAAGCCATCCACCCCTGCCACATAATTATTCGATGACTGGGAACTATGAGCGATATTTTCAATCAAAATGGGCCAAAAAAAAGACTCCTTTCAAGCCACAGTAATCATGGATGACTTGCCCTGCAGGTATTCGGTATCTTCAAGCAAGTCAACAAGACTGCAGAAACAAAGAAGCATATCCACTTGACATGTGGCCTGTGGGACTTGCATGGTTATTACTGATTACCACTGCAAGTCAAAAGGCAAGGATACAGTAACTACGGAGTAGACTAGTTACTTAAAACATGATAGTATGCATTGTGGATGGCTGATGAGAATGACTGCACAAAGGCGCGATGGTGCCTGCTTTGAGCGTCTCTTGGCTGCAGGATCGAGCGGCACGGAGTGCTCAATCCTCCCTACTTGCATGTTCCCATCCACCAGTCACAGAACGAAGGCACCATCACCAAAACAAAATCCAACACTGGGGGTAGGTGACGTTGTAAGGCAGACTAGGCTGCAATTCTAGCAGAGCCTCGTGGAAAAAGCAACTCATTGTTTTGGAGACCGGCGGTGATGCAGCTGCACGGTGGTACACGGCATCCGCAGCGAACAGGATGAATCATCTATATCCCCAACATCGTATTCCGTACATCAAAATCATGTTTTGCTTACTCTCTGAGCTAGACCAACATTGAGGGATGTCCTCGATTGGACCCTGATTCTACTCTGTACTATGTCTTCTGCACAGCCACTGCTTTGCGGCTGAGGCCTCCACGACCAGGAGGAACAGCCTCAGCAACCAGGCCAGACCTTCGCAGGAGACTTGCCCGGGCACATCCTGCGCCCCATTACAGTCGTGTTTCTGTGCCTGAGATGCAGCTCTGCGGCACCTCTGGTCATTATTTTCTTATCATCGACGAATCATCCACCTGACCAGGGGGACTTGCGCATGAGTTCATCCCCTCAAGGGTCGAAAACCTTTTCTGTCGCGTGTGAAGAGTGTCCAGATCAAATGGCAAGGCAGAAGCGCATGGAAACTTCACACCCTGAAACCTGAGTGGTCACTCAGCAGCGGCCTTTTTGCATTGAAAAGGCCGAAAGAGCCCCTCCAGGTCCTACTTCTGCCTGGAGCTTAAAGATGTCTCTGTGTCCTTTCCATTAGCCTTGATGTTTATGGTCTCATCATCATCTGTATATGCCATTAAGTGCCCTCAACTCTGGTATTCCTTGTTTGACCCCTACATGTTGTATTAGCCTGGAGACTCTTCCCTTACCTCTGACTGTACTCTCGTCTTGGTGCTGGTACAGAAAGTACTCTTCTGCAGACCATGGTGATCGTCAATCAAAATATGGGCCCGCCTGTCCCTCCTCTTCATCACCCACCAGCTCATCCGCACGAGGACCCTCGCATCATTCAGCACCGTGTTCCTGGCCAGATAGATCCTGCATATCTGGCGGACCAAATGGATCAGCTTCATGTGGACCCCCAAAGGTCTGCCCAAAGCTACCAGCAAACAGGTCACTCCGAACCCATCAGAGAACACACGCGTTCTCCATACTATTACATTGGGTACACCTTCTTCAAGGCCGAGGCAGCACCCGGCCAAAAGTCCACTTGGAACCAAGTCGAGAAAACAAGGATGAACTTGAGCCAGGCAGACCTGTTTCAGTTGGTGCAGAAGCGAGCAAAGAAGTCTACTGCTGTTGAGCAATATCAAGCACTATCGAAAGTGAAACGAAACCATGTGGATCAGTTAATCAATGAGCACAGACGCAGTGACCCTCGATTTGAATGGACCTGCGCGTACATCAAGGAAGATTTCAAGCCGGTCAAAGGCAAGGGTGCTCGTCGGGGTGATTTTGAAACGCTCTCGATGGATGTGGTGATTGTGAGAAGGCCGGTGACGGTCGAACCCGGGGATGGCCAGACTTATCCCCAACCCAGGGAGGAGCACCCTGTCGATCCCAACAACTTCATGGCAGAAGATGTGCGTAGGCCGAGAATTGTCGAGATAAATGGCCAATGGAGTGAACCGGCTATCAACCATGCACAGATGCCAGCAAACACGAATCAAACGCAGCAACATCCTCAGCATGCGTACCAGCAACTACATTTCCCTCCCCAGGGTCACGCTGATGCAAGGCAGCAGCACCATCAACAGACGCAATGGCCATTGCACCAACAACCAGAAATACAGCATCACGGGGTACCTCAACCAGGCAACAATCCTCAATTTCAGCCACAAAATCCGGGTATCCGGATTATCCCAGTTGCTCCTAATGGACATCCTCAGAGCCATGATCGTGGTCTTGGTCCCAATCAAGTCAATCATCATGCGGATCAACCCTTCATGAGGCCAGAAATCCATAATCAAACCAAAGCGAATAAAACTTATACACCCCGGTCGTCAAGTCTGCACGCCGCGCCCGAAGCAGAGTGGCCTCCTGAGTCGAGCAGCCTAGGAGATGACGATTCCGAGCTGTTTGACTTTGAGGACGAAAGCTCAGCTACCGACGGCTCCGAGGACATCATTGACGAAGCGCCAAAAAGATCGAAATCATGGCGCGGAAGCCTTCATCATCGCCAGAACTCCGCATCAAGGCAAAATGGGCCAGAGGTCGCTTACAGGGCTCATTACCGCAAGAAGCCGACCAAGCCTGCTTCAGACTCGAAGCTCAACCGCAGCAAATACCCAGTCGGCTATGTCGAGGTAATCCCAGCAAGTAGCAAACAATCAAGCAAGCGAACTGTGAAGCCTCAATTGAAAGAGAGTGCCGCCCAGCAACAGCCCCGGAGCCGGCCCAAGATTGTGCAAGCACCCGCGAACTCGGCCGACCTCGACCTAGTACACCTCGGTGAGAAACTCCTTAAGGGTCGTGAGAGGAATGACATCAGAACGCGAATCCTGGATGATCGGGAAGCGAGAGTGGAACGGCGGGAGAAGCTGGTCGAGCATCAGGCCCGGATCTTGGACGAGAAACTCGAAGAGGCGCGTTATTTGGACCGACACCTGTCGCTTCGAGAACCAGGTCTCTTTCAGCGTCGACATTACCTGTGAAGTTCTCTGGCCATTTATTTAGGCTCCTTAACCCTCTCCTTATCCACTTCGATTGGATTTTCGTTCATTTTTTTTCCCCTTTCTGTCTCTCATGCTGTAATGTACACTTTCGGGGTTTCGGTCAATCGGTCAACAGGGATACCACTGGGAACATGGGCGTTACTAGTATATGTTGTCTCTTGGTAATTAGGTACATGCAATTGTACAGAACAATCGTACTGAATAGCCTACACTCCGCAGGTAGCTCCCTGGTCATCCTTTTCGTATTAGATGAGCCAATTGAAGAATCGTCTCATATGTAGCCCTCTACACGCAGCAGGACAGCTCATCAAGTCCCCGGTGAGCGTGGGCCAAGTGACGCAGTACAAGCGTTATCGATAAGCCCCTCTCTGTTTCTGCCAGTTCGGTAAGGCATCCAGCCCCGCTGTCTCCCGTTTTCTCTTCGTCTTCGTCATAAACTCCATAATAAACGTCGGTTACTCCAGGCTAGTGACTTCCTGCTTTTCTTCCCTCGTACCCATCTTTCCAGACTGTCAAGACTCATATCTTCCGCATATTTTCCCATTTCTTTCATTTCTCTATACACTCAGCCAAAATGCCTCGCCAATTCTTCGTCGGTGGTAACTTCAAGATGTATGAGCTCTAACCCAATGCCCCGCAATTCCCCTCGCAGTTTCACCATCCCAGCCTGCAACTGGACAGCTACTAACATTCTCGGTGCAATGATAGGAACGGTGTCACTGACACCATCACCTCCATCATCAAGAACCTCAATGAGGCCAAGCTCGACCCCTCCGTCGAGGTCGTCATCTCCCCCTCTGCCCTCTACCTCCTCCTTGCCCGCCAAACTGCCGACTCCAAGATTGGCGTTGCCGCCCAGAACGTCTTCGACAAGCCCAACGGTGCTTTCACCGGTGAAATCAGCGTTGAGCAGCTCAAGGATGCTAAGATTGACTGGGCTATTATCGGACACAGCGAGCGTCGTGTCATCCTTAAGGAGACTGACGAGGTACGTTTCTCGCTGGAATCTACTTTGCCGGATTGGGAATGGAATGGCTGACATGTCTGATTAGTTTATTGCTCGCAAGACCAAGGCTGCCATTGATGGTGGGCTGAGCGTCATCCTTTGCATTGGTGAGACCCTTGAGGTGAGTTATCCTATTCGCTCGGTTCTATTTCCGACGTATGCAGTAGACTTAACACTACATAGGAGCGTGAGGCCGGCAAGACCATCGACGTCGTTAGAAGGCAGCTCACTGCCGTCGCCAAGGAGCTCTCCAAGGAGCAGTGGCAGAAGGTCGTCATTGCCTACGAGCCTGTCTGGTTAGTCGCTCACAAACACGCTAATTCGCAACTAAACGCTAACAACACACTGCAGGGCCATCGGCACCGGCAAGGTCGCTACCACCGAGCAGGCCCAGGAGGTCCACGCTGCCATCCGCAAGTGGCTCAGCGACGACGTCTCCGCCGAGGCCTCTGAGAACGTCCGCATCATCTACGGTGGCTCCGTCAGCGAGAAGAACTGCCGCGAGCTGGCCAAGCAGCCCGATGTCGACGGTTTCCTGGTTGGCGGTGCCAGCTTGAAGCCTGCCTGTAAGAACTCCTCTCTGCCCGATTGATTGTCGAAGTTATAGACTAACGATGTGATATCTAGTCGTCGACATTGTCAACGCCCGTCTGTAAGCCGACATACAGGAAAACCTCCCTCACAAAATCCTGCTGCCGCTGTAGTAGTACCGGCAGGAATACAGATTTCGCAATCGATCTCTTGAGCGGCGCTCTGGGGAATTATATAAGCTTGCTTACCTTTGCCCATTCAGCTGGTGGAGTTCAGGCTATATATCTCAACGATAAGTAGGAATTGAATGTAAATAAAGTGAAGTATGCGATACAGCTGGTTCAGTCCTCTTAACGTTCGTAAAATCATGGATGAATTATATCCTAATCCATATTCAGGACGTAGTAGAAAGCGCTATATACAAAGAACGATGCAGGTCATATACAGAGTATACCTTAAATATGTTGCACTCACGATGAATACGAAACCGACACCCCAACACCATGCCAATACGACTTCCCAGAAACACCCCGCCAACAGACTGCCCGCCCCCGGCCGCAGTCGAATTCGCAGCCCACGAAGACGAAGAGAACGAACTCGGACCTAGCCCAACCCCGCACTAACCAGAAGCTCCTTCACGCGGCCCTCCCATAGCAACCGCACATTCCAGGACTGATCGACGCGGATCTTCAGCACTGATTCATTTTCTTCCTCTCCATTGTGCGCAGTGGGGGATTCCACGGGAGGAAAGGCAGAGGGATCGGCCATGCGCATCTTCCGCCTGGCCCATTCAAGGCCGTCGTCATCGATTGTGGGTTGAGGAGATTCCCTTCGTTTCCGCCATAGTTCGCAGCCGGCGACCATTTCGCTTTCCCAGCTGTAGACGTTGAAGCCGAAGCGGGAGCTGAAGGCTAGGTTGGGCGAGGCGCGGAGGGAGTAGGTGGTTGATAGGGAGCCGGTGAGTGGTGTTAGGACCAGGGTGAGGGTGTATGGGAAGGTGGAGATCGGAGTGCCGTGGTTTGAGGTTGTGGTTGTGCTAGATGTCGATGATGATGATGACGGCATCTCGGTGGCTGCTGGTAGGGTGCTGAACCTTAACCCAGTGGACATGCCGATGAGCGAAGAGACCGGGGAGTAATAGGCTTCTGCGCCGGCCGATAGTAGTGATAACCGCGGTGATGAGTTCTCCTTGGGATGGCGCGGGTCGGGGCCGAAGTTCCAGAGCCCCGCCAGCCGAACAAAGAATTGTCTGTGCTGAACAGGTATTCATTGCTATACTTGCCCGTGTCGTGGGAGAGTTGGCCCAGGAGAGAAGCTTGCGGCGCAGAGTTTGATAGAGGAGGCCCCCGGGTCGAGCAGACTGCCAATGACAGCTGCATGGTTGGTGAGATCCGGCGCAAGAACAAGGCATTCAGGGTAGTCGGGGGAGGAAGATGCAAAGTTGCATTGAGCAAAGTCGCCTTCCGCCCGAGTGAAGGTTGACTATCGCCATCGCCGGAGGGTTTGGACTTAGAGGATCCGAGTCCATCAAGAAGCGACTGCCACTCCCAATCTTCCACCGGGGCAACTGGAGGCTGAACTTGGCGATAACCGCGAGCTAGTTTACGCAGAGGAATAAGGGCGCTCCGACTGGGAGTATTGTTTAAAGGCACTGTGCTGTAGAGGTACGATACGGAGCCATCGATCAATCCAACTGTACCGAGGGTATAACTGGTCGCGAAGTGAGGAGTGGCTAGGGAGGAAAGATGGACGCGCAAACGCTCCGGCGTCGAGAAATCGAGTAATGCTGTAAGCAGTCAAATTGAGACTATGACTTATCAAAATTTATATGCGAGGTAATTCACATACATTGCGCTGTGGCTGTCAGGGACGAATATGAGTTGTCGCGGTTCCAGTTGGTCGCCTCGGCAAATGCCAATTGGATGTAGTCCATGAAGTCAAGCATTGTCAAAGATGTCTCAACTGAGTTCTTCAGCCCAGCCGTCGTTTAATATTATGAGTCCATCTCCAATGAACGAGAAATGAATCCGGCCCATGGACAACTAATGACGATGATGACTTGGAAACGGAAGTTGAAGCCCCAACATCATCAGCTCGTTTCCTCATACGACTTAGCGTAATCGGATAAGCCCCGCATCAACATTAATCCGCTTGTTATCAGAGAAGAAAAAAATAAATCGTATCTTTCTGCTCCTCCGAGTCAATTTTCCGAGTCTGTGTATTTCCGCATCCTTTAAGGCTTATACAGGCTCGCATCGGTATAATCACTTTCAGAAATCCAGACTCTATAATATTTCAGAATGCCTCGTTCAAAGCGTGCCAGAATCGTCCACGAGTCGAAGGTCACCAAGAAGTCCCACAAGGAACAGACCAGACGACTTTATGCCAATGTCCGCGAATGTGTCGAGAATTATGATCACCTATTCGTTTTCTCCGTCGATAACATGCGCAACACCTATTTGAAGGATGTGCGCACCGAATTTGCCGATAGTCGGTGAGTCTTCCCGATTTTCAGGATCAACCTCGCGACATATGCGTTTTAGAGTTGAATATGGCAGCGAAAACATCATCGTGCTTCAATTGCTGACATATAAAATAGTCTCTTCTTTGGCAAAACTAAAGTCATGGCCGTTGCCCTTGGCCACAACCCAGAGACCGAGGCCGCACCCAACCTGCACAAACTCTCTCCCTACCTGACAGGTGCCGTCGGTCTTCTCTTCACCTCGCGCGATCCCGAGTCCGTCCTCAGCTACTTCGACGCCTTCCGCCCCTCGACTTCGCCCGTGCCGGCACAGTCAGCACCCGGTCATTCAGCATCCCCAATGGCCTGGTCTACTCCCGTGCTGGTGAGATTCCTGCGTCCGAAGACGAACCCGTCAGCCACACGATTGAGCCGGAGCTGCGCAAACTGGGCGTCCCTACTCGTCTAGTGAAGGGCAAGGTCATGCTCGAGCTGACTGATGGTCAAGAGGGCTACCCTATCTGCAAAGAGGGAGAAGTTCTGGACTCGCGGCAGACAACGTTGTTGAAGATGTTCGGTGTCGCTACTGCCGAATTCAAGGTCGATCTAAAGGCGCAATGGACTCGGAGTACCGGTGAAGTTACGATCCTCGAGAAGGATGAGGGCATGGAGGTTGACGGACAGTAATTTCATGTCCAAGACCGTTCCTTTTCTTCTTTTACCCCCAAAATTTTCTGGGCATTGATTGGAGTTGGGCATAGGCGTTCTTTCGTTGTTTCTCTTTTTATATTCCTCGAAGATCATGAATTCATCCTAGATGTTGCTGGATGAGCGTACGATGGACATAGAATACCACGCGGAAAAGCAATTATGCAGGACATCTTCCATTCAGAGCAGAAAGCTACATGGTGACAAGCATAGATTACCGATTCTTACTTGCATACGAGGATTCTGGCATCGACATGGCCGTTAAATATGCCTTACCTGCGTCTCTTACCTGAGCATCCCCGGATCCCAACCAAATTGCACCTAGGAAAATGACGGCTACCTAAAATACATACTTACCCCGTGTAGAGTAACAGAGACCCTAAAAGGGCCGACACAACAAAACAAGATGGAAAACACGCAGAACAGAGGCGAGACCACGAGATCGTAAGGAGGAAAAGGGGCCATCACGAATAGTGCCTCCAAACCTTGACCCTTCGTAAAGGAAATAGTAACAAGTGAAGCCTTCAGCTGATGAAGATGCCTGGTGACAAGCAGAAAAAGGTGGCACATCGGTTCGACTGTGCGAATTGTTAATGCTTCCGTGGTCGTAAATGTCGGTGTTGACGTCTCAGTTGACCTTGCTTTACCCATTGCATCAAAGAGGACAAGGGAAGAAAGGAAAGATCAAGCGTAGATACCCACCAGCAAACCATGCTGACGCCTGGATGGGGAACTTAATCCAGTAAGGGAGGTTCAGTACCTCCTTTTAGCGCGAGGATCCTCATAGGAATCGTCCTCGTGATATCTCTTGCGGCCATAATCTTCCCGGCCACCATGTCTGTCACGTTCGCGGTCGCGATCACGGTCACGGTAGCGATCCCGATCACGGTCTCTGTGACGGTCACCTTCCCGATCACGGTCATGATCACGTCGGTCTCGCTCTGAGTAGCCTTCTCTGGGCTTAATAGGTTCGCGGTTGCTGCCAGTTACACCTGGGGCCCGGGCATCTCTCTCATACTTTCCACCACCAGCATAGCCGCCTCCAAAGCCAGCATTCCGGCCACCACCGGGACCGGAGGGGGCGTTTGGTGGAGCCTGTCCACCAAAGCCGTTGCGTCCGCCCTGATAACCAATCCCGCCACGAGGGCCAAAGCGATCGCCGCCGCGATATCCTCCTCGAAAACCTCTACCTCCATATCCGCCCGGAATCCGCCACCAAATCCTCCAGGGCCAGAAGGCGCACTGAAAGATCCAGGTCCGGTAGGACGCGAGGGCAAAGCCTTAGTATAGCCACGTCCTCCCAAGCCTCCGCCGAAGCGGCGAGGCTTCCAGCCTTTGACCGTGCGGCCACGTTCCACATCTACCAAGACACGTCGATCCTTGATTCGGATCCCATCTGTCTCTTTGTAGGCAGCTGAGTAGGGAGAAGGATGATCAGGTCAGCAAGGAGTCCAAACTTTTGGGGTCAAGAGAAGTCTCAAGAGGTTTCACTATAATTGTGAGTAGCAGTAGTACCTTTCATGTCCTTTTCACGCTCGTACACGATGAAAGCATAGCCCCTGTGTGGCTTCTTGGAGCCCTTCGGCGTGACTGTGTCTTTTACAATGCGGATCTAACAGAAGTTAGCTTTGAAATGCACGACGATGACAAATACACTCACTCTTTCAATTGGCCCAAATCTACCGAACTCTCGTTCTAGGTCGGACTCCTTCACGTCGTAGCTCAGTCGAGCAACAAACAGAGTTCTGAAGGGATCACCTCGAGCTTGAGGATCATTCGAAGGATCATCTAAGCAGATGGTTAGCACTCATGAGAGAATGTACAATCGATGGTCGAGGCCCTTACAAGATTGAAGGCATTCAGTTAACTGCCTATTCAGTCCCTCCTTTTTCTCGAGCTTCTGACGCCACTTGCGTTGCAGCCAGCTCTCTGTGGCATTGTAAGGAACTTCCTCTCCGTATTTCTTAAGTTCTCCAAGAAAATCTGCAACGCCGCCGATGCTACTCTTCTTGACATCTTCAGGTGCGCGATCAATGGGAGGAACGTAACGTAATGGTGGACGAGGCTGGAAGAGCGCCAGAAGGGGAGGGGGAGTTTGTCCGTCATTTTGACCCCTCAATGATTTTATTTCAAGCTAGCGACAACTTCTCGATGTGATCTGAAGTCATGAGCGGAAACGATAGGTAATAGTTTAGGTAGGTTCCCTCGGACTCAGATTCTCGCGGCCAGGTTGTTGAGAGTTTCGCGTTCCATTAGTAGCCTGGAACCACGGGACTGCAGAAGCGCCAGCCGCGCTAAGCGGGATTGACGCCAGCCAATGGGAAACCACCTTGCTTGCGGTCTTGAAAAGTCGCCGAATTGTTCCTAGATAACTTGGTAGACACCGAACAGCGGTCATAAAATACATCACAAAATGCCTGTACAAGGCATCAGAACGGTAGCTAAGGCCAGGGTATGATGCACGCACCTTGCCAAACAATGATTGCCTCCTTTCAGCGACTGACGTGCTGCGAATTACAGAACGGCGTGGGCGCCTTCATCCTACAATGCAAACGTTTGGATTTCCACTACTGCGACTGGGCTGGTAGTTCGAGAGGCATGGTGTAAGTCCAGTCCTCCTTTCTATCTATCAATGAATTGAATTAAGTGATTTTGTCATGCAGCGCTTTCCTGAAACACTCCCTACCCTCCTTCGCCAAAGCCAACCCTCAGATCGAAATCCGAGTATCACCACGGCCGCACAAACACCCGGTAATCAAAGGTCACTACATCAACGGACGAGAGAAAGCGATCTGCGTTCGGAATATGGAACCTGAACAAATCCTGAAGAAGGCGAATCTACTTAAGGAAGCCAGCGGCGAGAAGCTCAAGCGCACCAAGAAGCCCGTCACCAGTATCAACGAGAGTGTAAGAGGCATCTGGTCCCCGTACCACGGAGATCTCAAGATGGTATGAAGCAGTGTTGGGGGTGTTTAGACTGGTGTTGAGGCTCCATCTCTCAGCCTTTTCTGTGTATAATGTATATCGTGGGTTTTTCTTTTCTTGTCGTGTTTTTTCCTTGACAACCCCAAGGCCTTTCTATTAGGGGTCATTGCACGGTATGTACAAAATAAATACCTTTCAATGTCAGATAAACAGCGGGTTGCATGAACCGTTGCTATGGATCGTTATCTACTAAGGTAGAATGAATAAATGGCATGCCTCATGCCTCTACTATCCAGAAAAAGTCCCTCAAGGGAGGAGAAAAACACAAATGCCCTCGCGCCCACAGTACACATGCAATGGGGTATCAAGAATAGGGAAACCGAAAAAACGCTTTAACTCCGCCGAAGCACCTCACCATGCGAACCCGATCATCGTTGAACATACGCAGAATACCGGTGATCAAAGGTATATCTGGAACATCGATTTGGGTGCACTGACAGGTTTACCGCAATCAATGACCTGACATTTAGAAAATGGTTTGGTTCTCTGGGGAGTCTTCTTAGCCTTGGAGACAGCACGATTCCTGGCACATTCGCCACAGTATACCTTGAAAAACGTCAGCTAGGTCTCAAACATATGATAAGGTGTCACGAACGTGTCCACAAGGTTTCGCTACCCATATCTGTTGCTTTGTCTCATCGCCTGTTCCAAGTTCCTCATCACAATTTGGACACACGACCAGATCCTCCTCCCCAGCGCTTCTCGTAAATCCTTCGGAGGGAGGACTTGGCGCTTTGTACGAGCTCTGACGGGAGCCTCTATCTGAAGTCAACCCAGATGTAGGATACTCAACTCTCAATGACCTATCCCCGACTATCGCGAGATCCATGGCATCCTCAAGATCGATGGCTTCCTCAGCAGCACCAAGCAAAAACATGTCCACCTCGTCGGGCGGACGACGGTGAAGGTCTCGCGCTCTCCATGCAATTTCCTGTCTGAAGCTTTCCTCTCTTGACATGAGATGACGCGGTGCCATTTCACGTTGTAATCGTATTAAATCCCAGAGATTCGCCCCTATGAAGCCTCGATTTCTAGGCGGAGGTGCCGGCACCGGTTCTGGCTGGCGAACTGTAGCTCCGACAAACTGCACTTCCGGACTGCTTGGGGAATCTACTCGAATTATATCTTCTGGTTCTTCAAGATCGACAACTTCGGCCATTATGTTTCTTCCAAATCGTGGTAGTCGTGGTGTTGTTCGCGAGGCGCCATTTTGCGGTCTTCTCTGGTCTTCCGGAGAATCTGGCTCGTTCGTCAAATCTATTACATCCTCTCTTTGAGGAGAATCAGACATTATCGGTCGACGGAAATCATATCCATCTCCAGGATATCTCATCGGTGGCAACGGTGGGCGGCTATGCGGAGAATTGTGGTCTTGGGACGAGGACGGTTCAGCGTCTGAGCGCCAGCGAGACTGATGCTGGCTTCGTGATGGTTCAGACATCTGATTATGAGGACGCTATTGAGAATAGTCATCAGAAATGCCTGCGAAAGTTCTGATGGGTTTGTGTTGGTATCGTAAAGAAATGCCCCGCTCTGTGAAGTTCATGAACGCAATGGAACAAACCTTTCTTGGCCGCGCCGCCACAAACTGGACGCCTGAATCACCATTCATGTCGAGGATGTGAGGTCAATGTCATTAAATGGAAAGAGTTGGACCGAGAGGGGGATAACATGGAAGGTAAGGGATGCTGGAGCATCCGGAGTCGGTAGGGCTTCCCGTTATTGTTGGTGGAGGCCATGACTAGCTGGTTCCGAGTCTGTGGTGGAGAGATGTCATACCGCCGCCCAATGCATAAATTTATAAGCAGTGGCGAAGGAATTAGCATTTGGCAAGCAGACAATTTACAGGCTGGCGCAATGTACCATGAGCTGGGGAAAGATTATAAACGCTGGCGCGAATCGTAGTTGAGGAACAGACAAGACTTGCTAACCGGCGTCATTATCGTTCAAAAGTGCTATGACCGAGATGAAACAAACATGAATTTCCTTGCCTTGTGTAGCGATCCTGATTGTAAACCTTTTAAGCCTAGAGTGATTGAGGACAATGAAAAAGGAGGAAAATGGAAACACATTTGGCTAGAAGTACAAAAGAGGTTCCTTCTCTGTAAGGTATCATGACTCCTGTGCTGTCAAAACTGTGACTCCACCGCTGCTGTTCACTGCCACAATGCTCTGGGCAGCAGAGCCCCAAGCCACTGCCACTGCTGGCACGGCGCTGCGCAAAGGCTCCGACCATTCTTTGGACGCCTTCGAGTATTGCTGGACAGTCACACCGCTGGGGCCACCAGTGAGTAGGAACTGCCCAGTGTAATCCCAGCAGATAGAGTCGATCTGGCTGCCAGTCTCCAGAACCTTGATCTCCTTCGAGCTGCGGAGATCCCAGATGGACAGAACAGTCGAGTTATCTGACACTGCAGCAAGGAACGTGCCGTTCTCGGAGAAGTAAAGGCACTTGACGGGGCCAGACATGGCGTAGTTGGCGGCCGCGGCGCCAGACTTAACGTCGAAAATCTTGATCTGACCATCTGCGCCACCCGCAGCGATGAGATGCCCGTCAGGATGGAATGCGATGGTATGAAGAGCTAAAGGAGAAGGGGAAAAATTAGTAAAGGTCGCAAACGAAAAAATCGGCCCTTGCTTACATGCGTCCGTGAAAATTTGAGTGATGACAGAGTTAGTTGTCAGGTCATACAACACATAGCTCTTATCAACGCCAACAGAGCCGATTATGTCACCAGTAGCATGCAGAGCAAGAGCTGTTGCTGAACCAGCATGAGAAGCAAAGTTCGCCAGTTCTTTGCCATTCTCAAAGACCTGGACGGCACCCGTAGAGGACGCGATGACTGCCTTGTCACCAGCCCATACAGCACTGGTAACCGGGCCGCTTGTCTGCAGACTACCAACGACACGTTTCTCGGACAGGGAGTAGACACCGACAGTGCCATCAGCACCCCCTACGAGAGCCATGTCTCCGGCCGCGTTAACGGCTAGGGCCTTGCCGCCTTGGCAGAGAGGCTCGGACGTCTCAGTGGGCTTATATGTAGAAAGGGCGTCGTTTGTAGCCCAGCCTTCGGGAATAGGTCGCTTGCGACGTGTCTTGGACAGCCTTGGTGAGGTTAGCAATACAAGATGACGAATTGAAATAGCCATGTCACGTACGACGCCTGTGTGCTTTCAATTCTTGCAAGAACAGCATCTGGTAAGCCGGTTGAGTCGACCTGCATAGCTTCTCCACCTCCGGCACGACCGGCGCTAACAGTCACCTTGGACAAAGCGTCGCGAGCTTCGTCTCTTTCCTTTGTTAACCTCGCAATGACTCGTACAGCAGCATCGTGTTGATAGAGAGCTGCGCTCAGCTCCTGCCGCGTCTGGGCAAGGGTCTGACGCAATGTGTAAGTTTCGAGCGCCAGCGCATCCCATTCTTCTTGAAACACGCTGAGCAATGAGGGAATGGATGTGAGGGTAGGAGGTCGGGGTCGGACAACGCGTTGGCTTTTGACTTCGATGAGTTCGTCGACCGAGAGTTCCTCTCCATTTACTGGATCTTTTCCGTTCTCGGCAATATATGCCTCGATGAGACGTCTTTCGAAGACGCTGCCTACGCGCTATTAGACAAATGAAGCTCGGGAAATCCTTGGATCCTTGACATACCGCTCTTGGGCGAGACGACTGGCACTTGCGGTGCCTCTCCCGAAACTGTTCAATGATTAACTATATGCAATCAAGCAAAACAAAATATGGAATAAAATTGACTCACTTGCGCACAGCATTGTTTGTGTTATGAGTTGGTTGGCCTAGAGAGAGGTTGCTTGACATGAGAGCTGTCGCCGCATTGGACTTTTCGACGACACAAGGCTTCCGCCCTATCTGGGTTAGCCGCGCCGCAAAGCTGGCCGATCGACCATTGCTTGGCGTCTCACGCGCTGTACACCATTCCAGATTCATTTCGCTCTCAGGCAATACTACTCCGTGTGCTAGTATTTCAGTATACTTTGACCATGGTATAACCGTCCGTGTTCGGTTAAACCGCCTCTTTTTCGTCCTATTAGGCCCTCCTTATTGCCAGGATGCAGTTCGACTGAGAACATCTGGCCCAGAAACTCCCGCGCTACTAACAGACATTCAAGAAGCATTAAAATTAGCTATTGGCCTCAAGCATCGCTAAACCGATCTCTGACTGTGTCTGATTCGGGACTAACGCGGCTTGTATTCAGGAGTCATGTCCTTCAACGCGAAAAATCTCGCCTATGGTATGCTATAAGTTCTCGCTCACACGGTACTTCATCTAACGCCAGGCAGAGAATAAACAGCCCGCTTTTCTACAGAAACTTAGAAACCAGTACGGAGATACGTCTGGTCGTCTTGAAAGGCCTGTTGCGCGACCTCGATTAGCGAAGAAAGATGATGAGGACGATGACGAGCCCACATACGTTGATGAAGAAAGCAATGAGGTGATATCGAAGGAAGAATATGAGGCACTATTGCGCGGTGACGAGAAACAACAGGAGTCATCCGAACAACAGTCGGGTCACGAGTTTAAACAGGACACTGAAAAAGCCGACGTTGAGGGAGCGTCCTCAAAGCAGAATTTGGCTGGAATAGGAGGCCCAAAGAAGCGGAAACAGGCGAGAGTCATCACAGCCGATAATGTTGAAGCTGAGAATGGCACGCAGCAAGCGAGCACTGGGCCTCAGAAAGCAAAGCAGAAACAAAAGAAGAAGAAGATCAAGCTATCCTTCGATGAATGAGGCAAACATGCTATACTTAGTTCTTGATAACACTTGTTAGATAATAATATCGTTGATAGTACCTCTGCTTAGATATATAGCCGTACCTTGGTAAACCCAGTAGGTAAACCCAGTAGGCCAGTTGACCATTTGGCCGACAAGGTGAGGCCATGTCTTTCGCCTAGAACCTCTGTGAAGTAATTGCTACAGAGCTCTCCTTGGTGTGTTGTTATTGGTGATGTTGAACCCTCTCTCTGACTTCACAATCCGAAGATAATTTTTTGCCCGTTTTCGCGACAGCGGAACACCGAGAAACCGCCTTAAAAGTTCACCTTACCAGGTCTCTCTCTGGTTGTCAACGCTGGAAAAAAATTTATAGACTCGATGTTTCTTTAAGATGCCTGTCGTTAATGTAGATGATCTTGTCCGTCTCCAACAGAGGTCTGAGGACATACGGAATGTGAGCTACCCCTCCATCCCACCTTGATGTCATATTTTCTACTTGTTCAGCGCTAACCATCCCGCAGATTTGTATTCTTGCCCACGTTGTGAGTCCTCTACAGCATGACTGACTGCCTGAGCGCTTCTAATTCTGAATGATGATGACTTAGGATCATGGGAAAACTTCGTTAACAGATGGTCTCATCGCCACAAATGGCATTATTTCCCCGAAGTTGGCGGGCAAGATCCGCTATCTGGACTCACGTCCAGATGAGCAGCTTCGAGGAATCACTATGGAGTCGTCTGCTATCTCCCTGTATTTCTCCATGATGCGCCGCTCGTCTCCTGATGCTGCTCCTCAGCCCAGAGAGTACCTGATCAACCTGATCGACTCGCCTGGGCATATCGACTTCAGCAGCGAAGTATCGACAGCTTCAAGGCTCTGTGACGGTGCTCTAGTCCTTGTTGATGCCGTTGAGGGTGTTTGCAGTCAAACTGTCACAGTGCTACGTCAGACTTGGGTCGAGCAGCTCAAACCGATTTTGGTCGTCAACAAGATCGACAGACTGGTTGGAGAGTTGAAAATGAGCCCCAGTGAAGCTTACTCTCATTTAAGCAGACTATTAGAGCAAGTCAACGCTGTCATCGGAAGTTTCTATCAGGGCGAACGGATGGAGGAAGACCTTCAGTGGCGAGAGCGTATGGAAGACCGTATCAATGCCTCGGCTGCTCGAACCGCTCAGAAGCAGGAACAAGGCGATGAGACAAACATGAGCAGCGTCGATGAGGCGGAATTCGAGGAAAAGGACGATGAGGAAATCTACTTCGCTCCGGAGAAAAACAATGTCATTTTCTGTAGTGCCATCGATGGCTGGGCTTTCACCGTTCGACAGTTCGCTGCTCTCTACGAGAGGAAACTAGGAATCAAACGGTCGATTCTTGAGAAAGTGCTATGGGGAGACTTCTACCTTGACCCTAAGACGAAGCGTGTCTTGGGGTCGAAGCATTTGAAAGGACGTGCCCTCAAGCCAATGTTTGTTCAATTGGTGTTAGACAGTATCTGGGCTGCATATGAAGCTACAACTGGTGGAGGGAAAGGCAAAGGGTATGTTGCACAGCTGAGATTGGAGATTGTTTTGATACTGATGTTATATTAGCGATCCAGCTTTGTTGGAGAAGATCACCAAGTCCTTGAACATCACCATCCCGCCTTATATTCTTCGCTCTCGTGACCCGAGAAACATCATGATGACCTTGTTCTCAATGTGGCTTCCCTTATCAACTGCTGTTTTGGTGTCTGTCATTGAATATCTTCCCAGCCCACCGGCTGCCCAAGCCACTCGACTACCAGGACTAATTGAAGGCTCGCCTGGCGCTGAGTTTGTCGACAAGAAGGTCAAGGACGCAATGGTAGCGTTCAAGACAGGCACAGACGCTCCTGTGGTAGCCTATGTCAGCAAGATGGTTGCGATCCCTGAAAGTGAGCTACTGTCTAGCAAAAAGCGCTCCGGTGCGACCTTGTCGGCAGATGAAGCCCGCGAAATCGCACGCAAGAAGCGAGAAGAGATTGCGAAGATGCAGGCTGAGGCAGGCGGAAACGGAAATGAGACGGACGACTACGCGCGTATCACATCTGCATTCGAAGTGACCACGCTGGATGACAGAGAGGAACAAGGGGAACCAGAGGAGAAGGAAGACCCGGAGCACTTGATTGGTTTCGCACGATTGTACTCAGGCACCCTTTCGGTTGGTGATGAGGTCTATGTGTTGGCCCCCAAATTCTCTCCGGCGAATCCTCATGCACACCCTGAGCCACAGAAGGTGAAAGTCACGGATCTATATCTCCTTATGGGCAGGAGCCTGGAGCCGCTCAAGACCGTTCCCGCGGGAGCGATTTTCGGTATCGGTGGCCTTGAAGGGCATGTCCTCAAGAATGGAACTCTTTGCTCGCAGCTTGAAGGAAGTATCAACTTGGCTGGCGTCTCGCTAAACGCCCCACCAATTGTAAGAGTTTCCCTTGAGCCGGCGAACCCTGCCGACCTGAACAAGATGGTCACCGGTCTGCGCCTCCTCGAACAAAGCGATCCATGTGCACAATATGAGGTTCTCCCTAGTGGTGAGCATGTGATTCTGACTGCTGGTGAATTGCATCTTGAGCGCTGCGTCAAAGATCTCCGCGAGCGCTTTGCCAAATGTGAGATCCAAACCGGTCAGACAATCGTACCATACCGGGAAACAATTATCAGCGCGCCGGAAATGGCGCCTCCAAAGAAGCCAGAACTTGGCCGAGGATGTGTGTTGGCCGTTTCTCCTTCGAAACAGTTGACTGTCAAGCTGCGCGTTGTGCCCCTACCTGAAGCAGTGACGGACTTCATCTCCAAGAACGTTGGAACAATCAAGCGTCTCCAGTCTGAGAAACGCTCAGCGGGTGAGACCAAACCCGACGCGGAAGCAAGCAACGGGTCGTTGGAGACCACAACACAGGTTGAGTCCGGCGATGCTTCTGGAGAAGCCAGAGAGGGCAATCAGCTTTCCTTGAAAGACTTCAAAAAGGAACTCACCAGGATCTTTAACGAGGAAGTGAAGGAGGACAAAGAATTATGGGCGAATGTCGTCGACCGGATCACTGCTTTCGGCCCTCGACGAGTTGGACCGAATATCTTGGTTGACGCCACTGCGGTAAACACCTGCGAGAAATTGTAAGTCTGACACCGTTTCCGACAACTTCCTCAATCTAACTGGCCCAGCCTACTCGACGACCCTAAACAGCAACCCAACACTACAACCGAAGAAAGCACCCGCGACTCCCTGACGGTCCGCGACTTCAACGACAAGCTCGCGCACGCCTTTCAGCTCGCAACAGGTCAAGGCCCTCTCTGCCATGAACCTATCCAAGGCATCGCCGTATTCCTGGAAGAACTATCGATCAACGCCAGCGAAGAAGAATTGGACCTTGGTCGTCTGACAGGCGAAGTCATCCGACTAGTCCGCGAGAGTATTACCCAAGGTTTCCTCGACTGGAGTCCCCGGATCATGCTCGCAATGTACAGTTGCGAGATCCAAGCTTCAAGTACGTTTAGTTCCAACCCCAATCATCCTGTCCATCTCAAACACAGACTAACAATGCTACAATAGCTGAGGTCCTAGGCCGTGTCTACGGCGTCATCACCCGCCGCCGCGGCCGCATCCTCTCCGAAACAATGAAAGAAGGAACCCCCTTCTTCACCATCCTGGCCCTCCTACCCGTCGCCGAATCATTCGGCTTCGCTGAGGAAATTCGCAAGCGGACCTCGGGTGCTGCACAGCCGCAGCTCATCTTCGCGGGCTTCGAGGCCCTAGACGAAGATCCGTTCTGGGTCCCGGCTACGGAGGAGGAACTGGAGGATTTGGGAGAGTTGGCTGATCGTGAGAACGTGGCGAAACGGTATATGGATGCTGTGCGGAGGAGGAAGGGGTTGGTTGTTCAGGGTAGGAAGTTGATTGATGCGGAGAAGCAGAAGACGTTGAAGAAGTAGATTGTGGTTATTATGATAGAATGTGAATGGGAATTGTTTGCGGAATCTAACGAGTCGATGTCTACCATCTTACAAAGAGATACTGCAAAGATACAACATTTGTGCCCTCGAAAGAGATTTTTCCACATCCATCAATCAAGGACTAGGAATAGTAGGCGAGGGTCGTAGAAGATGAGTAGTCCTCCACGCGGAACAAACCATTAATCTTCCTCCCGTGACAAACACAGTTCAGCATTGGAATGGCCAGAACCATGGATACTTGGGAGGTGAAGAAATAAGCTACTAGGATATGTCACCAGGAACGGAAACGAGAAAAGATTTGTTCATTCTCATTTGAGAGATCAAGAATGAGTAAAATAAAATAGGTCCTGCCATGCTAACAGCCTCGTAGGCGGTGATGCTGGAGGATATTGTTCACGAACGAACTGAGCATATGGGTATCTCATGACTATTCTTGTTCGTCAACGTCGCGCCGACGTATCCCAGCCCGCTATATGGGCGATCAGAATGCCAAGGCATAGTCAATGGCCCCTCAAGGACAACCCGCGGATCGTGAGTTTTTCTCGCACGACCAGGTTTCCGAGATCTACCTCGCTCTGGAATGACCAGAAGACATGCCAAGAGCGTCGGCGAGATAATCTTCTTGGAAATATCAATGGGGTGAAGTTCGATAATAGGCGACGCCGATTTATTTCAATCCTGAAGCGTCATCCAACCGTCGACACCGCTCAAAAAGGCCGAGCAACCTTTCGCAATTCTGCAGCACCAGTAACGGGGTCTCTCATCTCTTTCCAGCTGACAGGAAACATCATATTGCCAGCCTCACTACGGGCCATGACAACGCCGAGGTCATTGCGCGCAGTGGTAAGATAATAGAAACTCTGATCACCCAGGGAAATGACGGAACCACGCACAATATCGCCAACACGGAACATCTCATCCATAACGACGCGGTCCTTCTCAACAGCACGCACATCTTCCTTCCGGATAAGCGCCTGGAAGCGAAGCTCGTCGGAGCTACTGTGATTCTCAGGATTGGCCGCCGAAGTGAGGATGGAGACGATGTTGTCGTTGTCTGAAGCCGTCTTTGACGGGTCGGGGTTTTGGGAACCAGCCGACTCGTCGAGCACGACGAGGATGGATACTGTGGCCTGGCGTTTCTGGACACGGGTGACGCGTGCTAACACAATCGAGTCGACAGCGGGGAGAGTGTTGTACCTCAGTTTGGGTTTCGTAGTGGTGGTCGTTTTTGCAGGTGTGGTCGAGGTAGGAGGGTCCGTTTTCCTCGGCAAGTTCCGCGAGACGCTGAGGATAGATTTTACTTTGGAGCTGGGTTGAGCTTGTTGGACAACCACTGGTCCAGCAATGGATGCATAAATGTTGGCATTCTGCACGTGGGTACCTGGTCCTGCAGAGTAAGAAGACACTGGCCCCAGGTGCTGGCCTGGAATAGCCAAAGAGGGTAGGCTGCTTGCCATCTCAACTGAGTGCCACTAAGAAGTGGCAATCTTCTTCCCCAAGGTGCAAAAAGGATGTTGGATTTTGGTCTGGAAAAGGAAGCTGGAAGCTACGGAGTAATTTTTGCTACGATGTCTTGCGGAGACCGGCTCGGAAGGAGGTTTCCCCGGCCTAAAGCAATTGAGCCAACGCCTTCACAGATGCAAAAACATATGGATGGGAAATTGATGAAGAGATGGATTGTTTCTCACTAAGTCTAGTATACTGCGATTCAAAGTATTATGACCTTTAAATCTGTTCTAGCATCAATACAGTATTCATGTGCAGCACAAGCAGGGTAAAATAAGCGTGACAGTCCTGAAAAAAAAAAAACTATAGACGAACAGACAATTATGGATGAGAACTCTAGCGGGAATCCATAAACGCACCAAATGCTCGCTGACGAAGGAAATAAGCGTAAGAAAAGACACCGAATCAATGCCCGCTTAGCACCCTGTGGTAAGTAAAGGTCCGATGTGTTGAGAGTGGTGAGAAGAAACGTCAAGATATGAACGAGAAGGAATGAAGCGTATAGATGGTGACAATTATGGGATAGCATCGCATTAGCCTTCGACAAGAGTCTGTTTTGGACCGTTTCCGAGTAAACCGAGACATCGCCGTCCCAGCGCAATGACCTCGGCCTCACCATCCTCCCCATCCTCTTCGTCTGATTCGATGTTCTTGTCCGAGATCGTTTTCACCATCTGTACAATATCTTCGGATTTGGATATGTAGCCGGTGAGCCGCTTGTCCTCCGATTCCAGCAATTGAAGGAGAGTCCAGATGGCAATGTGCTGGAAGGTAGGGTCGCCGCTTGCAAGGAACCTTTTGAGATAACCGTGAATGCCGCCGTTGGGGTCAGCCCAGTCACGAACGAAGATCGAGTAATCGCCAACTGGTGCTCATTAGTACTTGCGCAATTGAGAGAGTAGTAGAGCGATGGCTGGTGACGTACCTTTTGAGGAGAGGTTGCCCAAGGCAGCAGCACTGTTGCCCTGGACCTCGATACTTTCGGAGTTTGTAAGGGGGATCAGCACATCGAAGACACCTAGGTTGAGCAGATGAGGTTTCAATTCATCGCTGAGAGCCAGCACAGCGATTGCAGCGGTCATTTCAGATTGCACACTCAGAGGCACTCGAAGGACGAGATCTTTGCATTTCTGTACGGCACCGGCCTGCAGAACAAGCTCCTTGTTGCGATCAGAGCTTGCGGCAAGGTTACGAAGTGTAGAGATGGCGTGGCATTGTATCTCTTCGTTGTCTGTTGAACCCAGAAGGTCTACTAACGGCTTAAGGAAGCCTGCGTCGATGATAGGCGACTCGTTGAGAGGATGAATGGAGATATTGCGGATGCATGCAACAGCAGAGAGAATGAGGGGAAGGTATGAGGACTGCAACAGGCGCAGGAGTGGCGGAAGGCCCTTTGCACGAACAATCTCCAGCTGATATTTCTCGTCGGAAGCGAGGTTTCGAAGTGCAAGGGCGGCTTGGCACTGAACTTTGGGAGTGGAAGAGTCCATGAGGTGGACAAGAGACTGAACCAACCGTGACTCCGTCTGGGCGAGCCGCTTGCGATTCGAGGCATCGACAGCGATATTGCTGAGGGCAGTTGTGCAGTAGTATTGTACATCGACGTCAGGAGAGGAGAGCAATTGAACAAGCACAGGGATTGCACCGGCATTGACGAGTTGCTGTCGGTTGTCATCTACACGAGTGTGTCAGCCAAGCTCAGAACCGTTCTATCACACGGTCCAACTTACCAGAATGCGTCATATTCAAAAGCGCTCCAGTGGCATTACGCTGTACACGCATGTCCTTGGATTTCGCTAGACGGATCAATGGACCTAGAGCTCCCGACCGAGCAATCTTGGCCTTGTTGTCCTCATGAGTCGCTAGATTGGTGATACAACCAACCGCATTGCATTGGACCTCGACGTTGGGCGACATCATCTGACGTATGAGAGGAGCCAGCCCTCCCAGGGCAACAATGAGCACCTTGTTCTCGGCTACAACCCATCAGCAATACTCGACGACGATATGGGATTGAGCGACAAACCGTTGACGGCAAGGTTTCCGAGAGCTGCGCTAGCAGCCCTTTGAACTTCAATGTCCGAGCTCTGTAGCAGGAAGAGGATAGGCTCGAGCGTGTCCCGGTCGACTTCGCGCACATCTGCGACAATCACAATAACGTCAGTCCCAACTTCTGGTTTTCACAGCAGTGATATGACGTACCTCGCTCAGTTATCTCGGCGAAAGTCAGGCTAGCACTTCGTTGAAGGTCCACATTATCAGAATAAACCAAGGTGCTTAGGGCGCGAAGAGGCTCGCCGGAGAAGAAGTCGGTTTCGGCTCGCTAGAACGCAAGTAAAGTCAGCTTCAACAGCAAAACAGAGGCCCGAGTACGTTGATAGATATGTTAGATGCGAAGCGCAGGTGCATAGACGTACGTTCTCCAAGTAACCGAGCAGGTCGGATACGGCCTCCCGTTCATTGTCTGCTAGCGTTGTCTCATAGATTCCATCTCGCGAGCGACCTCCGATAGGACCGAGACAGGCCGTGATATGACACCAGCGGTCGACTGCCGATAGACAGGACAGACACGCGTTCGCGATCGCAGTCATACCTTCGGTGATGGGAGGCCAGAAGGCCCCGCAAGCGACAGTTTCAAAGCGAAGGTAGGCGTGAGGGACGGCAGCCGATCAAGATAAGAAGGAAGGTAGCTTTAGTTTCCCCCTTGTTGTTCTCTCTATCTCCGCTCCTTCGGACGGAGAGCTTTCGCGGTGATGTAAGCGATCCGAGGATGCGACTGGTCCAGCAAGGAGATGCAGGATGCGAATGGAAGTCGATTGGCGATGACAGAAAGGACGGGTGGCTCTGCATATAGCACTTGGAGCTAGCTGCTGAGGTAGCAGCGGGAGGGGAGGGCACGTCGTCGCGTGATAGGACGGGAAGATAATGTGAGATAAACCCTCTTGGTCTCTAGTTAATGAGGTAATTATTCTCTTGATTCTTCCAAGGTCTGTGTCCGACCTTTGGAATGCTGAATTATGAGACGAGAGGGAGGGGGGAAAGGGTAAGAGATGGCAGATGGCAGGTTGGTTTAGGTTTAGCAGGTCTGCTGCTCCGTCTAGTTTTAGCTGGGTTACCTTAGTCTCGTCAGCGGCGGCTGTCACTGGAGAAGGAAGCTCCAAGTGAGTCTAACCATGCTTCGACTAGGTTTCACTGATGTAAGTAGCAGGTAGACTATCAACTGAGTAGATAGATATGTTGAGCACCGTTTATGCGACTACAATTAATCTTCGCTACCTAAAAGGCTTCTTGCTAGAATTCAATTTCGAGCAGCCGGAAATGCAGAGAGGTAATTCGTCATCCTCTTCTTCTCGCCTTTGTTTATCTCTCTCGCATCCGCCCCAGCCATGCTTTTATCCGCCATCAACCACACGAATCTCTTCTACTCCCCCGGACAAGGCCATCAGTGACAACTTCGCAAGCTCGCTTCAAGGGCTACTAGCTGCGGAGCCCAAACACATCTTCATTGTCTTTTCAATGAGATAATTCCGCAGCAGAATAGAGCCCACATATGGGAGTAGACTGTTATCACACTACCAACGGCAAGCAAGCCTTTGGTCGATCCCGGGGAACTAAAGAAGGCATGGTCCTACCAACAGGCGTGGTCCCCATCTATGTCTTGCCTTGCCGACCGTCCTTTGGGGCGCAATGATGTGCAATCATTCTCTTCTGTTGACAAGCGTATAACATGACGGTCCTCTCGTTAGTTGATTGGAACATTGTTTCCGCTCCACCCTTCCTCTACGTCCAACAACATTGGTGAGATGAAACCCGTTGAAACAAACATCGGATGACTAGTCCTAACTCGTTTCTTCCATCGATTTCTGAACATCTTGAGAAACCCAAAATGGCGACTAACAAATGACGCGGTTGATCACCAGACAAGTGACGGATGATCAACATGACCAGGGTGTTTCCGAGTCAGTGGATGGTGGGGGATACCATTTTGAGAAACGGCCAGAATCAACATATCAATGCATCGAAAATAGCCAAAAGTACGTCCGTTCTACACATAGCGCTGAGCCTCGCGCAAAGCCCGACCCCAAGACTAAAGGCTTGCGATTCACATGGGATGATGTGCACTGCGCTGCGCTACCAGTACTCCACCCAATTTCACCACCCAGAGGAGCGTTTTAGCTGGCTAGCCAATTTTTCAAATATCTTGCACTTTGATATGATAAAGGCACACACAATTACGATCAAGTCGAGATGTTCGGATTTAACTCACACTTAAACTAGCTATAGGTGGCCATCCCAGCAATTCAAAGCAAACCAATCACAATATCACCATATAGCTGTGCCTTGATCTTGATATCGACTTCGGCGACCAGATCCAGATGAATGGTAATCTTCAGGTTGGAGTCTTGGTTCTTCTTGTTTTTTGAGCTTGGATCTTTTTTGGCGAAGTCTGTGAAGCCGTCATTCTCCGAGAGTTGTTGGTCCTTCTTGTCGCTAACATTTCAATATGACCATGAATCAGCACAGTCCATTTGGCAGGTGGAAACATTGCGTTAGGGAATGAATAGGTAACATGTTACTTACTCCGCACCCATGTTTCGAGTCAGAAGCGCTTCTTGTGACGGAGTGGACTCAGATTTGTTTGTCAAGATTCAAGTATCGCTCCTGTGAAGGTCAAAAACACGGATACTGCGCGAAGACAACTCGATGCAATCTTATCTGCGAAGTGCAGCTCTTTTATCGAAGCTTCGGCTCTGGAAAGAGTGATTCGTCCCACACCGCAAGCCACTACTGAGATCAAGGAGTCAATTAGCCTCAGAGCTTCGACATTAAAAGTTGGAAAGCCTGTCAAATATGTCGTCATTAGTGCAGTGTGTGATTCAGACTGGTTGTCATGAAGAGGCAATGATCGTTGATTGGGGTGTAGTTGCCGCAAACGGAAATCCCGCCATGTCATTGTCAACGAACCTCAATGCTATTAAATATCTCGCAGGTCGAACGACATGGCTCATGCCTGGATTTAACTCTGACGCTAGCATTAAGGGAAGTTCTCCATTCCATCAACATGGTTCTCGGAATCGTGAACATTATCATGATGTCAACCATGATCCCAACCATGATCCCAGGCCTAGTGGGGCTTACGGAGGATGACAAGCACAATCGAAGAGATGACCACGACCTGAAACGCGAGGATGAGAAGCGCAGGCAGGCAGATGATCGGACACAGCCGTCCAATCTGCAAGTCGTAACGAGGTTCCAGGATGGCTCAATAACGGAACGACTCCAGCTTGAGGGTGCCAAAGTTTATGCGGATCCAAATAGGAAAGTATGTCGTTTCGACTAGAACTGCGTGATGGGTTTTACCTGACAACGCGCAGTTGTATATTACAAAACATCCAAGCCCAGAAATGGTTCTATTCAAGGGTGGTTTCTACCCACACCCTGCGTTTGGGCGAGGGAATACATCAGGATTCGTCTGCATCGGAGCTGAGTGCCCACCCACTCTGCGATGGGTATTCTGCGATGTAGCGACCTCTGAGATGCGGTATGGGAGTCGGGAAGATAGCGAGGGTCAGATATGCGGGCCTTGGGATGCTTCACAAGATGAGCAGGAATACGTGACACTACAAGATAATCAGTGGCTGGCTGTGCAGTTGCCCAATAGTGAAGAACACCAAGCATGGCAGCTCTACTATAATGCCAAAGACAGCAGTGCAACATTGCCAGCTGGAGCAAGATTTATGGAAGTCCATCTGAAACGACTGCCAGTGGCATAGCATATTTGAACCGCAGCGAGAGGTATAAATATGCCGGCTCTAGTTGTATCATTATATACTACTCTATAAACACAGAGTAAAGACTGTTTATAAGATGCACATTGCGAGCGAAGATAATTTTAGATCTGGCATCACATCTGCAGCTTGAATGCAAACCGTAGTACCCAGAGAGGCTTAGAGGTACTGTGGTCCATTTTTTGACACATCAATGCTGCAGCTGAGATACTCGTAACGGCAGATGACGTCATCCAGGCTCTTCTCCGCATCGCGCCCGATTCGGTGAGTCGAGATAGATACGTAAAAGTGGTGGCCATTCTTCATTCATCTATTCGCGATGAAAAATAATATCATGAGACACCACTATTGAGATGGCCTCGGAGACAATGGTCGATAATATCTGCTCTTACAGCATCATGAATTGTGCCGTTGTTCCGACCCAGCCAATGTGCGCCTTCTGCCGTTTGAACAAACCTTCCCGTGAATACCTTGACGGTGATACCGAGTGTACCGGAGGCAAGCTTCCACGAGGGGGAATTACTTGTTCATCTGATCCTAGAATGTACTCCTCGCTAACTAGGTACCTGGACTACTTGACGACCTTGCAGATGAATCAAAGTTCGTGAAGAAGTGTCGCCGGAAACCAATGCAGGCATAGACACAGACTACACCCAGGGCTTCCCAGCGATATGAGCACCAGGAAATTGAATCTATGCGCAGGTTGCAGCGTGCATCGGGTGCCTTGTACCTTGACTCAGGATATCAAATGCAAGGTTAATGATTTGTCACATTGCCCACGTGAGAAAGTTTTTGTCTAGAGACTTTCTGCATCACATGAGACGTGCCGGGTATGTGTCCATCAAAGAAACCACAGCCAATAATAAAAGCAACCGCCAACCACCTGCGAGGCAAATCCTGGAGGTCTGCCCTCTGCAGTATGTTTTGGGTTGCCCCGCAGGCTAAGAGTCCAGACACCGCACTAAAACCCCAGAGGGATCTTTGCGCATGGCATGACCAGGGGAGGGGAGGAGGAAGCGAAATCGCGCGACAGCAATTGCCTGTCTACGGAGAACATTGGACATTATTCAAGATACTAATTGCAGTAAGGGCGATTGTCAATTCTTTGCCTGTAATGGCCGCGTCATTGGAGGATTCTATAAGGAAGAATGTTGACCAGCGGCCCCATTCGAATAAAGTATCGCCTCTCCAAGCTAGTACCTTATCCCTACAAGTCTTTAAGTCTTAAAAGGGGTCAGAAGAGCAGGAGATGAAATGAAATCAATTCTAGAGCGGATTCTCCCCGATGAGTTGACAAGGTCACACCAAGTTAGTAGTCTGTAGTAATTGCCATTCTGTTCATGCATTAGTAGTCTGTTCTTTTGGCCGTCAAGTAGTCAAATCACCTAGACTACCTTACCTACCCGTATAGGTGCTGTAGTCCGCCAACTTACCACTCCTTAGTCTACTTACATTCTCGCCCCACTGGAGATCTTACCATCGGACGGTCCTTGAACGGCTCGCATGGTTGGCCACCGTCTTCTTCGGCGCAAAAGCTCCAAATTCTCTTTTCTTTCTCTCATCCCTCCCTTTGGTGATTGATTTCTCTCAATCCCCTAATATCTTACCCGATATCATCGTCGCTCCAGCTCACTTTTGTGCGAACAGTTCCCGAGTTGCAATGCGCCTAGTATAACAGCTATCTTCTCTTCCCGACCGAACCATTTTATATGCCTTCCCACATTGTCACCTTTGACGCGATACCATACTACCATCATATTTTTTCCTGACATCTAAGAACATATTTTCTACCGTTTCATTAACTGGGTGAGAGAGCTTCTCTAAGCAGGATTTGTTTGGTCTGGCACTACTGTGTTTTATTCCATCTGCCTACTGCCCCTGCCCTACATGTCTGCTTCAACCGTCTCCGCCTCCACCTCCACCGCCAACTTCCCAGCCGATTCTCGCTCTGGGCCCCGCCGACGACTAAGCCTACTGCGAGCCTACACTCAGAATCATTTTTCGCCTCATACCTCTTCCTCTTCTGCAAATTCCCAGCGCTCTTCTCGTCGACATACCTTCAGCAGTCGTGTCTCTTGGTTTTCTCCTTCTGCCTCGTCGACTAGTCCGGAGTCTTCGTCTCTCCCTTCAGCGGGGACCTCCAATCCAGCTCCATGCCCAACAAGCGATCAATCTGCTCTCGCTCGTTATAGTTCCGCCTTCTTTCCTAGCTACCGCGCTATTGACGTAGATTTGGAAACCCGTGACCTCACAACAGACTCGTCACAGTCGACCCCTTCGAACGACTCCGGCGGTGAAAATTCAGTCGAGGCGATGGCGCGTTCAGGTGCTTCGTCAGGGGCCCCGAATGCACGAGACGACCCGCGAGCATCGAGCTCATCGGCCTCAGCAAATCCCACCACAAACACTTCTGAATCAGCAAATTCGACGGCGAGACAAAATTCCTCGTCTCCTGGCCCGAAGGGAAAGGCCACCATCCGCTTCTTTCCCCATCAAGATTCCAGCCAAAGCTCCAGGCCGTCCTTGCACTTCATTCCTATTTCGCGAACTCTCCCATCGGAAAGTAGTGTAATCCGTGTCGGCCGATACTCGGAGCGCGATGGTATGCCTGTGGCTAATCCTACCGAACCTTCGGATGCCCCTGTCGGATTCAAGTCAAAAGTTGTGAGTCGGAAGCATTGCGAGTTCCTTTATATAAATGGGCAGTGGCATATCAAGGATGTGGGGAGCTCTTCTGGGACCTTCTTGAATCACATGAGGTTGAGCCAGCCCAATATGGTGTCGAGGCTCTACACTATCAAGGATGGCGACATCGTACAACTCGGTATCGATTTTAGAGGCGGCGAGGAGATGATCTTTCGATGCGTGCGGATTCGCATAGAGTGCAACCGTTCCTGGCAGCAACAACCCAATGAGTTCAAGTACGGGAGATCTCCTTGATCGGCAGAAATATGTTCAGGGATGGTGAAGCTGACAGATTCTTTAGCAAAAACACTGCAAGCCTTATCAGGAACCTTGGCAAAGGGGAAACCGCAGATTATTCAGGTTGTCGCGAGTGCTCAATCTGCCTCGGCTCGGTCCTGGTTAGTATTATTCACTGGAAAATGATATTCGTGAAACGACTGACGACTGACTTGACTTACAGCGACCTTACCAGTGCTTGTTCATGGCGGCTTGTGCCCATGTATGGCATTACAAATGCATCAGCCGTCTTATACATACTCCCGAGTACCCGATGTTCCAGTGTCCCAACTGTCGTGCATACACAGACTTGAGCGCCGAGGTGGACGATTCCAACGACGCGAACGATTTGGATACTGGCAAGGAGAAGGATGATATCCAGGAGCCTGCGCAGACGTCAGCAGCAGGGGCTTCATCTGGAAGCCAAGAACCCTCAGCGGAATCTGATCCGGCAGCAGCTCCTACGCAAGAGCGCACGGAAAGCAATCGTCGAACAAGTGACGTACCCGCTGAGGAAGGACTAGCCGATAACATCGAGAACATGCGGCTTCAGGACGATTCTCCTTCTACGTCCGAAGCAGAGGCAGAGCGGACTCCGAACGTGACATCCGCCTCTCCTGAGCCGGCTGCGAGCAACATTACTTCTGCTCCCACAACAGGTTCCGATGCCTCCGTTCTTCCATCCCACCCCGTCGCGATTAGACAGGCGCGCTCTGACACACCTTTCCGCTCCGAGTCGTCCGATGACAACCCGCTGACGCCTAGAAACGATTCAGGGCCTCTGGCCTTTGATGGCAGAGCTGGCATGCCATGATTGCCGAGGAATGCCCATGTTGAACAGATCAGCTTGGACATCTTCCAAACTTGCACCTCTACATATGAGGGGCCATTTCTTATTCTGTTCAAATCAATCTCTTTCTCTGCAGGAGTTTTTGTGTCGCCGGTTATTTCCTATGCTGCTGTCTCGCTATTGCCCTGCTCTTATTCACCTTTTCGAGACACGTCATCAGCCGCCTACATATACCCCATCGTTGCACCCCGTCTGTTTTTTTCTTTTTGCATTTTTGTACTCGCCCACATCATCCCGGCTTCGGTCTTTGGTCGAGATGATTGGATCTATCTAGCGCATTGCATTTTGATCATAACATCCAGCGTTTCCGCATTGTGACAAGTTCTTCGAACCATGTATCTCCATGCCCGGCTTAGGCGTTGGCATCCTTTTCTCGCTTTCAGAACTATATTCGACGACCGTGTCCAAGTTTGGTGTTTGTATTGCAGGTTGGATAACTTGGCTTTACTCATATCAACTACCCTCGCTTAGCGTCGAGCATGGACATATGCAGGTTCAGGTATGATTAGTAGGTAGTTTGCCTGGGCCGCACTGCAGACAGGTTCTCAGTCATTAACTGTGCAACCAGTAGCCTTTCCTCTTTCTTCATCAACAAGACGCACGCCCTCTGTTAGACGTCATCTTTGGTCCGTTGCAGTGGTGTATACCCCGCCTGGCCAGTTGGCTCTTAGATTCAGATCGCCCCTGTCTGTGCTTGATTAAGGGCTGCCACTCCTCCATCTCGAATGTACTGACGATCATTACTCTAAACACACCTTCGCCATGACGAGGTGAAATCCCCAACCATCTATATAAGCATCGTTCTCGTCACCTCACAAATTATAATTCAATTGAGCCGCAATAGCAGACTAGTAAACTCTGGGCTTGCCAGATTTAGACTCGTGTATCCGTAGTTCTGAGTCTGTTCAAACTTCGTTGACCGCTAGATTGTCTGAAACGGCCGCCCCTCCTGCCCGCTAATTATCCTCATGTTTACCTGTTTGTTTTGATAAACAATCCTTGCAGTGGTCAACGATTTTGTTTTCGGTGGGAGATATCAGGACAAAGATGAGAGTCAGTACGAGCGACCCTCCCTCTCCGACGCTGGAGCGCCAGAACGGCACTACGTTTAGCTTTCGACGCGAGGGCGCGCATCATCATCGGAAGGGGACGCATCCGCATTTACTGTCGAGTCGGAGGAAGCCGAGGAGGTATGTATTCTTTCATTGCATTCTTTTCTATTTGCGGGTGGTCGATATTAAGTTGTTTAGATGGCCGTTAGTTTTCCGGTTCATCAAGGGTGCGATCCACGGTGCGATTCTAGTGCCAGTGTGCCTGCACGCGCTGTTTACGGCGTTCGTCGTCTACCTTGACGAGTATGTTTTTGATACAGTCGGTCTGCCGAATAGCATTGTATGTTATGATAGTCTCAGGAGTCGCGGCTGTTTGTGTGTTTTGCTGATAATAGCTCTAGATCCCGTCTCTGTCTATTGTCGTGGGTTTGATGCTCGTGTTCCGCAATCAGACATCCTACAATAGATTCTGGGACGGTCGCAATGGCATGAATACAATCACCACGTGTGTACGCAATCTCGTCCGTACGGTTGTCACGAACAGCTACAGTGAGCGCGGCCCTCCCACCCCTGCTGAACAGCAGGACATCGAGCGGACGATCCGTGTGCTCATGGCGATTCCCTATGCTGTGAAGAACCACCTTCGTGATGAATGGGGCGCGGCATGGGCTTTGGGGAGCGATGTCAATGAGAATGGTACCGCGGTGTATGACCCGGACTACGAGAGTCTCCTACCCGTGGGTCTGGAGGGTCATGAGCACGACGGGCTGGGTCTACCTTTCCAGTTGACCTTCTTTGTGGATGGGTTTATCAAACGGGGCGTGGAACGGGGGTGGTTCAATGCTCCTGGGGCGAGTCAGATGCAAGCCCAGCTGAACTCGTTGACAGATGCGTATGGGAGGATGGAAACAATCAAATTGACTCCAATACCTATCGCCCATTTGTGAGTATTCTCTTGATCTTGTTGAAATCGCTTGCATGATGCTGATCGCACGAGTAGAATCCATCAAAAGCAAGTCCTCGCGCTGTTTGGATGTGTGCTCCCATTCGCCATGGTCGATGACATGAGATGGTGGGCGGTCCCGATAGTCAGTCTTGTGATCTTCACGTTATACGGCATCGAGGGCATTGGCTGTCAACTCGAAGATCCCTTCGGATATGACCGCAATGACATCAAGATGGATGCCATAGTTGGAGATGCCAAAACCGAAGTCGGTGCTGTGCTTTCAGAGTGGCGGAAGCTTATGGCTTCCGTTCAGGCAAATCATCCACCTGTGGTTGGGAATGGCGTTACCGAGGAAAGGAAAGCTAGCTTTGCGCCTCCTGATATGTTCTTGAGGGCTGCCCGGAGAGTATCAAGGCAGTGATTACTGCCCCTCCACATACCCTGCAATACCTTGTTGTCCACATGTTGCTCTGTACACTTGTATGTCATAAACATGATTCTATGATGCGCAACGCGCCGAGATTTAGATTCCTCACATGATGGATCCTCCTCTGAGGGTAGACACAGTCGCAATTTGATTAGTATCTGTATCCATGATGTAGCAGCTAGGCTTCTCTCTGGAGACAGCATGTGTGTTGTCTTGCAGCGTCAGTATTTGATGTGGTACCGTCTCGGCTGGTTCCGAGGTCCACAACATCCATGATCGGATACTCCAGTCGTCTGCAGTCATTCTGGATCGTGTGATTGGAACATATATCAAAACGTCCCACCGATGGGGCATGGGGTACTCGAACGGGTGGATCGGATGACACAACCACTTTACGCGCCGCTGGAAGAGGTAGCGTACGCGAGAGGGATGTTAAGTTTCCACCAACGAGAGAAGCCGCGCTCAGAGCGGACGGACGACTGCATGGTTTCTTCTAAGGATGACCTCCGCCCGTCGTTCTTCACAGGCTGGTGAAACATTGATTGGCGCAAGTACCTCGGTAGGCGCAAGATCCTGGCAAGTGGGCAACGTCAGCACGCAATTATATATGCATGAACAACCAGACTCATGCTTCCAAAGACATCTTAAACTCCGAGATATACACTCCAAACACAATGACAACGAATGACCAGCCCGTTGTCATAGTAGGCGCCGGCCTAGCAGGCCTTGTAGCGGCCTACGAGCTCTCCAACCGCAATATCCGGTCCATCATCGTCGACCAGGAAAACGAAGCCAACCTCGGCGGACAAGCATTCTGGTCCCTGGGAGGAATCTTCTGCGTAAACTCAAGTAACCAGCGCCGACTCGGCATCCGCGACAGTCGAGAACTGGCCATGGAGGATTGGTTCAGCAGCGCAGCATTCGACCGCGAAACGGACCATTGGCCCAGAAAATGGGCGGAAGCATTCGTGAACTTTGCGACAGATCAGATGGAGTCTTACCTCAGCGCATTGGGCGTGCGGTTCGTTAGTGTGGGCTGGGCTGAACGGGGCAGTGGGCAGGCTGGCGGCCATGGCAACTCTGTTCCGCGATTCCATCTCACATGGGGAACGGGGCCGGCGATCGTCGAGGCGTTCGCTGGTCCTGTGAAAGAAGCGGCGAAGAAAGGGCTGGTTGAGATTCGATTCCGGCATCAGGTTGATGAAATCATCGTTGATGGGGAGACAGGAGCTGCAGTGGGTGTTCGTGGGCAGGTGCTGGAGCCGACAGACGTAGAGCGAGGCGTTGCTTCTTCGCGGAAGAGCGTTGGTACCTTTGAGCTTCGGGGCGCTGCGGTGCTTGTCTCCTCAGGTGGCATTGGCGGGAACTTGGATTTGGTGAAGAAATACTGGCCGGTGGATCGGCTGGGTCCCAAGGTGCCGCAGTCTTTCGTGCTGGGGGTTCCTGCGCATGTTGATGGGCGCATGATCGATATCTCCCAGAAAGCCGGAGCCAGTGTGGTCAACAGCGACCGGATGTGGCATTACACTGAGGGATTGACCAACTGGAACCCGATCTGGCCCAAGCATGGGATTCGAGTCATTCCTGGACCATCGTCTCTCTGGCTTGATGCTACGGGAAAGCGGTTGCCTCCGTTTTTGTATCCAGGCTGCGATACGCTTGCTACTCTACGGCATATATGCTCGACGGGATATGATTATACCTGGTTTGTCTTGAACAAAAGCATCATCGCCCGTGAATTCGCCCTCTCTGGGTCAGAACAGAACCCGGATATTACCGGGAAAAGTATCCTCCTTCTGCTTCAGCGGATATTCGGTTCCAACGGCACGGGCCCTGTACAGGCCTTTATGAAGAATGGAGAAGATTTCATCGTGGCGACGTCTCTGAATGATCTACTTGAGAGAATGGACGACCTCGGACAGAAACATGGAGGTCCTCCTCTGGATATGGACCAAGTTAAACGGGAAATTCAGCTCCGTGATGCACAGGTAGATAACAGCTACAGCAAAGACGCGCAGTTGATGCTAATCCAGAATGCCCGCAACTTCTGGCCTGATAAATTCAGCAGAGTTGTCAAACCTCACAAGCTCTTAGAGCCGAGCCACGGACCCTTGATTGCCGTCAGAATGAACCTCCTCACCAGAAAGACCCTCGGTGGACTAGAGACAGACCTGAGCGCGAATGTTATTCGTCAGGACGGGACTCGCTTCACGAACCTGTACGCTGCTGGTGAAGTTGCAGGTTTTGGAGGTGGAGGTGTGCATGGCTACAATTCCCTTGAAGGCACGTTTCTGGGGGCTGCATTTTCTCAGGACGAGCTGCAGGCATTGCCATGGCCGAAAGTTTGGCGAAGGCCCCTGCGACACAGTCCTCGTGAGCTGTATCAATTATTTGTCGATTCATAACGGAGGCTCCAGTGCCAGAACACCGTCCAGTATGGAATCCGGACTGGCTTGAGAAAGGACTTTAGTCACGGCCTGTATGTCGCTCCCGTATTGCAAACTTCTGTCATCTTCAGGTTCTGCTAGGACAATTCGATGGCGAAAGGCTTTCCTTGCCGCCAAAGCCACAATCGAGGGAGTCAAATAGTCAATCCCGTGTAATGTTGCGAGTAATCTGCCAGGGATAATTAGGTGCATTCTTTAGGGAAACAGATTAGCTGGACATACTTTGAGAGTTTCGTAAATTGCATGTTTGATCGTGCTGTGATGCCCCAGCAACAGCGCGGCTTAGTCGCAAGAATACAACAATATCTTGCTGATACCGTATTATGTCTGCGCCAACTGAGACGGAGGTGCTTAGCTGTTGTATTTGGTCCAGTAACTTTAACCCAATTCATTAGCAGGCGGCCAGTCCAGAGGTAGAAGGACACCATACTTTTTGGTCAACCGCTAGACTCTGATTCTTTAGCTGAGCATCCGATTTACGGACTACAGACGAGGCTGACAATTGTCCATCTGAGAGCCAGTCGGTATTTTCTTCCAGATGAACATAGCCGTCCGTAGGATCATGAAAGTGAGAGAGGATGAGGTGGTCGTTCTGGTTGGAGGTCAGTGAACAGACATCTATTGCACAAACAAAGGCGCGCACCAGGTGATGATTCAAGCGAGGATTAAGCTGGTCCGAGCCGCGCACCACAAGAGGGACGAAGAGGAAGTCAGGCGGAGCCTCTATTGGCCCATGATTTGTATTCAACCGTTTGGAGCGCATCAACTGTCGATGGTTCAGCCAAGTATCGTGGTGATGATTCAGAAATCCTACCTCCAACGCATGAAGTTGTACAACCCCATCAACATAATTGAAGTTCTTGGCGATAACGACGTCGACGACTTTCTTGTCCCCAAAGACATTGCGGAAACCAGGAGACCTCGTACGATCTCTTGCCTCCGTGGTATTGTGATGGGTTGACAACTAGAATGGTTAGTCCTAGTCGTGTAGTCAAGTCTGTGGCTATCACCATACAGATTCAGCCCCCTTACGCAGGCGTGAGTAGGGCGCATTCGCCTTGGATACGTCCGACAGTAGAACTTCGGAGTAAAAATCCTCAAAGGAGGTAGCTGACGAGCATTCCAGAATTTTGCACGTGCGGCCGAAGACACTCGAGCATATCTATAAAGGTATTAGAAGCTTGTTGAGGAAGGAGCGAACAATCAGTGTACAAAATTACCAGGGCCAGTTCTTTCGCAACGTCATGGATGCAGTCATTTGTTGTCTCAATTAGACAATGTTCATGAGCAGCAAGAGATAGTAGAAGCGCGACTTCAAGATCTGAAAGATCCGAGACAAGATCGCTTATGTCTCCTTTATCATTCATGACGATTGCTCCTGGGCCATGGTGTTGACGCTACTCGAAGCGAAATGGATGACTGTTTGATGAAAGCTAGGTAACAAGGCGTAATGGCACGTAATGATGCCTAAGGTATAGTTTGACCAGATCGGGATTAGCGCAGGAGCAGGACCCCATGTCGACCTTCGGATAGGAAGGCAACAGACCGCGGTCAATCAGTCCAAGCTCACTACCGCATTGGACTGATACGTGTCTCTGCACTGTGTATCTTTCATCAATGAATATAAATAAGCACAATTAATGGCGCCGTCAAATCCTCTTGCGAATTGGGCGCGACTAGGGGACAGTTTTTACAGGAAAGTCTCCGTGTATGACGCTATCTTTGACGAGGATGTGGACTTGGACAACTACATTGTCGCCGGCGCCCCATATGGAGGAGCTATTGGTATGTTACAAGCGTGATTATTATCTGTCTCAATGGCTGATGAGATGAATAGCACTTCATCGGGACGAAAGCAAGCCGTACATGTTTCGTGATGCACATACAGCTAGATCAAGCATTGACATCTGTTCGTGCTCTGGAAAGCACATAAATCGCATCAATGTAAGCTTCCTGCCATATAATCAGGCAAAGCTAAAGCCTGCGATGTTGACGTACTCATGCTAATCCTGTAGTGGGAACATGGGACGATTCGAGGGCTCGGCTGGTCCGAAAAAGAAGAGTTGCTAGTCATCACAGAAGACGGAACAGTCCGCAGATATTTCGGCTTGTATGGCGACTTTACATCCTTTTCTCTAGGAAATGTGAGTCAGTTTAAGTATATAGCAGAGCCATGAATGCTAAACTTATCTGGCAGGGAGCTGAAGAATATGGCGTAAGAGCATGCAAGTTCTGGAATAACGGCTTTGTCGCTCTGCTCTCAAATAACCAACTGATTGCTGTCTCAAACTATGATGAGCCGCGACCCAAGCTGCTAGCGCCGTGTCCAGAAGGAGAAGTTTCTTCTTGGTCTTTGATTCCGCCACCATATACTCTTTCTCGTTCAGTAGAGGTGCTACTGGCAGTCGACAAGACTATATTCTTGGTTGATTCTTCAGAAGCAGAAGACAAAGTGCTTCAGAATGGACCATTCAAACATGCAAGCGTATCACCTACTGGTCGATTCGTGGCCCTTTACACCGCCGAGGGGCAGGTCTGGGTAGTGAGCAGTGATTTTCAGAGTAAACACACCGAATATGACCCACAATCTCGAGTGACTCCTCGTACCGTCGACTGGTGTGGTGATGACGCTGTTGTCATTGCATGGGAGGATGAGATACATCTCATCGGTCCCAACGGCGCTGCTGCTAAGTGAGTCATCTTCTTTGATCTCCCTGTCTGCAGAAACTTACCATGTGAAGGTATTACTACGATGGCACTGTGCATGTGATACCCGAATGTGATGGAGTCCGATTGATTACGAACGATAACTGCGAGTTCTTACACAAAGTTATAGGTAAGGGGAGCACGATTTGCGGCATAGCGACGGCTAACAAGTAGGCTCGGTACAGATGTCACTGAAGCCATCTTCAGGCTTGGTTCCACAAGCCCAGCTTCGGTCCTTCTGGATTCGGTAGATCTCTTGGAGAAAAAGTCGCCCAAGGCTGATGAAAACATACAACGCATTCGCTCCAGTTTACCAGAAGCGGTAGATATCTGTGTCAAGGCTGCGGGTCATGAATTTGATGTCTACTGGCAGAAGAGGCTGCTGAAAGCTGCTTCGTATGGGAAGTCTGTCTTGGATCTGTACAACAGCGATGAGTTCGTCGAAATGACGGAGAAACTTCGAGTGCTGAAAGCAGTGAGGGACTACCAAATAGGGCTGCCTATTTCTTATGAGCAATATCTGCGACTCACACCGGAGAAGCTCATCGAGCGTCTGGTTAACCGCCATGAATATCTGCTTTCCATCCGAATATCCGAATATCTTCAGATTCCAGCGGACAAGATCTATGTTCACTGGGCCAGCCAGAAGGTCAAGGTGTCCACAGTCGACGACGAAGCCGTTTGCAAACTCATTGTGCAGAAATTGGAAGGCAAGCCCGGAATATCCTTCGAGCAGATTGCTCAAGCTGCATACGACGAAGGACGCGCTCACCTGGCCACACAGCTTCTGAATCACGAACCGCGGGGTGGTAAGCAAGTTCCGCTGCTGCTGAAGATGGAAGAAGACGAAGTCGCCCTGGACAAGGCGATCGAGAGTGGAGATGATGATCTTGTCATCTATGTACTCTTGCACTTGAAGAGCAAACTCCCTCTCGCCAGCTTCTTTAGGATGATCAACACCCGGCCCGTTGCCTCGGCATTGGTCGAAGCGAATGCTCGAGGGGAAGATACAGAGTTACTGAAAGATCTATTCTACCAGGATGACCGCCCTATCGATGGGTCAAATGTCGTCCTATCGGAGGCACTGAATGCGACAGACTTACCGCATAAAACTGAGAAACTCCTTCTCGCATCGAAGCTCTTATCGGATTCTAAGGATGCAAAAGCGGTTCTACAGCAGAAACTGCTCTCTGAAGCGTCACAATTACTCAAGGTCCAAGAGGCTTTGGACAAAGACATTGCAGATCGCTCAGAGTTTGTCGGCCTCAGCTTGAATGATACCATCTACAGACTGATCAAATCGGGCTACGGAAAACGAGCGCATAAGATTCAGAGCGAGTTCAGGATGCCGGAGAAGACTTATTGGTGGTTGCGATTAAGAGCCCTGGTCGCTAAGAGAGACTGGGGTGAATTGGAAGAGATGGCCAAGAAGAAATCCCCGATTGGGTGGGAGGTAAGTAAAACACTACCCATATCCTAATATCTCATTGAACACTCCCCACATCCTGATATTTCATTGAGCACTACCCACGTCCTGATAAAAACACATACTCACATACAGCGTGATAGCCTTTCTATAATGAAGTCCTAGGTGCTGGCAACACCAAGCTAGCTTCGCTATTTATTTCGAAATGCACCAACCTGCCCGTCGAGGAGAGGATCGAGATGTGGGTGAAATGTGGAATGATCGTAAAAGCCGGAGAGGAAGCCCACAGAGCAAAAGACGTCAATACTCTTGAACTCCTTCGGGCAAAAGCTTCGGGACCAGCCGTTGCTGAAATTGAGCGAATGATCAATCAGCTCAGACCAAGAAGATAGCTGACTCGAGATATTCATTGTCTTATTCCATCGAGAATCTCAAGTAATGTCATCATCAACGTCGATGTCGGCATGCTCATTTGCCACAGGGTTCTGCGTGACCTCCGCCGGCTTTGATGTCCGCTTTTTGGTTGCCGGCGCACCAGCAACATCGACCATAGCATCATCGAGATGGGTATCATCATCCTGCTCTTGAAGAGCTTCGAACATGGACCCAGATACATTGCGATTTAAAGATTCCCAGTCAGACTGAACGACACATGTCAGCGTTAGCATTCTCACAGACATAGACAAGAAACCTTCATACCCTGCGTGCTTTGACCGTTTTACCCCGGGAGACACTCTTGGCCACCTTCTTCTCCAGCCGAGAGTAGACAATTTCAGCTCTTTCAATGGCCGTTTGTTGTCTCATGCGCTGTGCTCTTGTTTTGGCCTTGGCCTTTGATTTTTTCGACACCCCAGCATTGGCGCGTTCGTTCAGAACAGATTCTCGCTGTATGACAGTGTTTTCGGCTCGTGGCAGTGAAGTCAACGACTTGTCGACATCGAGACTTGGGGAAGCCGCCCGCCGAGCAGCGCGAGAATGTATCGACTTGGCTATAATTCAGAGTGACGTTAGCATCAAATCGTACTTTCGCTCGTAGTTACTTCGTAGAAAACTTACGTCTCGCTTTGGCCATTTTGTGTTTAAGATACTCGAAATGAGAAATGAAAAAATAGTCAGGACAAAGTTGTTGATGTGGGTGGAGAAGCCGCTTATCGATAGGAAGAAAAGTTCCGGTGACCGACAGAGACCGCAACCGCAGCCCGCGGCTTCTTTTCGAAAGGCTGACGCGAGCTGGCGAAAGACAATCCTTGTTCCATACAGATGCAACACCATCTTCTTTAACCTTCCGCTCTCATTTGATGCTCCAAAAGACTCTATGCTGTCGTCGTTTTTTACTTCTGGTTAGCCATGAATGCTCGAAGAGGGGGATTCGACTTCCTCGCTCAGAGTCCTTTCCACAACCCTCAAAATAGTCAGCATGAGACGTTTCTGCAGCAGTTGCAGAGTAATAATAACACTCTGACCTACGGAGTTGCGGCTGGCCTTTTGGCTTATTTTGTCTTAAATTACCTCGGAGTTGCGCCGATTTCGATACCACGAGCTCTGTGGAACCTCATAGTCTATTTGACACCGTCTCGAATAGTTGTTGCCCTGGATTCGAAGACATCGAACCTAGATTCAACTGACAAGGACCTTCTTTCCATGAACTTTCAAGCGAAGAGCGAAGCAATGCAACGTATCCTTGGACTCAACAACTCCTCCCTCTCCTCCTTTCTTCCCTGTTCTACGACCTTTTCAGGATTCGGTACAGCGTTACTCGGCGCCAAGGACAATCTGCCCCCGGGACTCGGAAACTGGGACAATTCATGCTACCAGAATAGCATCATTCAGGGTCTAGCATCTCTGCGCTCGCTTGCGGAGTTCTTGGAGCGCAACATCCGGACATTAGGGGATAAAGGATCCTTTTCGACTCATCAGGCTCTCAAAGGCGTCATCGAGCGATTAAACAGTGCTGATAATCATGATCAGCGGCTGTGGATTCCGGCGGAGCTCAAGTCGATGAGCAGTTGGCAGCAGCAGGATGCGCAGGAATATTTTTCGAAAGTTGTGGGCCAGGTCGATCACGAGGTGCAACAGGCTACGAAACGCCGGACGAGGAATTTGGGGTTGAAAATGGCAGGGCCGGTCGAGAACATCATCGGGGCAGAAGCTTCACATACAGATGCGGATGACGCAGACGTTCCATCTCCTTGTGCAACTGAACGGCACCCGACGCGCAACCCTCTAGAGGGCCTTCTTGCGCAAAGAGTAGGTTGCATGAAATGCGGCTGGACCGAGGGTCTTTCCCTCATTCCGTTCAACTGCCTTACGGTGCCACTTGGGGGCAACACGAATACGACGTACGGCAATGCCTTGATCAGTATATGCACCTCGAGCCCATCGAAGGTGTGGAATGTGCAAAGTGCACCCTTTTACGCGCCAAGGACCAGCTAGAAAATCTTCTTAAACAGATCGAAGAAGACATGAAGCTGCCAGATACACCTGACTCCTCAAAAGTCTCAGGAGCGCTCCGGACCTCCGCTGAAGAGCGATTGCGGGCTGTTGAGGAAGCACTAGAAGAGGATGATTTTGCGGAAAAGACCTTGTCGAAGAAGTGTCATATTCCGTCGAAGAACCGCGTCACGTCGACCAAATCAAGACAGGCGGTAATCGCGAGAACGCCGAAATGCCTTGTGATACATATCAACCGAAGCATGTTTGATGAGAATACAGGGATGCTCAGGAAGAATTATGCTGCCGTCAGGTTTCCCAATGTACTTGACTTGAATGAATGGTGTCTGGGGACAAAGTCATCCAGTTGGGGTCAGATGGACACCGAAAGATGGGGTACCGACCCTAGGGAGTCTATGCTCCCTGAAGCTGGGTCGGCTTCCGATGTCTCCGGCCGCTTCTTCGAGTTGCGGGCGGTGGTTACGCACTATGGCCGCCACGAGAATGGACATTATATCTGCTACAGGAAATACCCGTCTGATCTTTTCCCGGCCCACGTTCCAGACACCGTGCTGGAGGCGGATGGTGAGAAGGACAAGGCTGAACGGTGGTTCCGACTCAGTGACGACGATGTACAAATGGTCAGTGAGGCAAGCGTGATGTCTCAGGGTGGTGCTTTTATGCTGTTTTACGAAGCCGTCGATCGGCAGCGCTCAGAATATACTCGGACTGAGGGAACATACGCAGTGGAGGGCAAGAAACTCGAGTCCGTATGCAATGTCGCAACATCAAACGATATGTCTACGACGTCCACGATCACCGACGGTTCTCCTGATACCTCCCCGGCGACAAGCGTATCCGCTACAGACAGATTCGATGTGCCCCTTGACAAGCTTCAGCTTCTGACTGATGATCATGCAAGTTCACTGGGCAAATCTTCTGTTGAGGTTACGCCTTAACTACGGCCTAAACCAACACTTTCCGAATTATGTATACTGTTTATAATGATACCCCAACTGCGCATGTTTTAGGCGTTCATGGATGGTCGTTCTTCTCCCGAGCTTTGTTCTGAAAGCGAAACTTGTTCTAGTATAATTCAAAAACCTATCAAAATAAGAGCAAGTAATACCATGCATATATATCCCGCTGAAAAAAATTTGGATTCTTGTCAAAACGGTTAATGTCTTTCGACTATGTGCAAAAAGTTATTCCGATGCGGGGAATCGAACCCCGAGCTGCTGTGTGAGAGACAGCGATGTTAGCCATTACACCACATCGGATTGTGATGGAAAGATTTTACAAATTATGCTATATGTCGCATTCCCATACTGACACCTTGACCTCGGAATGTACTTGTATTCCGACAACGTCGAGTCGGTACAGCTTGATATGTAGTCTGATGAAAGCAGAAGAGCACCAGATGAAACCTAGCTCAGTATGTGTAACAAGATGCGACAAGACATAAACATGAGACCCCCAACCTAGGCACCCGCTAAAACTGTACACCACCTCGAACGCCTTTAACCCACCCAAAAAGAAGATAATGGAACAAAGCGCGATCAAAAGACCCCAGCCCGAGTCATAACATCATGAAACTGTTCCAGCGTAACTCCGGCGTTAAGTCCGGCGCCACCATTCGCCTCAAGAATCATATCCCTGAGTAAGTCATCACCGAGGTTATCCTCTTTCAGCTCGCGCGCAATGCGCCTCAGATGCCCCAATGTAATCGGCCCATCTGTTCCTTTCGTGAAAAGCTGAAACGCCGCATCCACCTCTGCGGACATCGCCTCATCAGACCGCGACCTCAATTTCGCCGCCGCGACTGACACAAATGGCGCATACGGGACGAAGCCGGTATTCGTTGGATCGACCGCGGAGAGAATCGAGTGGAGCTCGCTTGAGTCGGAAGGAGGGAGACCTAGCGCTCTTTTGCGTTCCGTCAATACCGCGTTCCACGCTGGGTTTGGAGTTGTAGATAAATGGGCAGGACCTACACGAGCGCTTTGCGCACGTCCTCGCGGGGAATAACGCCTTCTTTTTCATTGGAAAATTCTTCGGCTGTGGTTGAGAAGAGATGGAAGACTTCTTTGATCTCGCTTTCTTCTTCGGCGCTGATGTCGTTTTCTTTGGCGAGTTTGGATTGGCGTGCTTTCTTTGGGGCTGATGAGGTGGCGGGGGCGCTGCGCTTCTTTGGGGCTGAAGGATGGTGAATTAGTGGCGCTGGTGATGGAAAAGAGAAGAAAGGTGGGAACATACCATGTCGCAGGGTTGAAGTGCAGAGTATGGCGCAGTTGACTTGGAGATGTTGTCTTCAAAGGAAGAGATGTGGGTGCGGAGAAGGAATGATCTCCGAGTGGTCCATGGGTGATAGCTTCGCGATAAGATCTACAGAGTTTCTACCAGGGGCTTTTTGTCAGGGGCCTCATGGGACACTTTCCAGCAATTGCGGTTTTGGGTTTCGATAATCAAAGGCTTTCTGCATGATAAGATAGCATTCTAGACACATGCCAGTAGGATAGTATCTGATCGAACATGACGGAATCCTCGTGACGGAGATCGGCTGACGTGATCCAATTGGTGCCTGTATTTCCTGCAACTTTTGTAGCAGATGCAGCCGGTCGATCACATCAAATCTTTTGACAAATCTAAGATAGTTTTTTTTTATTGATCTTCTCTTGGAATACAGGCCGTTGTTGTTGTTGTCAAGTAAGGTCTTCATTTGATTCGACTGGACTCGTTCCTGCCTCATCCACATCAAGATGGATGTAGAGCTCTATGTCTATGACCTCTCCAAGGTAGGATTATCTGCGAAGTACTTTTTTTGCATATACTAATGTGCTCTGTAGGGGCTCGCAAGAATGGTATGGCTTTACCGCACATTCCCAGACCCAGCAGTGGTTGTCCTGACATATTGCAGTATTCGTTGGCATTGACTGGAACTTATATCGATGCGATATATCACACGTCTATTGTACTCAACGGGGTCGAGTACTACTTCGGCCAAGGAATTCAAACATCTGTCCCTGGCAGTACACATCACGGACAGCCAATGGAGAGGTTGCTTCTCGGGAAAACCGAGCTCCCCATCGACGTGGTCGAAGAGTATATCCAGTCGCTTGCGTCGATTTATACGCCAGAGGTATGGCACTCTTACTCACCCTCGCATTAGGCATAAGCTAAAGCGTCACCGACAGTCGTATGACCTCTTTTTGCACAATTGCAACAATTTCACACAGGATCTTGCAATGTTCCTGGTCGGAAAGAGCATCCCAGAGCACATTCAAAACTTGCCTCAGACATTCTTGAGCACCCCTTTTGGGCAGATGATGAAGCCGCAAATTGAACAGGCATTGCGCGGTGTGACGCAGGCTGCAGCGCCGGCTCCTCAGCCGCTTCCCAGGGCACCAGTCACAGCTGCAGGGCCAGCGCGACCTGGCACTGTACGACAGGTCAGCAACGTCAGCCAGCTCGAGGAACAGCTCGAATCAGCGGTCAAATCGTGTGCAGTCATCTTCTTCACCTCAGCGACATGTCCACCCTGCAAAGTTGTCTATCCTACCTACGATGAACTGGCGGAGGAGGCAGGTGACAAGGCCGTCCTCATCAAGGTCGACATCAGCGCCGCCTACGACGTCAGCATGAAGTACGGGGTACGAGCGACGCCGACCTTTATGACGTTCCTAAAGGGCAAGAAACTCGACGAATGGAGCGGTGCAGACTCGGCCAAGCTGCGCGGCAACGTGCGTCTACTCATCGAGATGGCCCATCCGACACATCGCCATCGCCAACTCCATCTCCCCAGCTTTCAGCGTCATCTATCCAACTTCGTCATGTACAAGAAGGTCCCTCCGCTAGACAAACTAGTTCAGAAACTCCAGCCGCACCACGAGGACCCGCGTCTCAGGTCCATGATCGCCTTCATCACCGCCCGCTCATCATCAACCACGCCCACCAGCCCAGCAGCAGACGTCGCCCTTCCCGACGCCCTCCCAACCTTCGCCTCCTACCTCCAGTCCACCTTCCACGCCCTCCCTCCAGAGAACCACTTCGCGCTCGTCGACCTCGCCCGCCTCCTCTTCCTCGACACAAGGGTATCAAGCTTCTTCGCCGAAGAACCCAACCACACCACCCTCCTCACCCTGCTGTCCCCATCCACAAACCTCTCCTCCTGCCCCTACAACCTCCGCATCGTCATGCTCCAGCTCATCTGCAACCTCTTCAGCTCCCCACTCTACCTCGACCATCTCACCACAAACGCCGCCAACAACAACAACCTCCACACCACAGTCCTAACCCTCACAACCTCCTCCCTCCTAGACCCGCATCCGAACCTCCGCACCGTCGCCGCTTCCTTAGCCTACAACCTCTCCGCCGCAAACCACAACGCGCGCTTCGCCGGCCACCCCGATAAACTCACTGAGGAGGAACAGGTCGAGCTCACCGCGTCGCTGGTTGAAGCGATTGCCCAAGAAGCGGAGAGCGCGGAGGCCCTGCATGGGCTCTTGTTTGCGCTGGGGTTACTGGTCTACGAGGCGCCGGCGGATGGGGCGGTCGTTGATCTTTGTCGGGCGATGGGGATTGCGGAGACGGTGAAGGCCAAGGGGGAGATGCAGGTTTTTGCGAAGGAGGGGTTGATCAGGGAGGTTGGTGGGGAGTTGCTTGGGAAGGGGCTGTAGAGTACTATAGATTTCTTCAATTGTATCTTAGGACATCATAATACAGTAATGATTAGAGCACTTGTTGGAAGAGTACTTGTCCAGGTGAATGTTACAGTGGATTGTATGTATCTCGAATACATTATTCTAACTACTTGCATGGAAGAGATTAAACATATGCACCCGAATTAATAGTATTTGCAATGCTATGCTATGCTACCTCATGCGGTGCAAGCTATGCTAGCAGATATGCTTCAAAATCCGACCAGAACACGAAAGCAACGCAAGAGCTGTGATGTAACAGACTCGGGGTATGAGACGCCAGAACAGGATGTGACCAAAGTACAAGACTGGGTATCTAAACACAGGATATCAAACGCTAAAAAACAAGGTAGGACAGATGGGTCTCATGCTCGCTGATGATGAAGAAACGAAGAAAGAATAAGCCCGAAATATGGAGAGGACAGAGCGCCGGCTATGCCCACCAACGCCATCGCGACAACGCATCAGAACAACGAGAAAAGAAAATGTGATGTAAAAGGAGGCAGATAAGACCGGGCCGGGAAGACTCGAGATGGCCATCAGGCCTGGACAGCAACTGCGACAGCATCATCTCGGGTGAGTCATTGTGATTAGGTACAATGACTTGATCGAAGGCGCCTGGCACAATGGCGGTGAGATCGTGAAGATTGATAGGCTGATCCGTGGCGCAAGAACCCCCTGTCAGTGTTGCAGACGAAAGAACGCCACGACGATAAGCAGGCGAGGGAAGGGAAACAGGGCGGAGACCGGCCAGCAGAAGGAGGGGGATGACCAGTTGGTCTATTTTTTGATTTTGGTTGCAATGCGCCGTCAGCGAGGGGGAAATTATGTAATCAGACCGCCCGTTTCGGGCAGCAAATCACGGCGTGGCCAGTCGGCCTTGGAATTCCGTACGCCTGCGTCGGCGCAAACCTCACCAACCAACCAAGTCGCCGCATGAGACCCTGAGTGATGCACGTGCATATCCTCTCTCGCGTCATCGCCGGAGACTCGCGCTTTGCTCATCCTTTCCAGAAAGGTCCAGAGCAGGTGCCTTCCACTATGCATCTGACAGCAGGCAGATGCTATCATTTGCTGCGGTTCGAGGAATAGGAGTGCCGATAGCTGTTGAAGGAGGCTCAAAATGGGAAAATAAAGAAAGAATCGAAAGCGCTATGCAGTGGCGATGCAGCTGACATGCCAGAACTCCGGAGTCCGATGAAACAAGCTGTAAAGAAAAGACGTGGGGTGGACCAAGGCGAGCAGTGGGGGTATCGCAGTATCATGACGATTATGGTGTAACAAAAGTAAGAAAGATGCGATGACAAACCCCCCAATGCTCTAAGAACGACTGGAAACGATCCTGACCAATGTCGCGCGTCTCTTCCTGTCCGAAAAAGTTCTGCGCTTCTTGCTCTTTGTGTTCTCCTTTTCTGCTGCAGCCATCTGAGCTACACGGAGAGCTTGCTGAGCGCGCGCATGTGCTTGAACTTGAGCCAGGAAACGGGCGCGGTGAGCTTCTTCTTCGACAGCAGCGCGCACCATCTGGATCTGTTGTTCGGTGGTCAAGGAATGAGCGCCCATGGCCGGTTCCTGAGCAGCGGATTCCTCTTCAATAGCGGACTCTGAGGAGGAAGCAGGGCCACTGGAGAACAGTAGGTCCTCGTCCGAGAGGTAAGCAGAAGCAGTGGATCCCTCCGAGTCTGAGCTCAGCAGACTGGGGCGCTTGGGCCAAGAGGGAAAAGCACAGGCGCTGCTCATTCCAAGGACATCAGAGAAGGAGGTCTTGCGGGGATGAATATCGAGTAGAGTATCGTTGTCCAGAGATGGGGGAGGAGCTCTAGGAACCTCCGAGTCGAAGGAGTTGAAGTAGCCATCGCCCATAAAGCTGTCAGTGATGGTGGAAACATGGTTGATGAGGGTCGGGCTGGCTTCGCTCGGAGTGGACCTGATACTGGACTGGTTGTGACTGAAAGCGAGGCAGGGATACATTGTTCCGGTGTGTTTGGAGTGCCTTCTCTGTATCTTGGTAGAATTGGAACAGGTGTGATACCAAGGAGAAGGTGTCGCGTTGGAAGCAGTCGAAGAGGTAGGAGTATGTGGACGTGTGTAAGAGTATGGAGAGTGGAGAGGAGATGGTGGAATCAAAGGGATAAATACTCTTTTGACAAGAGTGAATGGTGGTGTTGTTGTTGTTGTTGTTACTGCTGATGAGAAGGTGGCAGCAGTGAATAATGGGTATCTGGGTATATGTATATAGATAGATGGCCAGATCGATGATCGGGGAAGTCTGGACTCCCTTGCATATCCCAACAGATAAGGCGTCGCGGGGGTTGGAAAATAATAAATAAAATACAATAAAATAAAATAGGGAAAAATGCTTGGACCCCACCACTCTGCAATCAAAAATACCACACAGGTGCAGAAAATCGGGTGTATATTTTCTTATTCCTGATTTAAAACTGCCGCCCGAAGATCCAACGATCAAGAGCTGAAAGGGGGGTGAGTAACAACAGTCTGCGACCACGGCGATCAGGCGGAAGGGGCGCCCCGTATGTATGCAATAGATGGTTGGATGTGAGAAGGAGATGGTATGAGTCGAAGGTCTTAAGCGTAGCAGTAGTATACAGGTCGTCGAAATCGATCAGTCCGGTTTGATATGGATGTGGAAGGATAATGCGAACCCATATTAGGTACTTCGTTCTTTGGATGTGAAGCTGTTTGACAGAGAGTAGAAACAATCTGACAGCAGAAGATCCTGGTCCAGTGGGCGTGGACCTATCTTTTTCTATATCTTCTGGCCTTTGTTCGTTGCATTTATTTAATTTCTTTCACCCGAATATTTTATTTTCTTTTATTATTATTATTTTTTTAAATCCTTTATTTATTTATTTTCCCTTTCGCCGGACCGCGGGCCGGGGAAGATCGGATTGGGGGCGGGCGTGGGGAAGAAGGGATAAATGAAAGGAACGGTCAGCAACAAAATAATTAAAATAAATAAAATCCCCCAAAATAACTAATTATTCTTTTAGGGAAGTTCCCGGAGGAATAATCCCCCAAAACAGAGGCAGAGTATTATTTCCCATTACGGATATTATTATCATCAGTGCCGAAATAGAACCCCGTGCAATCTGACCGACTCTAATTCGGCGTCTGGCAACTATCATATATACGAGCTTCATTATGCAACAGCAGCCTGAGCTTCCACGGAGTAGCATCACTTTTTTCAAGACAAGAGTAAGACAAGGCACCCATTCTGACAGTCGTTTCATCCCGACAAATCTATTTGGGGTTTGATCGAACACTGGAGTGAAGGCTGATACCTAGTGGTGGTCAACATGGTCGCCAGTTCTCTGGCGGTCGATTCGAACACATCATTGCTCGCCAGTGACCACATGTGCTCCGTATCAAATCCGGAGAGAAAAAAGTAAAAGAAAGCCACCTTCTACCCTTGCGACAATCAAACCACTTCCTTCTGACACCCAGCGCGCCTGTATTTCTTGCGGTCAACACCTTGAAAGCTGATTGCTCTATTCAAGTTCAAACAGCAATGTGCGCGGTCGAATCACACAACAGGATGATAGCTCGATTTTCACCGCTCCTACTGTTTGACTCATTCCTCGCAGCGGATGCACGATGCGACAGAGGTGCGTACAGCGGGCGGATGCAAGTCCGCAAGTCCACACGGGGTAGCATATACATATCGATGGTCCAGCCAGACATCAAACTACAAACGTTGCGCGTAGATAGGTAGAGGCCGACTGTTTAGGCCCCGATCGGTGTGTTGTTTCCTGGCCATTCATTCTGGCGGTCAGGGCGACAAACAAAAAGTCGGGGAGATGATTGATTTTTGCAAATGCTGATAGTGAAGTTCTGATCTCTGCCCAAGGTCATTTGTGCTGGCTTCTGAATACTGGGTCTAGTGACTCCTGATCGTGGCTTCCAAATAACGAGCTAGAAAAAGGAAAGAATACCTGACCTCTCTATCCCTAAAGCTCGGTAAATTGCGCGGCATCCGCGGTGGAGATCCGGCTATTTGTGAAGAGTTAGTGCGCATGTGTCCTTATTTCGGTCCTTATTTTATGGTCCCTTCGGTCGCATCTCGCGGTCGCGGCAAAATTCATTTTGCCATGCCCACCGCCATAAGACCAAGCCAAATCCTCATTTTTGCCTTAACTCGAGTACAAAGAATTGCAGTCTCTTTGAGATAAACTGTGACCAAAATCAGATTGCTTCTTCCTCCTGAGATGTTCGCCCACCTGCCGAGGAAGTGAGGCATCCATCCCCCACAAAAGAGCTACCAGTGGTACCTCGGCGTTCAAACACATGATAACTCAAACCCAGACCATGGGACGGGGGCGCGGAGCTCTTTTGACTCGGCTTCAAAAGACATCGAGACGAGTCAAATCCATTAATTAGGTTATTGAACCGTGTCTTTGTCTTCAACCCCCTCCCCCGCTAGATACCATGTTCCAGCCCTCTGAAGTAACCAAGGATAAATGAGGAGCCTATGAGTACGGGGAACTGGAAGTAACCTCGTTGTTAGGTTGTAGGAACTCTGAGGCGTAGATAGGCACTTCTGTCCCATCCAACGGCCTCCGACCCGCGTCTCCGGAAAACTCCCCGTCTTAGGGCAACACTAAGTTACACTACTAAACAACCAGGATGAGACATATGAAACACGACTCCTTCGCCAGATCGGATTTCCCCGTGACTTCAACCGAGCTTGTGACTCGTGGAATTATACTCATGGTACCTAGGTAGCTGGACGGAAAAATGGAGGGCGACTCCCTCGGTAGATAATCTTCCGTCTGCTCCTACCGACTAGGCAATACAGTTTAGTGCTTTGTCCATAGAGAGATGAAGGCCTGTTCTAGACTATTTACTACAAACAGAAGGAAGATCAAATTCTTTGCGTCGCAAGTCAAGTACTTTCCGTCGCAGAAGCTCCCCTGACTAGAAATGGAAATACTCCGTACTACCAAGGGTCAAGTATAGGTGGCTGTCATATATTTCAGCGATGTCACAAGCAACGAGGAATCACATCGAGATGACACATGTCAGATGGAGTCGCACTCGGAAGTGACCCGTGAAGATGGTCAACCGCTCCGTGACGAGAATATGCCCCTGATTCACTCTTAAGATGAGCTCAGGATGTTTAAGGGCGGGAGCACATGTTAGCAACGGGTCAAAAGGATTCAGAGTGATTCCACTTCTCAGCTACTAGCTCGTCCTTATGTTGATCACTACGTGTACCCGAGGGGACGTCTCCCCTAGGTACCGACACCGACGCCCAAAATCTGAGAACCATCCAGCTGGGTACGCCTTAGGAGCAAAGTACGTACTTTGGTTAAGGCAGCGATGAGCACACTACTAGATAGATAGTACCGACTATTTTGTATAGAGTCCAGAGCACCATGTTACATTCCCGATCGGGCAATCAACTTAGAATCACGATTACCTGATCGGGAAAGGTGTACCGCCCTCCACGCACCAGTACTTTTATCAACCCGACGATGCGGACGAGGCATCAAAATATGTGATTCCAAATTCTACTCCGCAGATACTTCAAACACCTGAAGAATATGACAGCTACAGCTTATTTCGACGCAGTAAAAGAGACCAAAGTACACTCGATGTATCGACTGTCAGTATCAATCAACAGGGGGTACCTCGTACTCACTTATCCCGAGGTCCAAGGCCCCAAAAGTCTAGACCCAGTCATCGAATCTACCTATCGATCACAAGCAATCAAAGCAAAAAGGACATTGGAAGACTAAGACCCAATCACCGCCCAAACAGCCGTGGTTCAGCCACCGCGGAATTCCTTCAACATACCCGGGGGAGCCACATCGACGATCGCACCCATCCAGGCGGATACCTCTATCCCCACTAGTCAACAGTAGTTTAGTTAGAGCGGTAGCGATCATTACAAAATAGGGCTAAGGGGTCGTTCCGTCGCTTTGTTTCCGTCTTTTTGTCTTCTGTTAGCCATCACATTACGTCTTCTTGTAGACCCCATAATTAGACATGGCAACTCCCTTGGAAAAGGGACAGGGGGAACGGGATGGGCCGCGGAAGACCGGGAAATGGCCGTGCTATGGTCCCAGCTTCCAGGAGACAGGGTCCGGGATTGCGGAGATTGATGTCTGATGAACACTCACTTTGACGGGATTTACAATAGTGTAGGTCCAAGCTATGAAAGACGGTGATGGGAGGCGCGAATCCCGGATCAAGGGATGACTACTCGTACTACTATTGTCGAACGCTCTGTCCGACCGTGGGAATGCATTGACCAAGGCGGATATGTGTCCATCCTGAATATGGCAGTTTTCCCTGATTTGGTCAATAAAGGAGACGATTTTATAAGGACAGCAGGGTCCTGTCTCTTCACAAGTTCCTTCTAGAAGGGGAATATGTGCATTGAATTCAAGGGTATGTTGCATCTCAAGTTTATTGATCGATAACTGTTTGATGACGACGACTATCTGTCCATTCCCTCCCATGTTCAGTAGCTCCTCCTTCATTCCATTACCCGTAGGCCAAAGCCACCGGCGACAGAGTGCAGGTACTTCTGTACTACTAATTAGCAAATATTGATACCTTGATGGCTTGATTGATTGATGGGAGATTATCAAGGGCGCCGCTGCAGCTGCAGCACCCCAGCATTCCGGGATCACCATCCAATCCCCCCCGACATTCCAGATCGACAAGACCCAGATTCGTAGGCCCATGATGCCGGATTCAACCCTGCAGTTCCGCCCACTTACAGCTCTTCATGCAATGCATGTATTATTTAATTACCTGGCCCACTATCCACACCTCCTCGACAGTCGACACAAGTACCTTGACCTACCTTGCTCTGCACAGTGTACACAAACAGACACACCGCATTACTTAGCCAGTAATTATGTACCCTGTATGCACTGCACATTGCACACATACAAAACACACACACATACACATCTGTGCGGGGCAGGGTACATACATTACCTTGCCACACGCCATACTCCAGCAGCATAGGTGCCAAAGGAGCGGTGATTCACCGCTCCCTCCATGATTGGATTCCAGCCCGCCATGCCAGCGACCGACGGGAAATGAAGGGTTTGATACCTGTTGATGTATGAAGGAGCTTGGATCGCTCAGGCATTACCGACTATCAGCCACATTATGTGGATGACCTGTGGCTGCTGCATCTGCGACCGGGGGTGGAGGTCTTAGAACCTCAGTAGCTTAAGTCTGTCAATCTAGGGCTGTAGCTTCCAACTCTCGTTCTGGATATGGAATCCGATGCAGTCACCGCAGCATGTGAGGCGACTGTTGGTGCATATCATTATACATATGGTCCTATGGAGCAGTAGCACTGCGTGGCTCTGGACTCTCTGGAGCTACCACAGTATGGCCCGAGCGGAGAGTCCGAGCTCAAGCTCAAGCTCTCGCCAGTATGGGGTAGACCAGTTGTAGAACATGGAGCGCGTACAGTATGTATGTCTCGCCTGTATTCTGTACATAATATTCATAAGGTATTCTTCCTCACGTCTGAAGACAAGCCAGAGTCAATCCCACTCTCCGCACTCCCCAGAGTTTACCAGTTCCGTACCACTACCCCATACATTCCAGAGAAAGACAAAGTACGTATTCCCGCCGCACGGATCTCCAACTTCGTGCAAGGCACTTCCCGACCCAGGAAAAGAGGATACATAGAACGGACCTCCTCGCAGCGGAAGCTGCTTCCAGCCCGAGCTACAGGCCCAGTAGTTTCCAGGAGCAGGCGAAAGTACGGAGTATCGCGATCCCTTCCGTCCGCAAAAGGGTCCCGGATTCCAAATCCCAGGTTATTTCACTAATAATTTAAAAACCTTGGAGCGAGCTTCGCCTTTTTGCAGCTTCCTCGGACGATCACTCGCTGGATAGATCATATTGTTAATCGTAATTCCATGTGAGTTCGGGGAATGGGAGATATGTGGCGAGCACAGTCGGCGACTCCCGGTGCAATCTGCGATGAATGGACTTTTTCGCTATCGACTGGAGTACCTAGCAATAATGATACCTGGTTTACTCCTTGATGGTCATCGTTATCGGGTGCGGCCAGCCACACTCGTCATTAAGAGTGATGTCGATGCCTCGGTCTTGTTCATATGATGGCAGTGAGCTTGTCCACCGGTCGCATCCGTTTTCCGAAATATTCCCGTCTGCTGTCTGGTAAGGTAACCTCTCTTGATGTTGACTGACGTAGTCGGTGATATTATCTTGTTTGGTTCGCTAGTAGCTTTACGGAGTACTCCGTAGTATATCCTCCAAGCCGCATCAACCGAGGTAAGCATCGACATCGGATAGAAGAGGGTGCTCGGAGAACCGAGTACTCTGTGAAATCACTTATTCCATTTGACAGCAGAAGAAGTGGCAAACAGCTTCATTCATGTGTAAAACCACCGAATTCCTAAATATTTCGCGAATTGGTGCTCGTCATCCGATACCTTGTTCAGCTGGCGTATCGGGTTGGAGTATACGAGCAACTAGGGAAGTATCAAGAAAGCATGACATATTACTACTGTGATATTGTTCAAGGGTATCCTTAATTCTAGTCATTTCTGTGTCAGCCCAACATCCGTCAGCAAGGACTACATTAGTTATTATAGTGCTGTCTCATATCACGCCGAACCAATCTCACCCACATATCCAGTATGGACTACGACGCTGAGTACCCCGTAGATATTTATATCATCGCCCGAAACCCACCGAAACCCCATAAGGCTGACTGCTGACTCGGCGTCTTCTGGATGCTTCGATATCAGTACTTTATAGCACGAATTATCTACAGAGTAATACGAACACCACCACGTCATTATTTAATGACATCGACACTTGAGGCGTGGTTGGCTCAAGTAAAGTACACCTCAACCGCCCATGTAACCGCGACTGGGGCGAAGCTTCAAGCATCCCGACGTTTCGCCGAGACGAAGGGAATATCAACTGGTAGTTAGGTGTCTTACTGTGCTCCCGCGCGTAGGGTCCAGGATCCAGGGGAACTGAAACTGAACTGTATCTGAAGTAGCCTTCATCTGGCCTCCCGATCCATCCTTCCAAAAGCTTCGAAGCAGCAGGTTAGAGAGAGCAATCGAGCTATTCATTGCTGCTCGTACATTGGTTTACACCAGCTATACGGAGTAACTATCAGTTGTTGATCGCTATATTAGTTATCAGCACTGTAGAACTGTAGATACATGTTGGGTGTACTTGTTGAGCATCATTTCCCCTGATTCTGGGGCAGCTATCTCCCACTTCAATACTAAGGTTTTTCAGGGTTGCTCCCATACGCAGTTCACCTACAAAAAGAGTAATCAAAAGCAAGACAAAAAGTGATCAATACTTAAATGGATTTGAATAGAGTCAAATCTTCTGCTTGTTTCAGTCTGTTTGCATGATAGGGACATTAGATGGCCTACATGAGTATATTTAAACACCCTTACCCTTCACTGAATTCATCACTCAACTCAAAACTTCTGCTTTCTTACGCTTTCTAAGTGATTATCAGCTCTTTGACATCCAAGATGAAGCTGACTTCTGCTGTTACCTTTTTCTCCATTATATCAGTTGCCTTTGAGTGCATATGAACTAATATTTTATAGTATTGTTACCCCGATGAGGGGGAAATGGGCATGTGCAAGGGAAAAACTGAGGCGATACCGGATATTTTCAATGCACTGAGGTAAATCTCCGCTTAATATCAAGTTATCACATTGTCCTTTGTCTGCCGGTGAATGAGAGTGTATAGAATGCTAACTGATGAAACAGCCTTTGGACAGACTTCGTCAATTGGTGTCAACCCTATGAAACAGACGAACGGCTCACTGTATATAGGTGCTTAACAGGAGCACTTAGCTGTTCTTATGGATGGTGGGTTTATAGGACAGCATGCGTCAGACAGAACCGCTGGCAGGGATTGTATGTGAATTATGGAGGTGGGAGCAGGGGTCTGGATGTTCCAGAACATTTCTGGACGTTCTACTCCCTGTGCTCAAGAGCGAAAGTGGGGTTGGATGATGGAGACGGTTACCGACTCCGTACATCAAAGAATGGAGATGATGCCTCGCTTGACCTCAATGATATGGCGAAGAATGGACTAGATAGACGTCAACGGCGTGGGGGAATTTTCACCAAGCGCTCTCTCCGCTGTGTTTATTCCACGTGTAGGTCTCGAGCTTGGGATAGGTGTCTTTGCCGTTGATAGAGAAACTACCAGGTTTTTCAATGGTATCATATCAATATTCATTCTCGGATTCAATAGTAATAATGCAACGAGCAAACTAGAACCATCCATCTCCGACTGTTCCCATCCAGTTTTCTGCTACTCTGGAGTGCAATGTGTTGGGTTGTCCTCCGTATGCTTACGAAGGATTCCGATCCAAGAGACCAAGGCGCGTGTCGGTTGATTCCAACAGCAGCGATGATGCCGGAAACAAATACTCCGTAATCTTATCCTTTGAGTTCCAACCACTTCCATAATTCAGTCCAAGCCATCAATCTCCGACCCTCTACGCGAGATTTTCGACCGTTGTTATTTCAGCCAGCTCTCCGTGACTCGAATCGGCGGTGAATGGCCTAGGCGCTAGATTCCGGTTAATCGCCGGATGATTCTGGATCCCCGCTTCGAATGGAGAAAGGTGGACAGTTCGCCCGTGCAGAGAAAGGGCCGTTCCCCCGATTTGCCTTTTTGGGCGCGGTTAAATGGTTGTTTGTGAGTTTGGTTCGGAACCGAAAGTTTCTAGCTGGAGTTAATTGTTGTAGTCTTGTAGAACTGGTCTCGTCTCGAGTTCCAAAAGCGATAGTGCGGGCTGTTAGACTCCCTTCCTTCGTTGATCGTCGGTGCGAAGGAGCAGCCCAAATCCTCTTTGAGCGTGAAAGTCAAAGGAGAGTCGTACTAGGCTCAGGATCATTGGTACTACGTATCCGCCAAATGTCACCCCCTGGAAGAAGAGTTCATCAGGAGCGGTGATGGCCCCAATGTACGACCAAGGGAGAATTGAAACGGCTGCTTGGGACGGCATTACGCATTATCGGTGGAGACGTCCTCGTCCCTATGAACTACTCCTGATCTGACCACAGGCTTATTGGAGCTTAAAGAACGCCATCCTGAAGCGGGCTGGAGCTGAAAGCATGCAAAATACTATTCGAGACAGCAGCGAAGGATTTATGCCCACGCTACTCCGTATTGCCCCTATTGTCGTGGTCGTTCCACCCCCAATTCCTTCTGCTCATCACTCCTGCGAAGTCTCTATCCTTACTCCCCTGGATCCATCCAGGGTGAAGGTGTCACTGTTACTCCGTGCATGAGCGAAGAAAGACTTTGGGAAGGATGCTCGTGCAATCTGGGACCGGGGAAAAGGCGCAGCCTGTAAGCTTTGGGATCACTCTATCTAAGCTTCAGAAGGATGCGCGTTTGACTATTTCGGTAGCTAGAACGTTCTGCTGATGACGCAAGCTCACGTTCTCCTGAAATGGCCGTTTGCAATCGCAAGAACCGTGAGATTCGTCTATCCAGCAGCTGTTGGTGGGCTATAGGGGATCAAGACTCATCTTGAAGGATTATCGATAGAGAAAATGGAAGAGGACTATCTACGAAGCAGATATCAGGGGGATGAGCCACAAAGTACCCGCGAAATCTGCAAGATGGAGGATCCGCTTTTAACAAAGTCCGCGACAGGTTGTTCTAATGTCGAATCTGAGGATCATCAGGGCTCTGGCCAGTCACCGAGGATTTAATGTGTCGTGTGCGAATTCAGATTGAACTTTTTGCGATAGTATGAATCCGTCATGACCTTGAACTGTGACATTGAGATCCTCAGACAAATCCGTCATCATTGAGAAAGCCTGCGCAGCGTCCAACTCAGGATTCAGAAAACACTCACTAAACTGAGGCGTATGCCAGCTCATCCATCTACGAAGACCCACAGCTGATGAAGTAGAAGCTATACTCGATGTACAGAAGGATTGAGTATGCCTTGCTTCGTTGTTCCTCCATGAGTTGGTGCTTTCGTCTTCCAACATGGAATGGATTTGAAACTGCTTAGGGATGACTGCTTAGGGATGACTGCTTAGGGATGACTGCTTAGGGATGACTGCTTAGGGATGACTGCTTAGGGATGAAGATGTCTCACTACTCAACTAACCCCCAACCAAGGTGCTCATTTGTGATCTTCATCAAAGGCTGACGACCACGATGGCAACCTCTCATCAGTTCAACATTCTTGCACGGAAATCGGTGACGTCGTTGTCCGCATCTAGCTTCAAATCGTAGACCTATTTCCTTGGGAGTATCGGGGAATCATCTTTGGGGTATGGAACTAGTTCGTAAGCCTTACTCTCTTGCAATGTGTCCAGTTGCGGACGCATTGCAGACTCCCAATGGTGCTTAAATGGATCTTCCTTGGCTTCCCGGTACGGGCGAAGGATCTTGGTGCTGTCAGGCACTAGGCCCAAGCTGTCTCTTCTTCGCTTTTACCCCTGTCATTTGTTAGTAATTTTTTCTAGGATTCACACTGGATGGCACAAACATCAGAAGTTTGCGTACGGGATACGTCTCCGCACAACGTTCAAATGGCCTGCTTCTCGCTCCGTCAGCTTGGATGACAGGAGTCCAAGCCTGTGACCAATTTTGTCAGCTGCAGCAATGGAGACCTCATAATTTCATGCAAGTCCAGTCCACCATGGCCAGCCAGGGTCCCATTCCCCCATGAACCACGAAACCTCCTCTAGAGGCGCCAAGGTGACCCTCCCCATCCTCAGTCCAGCTGCACTGGAACAACAGGGACTGTTCTGCACTATGATCTTTGCACACCACTGCAAAGTGGACTGGCAGAGATGCCTTAAATCGTATTTCTGCAAGCGCGGTAGGTGTCGATTTCTGTTGCTTGCCGTGTCGTATATCATGGCAATGAATGACGAGGCGGGGTGACGATGGGTACACATCCGTTGCCGGCTTTGTTTTCCATATGATCGAGTAAGGTCTTCATTGCTGCATGTCGACTCGCCACTGCCTTCTCTAACGCCACCCAGATTATGGTTTCGGTGAACATACCAACGCCGTCGTCCGGGGAGCGGCTGGGTAGCATGGCCTGATCTGCAAGTTGTTTGTATTCAGGGAACCAGTTGACCTTGCTGTTGTCACCTCCCTCTTGCATGACTCCGGCGCGCCGGAGGCCTGAGTAGAAGATGGCCAAATACCCGCAGAGATTGAAGGCTTGATTGTACAATGGGGTCGCTGTGAAGAACCACACATGCTCAGCCTCCAGACGCGCGACTGACTGGCGAACCCGCGTCCGGATGGTCTTGGCTGCGTGGCCTTCGTCGCAGACCACGCGGCCAAACCATCCGGACAGGTGGGTCGGAGACGGAGGCCGAGCAGGCGCGGAGGCTGGGGGCGCACCACGGGGCAGAGGCCCGCCAACCGCGCGGACCCGAGCCTTTAAGCCACTCTTTCCTGAATGAATCGGGAGGAGGATATGGAATGTGCTTCTGTTGGCACCTTCTGTGATGAAGATTTCACGGCGATCTTGGGAGATTAAAAACATCACATGGTAGATTCTCAAGTTTTGTTGTACTACCACGATGTGCTAATAAAGCATTAGTTAAGATATTCAATCAGTGCAGACTAGTACAGTTACAAAGAAAGAAGAGTAATAGCTTACGGCATTCTGTAGTTTGTGATATGGTCAGCTTAAAGAAGTCATATGGTAGTGACTGATCAGAAAGTTGGTTTTTCACTAGGACTTATCCAGCTCAGGATCCCAGCCGGCAACTTTATCAGAACGCAAGGAGCATTTCGCACCCCGATTGGCCCAAAAGCAGTTCGCGCAAGAGCCCTTGTGGAGAGCGCGGTCGGGAGCTTACTGTCCTTGAATGAAGGTAGTAGGAGAGTTTCATCCTTCAGGCATGCAAAGTATTTGCGTGCCTCTTGAAAGCTACGGTGCCTTGCGAACTCTTCATGAGGGAGGCACTTCATTGACTCCCATGTCTATTATCTGATGAGATGTCGTTCTAGGAGAACCAATGCAACTGGTCCTCGCTGCAACGGACGTGTCCCCTGGCTTCGGCAGGAAGATATTCTGCAGGTCACATCGCGGGTAGCAGATACTCGGCAAAGGTCACCGCTTGAGTACTTCGCAAAGAATAGTCCCTCTCTTGACTCTATGTCGATGCTCTTCACGTTATAGTGAAAGCGTGCAAGGGGATTAGGGCAGGTAAAACCTATCGAACCTCAAACGTGTGGCTGTCAGACTTTGACCTGTCGTAGTAAGTCCAGTAGGTGATCCTGCTGCTGTTGGGATTCGCCTGTACTCTGTTCGACTCGCGAGGTTGGATTATAGCACCTCGGTAGCTTCCGTATTATCTCAGAAATAGCGAGACAGTTGGGAATAATTGGTATAACTGGTATCCAGTTCTTCACTGGACGTGTCCCACCAGCATTTCCAGTGGTGATGCGATCATGTCTCTGCGGGCGGGTAACGTCTCTCTGCCTAGGCCATCTGATGGTTAGATTATCTTTGGCACAACCGACCTGAACGAAGATCGGAGTGCTCGAAGGCACTAACCAACGTAATCGTCGCTTCTGAAATCGTCGGAAGCATAACGGGGATCCAGTCTTCATCCGGGTCGAAGAAACGAGGTACCAATCGAGGATCGTTGCCAGATCGTAAGCGTAAGTGTCACCGGGGGCCGCCTTCACAGCCAACGCCTCTCCTGTCGGGTCTGATAAATCGGCGAACTCAGTGTCACTCTGAGAAGATTGGCTTATTGCATTTCACAATGACCAGGACGTTGATGTGCGCGGCCTCGAATCATCCAGAGATCCTTATCTGGGAGTAGACAGGGGTATGACTCCGAGAATCCTACTTCGAAGAAATGGTAGGCAGAGGGGACTCCTGTATTTTGACATAGAGGTCGGGTTCCTTGAACAACAGACTGCATGGAGATGCGAATGAGTCAAATCATACAGGACTCAGTCAGATATGCAAGAAGCTAAAGAGGACGTAACCCACCAGTGTTAGCCATGAAATCCATATCCTCCAATTAATCTGCAGTCAAGAACCTCGCCGCAGCAGCTGGTTCCTGGTAACGTTCCTCGCCGCTGAGCGTAATCCGTGTGATTTTGTGTATCCACTCCTTCTTCCTGTCAAGGTAGTTGGTTGCGGACCTGCGGTACTCCGAGAAGAAAAAGACGGAATCTTGAGGCGCTATAAACACGTTGCACAGCTTTGAGTGGGGATCTAGGTCGCTGAGGGCGTACAGCTTGAGACCACCCAAGGGATCTCGTAGGTCAAAGGCTCATTAGGCCGCTATTGCGGACCGCTGCTGGTATTGACTATAGCACCGCTCATCCGAGCACTGTATGGGAATCGGAGTTTGTTCGCGCCAAGCTCAACCAGAACTCCTCGGATTTGTTTCTTGAGATCTGCTGGCATGGGCCAGCGGAATAGCTCCTTCCAGTCCAGTGTTGATGGCACCTTCTGGGAAAACCGAATGTTCCAAGTCTGCCAGGGTATCCAGCAAGTTGTCAGCGTATAGTGCATCTACAGTGTAGTGCAGACAAGTAGCCAGGCATGGAGCACAGCTGCTAGGGGGCCCCATGGAAATAGCATGACATCAATGTCTGCGTGGAGCTGCCCCGTGAGCCTAGTGACTCTGTCTGGCCAAATGTCTTTCTTAAAGAACGGCTCAGCTGTTTTGGGTAAGTCGTAGAATTCGTAAGGCTCTTGATTTCACCTTGGAATTTTCTGGGACCAAGCACTATACTGTTCAATAATCCATGGCATTAGTAAGGTCAAGTCCTAGGGACGTGGAATCATTGGTTTATCTTCCTCTGTGTCAGAATATCAAATCCAAGGCTTCCGTCTTGCTGTCGCAGCAGTGGATCAGGTTGGAGTTAATGTTCGGGATACTTGCTCCTTGGGCTTTTCAAGCTCTTCTATTTTGGATGAAACCAGTCAGATGGCCTCACGCATTTTCTTGATCTTAGCTGGGAGCAGTTCTGGAATAGCCTCGGTGCCACGTATCCAGGGTGCTAGATAAACAGGGTTACTGTTATGGATGAAGGTTTCACCACTGTAGACTGTCTCGCAGAAGTTGTTTATATCCCCTAAATTCTCTCTTTCCGCCCACTTGCGGGCTATGTCTGGGACGCCAAAGCTTATAGCAAGGTTCGCCGCCCACAGGCGTCTTTCCGACCTCTACTTTATCATCTGCTTGTTGATCTCCTTGTCTGTCTTTAGGAGGTCGTCGAGGGTATTCTGAAATGCGATCTTCGCAGCGTGTAGCTGGTTCTTCCGGTCTTTATAGTGTTTCGCAGAAACCGCCAAGATTGAAAACTCCAGCGTTTATTCGCCAGCTGTGTCATGGCATCTTTTGTGGTCGATGTCGGCCACCTGGTAATTGGGAAGAAGGGCAGCCTGAGATGCTGTAGCAGAAGATCCAAGCGCGAGATATATACCTATGGGCCATCAACGCATGTCTCACTTTATGAAAGGAAAAACAGTCTCTGGAATCTTACCTTTGGACCATGCTTTGTAATTATGCACTATCCAGCTTTCTTATTACACAAGGGTAGAGTATATTGAAAGAGATCGTATATTGCTGGTTGAGAGAGCAAGACCGCAATAGAAAGGGGAATTGGTAGATTCACTTCCGGCAAGAATCAAGCTTTTAGTGAATAATTTGACGTCTCATAAATTAACCAGGTATTCCGCTTCACTATCCTATCCTTTGTCTGGGCTAATGTGAATACGAGGCCGATCATCCATTTGTATGCGCGATTTTCCTTGACAAAATGCCTCATCCAAAGTAAACATAACGTCGATCTTCTCTTGATTGAACTGGAATCTATTTAGTGCATATACTCAAGTTAAACCCTTTACTATGTGCCATGCCTCCATCCAAACCCCCAGACACCACCCCCTCCTGCTTCACCGACACCCCATGACGTTGTCACCACAGCAACCGACGACCTCCCCGGCTTTGGGCACTGATCTCGGCGCGGCCGTGCGCTCGTCTGTGGGCGGAGAACTCCGCCCATTTACCAATCTGATGTATACGTCGCGGAATGAAGCTGTCGAGCGACTGGTCGGAGAGTGTATGGGGGCGCAGCGGGAATGCAATCGTGGCGATGAGGTTCGATGTCTCGGGTATTGAGGCTTGTTCGCAGGTGTGTGCGTATGGGACTGGCTTGTGTGGTGGAGAGGATTGAGGGGTAATGGGCTAACTTGCCTTGTCTTTGACTGATCAAGCAGTGTTACAGAGTTTGACTCGATACTGAAGAGCCTACTGGTCAGAACTTTCTTGCGGGCCTCTTCATCAAAAGGTTCTGTATAGGTATATACGATTAATGGGGTTCTTCATCTAGTTCTGGCGTACTCGCAGATCGAACTATGAGACTGCGTGAGAGAAGAATACGACACAGGATTGAACAGTGGTTCACCCGGAGACTGTCAGCTTGGAGACTTCATTGAAGGGAACGAGCGATCTGAGTTTATTATCAGTGACGATACAGGTCTTAGATCCAGTCTTGCACTTCCCACAATAATCACATCCAAAACCTCTGAGCCAGCGCACCGAATTTTTCATCATCCTCTGGGCTCCATTTCAAATCCTGAAAGTCCCTGTACAGTGGAATGGTTTCCGAGGGTAAAGTCAAACATGACTGAAGTGCGAGATGCTGCGTAAGTCGGAGGAGACCCTTCGAATGCTCCGATCGCCGGGCTGATACACGCAGTGCAACACAAAGGCTGACAAACGCCTCTTTGCTCTCTGACGTAGACAGGTCCTCCAGCAAAGTGAGCAGCGAGATCGTTATCCACTGGCTGAGGGGCGCAGAAATACGGTCCAAACCCCATAGTCGTCGACGAAGTTCAACTAGTCGAGCTACTTCGTGCGCCGCGTGAAGGCGCATGGCTCGGGCTCTTGCATTTGAGGGGTACTAGTATTGCTCATTCGTACACTTCCGAAGGACTTTTGCGGAAAGCCGTACAGTGAGATCATGATTGTGTGGTAGTATATGCTATACCCAATGAGTGACACGTAAGCATTGTCAAGGGTCCAATTGATAACACTCACTGGGTGCCGAGGACCTGCGGGGAAGACCTTTCTGTATCACTCAGCCGCATGCACGACGGTACATGGGCCTTCCAATCTTCAAGGCGCTTGAACGAGGCTTCGACACTTTGATCTACAGCCTCGGGCGAGAGATACTTCCAGCTCTGGGAGAGCAATAGACATATGTCATTGACGATCAGAGTCAAGCTGCAGAGACTGTTGATCAAGCACGATTCATGGCTGGTAGTAGCTGGCTGGGAGTTCGGATATGGAGCCCACTGCTCACCCGCGAGACCCTCAACATGGAACACCAGCGGACGCGCACATTGCGGAACCCCAATCAGTGGCCCGCGCCGGTAGGTGATCAGATTCTCCCTAGACGTTGCAATGACTTAGAACCGCCCGGTCTGACGTGAGAGTGCTCGATCATCCCACACTCACAAAAGAATATTGTACACCCCCAAATTGCTATGCTACAAACATTGTCGTACTGCTGCTCATTCCCGCTGGGTTTTGGCGAAGCAGATGTCTTAGAAGTGGAGAAGTTGCGTAACGCGTCCACTATTCGACCCTCATACACTCGAGCTAGGTGGTTGTTACCGAACGTACACGTGCTATCAAAGGTTAGACGCAGAAAGTCTAAACAGAGAATTTGCGGGCCAGGATAACAGATTATCGTTCTCGTTACCATCTCCATAGAACGGCTAATCCCTGAATGGTGGTCAAGCTGAGTCGCCCCTCCTCCTCATGGAGCCTCTGTGCTTGCTGATAAAACCATTTAGCCAGGGAATGAGAGCTGTCGTTCATGTAACTTCCGTTTTCGGAGTGAGAATCATCCAGTAGTGCCTACGATTCCGTCATAAGGATCATCATACCACGGAGGACACCAATGGATCACTCACGCAAGCGTCAGCTAATATGGCGTTCACCAAGAAGGGTGAGCAGTACTGACACACCACATTCCCTGCCCGCATGTCTCGCAGGAAGAGGCTGCGGTCAATACACGGAAACATGGAATGATTCCAAGTAAACCACAGCGAAACGAGCTCTGAAACAAACGCATTGTTGCACTGGATCACCGTCCACGGCTTAGCGGGAACGTTGAAAGAACGAGGGTGAGCGACCTGCTGTGCCTTCCGTGACTCAAAGGCTGGCCCTTCTACGTCAAGGAGAAAGTGAATTTGACGCCGAAACTCCGTCATCTCAGTTGTGTCCTCGATTGTACCTAGTTTCAGATGGTCCGTTATATACTCGCGGATTTCTTGCAATGAAGCATGACTCCGAATCATATTCACAAGGTGAGAGACATGGCGTTCATTGCTACCTCGAAGGGCGCTCACGAGCTGAATTAGAAGTTCTTGGTCTTGCTCCATCATTGCTGCCTTGCGCTTCAGAGCCCCTTTTCGTCGTAGATCATTACTCTCGTCAACAATGCATTCGATGGAATTTTCGAAACAGCGTGCACAAGGCCGTCCACTGTCACACTGCGTCTGGTCAGTCATGGCTTCAAGCAAATCGATGGAAGCTGATAGGAGGGTATTATTTTGATCACCAACAACTGATAAAATTCGGCGCCTGAGTCAGAAGAACTCGCAATTACCTTTTGTTTTCTTTCCCGGCATGCGACACATGCTCTTGTCTGCTTTCGCCTTGGAGGTAGGGACATTGCGTCTTAGATTAGTTAGGATAACCAAGAAACAGCATGTATGTGTTGAACTTGTGAGAAGTCAACGCCAAGTTTGTATGGACCGGTGGAGTGCCTGACATGTTGGGACTTGTAGTTTGAAAGATGGAGATAGCATCAAAATTGGGACACATCATTGTGGCAATGCGGCTGATGTGTGAATGTATTTGCCGCACCTCGCCCCAACATGGATGGAAGAGGTACTATCAGAGTAGATTGATAAACCGCTTGAAAGCAAACCCCCCTAGCAGCTCCAGATGGCATTGGGTGGATGGATGAAATATCCGGTGCATTATCCCCTTGGGTTGCAGCTCGCAGATCATTGCGTCAGTCATCCTCAAAACTTGGAGCTGACAGCTGAGACCTGCAGCATGAAAACTAGTAGATACGTAACAACCAATCACTTTTAGGCCCCACAGCCGTCATTGAGGGGATTTACGAGATAATATGAGTCCATGACTGTCATATGCCTTCACAGCCACTGGAGGACGGGCTATTTGTTCTTATATTGACTCCGCATCTGTCGTGTGTCTTTTGCAGTTCATAAACCGATACCTCTTGAGAAAACTCACCCTTTCTTATGATCTACCCATTTTCTATCCGCAATGTCGGATCCCTTCAAGGTTCGTTACTTGGCTCCAGCGTCGAGCTCAGATGGCCAAATACAGCCGGCGAAACGCACATTGAAATCCATTCGAAGTCGTCGTAACGCGTCCTTGTCATGTTCAGCATGCAGGCTTCGAAAAGCAAAGGTTGGCGTCTTGAAAGACAATAGAGTGGCTCCTGTTTCTGATAATCTCTTCAAATAGTGTCAGGGCGGACCTCCATGCGAAAATTGCGTGAAATACAAGACGGAATGTCGGAGAGAGGAAGACAAAGATGGCCGCAGACAGACATCCCTGAAACGAAAGCTTATCGAACTTGAAAAGGACCGCCATCTTCTCGTGCGCCTACTCGAGACCATTCGCGTCGAAGAGGATGTTAAAGTCACGCAGCTGCTCAATCTCATTCGCAGCAATGCTCCGCCGGATGAGACGCGACCTTCGGTCGCGGAGGGAAGACAGCCGTCGAGACGCAGAATCCGCCCCGATACTGGCCAGGTTGTAAACGAGGACATTTCATCTGCGCATGACGCTATTGAACCGCGGCCTCGCCAAAACATCATGGCAATAAGGAGCCTCTGTAACGCCACATAATGTGTCTGCTGAGTTGGGCATCGGTTACTGATGACGATGAGCCTCCTCGAACCGACTGCTTCAGAACCTTGCACTCATAAAGAGAATGACCAGGGGGCGCGGTGCCCACATCAAGGAGATCAATTCCGGCACATACCAAGTTCTTACTCTCTTCATTGACAGTGTTAGCGGTATCATTCCAGAAGCATCGACCCCGTTATATGACGATGAAAAGCCTCCTGTCAGCGATCACGCAGTGTCCTCAGTTTCTTCGATAACCCTCAACAGCCATTTCCACAACCTTGCATCTGCGACAAATAACCCGCTTTCCCTCTGGAGGTTCTGACTGACCGGATGGTCATCCTGGACAGTTGGTAGCGGAGGATTAGGGGGTGCATGATTCATATTATCCTGGCTGTGAGGACGCGCAGATACGCCAGGAGAGAAGTCTTCGAATAGACTATGATCTAACATTCTATGTTTCCCATATGTCGGTAGCACCTCATTAGAGCAGGGATCTGGACACCAAGCACCAATATAAGCACCGGAAGAGGAGCTTGACAGATACTGGGTAGTGTATAGACAGTGGGCTCCGCGGGGGCATCTGCAGGAAAAAGGGCAGACTGCATTATGCCGCCGCCTCCAAGGGGATTATGACCTCCAGTCCCTGGCGGCAAAGAGTCCGCAGCAGGGGGAACTGGGATCAGCGCCGGTGCGTGTGAAGCATAGCAGAGCTGTGGTTGCCCAATGGGGGAAGTAAGATATTGTGACTTCCACTGCGAACTCAAAGTCAGCTTCCGGGCAATGGTACTCCTCATGACATTGCCCCCAAAATATTCTTGCTCCATCTTTCGGATTTTGTGTGGTGGTAAATCTTCCTGTTGTGCTTCAGAGTATAATTGTCTGTATCGAGGAGAAGACCGTTGCTGAATGAACCAAGTTGCTAGGTGCTTTTCAGGTCCGTAGGCTCCATTCCAGAGAGCAGCAAAAAGACCATAGTCATTGATTGAATCAAAGCTGAGAAACCGAGACAGACACCATGATGTCGTATTCTGTTGTAGAAGCTGCAAGGCTCTGAGGCTGGAATAATCATCGGCTTTGCGCCCGACAGTTGACAGAAGAGCGCTCTTGAACCCCGTCCCGGAAAGAAGCAATGAGATCTTCACTCAACTAGTCCCCGAACTGTGGAAGTCCAGGTGGGGCTAATATTATTGCGTCTGGAACGGACGAGGAGAAGGCCCAATCGATTATGCACGTTATGTTATGGTCCTCGTCAACGTAGATGTTGTTAACATTCAAGTCAGGGTGCCATAGTGGGAAGCCTCCCAAGCAAGGACCTCGTAAATTGAGTGTCTCTATCTTATCCCGGAGAGCGTCGCCAGCAATAACGTAGTCGACCCTGTTCTCAGAAGAGTCACATTTCGCTCCAACCGTCACGAAAGCACTTCATAGATTGTACGATTTTCTTGAGCATCAGATTCGTAGTCACGAGAAGGGATTGGTGCGGTGAAACAATGGTGTGATCGCGGCAGAACTTCAGCATGCTGTAAAAAAGCAGTAATAAGGCTGTCATAAATTGTGTTTCAGAGGAGAAAGGCCCGAAAGGTACTTCCTCTAAGGTATACCTTGCTGCGATACATGGCCACGTGAAAGGCATTCTTTCACTTCGAAAGCGCCCCCTTCCGCAAAAAGCGAGCCAATCCCGTCAAGACGTACATGCAGAAGCTTTTGAGTGATGGCGCCTAATTGACGAAGGACCTTGACTCTCTTATGCTCAGCTAGCTCTGGGTGATTCGACCCTGCTGATATCCATGTCTCTGATAGCGGCTGACCGGGGGCTTTGCTCATCAGAATGTATGGGATTCCAATATCATTGTAGTAAGTAGAGCTTGTAGAGTCAGCTGAGGTCATATGCAAACTTAGAAATCTCATACCTGTAAGCATAAACCTCCGGAACTGGTATATCGCTCTTCAATCTGAGATAACGTAGAGTAGCTGCCTAGCTGGCTAGAAGCTTCAAACTCAGTTCCGACAGAATTTGGTGATGGGGAGACCTTAGCACCCATTGTACCCATCTTCAAACGAGACAAATATGGCCCAGTTGAAACTTCCAATAGCTGGGCGCTCATTCATATCGCAAGTGCACGCAATCCTGTAGATGCTGCGCCAAGAATGAGCTGTGCGATCTGGATATTTGAATGAAGACGGATGTTAGGAAGAAAGAGGATGTCGGTGATGTCCAAATGTACCTACCTAATAAGCAAGTTGTTTGGCCAATAACTAAGCACTGTTTACCTGCTTCGTCCAATCTACGAGTTGTCGACTGACTTCCGCAGTCATTTTAGCAACCGACATCGACCGATCGACCATGGCTCATATGCAGATGTCAGTAGTCAACGATACTACGTGCCTCATGATGGAACAAATGAATGAGCTGGTGTGGTCCGGTCGAACGGTCAAAGAACGATCATGGAAGTAGGTGGCCATAGCGAGAACGAACCAGTATTTTCATCTTAGCATAGTTCCCTAATGCCTCCTAGGTATATAAAAGATCTCACACAGACCTGCTCTCAATAAGATTGTTCTTGATGAGTTTGATCTCAACATCAACAAATGCCAGAAACCTCAAGTATCCTTCGCCTCCACCATGTGTCAAGTCAAGGTACACAAGGAACGCTCTCATGACCTCTCTTGGTGCCAGGAAGTGCTTTTCAAGGTTCTCAGGTGGACGGCCATCAAAGATCGAAAGACCATGGAGTCTCACACACTTCTCAGGGATCAGTCCCTCAATTTCAGCCTCAGAACGGTGGTACTCCTCGATGATATCTTCATCCGACACACCCAGCAACTTGAGGACAACCGCAATGAAGACTCCCGCCTCGTCCTTTCCCAAGTCATCGTAAACAAGAAGTGGGAGGTCGAATCCATCCCGGATGTGTGCAAATATGGCTCTGTACGCAGGGGCAGACACGGTACAGTAGTGCTCATAGATCACCATGAAACTTTCGACTACGTCGTAAGAAAGACGGCTGAAATGTTTAAGGAGTATTTTTCGGCTCTCTTCCCAACTTATGGCGGGAACATGCTGTATGGTAATGCCTTCGATGGCAATGGTTGCCTTGTTGGAGTCTTTGTCTGAACAGAGGTCGAAGATGTCTCTGATACCGAAGTGATCTCGCAAAGCCTGAACTCCAGCGTGGGAGACGTTCCTCAGATTGGCTGAGCGGAAGAGATATCCTCTTCGCACGAATTTGTTGCCGGCCAATTGGTAGCCTCCAACGTCTCGGAAGTTGTATAAGCCTAATATCTGAGGAGAGGAAGATTCCCGTTCCGGTTCCTGGCTCGAACCGCACAGCATTCCCTTGATTGTACAAAAATGGAGGTTCTCTTTCATGTTGTTGCATTTGCTTGTGAGTGTAATTGTCGTGCTGGAGACGGAGTGCTGCGATCTGGTCAGTCCAGCAGTCTGCGCCGACCTTTATACACCCCTAGCTTTTGCAGGTCCTCTCGAACTATTTTGTACCACTTCACTGATTCCTTTTGTGGCAGCCGGTGCAAAGGAATGGAACTCAACATTCGACCTGCTTATACTGGCAGCAGTCTTGATTGAGGTACCCTGCACGCCTGAGATGCAAGTTCCAGGACAATGGATCCCTTGACGTCAGATAAAGTCCTACTGAAAATGGCTGCGTACCATGATGATATTGAAGCTGCCGTTACATGGTGTTCGTCATCTCTGTCCTGATGTCCTCGGAGATATTATCGCCCCCCTTGCTGGCCATGACGTATAGAAGAATGTGGAAGTACATACCAGAGGATGCCTGACAGATATCGCTTCGTCACTCTTCGCCGACTGCGAATATCTTCATCAGTAGCCTGGGTGTTGTCGCTTTCGAAATGTCCTGACTGCATCTTCCACAATGCAAAACAGTTACGTGGCCCGTCCCGCAAACTGGGGATTTGGGACAACCTCCTTGACATTAGATCGTTGCTTCAATGTATGAGCTGAAGAATCATGAACCATATTCCGTCCCATAGATATCGTGAGCATTCGTCTCGCCATAGTCAGGAACCGAGTAATTTCATCACAATGACTGCAGTATCCAAGAAAGTACTAGATACAACACGATATAGTAGACTGACATATGCAAAGGCATGATATTATGTTGATAGTGCTTGCAAGATCAGGTCATCTGGCTGAGTTCAAACTAGAAAAGGTGACAACTAGCTCACAAGTTGTGAATGTACTCTTACAACGCACTAGATCAAAGTTAGGCTCAACTCACAATCCCATTACGTCGCTTCATTTAGCTCCTCTCTATGAGGCAGAACTTACCAGCCTCCTCGAAATGACTCGCAAAATAACGCTTGCAAAAAGGCGAAGGATCTCAGAATCTACCAGCCTTCTCGAAATGACTCGCAAAAGAGTGCTTATCAAAAGGCCAAGAGTCTCAGAGCCCAGCGAAAAAAATACTGATGATGGAAAGTTGGTTGATTTGACGCGTTGCGATGCAGCGGAAAATGAAGCCGCTGTTAAGGCGAAGGGGCTTGTTGACAGGTACTGAAAAGATACACTATTCTCCTTGCAAGTTGCAAAGGTCGACTGATAGAACCAGCCAATTCCTCAACCCTGCATACAGCGATCTGTCTATCATCTGCGGCGACAAGGTCTTCCCAGCTCATCGAATCATCGTCTGTCCTCAGTCAATCTACTTCGAGAATGCCTGTAAGGCAAAGTTCGAGGTACTATTATCCTTGTATACAAGCCCAGGATTATTTGAATTAAACTGACAACATTCTTACGTATAGGGAGACAAAGGAGAAATCGAAATAAACGACCGGGACGCGACCTTGGTGGAAAAGATGCTGCAATTCGTCTACACAGGCGATTATACTTGCGATACTCCTCCAGAAACAGGAGAACTGGTGACAGCAACGCACTTATCTCCCACCGTCGACGCGAAAGAAAAGACCGCCCAAATGATTGCTCCTGATTCACACTTTCACGCTCAGATGTACGCCCAAGGCGACTATTTTCAGATCGAGGGTTTAAAAGCTAAGGTGAAGGAACGCTTTGAGAAGACCTTCCTCAACACCGCAAACGAACATTCCTTTGCCGCGACTGTCATCGAAGTGTATACCTTGACAGCAGAGGACGATCGGGGCCTGAGAGACATTGTCGTCCAGCTGACGAGAAACAATCTCCACAGCTCAGGACTGGGCAAGAACCGATCCTAAGTGCTCACATTTTGCAACTTATTCCTCAATTTATGTTGGACATTTGCGTTTCCACTATGGACGAATGTGCTAGGTACCAGAAGCACAGTCCAGCCTGGGCCAAGCAACAATGTCTTTGTTTTGGAACAGTCGAGGAGAATTGATTAATTGGTCATGATGTGGTCAGCAGGGCTAGGGAACGGTGAAGATTTGGACGTGATAAAACTTGACGTATAGCCCTTTCCAGTTAGAGTGATTCTTTTGAAGATAGTAACACAGTAGTCAAAATGTATCAAGAGGCGTCGGTAAAGGATCCACATCAAATTGCAGTTGAAAGACACATAGCTACTAGTTAGTTAACTAAGAGTTTGTCATCAAAACTAAGGTTAGTGATAAGCAAACTTAAATTGAAATAGACATCTAACCTTATTATACGTCCATACAATGTATAAACAGAACACGCCCAGACGCCCAGTCGAATACTTATCCTAGCATGCATGTTTCATTGATAATGCTTAAGAAATGCGACCTTTTCCCTTTTTGGGCTCTTATTACCTAACCGCAATCTGACGGAGACTTATAGTAATGCTGACACACGGTGGAGAACTATAACTACATGAAGAACGCAGAGATATACTGACGATAATATAGAGGAGCGATTGGGAGCTATATAAAAGCATAGAATCTCCTTGCCACATTCAAAGGAACATTCAACAATCAAAGCACTCTCTAACCCATCATCTCACTACCTGCAAGAGTCTCACATAACTATCAGACTATCCTCCATCTTACAACATGCATCTCTCACCCTGGGCCATTGCCACTTTCGTTACCGCCGCTACGGCGGCTACTCTCAAGGTCAACTACTATTCCGACGGCGGCTGCTCCAACTACATGACCTCGCTCAATCCAGGAACCGGCTTTTCCTGCTACGACTACGTCTGGACCGGCTCCAACAGCGTGAACATCGCCGACTGCACGTTTCCGAATGGAAAGTGCGCCTGCACCTTTTACACGCAGCCGCACTGTAAAGGCGCGCAACAGACGGTGGTCTACGGTGGGGACAATTGTGCGTCGAACTGGGGCCGCGGATTCTATTCTATGAAGTGCAGCGTCGAGCATGACCAATGAGGAGAGCGGGCTTATCACCGACCTGCAGGTCTCGGGACCGGTCTTGCAAGCCATTGATGGTCGGATGGAAGCGGGTGTGTCATGGCACAGGAACAGGAAAATGAGCGTGGGTAGTTGGCAGAGCAATGGAGGCGAAGGGTTGGACGTGATATTACCTTTTAGTCCTGTTTCCTGCTGTACTGAGCATATGACAACATGCTTCCGAGAGATATTGGTTAATGGATGTTGTCGGTACAAGTCATGTACTCAGTCAAATGGCCTTTAGTCTGTATAGGATTGTACCATCTACTCTAGTCATATGTGAGCTTACTACCTCTGTCTCAACTGTGCATTTGTCCTCTTGCTCGTCGTAGCGTCTGTTTAGCCGCAGTCCAGAACTGTAGTACTCTCTCCTCATTCTGCCGCCTTATGTAAATGAAAGAACTATAATGAACAACGAATAGTATTCAGACACTTGCTCAGATCCATAGTTACATAACTTAGCGGGGCATGGCAAGAGAACTGCTCGGTGTTTGCTAGTACCAGCGTAGAGACCAACCTATGCGACGTCCTCATCTCTTTATCAAGTCATCTGGTTCACCGCCGGGGCTATTCCCATCAGAACTGTCTTCGTAAACACGAGAGAACCACTTACCTTACACTTCCGTTACTAACCCTATCAATTTCCACAGACCCAGTGCTTGATAACATCATGCACATACGCAGCAACGTGGTCACAGCCAATCTTCTGATCAGCTATCCTCGTACAACCACCAACACGCGAACCGTCATCACTCCTATACAAGCCAAAGTCATCGGTGCCGCAATTCGCAAGGTGGTCTATACTATGTAAGCCCGACATAACTAACAGAGCAAGATTAGACTTACAAGGCACGCTATCGATGACAAAGTTGTGCCCGCATGGGTTCTGGTAGACGGGGGCAAGGAGGTGGCCATTACGACACGGGTCTTTGCCTTCTTTCCAGGCGACGGCGTAGTTCTCGTCCCAGTTGATTTGCTCGCCGGTGCTGATTTTGATGGCGGCTGTGCTGCTGACAGCGACGACAAGAGAGGTGAGGATAAGCTGGGAGATCTTCATGGTGGATGTCCGAGAAGGAAGAAGCTTGTGGAGTTTTGAGCTGTTTTGATCGGTGAAGAGCGAGAGATGCAAGAAGCAGAGGGCCAGGAAGATTTATACCTTTCCAGCGACATGAAATAATTTGGATGTAGATTACTGAACAGCTGGTAGAATAAATAGAGATTACTCAACAGCTTGTTAAAGATTACTCAACAGCTTGGTAGAATAAACCAGTAGTTTCTTTCGAAGCAGATGAAGCGAGAGAAACAGGACAGGGACAGCACATGTCCAGACTGTCATTCGTTGCATATACATCGGTGTTATGTAGGCGTTGACTACAGCCTTGATCATCAAAGTGACGATTGTCCTGCAATGAGCGCTTAAATCTGATCCGCTCATAGAGATCTCCATGACAGTGACAATCGAGTCAATGCCACCTCCAGAAACGATTCATGTATGAGCTTGGAATGACAAGCATCAGAGACGGCCACGCCAGCTATTCTAGATAAACAACAATGAACGTTTGACAGAATCTATGAGATCCATAATCGATTAGATTGGTCTTGTGGTGGACCTATGGAGGAATACTTGGCATTGTGGCGGTCAAGTAATCCTCGGAGAAATCGGGGGGCATCTCAGGCTCTCGGCTACATATTAGGGCTGGAATGCGTATTTTTAATCATTTAGCGTTTACCCGTCGTGTCAAGGATGGAACTTAGCCCAAGGAGGATGGTATAGCGCTTCCTCTTGCCTCAACTAGATTGACGGCTTCTCGCTCTATCCAATTTGGAGAAAGATGCCACTGTCTCCTATCCTATCTTTGGGAATAGCTCTGCAGAGATCCTATAGCAGGCTGTTGTTATTACTGCGGGGAGCCTTTACCTGAATACGTTTGACGCTTCAACTCGGGCAAGCTGAGCTTCGATTAACCTTAGATGTTACGTTTCCTCATTCTGACAATAATGGATTCTGGCAATAATGGCAATGATATAGAAGTAGAAGCAAAAAAATGCAAGAGATGTGTTGAGAACATGAGACACAACGAGAGATGATATGAGATGGATGTGAATACTTGTCCCTATATTAGTCCAGGACGCGGATTAAGGTTAGGTGGACCATTCTGGCCAGACTCCATTCGCCGGGGCCACGTGCTCTGATTGAAAAAGGATGGAGAGTTCCTTGCCACATTTTTGGGTCTTTTTGACGCAAAACAGGGTGGAGGACTAGTTTGACTTTCTTTATTATTAGTTTTATTACTGCCGGGGTCCAGATCCCGTGAAGGACTATCCACCATATTCTTTGCGTATTATTCGCAGAGCAAGGAAACATCAAGGCTATCAACGGCATTGCTGGCCAATAATAGGTGCTCTCTTATAGTTCCCGCCATAACAGGGAATACGAAGCACACTGTATCCACTTCCCCATCTAGTTCATGAAGGAGACCAGGAAGGATCATCAAGGATCATCTCACTCACAATTGGAGTCGGCGGTCGTCTTTAGAATGTTACGCCGACGGCCACTTATCACTATCTCTATCTCAGAAAGATCACAAAATGAAGATAGATCTCTTGCATTACTGTCTGAATCTCTTCTTTAAACCGATACATCAAACCGCCATCTTTCGACAGATCCACTGCGGTGAGAATCCTTTCCCAAGTGGGTGTTTTTTCTCCGAAGTCATAACCCAATTCGGCAAAGGTTGAGATGATCACAACGGCAGAGAAACTATGCCAGCCATTGCCCCTGAATCAGCAAGATCTTCACTCAGAGGGACATCTTTGTCGACTACTCCGTATTAGATCGTGCCAAAGATGTCAGTTTTTTGTCATGGGCGACAATGGCATCGCGATTTCCTCCTTCTGCATCTACCTACCTCCCACCCACCTGCCCCTCCCCCAGGCCCTTGATCTTCACTTCTACACTATCTACCTCCATGTCCTGCACCGCAGTTCTTGATGATGGCAGACGCATCAGGCGCTGACCGCGGCTGGATTCTCCACGCGGTCTCGTGGCCGCTGTTCGGAATCTGCGTTCTGATCACCGCTACCAGATTCTGGGTACGTGCGCGCATCCTTCGGAGCTGCGGCTGGGACGATGCATTCATCCTGCTTGCATTAATCTGTGCCGCTGTCAATACTGTACTGGTAACTCTGAGTATCATGCATGGCACTGGGCGTCACATGCGTGATCTATCACACGAGCAACAGATCGCTTCAGTAAAGTACCAGCTGCTTTCCCAGGGGTTTCACGTCATGTCAACAAATTGGGGGAAGGTGTCGGTGGCCTTATTTCTGGTTCGCATTATTTCGGGGGTGAAGCAACATAAGCGAGCCATGTATGCGGGGATGATCTTGCTGTCTATCATTAATATCGGTGGTGTCTACACCATCTACGGGCAGTGCACACCCACTGCAAAAGCTTGGGATAATGACATCAAAGGCACCTGCTGGCCAGCGGGAGCACAGAGAGATTACGCTTTTTTTCAGGGCTGTACGTATGGCTGGACAGACTTTTCTCTTTACGATGTTGCTAACCGGGGACGCTGTAGCTGCTTCTGCATTCAGCGACTTGGTTCTGGCGGTATATCCTCTCCTTACCATCAAGGATTTGCAGATGGCCACCAAGGTTAAATTTGGGCTCGGCTTCGTGCTCTCGCTGGGTATCGTGTTAGTCATAATTCCCAGTCTCGTTTTGCTGTATGCTTTTCTCTAACGTCATACCTGATAGCGCAATGGTGGCTGCTATTATCAAGACCGTCCACTTGGCGGCACTGTCGGCTAGAGCTGATTATACGTGGGATACGCTCACTCTGACAATCTGGGTTGCAGTCGAACAATATCTCATTATTATAGCCGCTTGCATTCCTGCACTCACGCCTCTTTTCAATATTATTGTGCGTCGAGTAACCAGCAGGCGGTCCAAATCCAAATCAACTCCCAACGAGCTGGGAGCAAGCGACCGCAAGTTGAGTCGCCCTCAACCCTACCTGCCTTTTGCAAGCGTAGGGCGAGAGTACGTCGAATATCCCATGACCTGCGTCGGGTCAGCGAAGGATTCCAAGCGCCGTAGCAGTGACAGCGAGGCGCTCATTACCATCGAGCCTAATTCACCGACTGGGATCCTCAAAACAACCGAGTTTCACATCCAGGGGTTGGTACGATACGGTGGAATGTGACGATCATTTCATGTATTTCAGACTATGCCAAACTATTTCTCATTAATGCCAGAATATTCAGAATTACGTCCGCATGCACCACGCACCTATCTATCCAGTTACCAGTGCAGGGAGTGATGACTCGACTGTCTCAAGGTCCCAGAATATATTGTGTTAGAGACGCCGTCACTCTAAGGCTACTGGGAGCCCAGTCTCCACCCATTCAGCACCTAGCTGACTTATACCAATGGATTGTACCTCCAGCTCAGCTATACTAACCTGCACTCGTTGTGCACTTCAGGTGATCATTCATAAGGCAGCATGTCTTCAAGGGCGAATAAATCTTCTATCCGACATCTACGGCCGTTGTACTGCATATCTTCGCATAACCACAGATACAGTTCGAATATCTCCGAACCGGCCATAACTTGTATATGTCTCAGGACTCCATCGTGATGCACAGGGGGCAAACACCAGCACCTCAGGGAAGTCTTGTCCGGCGCTACAGCTTTTGCTCAAGAGCTCTCAAAGAAACTTCGGGTTGGTTGCTCTTTTTTCGCTGCCTCCTTGAGCACTTTCGCAACCTCCACTTTGTCCAACATCTCAGCGCACTGCAAAGCAGTCCGCCCATTTGCATCTCGAATGCTGCAGTCTATTCCATCAGTGACCAAAAACTGGACCACCTCTTACATTTCCAAGCTCCGCCGCCTTATGTGCTAGGATTTGGGCGGGCAATCGTGCCCAACACAGATAGAAGCATTCAATCTGATTAACCTGCTATCGATGTCAGTATAGTCTCTAAGCCATGATGTGATGGGACTAGGCTCAAATTTGAGGCAATATAACTATGCGAGTCTTGCAGAACAGGGACCAAGCCCAAACCAAGGTCTTCTTGTACGGGAAAGACATTATGAAGAAAGTGGTGATGAACATCAGATTGAAGATATAGCTATCCACGGAACAAACCCGGAAGACCCGAAGGTATAGACCGTGGTTCACTCGAAGCTTGTTTAACAATTTTTGGGTCTACTTTTCTGGTGTTTATGAGGGACGATCCACGGTTAGCATGGAGTTCCGGTGTTTGGGAATTTCTGTCAAGCCCAAGGTAGACCAGTGGGGGGTATTTGGACAGGAGGAAGATAAATTTTCTCTATCGATTTATTTTATGTTGCCTAGTATTTTGGTAGAAATGTTTTATGAGCGGCAATGCTCACAAGGTTAATACTGGTATTGTTGCATAGTTCTGGGATGCATAAATATAATCCAACAATTGATCTGACGCCATTAGAGGATAACGCATAATAGATGGCATGAGATAAAAGAAGATCCAATTGGTTCGTCTGTATAGTATTGAAAACGTTTGTACAGTGGCGAAGAAAGATAATAAGCGGTCAACCAAAATTGTATAGCCCAAGTCAGGAGAAATGAAGAGTCAAAAGACGCCGAGTTGTCCTATGTATCCCATGGTATAGTAGCATAAAATTTTTACCAGAATCTGTACAATCATTAGTTTAATCCACTGCATCAAATATACTAAACATACCTCATGACATAGGGGCAGATAGACTCTCCACCATAAGAGGTCCAGATAGCCTGTTCTCTGACAGGAGTGCCAGTCTTAGCAGCATTGATCATCCATCCGTCCCGGATGAAGATGCCAACGTGGGCAACCTTGTTCTTGCAGTCACCACCAGTAGCCCAGAAAAGCAGATCACCCTCCTTAGCCTGTGCGCGAGGAATCCGCTTGCCCATGTTCGAGTTGTACTGCGTCTGCGCCGTGCGGGGAATGGTCTTCTTCAGCGCCTGGCAGACGGCGTACTGAGTCAACCCGGAGCAGTCGAAGCCGCCGCCAGAGGGACCCTTGCAGCCACCGCCACCCCAGACGTAGGGGAGGCCCTTCTCCTTCTCGGCCGCGTCGACGATGGCCTTGCCGGATCCGCTGCCGGAGCCGCCGCCGCCGCTGCCACCGTCGCTACCGCCGTCGCAGTGCTTGGTGACGTAGTTGGAGGAACCGGTCTTTACGTAGTAATCAGCGACGTAGCAGCCGTCGGAGGTCTTGTCCCAGAGCTTGTCGCCCTTGACGTCGGTGCCGGGGGCTTGGCAGACAATGGAGACATCGTGGCCCTTGGGGTAGGACTTGACGACGGGGTGGTTGGTGCCGGGCCCGGAGCGGCAGTTGACGCCGTCGCCGGTAATGGGGTAGGCGCTGACGGAAGGAATAATGGCTGCAAGGGATGCAGCGACGATGGTGAGGTACTTCATTTTGGTGAGACAAGGGATGCGAATTTGAGATGTGTTTTTGATTGAGGGTGTGATGATGTTGTTGATGAGGACTCAGACGGGGCAGATCGTACCTTTTATAGACATTCAGCTATTGCCGCTGCTGCTTTCTTCAATCGCTGAGATGCTCAGGGTCTGTTGATCGAAGGAGCACATCTCGTATTCCTACAGAGTCCAAACATGAACTCTCGTGTTCTCCAGATTCAGGGTCCAGGAATGGGGCCGAATGTCGTATCCGAGGCCAAGTTTAGAAGCGTTACGGAGTTACATCGACTAAGATCCTGCAAGTGCCCGGCTCGTAATGCTAGATCGTGTTCCTGGCATCGCAGGAGAAGGAAACCACTAGGAGTTAAGCAGCAGGGCATGCTCTAAAAATAGATCTAAAAATAGCATCCAAGAGGACACAAGCTCTGAAGCTTAACTCGTCAAGGTCATCCTTCTCGTTCCTCTCGTGTTGCAGATGAGTCTGCAGATCACCACAGCGAATCATCGCCGAATACGAGATCAGACCATCACAATACCCCAGGGGTAAGTTCCATTAATGTGATTTAATCTGGCCTAATAAACCAGCTTGATCCGTATTGGTTTGAACCCTGTTGTGTGGAGGTCATCATGTTGCATTGATTCCTTTTTGAGAGTCATTCAGCGAGACTATTTGTGAGCGATACAAGGCGATGCCCTAGTTAAACTAAGTCAAGCAACACACGAAGCATTTCTGGCTTCTTGACTGGAATCTGAAGGAATCTGAAGTTCTTGGTTTCTGTCGAACAGGTTCTCGACTCTTTCCTGGGTGCAATGCAACCTCGAAATAGAAAGCCTTGCTCGTATTTTGATTAAGTGGCTCACTGAGCCTGCGAGTCTCCAATTGAATCAGCTGTTCCTAAATCGGTAGTATTGGTAGAGTAAATCTCCGAGAGACGATGTGACACTCGAGAGCCATTGCAAGCTGAATCTTTCCTTTCGATCCTGGGGACTCTCTGGGTAGTTAGACTGCGTTGAATGCCTCGCCAAACCGAGGCTCAATGGTATTCAGGTTACCCTCTTGTCTCTTAAAGAACCGCAGCAATCGGGCTCCCAAAATCTAAAGCTGGGAAAGACGGAGTCTGGTCGCCGTGAAAGTGGTGTTCGTGCTCCAATTGCATGGTGTATCGATTGCTGCTCTCCGATGGACTCATTCATGAGTGTCGTTCACAGCGACGGACGAAGCTCGTCATTCGGCCAGGCCATCCGGACTATGTCTCGCCTTAGAAGTACTAGACGCGCTGAAGGACCGGGTGTTTTGGAGGGACGCGCTGGACGACTGTCGATATGAGCTGGAGAAGGAGGTGAGACGCCATGACGTGGTGGGATTGACGCGGGAGAGTACTCTGTTGCTTTATACTGGGAAGTGGCACCCTAGAAGACGTTCACGATCTATTGGAATCCTACAAGCTGGTCTTGAAGGAGGGGTAGGGCCTGCAGAAAGACATTACCATCTACCCAGTTTGTTTAACCATTGTTGGATCAGGCAGTAAACACCAAGCTTGTACTTGCTTCAGGGAGGATGACAACCCAGTGACGGCGAATGAAGTCATCCCCACCCAAGCATATATATAACCACTTAGCCAACGCATCTAAGAGGTACTTCCAGTCAGCTAAACAACTACGAACAATCACCAACAGCAGCATAATCAAAATGCCTCCAATTCGGATTCCGATCTCTCGGTCGCTGAGATCTTACACTCGTAAGTGACAAAGTGACCTCTCATCATCAACCAGCACTGACAGAAACCAGACGCTCGATTCCTCGCCACAAAACCATCCGGATCATCTGGAAACCCATCTCCAGCAACCCCAGGCTTATTCTATCAACAAGGCCCGCGGAAGGGAGGCGGGGCACTCGGACGAAGCAGATACACGGTCGGTGCAATCGCCAGTCTCGATGCACAGGGCAAACCCCTCGGAGGCGCACGAGGGCGAGGAGCAGACAAGTGCAGATGCAATGATCAAGAATGATCCCAATGAGCCGACAGAGAAGAAGAGGAAGAATGTGGAAAAAGCGGGGAGCAGGAAGATGGGGCCGGAGGATGAGCAGAAGTCACGGAGGCCTAGGGTTTAGGATGAATATATCTACCTCGTTCATTATGTACATTACTACATTAAGACCATTGAATGCAGACGATTGATGATCTATCTTGGTAGTATATGTGCAAGGGAATGTAATATAATATTGCATAGGATGAAGCTAATAATCGATGGAGGAAGATGGATGACATCACCGTTGCGTAGTGTATATCTTATCTTTTTCTTGTCTCTTTTTTTATCTGACAGCGACAGATCAAGATATTCTAGAGGCGAATCATGATTATTTTATTTTAACTCTGACCAAGTCGTAGATCTTATTCCTCGGTGATGCCATTTCTACTTTACTACTTGTACATCTACTGCTGTAGATAAACACGACTGCAGAACTGCAACTCTACTCTCCTAAGAGCACAGCAAAATGGGATTTCTATCAAGTGCTGCATCAGACGATAAGCTTACCCTCAAGGATGCTGGAGGGAATAGTGTAAGCCAAAGCCTAAGTCTACTGTCTACATCTATCAAAAACTAAGGGAAATAGGCCCAGGGATCTCGACCCTCGCAGCAAGACCAGTACACCATCCTCCTCCCCGCGCAGGTTCCCTTCAAGACAGAAAAGACTCTCCTCTTCCTCGGAGTCTACGACGGACAGTAAGTCTCTACGTATCTACGCGACCATGAAATTGTCGGCTAAATACTGATAATCTGACACTGCAGCGTAACATCCGACGTCTCCCTCCACGCCAAGCAACACCTCCATCGTCTCATCCTCGAATCCCCCGACATCCAAACAGGCAACTACGAGAAAGCCATCGAAGACGCCGTCCAGAAAGAGGACAGCCTCCTCCTCGACCAATTCAAAGCAGGGAACGAGGTGTTTGGCAAATCCGGCTCGACCTTCTCCGTCTGCCTGGTGGATCTCACGGATGGGGTTCTGATTGTGGGAAACCTAGGCGACTCGCACGCTCTGCTCGCAGAGCATCATCCCAATGGCTGGGAGGTGGTGAGTACCCTTTATCTTCTTGTCAGACGGTGCTAATGCCATGGTAGAAACGCATCACGAAAGCACACAAACCGGGCTCCGATGCTGAAAAGGAGCGTATCAAGGAGGCAGGGGGGGTGGTGAATCGGGAGCTCGGGTCCCCGCGAATAGGTATTCTTCATTCTCAGTGTATCATTGCCAGTCAATTGCTAATTAGCAGGCGCCCTGAACATGTCCCGCGCGCTCGGGGACCTCCAGTACAAAGCGCCGCTAATCAACGCGGATGAGCCCTTCTCGCTCGAGCAGGAGATTGCCGGTTTCAACCCGGACAAGGAACAGGGGGATCTACTGTCTAACCGACCGGCGATCTCGCGGATTGAACTCCAGGAGGACAGAAAGTACATCGTTATTCTTACGACGGATGGGGTGACGGATGAAATGGAGGATCGGAGGATCCTTGATCGGGTGGTAGCGCATTGGAATTATGGGACGCGGGCCGAGGGCGTAGCGGGCAAGATCACGACGGAGGCGACGGGGGGTCCGATGAGTGATAATGCGACTTGTGTATGTGCTTTTATTTATGGGAGGCAGCATGATTCAACTTAGCATGGCATCGCATAGCATAGCATCCGATGTTCAGCAGCCCCTAGACTATGAACATGGGATATGGATATACCCCGGCTAATTACTGCACTTCTTGTCTTGTTACCATCTATAAATCACTTGATACGCCTAAATATGCGAGGATCATATGTTTGATATCAGCTCCACTTTCGAGACCAAAATGACATCACACCAGAACCGGAACGAACGTCATTCTTTATCTGATAAACAAGATATTTTATAACCTATTGGATATGAGTCTTGAGAGGTGTGATAATACAGAAGCCCTGATTGCATGATCAATTTGCATGTGATTCTCCTGGTATAATACTTAGCTGCCATCAATCGCCCTCACTTCAACATCATCGATACATACTCAATTAACCTCCTCACTCTGAACCACTGAACCCCACGAAAAACCACCCTGAACCACAAAATGCCCAGCGTCCCAGACCTCATCCCCGAATCCGACCTCAACGACTCCCAAATCCAAACAACTGCCCCAAACTGCCCCGTCACATCGGAACGTCCCCAGCAGCATCCACCGCAGCCTCCATCCCTAACCCAGCCGTCGCGCGCGCCAACGCCGCCATCTCAATCGACAAACCCAATGGCGACGCAGACTACATTGCCAAATACGGCGACTTCGTACGCCCCCCCCCCCCCCCCGCGCCCCTTTCTCCTTCTCTAATGGAATCGAACTGACGAAATAGACCCCACTACAACAACACGTCCTCTTCTGGGACCGCGATCACGACGGCCAGATCTACCCGCTGGACACCTACAACGGCTTCCGGGAGCTAGGCTTCAACATCCTCTTCTCACTGCTGGCGGTGCTGATCATCAATTTGAATTTCTCGTATCCGACGCGGTTAGCGCATTCGGTTATCCCGGATTTGTGGTTTAGGGTTTATGTTGACAGCATATACAAAGCTAAGGTGAGTTTTTTTTCCTCGTCTAGAACAAGGATGGGGCTGACGAGAGTGATGCAGCATGGATCTGATAGCGGGACGTATGATCCTGAAGGACGGTTCATCCCGCAGCATTTCGAGGATATGTTTGCCAAGTATGATCGGGATCAAGACGGGGCGTTGACCCTGGGAGAGCTGTTTGAGATGATGCATGGGAATCGGTGTGCGGTGGATCCGTTTGGGGTAGGTCTTCCTTCTAGTATTTGATTTGGTTGAGGGTAGCTAAGCTTATGGCTGTAGTGGGGTGCTGCGTTCTTTGAATGGGGGACCACATGGCTATTGATTCAGCGTGATGGACGGGTTTACAAGGAGGATTTGAGGGGGTTTATGATGTATGTCATCTGCAAGGAGCGATGGTGATGACGCTGATGCTGACATGCAACAGGGATCGATATTCTGGAAGATCCGTGAAGAGAGGAAGAAGGGGGGTTGGAAGCAGGGTATGGTGTTGGAGGGGATGGTTTTGTGGGTGCAGTCAAGATGTACTGACATCCATAAATATACATATGTCATATGTATAAATGCATCGTGTATACACGCTTTGCCTCTTTCGTCCGGGCAGATTAGTCTGTTGGTTTGAGATGGCCTTGGATTGCCCATGTTCCCGTGGATCACAACCCCGTACCAACACAGTCTTCAATGTCTTGACATCGACTGCAGCCACCCGTCTGTATTGCATGTTGATCTGGACGTCGTGCTGGGAGCTGCTAGGCAGACTTGACCACGCAGGCCGTTGCTTGGGACTATACCACCCACGGGTTACTGACACACCTCGATCTCGTCGCAATCAACCGTCCCACCAGTGTGCGGAGCATGAGCCCGTTGCCGCTGTCACCGGTCCCCGTGTACGTATGCTGTTTATCCCTCGTTCTTCCCGACCAACGCCATGTAGCTCCGGGAGTTGAATCCGGTGGCACCGGCAGTGATATTTAGATCTACTGAATACTCAGTTCGTCGCCAGGCGTAGAGCATTGGGTGGTTGAAATAGTGTTGGCGTGAGGTTGTTCCTGGGAATTGATATACATGGACATGGTATTGGAGGTATCACCATGACGTAAGTTCTTGGCAATCAGATAAGGTAGACATCTCCGATTATAGAACTGCATAGTAGTAAGGGTAATAGATGTGATTTCACTATGACATTCTGCAGACTCAATTGCAGTTCATGATTCAGGTTACTTTCGGGTCAGCCTTGTTTTCGGTTGCGTTCCGAATAGAGAAACTAGGCTCCGCGTCAGCGTCCATGGCTTTCTCAAAGCTGGTCGTACCGAATGCTAATGAAGCTGTTCCCTGTTAATGCAGGGAAGTACACGGAGTTTCTCGGTATATCGTTGGAATCAAATTGTGCCTCTGATGTAGTGATTTCCTTCGGCTTGGACTATGTTTGGGATGAATTGCCCATTTTGCAATTAAAAATAAGCTCATCTATTAAGGATGACGTGCATTCGGCATTGCATATCCCGGCACCTCTAAGCCGGAAGTCAACGGCCCAGTTCTGCAGACGCTGTAGCCCAAACAAGCGTCATGACGCAGTACGACAGCAAGTTTAATAGCTGTGACCCCACTTGGTCGGTTCTTTCCAAGCTTGAATCAGTATTGATTGATAAGTCCACAGGGCTAGATTCATAGTCGTACGTAACATGACAATGCTGCTACCAGCTCGAGACCGCGGCTATAAAAGCAGTCAATTGCCCGGTGAACCGTTATCTATGAACCGTAAACCAACAGACCCCAAGACATCAAGATGAAGTCCCTCATCTGGGTACTTGCCGGCTCTGCCGTAGCCGTCCCACTTGCGTCCGACCCAGGAACAAAGGTTATTAGCATCCCCGCCATCGAGACTCAACCGCCCCGTGGGAACGAGCCCGGTGCGGCCCCTCCGCTGGTCAACAGTGCCACGACTGGCGTCACCACCCACGGTGCCTACTCTGGCACCCCTACCACCACCGGGGCTGAGCAGTATCCCTCCACACTGGCGGCCACCATTCCCATCCAGCCCAACCCAACCGCCACGTACTACAATCCCAATGGCAAGCTGACCGAGCCCATGCCCATGCCATACATGCCCGCCGGCGGTGTGGGAACGAACGGTACCGTCCCCGTGTACATGGTGCAGAGCGACTACGACTATCAGTCCGTCGCCTTGGGCGTGCACCAGGAATACATCGAGTTGGACCTTTTCCACTATGGTCTCGAAGTCTTCAGCGAGCAGGACTTTCTCGATGCCGGTCTCACTGTCGAGGACCGCCGCCTGATCGAATACATGGCCATACAAGAGGCCGGTCACGCCACCCTGCTAAGCAATATGCTGGGCGAGTCCGCCCCACGCCAATGCACGTACAACTATCCATTCAAGACGGTTCGCGAATTCATCGACTTCAACGTCAAGCTCACCCGCTGGGGCGAGTCCGGCACCTGGGGCTGGCTGAGCCATCTCAACTCCAAGGAGGTCGCGACCATGGTCGTCGAAGCGGAAGCCATCGAGGCCCGGCAGCAGGCTATCTTCCGCCAGCTTCTTGGTCTCCAACCCATGCCCATATGGTTCGCTGCTGGTATCCCGCAATCCTGGCACTGGACCCTGCTGGCGCAGTACATTTCGTCCTGCCCAGCGAACAACACTCGGCTGGTCTGGCAGAACTTCCCCAACTTGCACGTGGTCAACCAGGCCAACCCCAACCGCATCAATGCCAATGCTACCGAGGCATGGGAAGTTGTCGGCAACCGTACTGGTGATCCGAGCAACTCGACAATCCCAGCGGCCCAGTCCTGCGTCCACAACAATGTCACGGGATATAACTGCGGACCCGCCGTTAGTCGCGACAAGTACGATCCGCTCACATTCCCCGGACGCAAAGTCGAGCTTGCCTGGGATGAGCCAGGTCGTGCGGTGGGGCCGAACAACAGCTACGTCACATCCACGACGGCGGGCCAGCCCTCGTTCGTTGCTTGGTTGTCGCAGCTGAACTTGACCTATACCGAGTTGACGGTAACAGGACAGAATCGGGGATATACCTATCAGCCGGCGAGTGAAGTATTTGAGACGGATCCAGCCCTGAACGGCACGGCTTTTATTGCGCTCACGGACACGAATATGTTTGTCACACCGTACAACCTGACCATGTTGAATCCACATATCCGTGCTCTGGGATTGTACCAGGCGGGTTGATGTTATTCTGTAATATAGTGGACTTTGTCATCTGTTTGCAGTCGCAGAACTTTAATGTCAGTCGTATGAAATTTAACTTGATCAAATGAGTAGCCAGTCCCCTAATTGTCCTATACCTAGTACCCAATTCGAGGGCCTGTTCTCGTTGCACTTTTGAGTCTGCCAGTATGACTGCAGAATCTTCCCAGCGTTGACGGTGTTCAAGCACAGGGTGACCGTCCAGAACCTCTCCAAAGCTCGGGTGACAAAGTCGCGTTCGATCGAGGAGCGACACTCAAGACCAGCAACGAAAATGGGCCACAGGATGCACTTGAACAATGTGGTGTCCTCTTTGAGTGCTTCGATGGTGGCAAAGAGGTTTTGCACTACCTCTTCTTGAGAATTGTCTTGATCAAGAAGCATATCTAGGACTCTCTGCCCGTAGATGACAGCACCCAGTTTATAGCACTCGGCAAGAGTCGCAAGATCGTGGGTAGCATGCCTCGTGGATTGAGGGAGATTTGCAGCCCAAGAATGGGTATCAAAGCTGCGGACGGATTCCATCATGAATGAAATGTTGCGGATACAGGTGTCAGACACTTGTCCGGCACTGGCAAGATCTCGTTGGAGAGAGAAAAGCTGAACCGCGTTGAGAAGCTGCTCCGGACAGCCGAGGAATGACTGTTCGACTGTATCTGGACCCATTTCTACTTCATCCGCAGCAGGAAATTGCGATAGTAGATTCGGCCGTACAAAGGTCCCACCCAGCGTCTCGATTCTAGTTGGTGTTAGCATCAGAAAGGTTCAGAGCAGAGTGTACATACAGGTAAATCTGTTTAGTGATAAAGCTCCGTATTTCCTGCACTGTCCGGCCGGGATCGTTGACTTGTGACAACGACTTGCTCAAAGACAAGAGAGTCTTTGCGCCTTCCAGGTGGGCATTCCACCGATCGTTCCCTGACTCTACCAGATCGAGGAAGATGAGAAGGAAAATGCTCGCAATAGTTGAATCTGTTCTGCAAGACTCTGGATCACCGACAATTTGCGACAGGGCTTGTATCGCCTGATGTTTAAAGACAAGTGCATCTTGTTGAGCATTATCCATCCAAGGGATCGGTGCTTCGGTGCCATTAAAGGTCCGACCTTCATTTGCTCTGTGCCTTGCTGCGAGAGCAAGAACCGCACTGAGCAGGTGTGAATCCTTCACGGCAAGTGAGATAAGAGTCCTGAATGGATTGTGGTCACTGTCATAGACAATGAAGAGCTTGCATATACGATCATCATCTTCTCATTGTCAGCTTAGTCTTTTGGCCAGCTGGTTCACTTACAATAGTCGAGATAATACTTCGACACTCGGTCCAAGCTTGAAACGTATACGTCCCCTAAGCCGGCAGGCAAGTCTCGTTGACCTGGGCGGTAAGTGACAACGCAACAGAGATAACGGACAGATATTACCTTCACGTCTTAACTTGATCAAGCCTTGCTCACCCCCTGCAGGACTATCTAAGCGACTGTACGACACACCCTGCATCTTGCCTCGAATGGCGACACCCTTGACCCATCTGATGGGCCGTTTCTGGTGACATTCAAATCCGCCCTTTTCGCATTTTCTGCAGGGAATACTGGATCTGTCGCATTGTATTCGCCGATACCGGCAGGTGTAACATGCTTCAAACTCGACCATGGTGGACGACATGCATCAGCCGCGGATTTAGCAAAAAAGTTTTATTCTTCATCCCATAATCATCTTCTTCTTGACGAGTTCGACTCAGACACATCCATGCCTAATAGATAATGATAGTCTACCATATGGTGGAGAAATTGAGATGGGCAGAGTATGGACGTGGTTTCATGGATTTGCAAGACGGAGGATGCACGTGCCAAGATGACGGGGGTTCTGGACCTATCACGTGCTTATCTCCTACCTTATCTGCAAGCATTTCCTAATCAGGAAGCCCAGTTCTATCATGGCCAACATCAAATGCAATCTATAAAAAAGGCTACTTCTTATCCTTCAGTTCCCCCTCTCCTTCACTGTCTTCGCTATGCCCATCCCAACCTCCGTCCCCAGCTTCTCAAACCCCTCAACCACCCCTCCCGATCCCCGCGCCCATCTCCTGACTCATCTTAAACTTCCCCTGCAACCGCTCAATCCTCACCTCCACCCCGATAATGTTCTTCTTAAGAAGCTCCACATACGGCTCCGGCGCATTGCTCACCTCCCACGGGCCTGGCCTCTCACCCCCAGTATACCCCATAATCGCGGTCTCCGCATGCCGCGATAAATCATTCACCTGGCGCGACAGGAACGCACCCGTCTCCTCGGCCTTGGAGTCGCAGTACACCCTGATCTTGCCGTAGGCCTGCACGGCGGAGTAGTTCCAGGTGGGCACGACCTTGCCTGTGGCGGGTTTTGTGTCTTTGTAGAATTTGGGGTGACGTAGTGGTGGTGTGGGCCGTTGAAGAGGATGAGGACTTCGTCGGGGAGTTCGAGGGTTGTAGATTGGGTTTGGGATTGGTGCTGGGCCAGAGCTTCCATTAGGGCTTTTGCTTGCGGGTTTTGTTTGGCGATGTGCCCGCGGAGAGTCCCTGGGGCGGGATCGGAATCGGCATTGTCGGTGGGAGAGTCTGGAATGTCGAGGACGAAGGGGATGTGGCTCGATTGCAGGAGGGGGTACTTGAGGGATTTGGTGGCGGTTGTGAGGATCCCGAGGGGATTGTCGCGGATGAATTGTTGGAGGAGGGGGATGTGTGTTTCGGCGTGGACGGCGCGGAGATACATCGTGGTCTGTAGTTGGATGGCTATTGTCAGTTCGTTGCAGGAGACGGGGTTATATATCCTCGATTGTCTGATCGATGAGTAGAGCAATGCGCGGGATATCGATGGTATTCGATTGGCTCATGACGCCGAGTCAGATTGTGTCGGCACAGGGCGTACGCCCTCGGAACTGCTAGGAGTCGTAACTGTCACAGCAGAAGACATTACAAACGGCCGATTTAGAGGGGGAATGTCTGCACCATGATTGGTCCAACCAGATTCATCTCAAAAAAGCAGGTGGCCAATAGCAGAGATGGATCTCCGGTCTATTCCGTTTCCAGAAGTTGACAGGAGTGGGGGCATTTCCTACGGCCAATAGGCTCACAGTCGTTTCAATCAATCATTGAAAATCGTCAGCCACTTCCATTCTAGGAAATTCTGGGGAGTGGAGCTTGCTGAATTGCCACTACGTACTATCAAATGTGCTCTGTACCATACATCTTATAAATATGAGTAAACCACATCCTTTATGAGCATCTTAATCTTCTTACCATACTCACACCAGCAAAATGCCTCTTTCACAAGACAGCCACCCTGCCACAAAGGCACTCCATGCCGACGATCGACTCAACTTGGTGACAGACGTCGCACCTCCAATCCATCTATCGACCACATTTCGATACTCCAATGACCCCGACCAATTGATTCCGTCTGAGGATCCCATCGTAAGCCCCTCAAAAACCCACTACAGGATTCAACTAACAATTCCAGGCCGAATTCGACGGCAAGAACTACGTCTACTCCCGGGAGTTCGCACCAAACGCAACCCGCTTTGAGGCAATTCTCTCCACCTTACTTGGTAGCCACGCCGTCAGCTACGCCACGGGATTAGCTGCACTACACGCAGCCCTAGTCCTGCTGAACCCGCGGCGCATCTCCGTCGGCGAAGGCTACCACGGCAGCCACGAAGTCATCGGCGTGCTCACCCGTCTCACAGGACTCAAGAAGCTCCCGCTGGACTGTGCCGCGGAAGACCTGCAAGAAGGGGATGTGATCCTCCTCGAGACACCGGTCAACCCACTCGGCACCGCATTTAGCATCGAAGCGTACGCGCAAAAGGCTCACTCGCGCGGAGCCTACCTCATCGTCGACAGCACCTTTGCTCCGCCAGGTCTGCAGGATCCTTTTCTCTGGGGTGCGGATATCGTGCTGCACTCCGGCTCCAAGTATTTCGGCGGCCATAGCGATATGCTCTGCGGTGTGCTGGGTATCAAGCGTGCAGAGTGGCATCGTCAGCTGCTGGAGGATCGGGTGGCGCTTGGCCATGTCATGGGAAACTTGGAGAGTTGGCTCGGAGTGCGTAGTCTGCGTACGCTGGAGGTTAGGGTGCAGAGAGCGAGTCAGAACTCAGCCAAGTTGATTTCTTGGCTGAATGGCGCGTTGACGGCTGCGTCGCCGGTGCCGGGGAGTGAGGAGGAGACTGTGCAAAAGGTGCTGGTGAAGATATATCATGCCAGTTTGCAGGATGAGGAGTGGTTGAAGAAGCAGATGCCGAATGGGTTTGGGCCTGTGTTTGCGATTGTCATGAGGGATGAGAAGCTTGCAAAGACACTGCCCAGCAAGCTCGCCTTCTTCCAGCATGCCACAAGTCTGGGGGTGTTGAGTCGTTGATTGAGTGGCGGGCGTTGTCGGATTCCAGAGTGGATCGGAAGTTGCTGAGGATCAGTGTTGGGTTGGAGGATTGGCAGGATCTGAAGATGGATTTGTTGTCTGCTTTCAAGGCTCTTGTTGAGGTTTAGCGGTGTGTGGATTTCGTGAATTTGTTGTTAATGGGTTCTCTCTTATTCAGTATTCATAGACTCCATTCACCCACTGAGTCAGTTTCACTTGAGAATCTGCATTGTTACAAAGAACTTCATTCATCCTTTGAAACAAAGATTTACAAAAGGGTACTCCTTTGTTAGAGAGCTTTAGCCTCATCTATAATATTAGCTGTCCTCCTGTGTCCCAATCCTACAAACAGTAACCTCTGCATCTCAAATGAAGTACCCCACGCACATCATCGACCCCAACGGGGACGTGACCATAAAACTCCTGAACCCAAATGCTCCGTTTGCTGTATCTGAAGAATGGGACTATGGAGAGAACGGCGAATTACCCTCGTGGTTCGGATCAAGACAGTGGAATCCGTTGAACAACGAACAAGCAGTCAACTCGCTCCTTGACCTCACCATCGTTGATCAGAACCACCAGGATGAACCGTCAAAATCCGCAGCATCGGAGACTCATGTTTCCCTACTCGCGGAAACCAGTCTGACGAGAGTGCCAACTCGACGACAACGTCATCGTCCGCGGAGAAATGAGCGAAAGCGAATGTATTCTGACGGAATACGCACGTATGTCATACTTCCCTGGACACGAGTGCATGCTAAGTGGTCAGGGAAACCCGCATTCAACGACGAATACAGCTACCAAGTCTCCTCACGACACCTGATACTCGCGTCTCCATTCTTCCGCGCAGCACTGACAAAAGGGTGGAAGGAGGCCCACACCCTAGGCACACATGGCTCTGTCACATTCACCGTCTACGACTGGGACGATCAGGCGCTGTTTATTTTCCTGAATGTTATACACGGACAACACCGCGATTTGCCCTGGAAAGTAGGGCTAGAGCTCTTGGCGAAGATCACCGTCATCGCCGACTATTATCAGTGTATAGATGCCATTCAGTTCATGGCGCTGTCATGGTATGCCTTTTTGAAACCGACGTGCTCCGATCTTGTACGGCCGAGAGATATTGTCCTGTGGTTGTGGGTTTCGTGGGTGTTGCGCCTTCCAGAGCAGTTTCGGAAGGTTGGCGCAATGGCTATGGAGCAGTTGGACGAGCGGATGGATTCGTTGGGACTGCCTATTCCAAGGAGAATTCTAGGTGAGTTTTACGGATTTGGGTCATTTGCAATAGCTGATGGAGTTAGACGCTGTCAATCATCAAGAAGGGTTCCCTAGGAGCCTTGAGGAGGGAAATTGTGTACTTTTTTGGTGGCTTTACCGGGGGTGGACGCCAGTTGATAGACTGGGCTGTGATTGAGTACAGAGATAAAAGACATCAGTACATGTTTGTACAAAGTTTGATATCTGGTGGCCAGCAGAAATAGATCAGTAGTCGCCTAAGTAGGCATCGTTATGCCAAGTGAGCTTCTAGTGCTTACACAATAGCCAAGATCAAACTGACTGGCACAGGCACTGCATAACAGTAACCGGTAGAAGTTGACTAAACCGGAGACTCATTTTATCAAATGATGATCGACCGTCTCTCCCCCTCTCTGCAATGACACGGTAGTATCACCATACCTGCATATCATGCTAGGCCTCCTCCCTGCAGATAGATGCGGGGAATCCTCATGCGGTATATAATCCGCTTCCTACTCGCAGATAATTGACTCTTCAATGTTCAAGTAACATATCACAATGTTCACAACCAAATCCCTCCTATCTACCGTAGTACCGATAATGATCCCCCTCTCCCTGGGGTCAGCCTCCTCCCCCAATCTCCTCCCTACACCCCCAATGGGCTTCAACAACTGGGCCCGCTTCATGTGCGACCTCAACGAGACGCTCTTCCTCGAAACCGCCTCCGCAATGGTCTCAACCGGCCTTCTAGAAGCAGGCTACAACCGCCTAAACCTAGACGACTGCTGGATGGCCTACGACCGCGCCCCGGACTCCTCCCTCGAATGGAACACGACTAAATTTCCCCACGGCATCCCCTGGCTCGCCCACCACCTCAACACCCAAGGCTTCCACCTAGGCATCTACCAGGACGCAGGAAACCTCACCTGCGGCGGGTACCCGGGTTCCTTCGGGTACGAGGCCCTCGACGCCCACACCTTCGCAGCCTGGGGAATCGACTACCTAAAGCTAGACGGGTGCAACGTTTTCCCTCGGCACTCCCGCACCCTAGAGCAAGAATACAAAGCCCGCTACGCACACTGGCACGCCGTCCTAAAGGAGATGCACCCCCCGCTCATCTTCTCCGAAAGCGCCCCGGCGTACTTTGCCGACCCCACCAGTTTGACCTCCTGGTACGAGGTCATGGACTGGGTTCCTGGGTTCGGGGAACTGGCGCGCCACTCGACTGATATCCTCGTTTATGTCGGGGAAGGCAGCGCCTGGGACAGTATCATGGTGAACTATCACTATAACACGCTGCTGGCGCGGTACCAGCGGCCTGGGTACTTTAATGATCCGGACTTTTTGATTCCGGATCACCCTGGTTTGACGCTTGAGGAGAAGCGCTCGCAGTTTGCGCTGTGGGCGTCGTTTTCGGCGCCGCTGATTGTTAGTGCGCATATTCCGGGGCTGTCGGGGGAGGAGTTGGCGATTTTGAGGAACGAGGAGTTGATCAGGGTTGATCAGGATCCGTTGGCGTTGCAGGCGACGTTGGCAAGTCGGGGGGAGGAGGTTGATGTGTTGACGAGGAGTTTGGAGGGCGGTGATAGATTGCTTACGGTGTTGAATCGGGGGGATGGAGAGGCGGTGGTTAGAGTGCCGGTTGAGTGGATGGGGCTGCAGAGGGGCTGTGAGCATGTGGCTAAGAGCCTGTGGGACGGGGAGGTGCAGGTGCTGGAGGAGGAGATAGTGATCAGGCTGAACTCGCATGCTACGCAGGTGTACCTGATTGCTTTGCCAGAGGAATGCTCCATTGTCATTCCTACGGGGATTGTGTTCAATACGGCATCGGGGAACTGTCTCACCGATGTCGACGGCGAGAGGGTCGGCTTCGAGGCTTGCAAAGGGTCGGAGACGCAGATTTGGCAGGTCAGTGAGTTGGGAAGTCTACATCCGCTGTCGACAACGTCGCATTGCTTGACTGCAGGGAGTCAATTATCTGTCCAGTTGTGCACTGGACACCAAGACCAGAAGTGGACTTATGACATAACCGGCAATCTCAAGAATGAACACACCAAGATGTGCTTGACGGAGGGCAGAGAGATATCTGAATGCGGGTTTGAACGAGATAGCCAGGTATTCGGTCTGCCGAGTGGTGTAGACATCAAGTCCAGTTAGACAGATCTCAATAGGATAGTATCCGCCCGTGTTCGCGACTTCCTATTTGTATGGAATCTTTCAAGATTGGATCCCTTGATGGGTATCCCCTGTCACAACTGTACCGTCTGTATTCATCTTATATTTTGAAAGGATGACAAGCCTCCGATAAGTTGTCGTCGAAGAACCATAGATCAACAATAACTGACGGAAAACCAGAAACGAGAAGTACTATGCTTGTGCAGAATCATAACTCTTTTTCGGGTCAAAGGTCGGCCGTTGTCGGAAGAGATTGAACAGAGGAATGAATAGTCTGGGTTGAGCATCGCTGGTCTCCATTCCTTCAGTCTGCACCTGCTTGTTGAACCATGATCGAAGATCGTCCCAACTTATCCACCGCCATTCGTCACACTTCTCGGGCTCCAATATCTGAAACCACGAATTAGTAAGGAGACATCGTGGACAAGACCGGATGGTCCAACTCACCTGGGGCTGTGCGTTGTCTTCCTTGACCGTAGCACCGACATAGACAGTAATATAGTGCTTTCCTTCGGCCTTCATGACATCGTTCGTAGCAGTTAGGAAACGTACGTCATGAATCGAGAGGCCTGTCTCTTCGAGAACTTCCCGTACTGCGCAGGCTTCGAAAGATTCGCCGAATTCTAGATGGCCTCCGGGGAATGCCCAGGTACCTAGCCCACTGTCAGAACCCGCTCAAGATACAGAGAATAGTGGAAGACAGAAATACCGGCACCATGGCTTCCCTTCCTCTTGCCCAGAACGATCTTCCCTTCATTGTTCAGGACCACGACTCCAACTCCTACTCTTGGATTCATTATGAGCAGTCTGCAGCAAATTAGTGTAATGGACTTAACGATGTTTTGAGCGCAGGTGTGCCGTTTATAAGAACTGTCTGTAACACAGCCCTACACAGCCTTACACAGCCTTCGGGTGAGTCATGCGCGTAAACGCTGGGAGGTAAGGCTCACCTAATTCTCAGCCGTGGTTGAGAGAACTTAAATTCAGATATAGGTATTGGTGACCGAATCCAATCTCTTTTATATTGCTCAATGAGCTCAATTTTGGACAATGGTGAAGTTGATATGCGTGTGTTGCTGTTGGTGACCTTTGTGAAGACACTTTCCCGTTTTGGAAGGCAGTGCATACAAATCAAACATCTCCAACTTGTCTCCATAACAAAGAACCTCCATTCTTCATCATCTCCTCAGCTCCTCGTCCTTCATCTCAAGCCTTCATCTTATGCATTGCCATCACGGCCATCTGACATGGGTCTGGCTTGACAAACTGCTATACCAATCACAAGCTGAGAATCCGTTATCGCTTGCCCGGCCTGCTGTCGGCCATCTCCCGCACCCCGCTCCCTTCCCTATCGAGCAAGGCACTACATTCCTTATCAAAGCGCCCTGATAACGAGTAATTTCGGAGTCGGACCTTGCATCACCACGTCTGGACATGTGGAGATTGGAGACATCTTCCATATCGGAAGCTTCACCATCATATTTCCTGTCTCGCAGCTGGTGTCCTCAATGACAAGCGCAAGAAGTAGAGGGAGATGCGGGCCATGTTCTCTTCACATATCTATGACGATGGTATCACTCGGGAAATGAAGCGCCATGTGACTTCGATTTGCATGTACTCATTGTGTGCTGCCGCGCCATGGGCCGTGCCACTCCAGATGCAACATGGCTTATCTTCGTGACCCCGCATTGCGGTTGAGTCTGGCTAGAATCAGACGGGCAGTCAAGCTTTGTGGACAAGGCTTAAAAGAGAGGAGATTCATGGAACAGAATTACTATGCTTTTATTGTTGCATCATCCTCCATTGGCGAATTCTGACGAAGATTTTGGGCTCTGCTTGAAGGCGTCACACTCAACATGGCTTCTAAGGAGCAAGCTCAGGGTCATATTGTCAAGACATCCCACGCCGGAGACCATCCGGAGGTAGAAATCGGCCGCCTGGATGAACTTGAGGTTGATCTCGACTCCACCTTGAAGGAGGACCAGGAGTATGACTACGAGTCGGAACACTCCCCTTTTCCTGAAGGTCCGTTGTCGTTTGCGCTATGAATAGTAGATTCTTTACTCATTCGGAAGCTGTATAGTCCGAGCAGTTGTTCCTGAAACTGACGATCCACACATGCCTGTCAGTACTCTCCGGATGTGGATTCTCGGCGTCGTCTTCACCATTCTGGGTTCTGGGATCAATCAATTCTTCTCCCTCCGTTACCCATCTGTACACATCGTCTCGCTTGTTGCGGAGCTGCTTGCCTATCCATGTGGCGTCTTTCTCGCCAAAATACTACCCGTAACGACGATAAACTGCGGATGGTTCGGCTCTTTCGGCATAAATCCAGATCACAGTTTCAATATCAAGGAACATGCCATCATTGTGATCATGAGTAATGTCTCTTTCGGATACGGCAGTGCCGACTCGACCAACATCATTCAAGCCTCAAGCTCTAACTTCTACAACTTTGGTCTCAAAGCGGGCTTCTCGGTGCTCGTTGTAATCTGCGCGCAGCTGTTAGGCTTCGGGATCGCTGGTTTAGCTGCGCCATGGCTCGTGGAGCCCGCGAGCATTATATGGCCAGGGGTACTATCGAACTGCGCAATGCTGGAAACCCTTCATTCTCGCGCCAACTCCGTTGCGAATGGATGGAAGATCTCTCGCTTGCGCTTCTTTCTGTATGTCACTGCTGCCGGTTTCCTGTGGTACTTCTTTCCCGGGCTTATTTTCACCGCCCTTTCCTATTTTACCTGGATCTGTTGGATCGCGCCCAAAAATGTTGTTGTCAATCAGCTTTTCGGCATGCAGACGGGACTGGGCTTGAGTCCCATCACCTTCGATTGGAGCCAGGTAGCGTACAATACGAATCCCCTTCTATCTCCATCCTGGGCAGCCGTCAACGTTTTCGCGGGCTTCGCAATCTTCTTCTGGGGCGTCGTTCCTGCTCTCTACTACACAAACACCTGGTATACTGCTTACCTTCCAATGATGACGGCAGACGTCTACGATCGCACAGGGGCCGTCTACGACACAGCTCGTGTGGTTAGCTCCCAACATACCTTGGATATCGATGCTTACCAGCAGTACTCGCCTCCCTATCTAGGCGCCACATTCGCGTTCGTCTACGGACTCGCTTTCGCGTCGATCACATCCGTTCTTACTCACATTGCAGTCTGGCATAAGAGCGACATCTGGGCTGCAATGAAGGGCAAAAACAAGCTAGACATCCATGCTAGGCTCATGAGATCCTATAGGAAAACTCCTTGGTACTGGTATGCTGCAGTCATCGTGGCGGTGACCGCTATAACCATTGTGCTGGTCGAGGTATACGAAACCAAACTCCCCGTCTACGGCGTGTTCCTGGCTCTCATCATCCCAGCCCTCTACATGGTGCCCTGCGGAATCGTCCAGGGCATCACCAACGTCGACGCAAACCAGCTCAATGTCCTCAGCGAGTTCATCGGCGGCTACATGTTTGAAGGCAAGCCCCTGGCCAATATGCTCTTTAAGATTCTCAGCACGGACGTGGTCGGCCAGGGCGTCTACTTCGCCATGGACATGAAGCTGGGCCACTACCTGAAGATCCCTCCACGACTGCTCTTTGTCGCGCAGGGGACCGCCACTATTCTCGGAGCCCTGACCCAGGCCGGCGTCACCCTCTGGATGCTCGGCAACATTGACGGCATCTGCACCGAGGACCAACCAGACGGCTTCTCCTGCCCCAATGGCCGAACCTTGTACTCATCCTCCGTGATCTGGGGTCTCGTCGGCCCGAGGCGCCTCTACTCCGCCGGCAAGATCTACTCGTCTCTCCTGCACTTCTTCTGGATCGGTGCCCTCGCTCCAGTAGTCACATTCTTCCTGTACAGGTACACCAATCGCAGCATCTTCAAGTCCATGAATTGGCCTCTCATCTTCGTGGGCACATGGAACGTTCCGCCGGGTAAGTGGCTAGACCTCAATGCTGCAGTGCAACCAGCTACTGATGCGTTCTTAAGCAACCGGTATCAACTATTCCAGCTGGGCTCTCGTCAACTTCGCCTTCAACCATGTCATCAAGCGCCGCTTCTTTGCTTGGTGGACGAAATACAACTACGTCCTTGCGGCTGCTCTCGACACAGGCCTTGCCCTTAGCGGCATCGTTATATTTTTCTGCATCTCGTATCCTGGTGCCGTGTTTCCGGACTGGTGGGGGAACACAGTATACCTCAACACGGCGGATGGACAGGGAGTCGCCTGGAAACCAATGCCGGATGTCGGTTACTTTGGTTCACCGAACGGAACTTGGACTTGACGTCACGCCAGTATCGCTCTACAGCGGCGACAAAATCGGCATATATTGTTCATATACGCATGAAGACAAGCACTTGCCTACTCGGCTACGTTATTTCTATTGCAATCGTCGGACGAAGCTTGTTGAGAAATTATTGAATACATCCAGACTACCTCGGAAGTTTCCCATTAAAAACCGAACTAAAACTGCCATATCAAGTAAAGAGGAATAAAACAATGCCGGGAGAAAAATCGCGTTAAGGGACAATCGAAAGCAAGAATCCGGAACCAGTAGCTTGGTAAAGAAAGCAGCGAGCAGACCGGGTTTCCGAGAAGACTTTGCCAAAGTTGGTCGGTTCAGTCAATAGGAGAGTGACCTGCCACTCCTCGAAAAAAATGATACATCATGAAACATTTACTGCACGAGGGGTCAGTGTCTGTACGTCCACAGCGCATAAAGAAACCAGGGAAGCTTACAGAAATCTCGGCCATTCCAAGATCCTCACCACCGGCAGCAGGCTGCTGAACAGCGCCGTTTGTAGCGGCAGGGGCATTGGCATCTGCGGGGCCAGGATTCTCGTTGCTGGCAAAGTAGTCAACCATCTCGGCATCGAGCTCTTCGACGCTCTTCGGCTTAGGACGGTTCGAGCTACGAGCACCACCACGGCGGCCACGGCGGGCGCCACGGCCCGAGTGGTGTTGGCGGCCTTGGCGGCCGTGGCAGGCTTGGGCTGGGATTTGACTTGACTGTTCCAAATTAATAGAAGATCATCAGAAAAACGAAAGAGTAGACAACTTACGCGACACGCTCTGTAAGAGGCTTGGGAGCTGGCACGCTGGGAGCGTGGGAAGCGTCAACCACTACTTCAATCTATGGAAAGTTAGAGACGGTCGGAATGAAAACGAGGACAATGCGCCTCTCACCTTCATGGGTCTTCCATCAACAAGAAGGCCATTCAACTCCTTGGCAGCCTTGGCGGCTGTGTCGGGTTTGCTGAAGACAATCGAAGCAATACCACGGCTGGTGCCGTTCTGGTTGTAAGTAAGCATCACTCGCTTGACGGGACCTGCGGATTTTGAGAAGTATTCCTAATGGACGGAAAGATGATCAGTACTGCAGTCAAGATCAAGTCGCGAAACCTGGTAACGACGGCGGCATGAAACGAAACATCGACAATTGCGCACAACGGTCCCCAAACAGGTAGCACGGAGCATCAGCGAGCACACAGCGTTAGCGTCATGTTCCACCGGGAACCCGAATTTCCACCTCTACGATCATGAAGCGCCAAGACCATTTTGGAATCCATATCGACCTTCGCGGCACAACCCCCTTCAGATAATGGCCGGGCGTTTGATCCCTCCATGGCATGAACCGACCTCAGCAGCCATTCAGAGCAAGAGTGGACGAATACATCTCAGTGCCCTGCCGCGATGCAGATATCAAACGTCCACACCCAAAGGCGACCTGCCATCAACGAAGTGACAGTTCCTTGGCTGAAACCCCAACAAGGAACAGAGAAATTCTGACACAACCCCCAGTTTGCCCACAAGTGAAATAGAGATCATAAGAACAATCTCGGCAAGGCTGCTAGATCCTCAAGATTCACTGCGAGTGCGCCTCCTGCCCTAATAAACTGACGCACTTCACAAATAAATCGCGGTACCCGTCTAGGGTTCTGATTTCATTGCAAAGCCTTGCCTGCTACTGCTGTTTGCTGATGCGCTCGCTGATGCCCCCTCCATGCAGTGCGAAATCAAACGGGCGGCGAAACCGAAAAGTTTCGCCAGGGAAGGTATTTCAAAGCTCCGAGCACAGTCTGCAGCGTAGTGATGGAAGCGTATTGCTGATAATGCAAATTCGCCACTCAAACTAACACGCTTTTCGCAAGACTCCGGCAAAACTCAACCTCGACCGTCACGTAGCAGCAGTTTATAAAAGGCTCGTAGATAGAAGACGGGAAGGAGTTGGTGCCTGTGCAGCGGACCCAGCAATCACCACGAGGTTGACGAAGCGACGTGGCGACGGGTCCGAACGCGGATGGAAGCCGTTGACGCCTCGAAGGTCTCGAAAAACAGACATGGCGATAGAAACCCAAGGCGAAGGCCTCTCGATCAACATACCTTGATATTGGCCTCATTCACATCAGAGGGCTTGAAGGAGTTAGCATATCTGCACATTACAAGCTCGGAGCGTGAGTGGAGACTTACCAAGCCGCTGACCATGATCTTGCTCTCTGTTGCGACCGGGTGTCCACCCTGAGCGCCCTTTGCAACAGGTTTGGCGGCCTTTGCATTCTTCTTCACTCCTCCAACTGGAACGGCAGCACTGCCAGGCTTTGAAGCGGCTGGACGACGAGTGCGGCGACGAGCATTTTGACGACGGTTGACGAGGATCTCGTCGAGAGACTTGTCCAGCTTGGCAGACATTGTTGTTGAGCTCGAATGAGAGACCCGAATTGGAGAGTGAGAGGTTCAGGAGATTCACGGAGTTGCGACCGTGACAGATGAAGCACCACCTAGGTGGTTCGAGGCTTTAAAAAAAGGGCAGGAGAATAGGCTCAAAAGCTGTGAATTGTCGCTATTGAGCTTCGAGTATTAATTGCTGATACAATTATTGATGTACGTGATTAAGAAGCAAGACACGTTTGATGGAGGAGGTGATGCAAGACGATGGACGGTTGAGATTGATGGGCGACAGGAAGTTACGCAAGGGGCGGTAGGGAAGGAGGCTGTGTCGGGTTTGGAGCTAGGCCGCATACGGAAGCGGGATGTTGGTGCCTTAGACATCAGGATTTAGCCGTTCCAACTGAAACAGTCATCGCCATTTGCCATTCACTAAATCTCGAGAAGACTTCCTCGACGTCTATGCTAATGCAGCGTTATATTGGCTAAAAGAACATGATGTCTCCAAAACCGTTGGGAGAACCATTATGGGACTCCTCATCAGTGATGCGGAGTTAAACTACCACGATAGATAGAATCATCCTCACGAACAAAATAGAATTGTGTATCCGAGTCAGTTGCTGCCCCTAGGCCCAGCCTTGATACATTGCAATAAGAAAAAAGTCCCTAATGACAAACGCCGAACGCTCGCTCTAGCCCTGTACATAACGCACAACTACATCAATGAAAGAGTACTCCTTGAGTTTGAATCAAGACACTCCCTGGAGCACCAGCCTGAAGTGATCAATCCCTACATAATCAGCTTTTCAGAGCTTCCAATCGACCTCTCATCTGTTCCAGGGCCGCTTCTTGATCTTCCATCTGGTCCTCAATAGCCGGCTCTCCTTCTGCCGGTTCTTCGGCTTTGACGTCTCCGGCCTGGGAAAGCTTGCCCTGCAAGATCTCCTGTAGGACCTTGTCGACCTCCGCCTCGGCTTCATCTTCTTCTTCTTCATAGAGCTCATTGTTGGGTATCGCATCGTCCACCATCTCTTCAATGATGCCAGCACGCACCAGTTCCGTCGCCAGTTGCCGCATGGTTCCTGTCAATTCAGGCAGCCGGACCAATGTATTGACGTCCTTCATAATCCCAGTCGACTTTTTCAGACTGCCTTGGATCTTACGCATCGAAAACGCCTCGTTCACTTGCATCTGGACACTTTGAAGCTGGGCTCGGCTCGTAGTCAGCCGAGCGGACTGTTTGCGGATCCGAACAAGTTCCCGGGCAAAGGTCTTTGTTTCAGCAGTCGCCTGCTTTGCTTGTGAAGGATTTCGCTGAGCCCTGCGTGACGCATTCACGATGTATTGGCGTGTCTTGCTTTCCAGATTCCTCAACTGGGCAATGTCGCGGTCTAATTGACGGGTGTTGGCACGTATGAGTTGGTTGCATTTCCTCATCTGCAGATCGGAAAGTTACATTAGCACACCTTGGTAGCAAGTAGCCGTCAATAATCGTACTTGCGCTTGAGGATCTGGCCCGAAGAATACTGCCTTAAGAGTCTCCATGATGAAGAGGCTCTCTGTGATGTTATCCTGGATTATCTCCCTGAGATATTCCGTCCTTGAGGACCGAATATATGTGAGTTTATAGAATATAAGCAAGAGTTCGCGACTTCGTGAGCGCCCAAGGCTACGTTATCGCAAAAGGCATCAAGCTATGTTCCGGAACTTGATCGTCACTGTAAGTGGGGTATCGACCCGGCAGGCCGTTCGAACGTAATGCGCAAGGTGAATGCAGATGATAAGATAACAGGTCACCAATATCACGACGCCAAGAATGATATGGTAACTGAACTAATAGGAGTTGTGACTTGTTGAGGATTGTGTATCGGAGTACCCTTGAGCAAGATCGGTGTCACTCTCGTCAACAGACTGAATCCGGCGCCAACTTCGCACGTGATTAGTCAGCAAACCAAGACACTCAAATCAAGCCTCAGGCACACCAAAGACCGCAAACAGAGCAAACAACAGGCGGCTACCATAAGACAGTTCCAGTACTTTCTAGCACCGCTTCTGGAGGGACAAGCTACGCTAACCTCAGCTGGACTCCTTCACCAGCCTTTCTAGCCCCAAGTCTTCCTACCTATTATTGTCTGCTCTATCTTCACCTTGCTCTCTGCTCTAGATCTACACATCTGTTCTTGTCATCTTCCTCGCCGTCTGTTCTTCCTAGTATCCTACCTAACGCGGATCAATATGTCTCAACTCACTCCTGAAGGTACGTTAGCTTGTGGTCATCCCGTCCACCTTCCCCGCCTCGGCTTGTGTTGCTGGTCTTTGCGTCTCAATTGCAGCGCAGACACTTGAGCCTCAGTGCATATGTACCTGCCGCACTCTAAGGAAGCTCAACCTAGCACTTCCTCCTCGAGATGGTAAGCATTGCTGACGAATTCCTGTGCAGTTACATGGGCCCAGCGCTCATCCAGCTCAGACCCTGAGCGCAACTACCTCTACGTCAACATCAAGACTCCCGATGTCGCGAAGTCGGCCGCGGATCTCAAGATCACCGCTACCAATGTCTCATTCACCGGAGAAACCAACAAGGGCGTAAAATACCACGTCTCTCTCGACCTATACGCCGAGATCGACCCCGAAAACAGCAAGGTCAACCACACTGACCGCGAGGTCGAGCTGGTATTGCGGAAGAAGGAGCTTAAGGAGGAGTACTGGCCCCGTCTGGTGAAGGACACACAGAAGCTCCACTTCTTGAAGACTGATTTCGACAAGGTATGACGTTAACGCCCGTGAATATTGGCGGACGAAGGCACCTACTAACAATTGCTAGTGGGTCGACGAGGATGAGCAAGACGAGGCCGGCGACGATGACTACGCAAACAACTTTGGTGGATTTGAGGGACTTGACCAGGGCGGTCTTGGAAACATTGATTTCTCTAAGCTCGGTGCCAACCTTGGCGGAGGTGCGGAGGGTGCTGAGGGCCTCGAAGGTGCCGAGGGCGAAGAATCGGTAAGTCGATCTGATCCGAGCTTTGGCAACCGTACGCATCGCATTTACTAATATCTTATTAGGACGAGGAAATGCCCGAGCTCGAGGGTGACAGCAAGGCCGAGGGAGAGGCCAAGTCCTCTAAGATCCAGGAAGTCTCTTAAAGTATGATGGGAAGGAGCTTGATGATGATCTGTGAAGGCTGAATGCTGAAACACCTATTATGAACAAAATCGCTCTGTCATGAATGGGCTTTACTCACCTTTCGACTATTAAAATGAGGCTGTACGAGTCTTGAGTATACCGTTGGCGACTTGTTGGGGAGGCCTGAGATGCATAATCTGTGGACGATAATGTCTCAGGACATACCGCAAGTCTGAATGATATAATGAGATACGCTTCGCGCTATTGGATTACTCCGCCCGATAAGTTGCGGCTAGTTCTGCCATAGCTATGCTCGAGCGTAAATTCGTCGTAGTATGTTAAAAGTAACACCACTGGCCTTGTGGTGCATCAGACAAGTCATGACGTCCTAGAGCCTCGGAGATACCTCGATTTTCAGGCCACTTGCTGAGGTTGTAAATATCTCGATCATGGTGCCGACGGAAGTTCTTACCAGAAACCACCGAAAGATGGGAATAGAGAGTACCGGACTATCCAGTACGAATATTATGCTTGATAATGCCTCTGGCACGACCGAAAAACAAAAATTGTTCCGAGTTGGTCGAGTCGATGTTTGGTCGACCGCATTCTGGGCATCGAAACTCATTGGCGGAGAGAAGCCTTTCGAAGGTTGTGCCGCCACATTTCTCTGGAAACCCACATCTCTTGAAAATGTGGAGGGACTCGCAACCCAAGATCTTCCAAGTCCACCAACTCTCACGATCGTTGCACACCCTGCATTTGAGGTGTCAACCCACTTCTGTCTATCTGTCAAGACACTTGGATTGACCCTCTTCTTCTCTGTCCTTATAAATATTCGGTCGATTTAGTCGTTCAGCCTTGATTGACTGCGAACGCGGCCGGCGCCACCGCCAAATTCAGCGTGAATTTGTTTCGCTTTTCATAGACTTTTTGCAGATTAGAAAATCGCAAGTACATAGCCAAAATGCCGCCCAAGAAGCCTGAGCCGGCGAAGAAGAAGAAGACCTCGGTCGAGGACAAGGTTCGTGCTGTCGCTGAATGATGAATGGTTTTGGATTTGATTTACTGACTCTCTTCTTGGGCAGACCTTTGGTATGAAAAACGTATGTTACGGATTATCGTTGACGATATCATCCCCTTATTATTGAAAACCGCGCTGACCTAATATTCTCACAGAAAAAAGGTGGTTCCGCAAAGAGGCAGATTGCACAGCTCCAAGCCCAGGCAGCACACAACAAGACCGCCGAGGCCAAGAAGAAGGAAGCTGAAAAGGCCCGTCGTGAAGCCGAGAAGAAGGCCGCCGAGGCCGCAAAGAAGGAAGCCCTAGAATTGTTCAAGCCCGTGCAGGTTCAGAAGGTTCCATTCGGTGTCGACCCGAAGACCGTCTTGTGTGTCTTTTACAAGCAGGGCAACTGTGAAAAGGGAAAGAAGTGCAAGTTCAGTCACGATCTGAACGTTGAGCGGAAAGCGGCCAAGAAGGATCTTTACACCGATTCGCGAGATGCGAAGACCGAGGAGGAGGAGGCGAAGAAGGGCGACACGATGGACCAGTGGGACGAAGAGAAACTTCGCAAAGTTGTTCTCAGCAAGCACGGCAACCCTCGGACGACTACCGAGAAGGTTTGCAAGTACTTCATTGAGGCGGTCGAGAACCAGAAGTACGGTTGGTTCTGGGTTTGTCCTAATGGAGGCGACAAGTGCATGTACAAACACAGCTTGCCACCTGGGTATGTTTCAGTACAGGATTTCGAGCATGGTGACCCAAGGCTAACATGGTTATCTAGCTTCGTGTTGAAGACAAAGGAGCAGAGAGCTGCTGAGAAGGCTATGATGGACAAGTCCCCATTGAACACTCTAACCCTGGAGGACTGGCTTGAGTCAGAACGTCACAAGCTCACCGGCAACTTGACACCGGTGACACCCGAGACTTTCGCCAAGTGGAAGAAGGAGCGTCTGGATAAGAAGGCTGCAGAGGAACAGGCCCGCAAGGCCAAGGAGGCCACAGGTCGTGCTCTGTTCGAGAGCGGCAACTGGCGTGCGGAGGAGGAGAGCGAGGACGAGGACGAAGACGACGAAACCTGGAACCTGGAAGCCCTGCGGAGGGAGACCGAAAAGCTACGGGAGAGGAAAGAAGAGGAACGTCTTGCCCGACTGGCTGGTATTTCCGTCACGCCATCTTCGAACGACGAGACCGTTGCCCAAGAGGGCGAAGGCTGAGTTGATGCGACTCACCCAAGATTCTAACAACTTGGGCTTTCGAATTCGGGCATGGCACCTCCCACACTGGAACCGGCGTTCCAGGCGGATGTCCGGGCCCGTGATGGTGATCGTGTTGATAACCAGGACTGGGATATCTGCCGGGTGGGCATTAACGCTTTGTCCTCTGTCGTTTCCACATATGCTCTTGTGCAGCCACAGGATTTTGGGACCGATGTCCCAATGCGTGTATGGAAGGGCAGAGGCAGAAGGCGACACATGGTCGACGCAATCATGTGTGACGTGGATGCAGAAAACAGAGGCTGGCATTCTGTGTGCCGTTTTTGTACGTAGAAAATGATTTTGACTAGATTTAGCGCTACATCTCAATGCTTTGCATCAACCTAAAACGGGGTTCCATCAGTCAAGGTAATGGAGTCCCAGCGACTTGCTACGATTGTAGAACGATTCTTCTGTATTGATTCCAAACATCTACAACGACGCCTTCTGCCGCGCCAACCCATTCTCAAACATCAACTGCACAACATCCTGCGCAACTCCCCAAGATATCTCGAATCCCCGTCCCCCGCTCCATAGGCATGCACAATGGAGCGATCACCACCCACTCTCTCCGCCTCAATCCTCATTCCACCTTCCCTCGCCGGCCTCCGACCGACAATGTCACGGATGACATCGAACTGACCCCCACTCTCCGTAGTAAATGGGAACCATTTCGCCGCATTGGAGAGAAGCTGCTTCCTCGTCTCAAGCGAGGGCGTCGGATTCCAGTCGTGCGGTTGCTTGGTACCACCGATGATCGTCCCACCGCTCAAAGGCCGGGGAATGCAGAACGACCAAGTGCCGTCTGAGTTTTGGCGGGTGATGGTTACAGAGCAGGGGTTGCGGACGAGACACGTTTGCCCTGGTAGCCTTATTAGCAGCTATATCGGAAGCTCGAAGTGTTAGGGCTCAGCTCATACCTCGAATAATAAATGATTTAGGATCCCCGAATCCCAGCCCGGAGCAGTTGACGACCGTCCTGACGGTCCCGTTTTCCGTCCCCGGCAGCTCAAATGCCTCCATCGGATCGACGAGCGTATACTCTCTCGTCTGTCCACCGTTGAGGATGAACTTCCGAAGTAGATACGCGCAGTACACTGGCGAGTTGACCACGTAGGTGCGATAGCGCACGCCCCATTTCACCTCGGAGGGAGTCTCATCGGCCGTCAGGCGGCGGAAGCCGTCCAGATGCGCGTACGCGCTCTGGACGTTGGCTTCGTGTAGGTACTCCGGCGGCGGGGACTCGAGGTGTTCCTCGCCGTCGAGCAGTTGGACGCCTGATGACGGGTCCTCCGTTGCGAGTTGTTTGAAGTACTCATATGTGCGCCGTGCTTGGCTGTTTTCGTGTGAGGCTTGCGGCGAGGATCCTGGGACGGGGCGGTAGTGCGCGCCGGCCCAGGGGGAGGCGTAATTGAGTGAGGTGGTGTTGGGGAAGTCTCTGGCGACGATGAGGATGTTTTGAGAAGGGTGCAGGTGTTGTTGGATGTGAAGGGCTGTGGTGAGGCCGATTACGCCCGCGCTGGTATGAGTCAGTGTTACATATTCAAGTCATTGTGGATGTGGATTGGTTTAGATTCAGGAGAAACCGACGTACCCAATGACTACTATGGTTTCCTTGCTCATTTTGCGAGATACAGGTGTACTCGATCCAACGCAAAGGTCGTTCCTTGGTCTTCATGAGACCTCTGGACTGTGATCTTGCATTGTGAGACGGAGATAGATAAGCGGATCCCCACATGTTGGGGTCCCGAACAATTGCCGTTATCAGAAAGTGACGTTTGAGTCTCCGATCGTGGTTCCGCGGTATGAGGTTATTCAATTTTATTGTATTATTCTCCCCTTCTGTCAGAGTCTGTCTACAATTCTATGTATAGAGCAGCAGTTGTGGCTAGACCATGCTTGCTTTTGAATGTCGGAGCTTTTGACATGACAGTTCAACCGTCTCTTTGACCCCGCCAAATCTTATCGCTCTAGTGATTACTAGAAAGCCCCCATGGATCGGATCACAATCACATACGAGCAGAGGCTGGGAGTCTTATCACACCATCCTGGCTGGATATTGATTTTGAAGCTGCATATTTGGTCCTGAGGTCGTCGGGCATCTCCGCAGTACCTAGGAAGTACAGAGCACTTGACCATCACATCACATTGCATCGTAGGGAATGGCCAATTTGGGTATACCTGGTGAGCTCTGAGGTTCAAGGTTTACCTAGTATCTACTATTTGGAAATACTGTTGCAGCTTGTGCTGCCTCTCTAATTGATGCACCATAGAGAGATATACACTTCGGCACACTGCTCAAAGGAATCAGTTCCCGCGATCATGCCGACTTCGTTACTTCCCTAGATCTTCTCCTTTGAGCACTGAGGTAGCTACAGAACTGGGAGACGATCCTTTGGCCATTCGAAGCATCCAGTTATCTTCCTTGCACCTGTTCAATACGCGCCCAGTTGATCACGGGAGGGAGACGACAGGGCCGATATGCGCTGTGATTGGCTGATCCGGGTGATGAGACCTGCAGTGTGAAGAAACGCCTTCTGCATTGCTCCCAGCCAATCAGCGTTCGTTCTGGGGGTCCCTGGCAGCATCATCTTAGGCCCGTCCAGAAGAAGAATTCCTGTTAACATCTGACAATACGCATAATTCGTCCTAACCCCGCCTTGAAATGGTGAAAGTCTTTCACCGGACTGTTTGATCACTGGCTTAGGTTGCTTCTACTGTAGGCGTGCTCTTGACCTGTCTCTCATTGGAAATTAACAACAATACTTATCGTCCCCTGGAGAGAGGTAATGGCAATAATAAAAGACGATCATCATGCCAATGGGATGTCTTCTGTCCGTAAGTTATAGAAATTGGCTATTTTTGATTTAAATTCCATGCTAGCTCCAAACTTTCCCGGCTGCAAAGCATCCTATGATCGTGCTATGCGAAGGTCTCACTACCGCTAGGAGCTGCAACATCTCGCACATTTCTTCCGTCCGACCATGTCCGCTATGAGTTTGATCGACTTTTAATTCCTTTCCACTGCCTTAGTCTATCCTGTTAGCGCTGATTCCTCTCCTCTCCAAATACCATTCGGCTGCCTGTCTGTCCGTCCGCCCTCTCTAGTCTCGTGTCCTGTGTGCTGTGGCTGTACCGCTGTATGGCTGTCAGATATCTCGCTAGTGTGCGTACTGCTTTAGCGCTGGAGAGGTATCAAGTGCAATCAACATGTCACTGGATACACTCACTTTCCCTCATCTATGCTCGTCCGCTAATGAAGTCATGAAATCACTGTCTCCTCCCCACGATACAGACCAAGCGCCATCAATCTCCCTTGGCGCAAGCTGCCATTGCTTGGTGGCTGGTGAGTTCGATCATCGACTAATGTAACTTAGTGCCGCCTTCCAAACGTTTTGTATCTTTTCCCCATGGTCTAACTGATTATCGATGAGGGTCGAGTCGTAAGGAATGTCGAATCACACCCTTTCAGTCGTCGCTCACTTGCTCCATCACCAGAACAGTCTCCGTTGTGGACTCCTCTGAAACCCCTATTTCTTGGTTTCTTGGACTTCCAAATCCCTCCCGGTGCTTCTCTCATGTACTTCCCCCCTCCATATAACGTGGTAGCCCGCCTAGTGCATACGATTCCTTGTCAGTTGCCTGCATCTGCGATACCTTGCGGTTGCTGGCCTTGCATAATCGCAATTCTCGCCTATTTTTGAAAATACTTGACCTTATTTCCTCGTTATAGCTTTTTCCATTTTTCCGTTTCCCTCTTACCCTACTCCCACGGTGGGCCGGACCGTCTTGTCGGTTCTCTTTCTGCTTCTTCCTCTGAGTCCATGTCCCGAGACCGAAGCTTTGTACTAATTCAGCAGAGTGTATCTCGTCATCAAAGCCGCGATAAAGCTGTGATTAGCTGCATAGTACTCTGGTTGGTCATAACCGAACTGTTCTAAATTATCTCTCTGCGAGCAACACCGAAGCTGTGGGAATGCTGTTGAGAATTGTCTATACTGTCGAACAATACCCATTCTGTCACTCCACTTGCGCCAACACTTCCGGAAAACCTGCGATAGAAACATCGAACTCGGATAAGAGAGCTCGGCTCTGGTAGTCGCCGTACAAATACGAGTGGACGGCGAGACAGAGAAGAAAGAGGCGCTGTCTCATTCAGCTCGCACACGGGCAACTCAACCGCAAGTCCCGAAGAATGGTTGAATTGACATGGAACAGAAATCCCCTTCCTGAGACAAAAAGTACAACAATCAAACCAATGGCGCCTCCGATTGCGCCGCCGACACCTCAGTCACAGGCACCAGAAACCACCTTTGAGCCATGTGCGTCGACAGCCTCATTATTCCTCTATGCTCAAGGATCTGTGATCAATTGCCTCCATCATGATACCCTCGCACTCGAGAGACGGTTCGACCATCACAAGGCGGATGTCTCTTTCATATCTGTGGACAATGTCAGCGAACGAGGCTCAGGAAGATTAGTCGCCAGTTATGATACGGGACAGACGACGATTGTGTGGGACCTGTTTACCGGAGCTGAGCTCGCTCGGTTTGCGGCGTTCGATCACCTACGAGTAGCTGCTTGGATGCGTAATGGCAATGTAGCGTTTGGTAAGGAGGACCTTTGCCCTCACGACCGACGAGTATGCATGCTGATGAGCTGGAAGGAAACGGAAAGGGCGATGTCATTCTCTTCGAGCCTTCCACTTCGGAGCATGTTTCGACGAGGACTATCTTTGACCCCATTACAGCTTTGGCGCCGGCCTCTGACTGCCGAACATATGCCATCGGGTATGTAAAAGATCTTCAATTGGATGAGGAGGGTGTAAAGGACGACGGAGTCTTGGAGATGTACGCGGTTGTCATTGACAGTTCAGCTGACACATATCAGCTATCAGAACGGTTCCATTCTGATCGCCACTCTCCATCCCACGTTTACCATCCTACATACCATGTCAACCTCACGGGGTCCGTCACCCATCGTCTCGTTAGCATGGCATGCGTCGTCATCAAAGCAAAAGTCCGATATGCTCGCTACTCTATCCTTCAATGGTGATCTGAGAGTTTGGAGTATTTCAAAGCCTCCGGGCAAAGAGGCTCCGCGCGTTGTCAGAGTTCTCAAGCGATCTGACTCTTCCTCGGCTGAGCCTAAGTGGATGGCATGGTCAAAGAACGGCCGAATCGTGCAGTTTCTCGATGGGTAAGTGTAATCCATCCTAATCACAAGATTGAATCTCTAACCCGCAACAACTTTCAGGGAAACCTGGGCATGGGATGTCAAAACGAAACACGTCACTTACGAACCGATTCCGACGATAGAAAACCCTCGTGGTTTCGCTAACTATGGCCCGACTGCTACTCTTTTCACACTTGGCCCTAACTACACAGTGCAGCAGTACGATTTAGATAACCCGGGAATGGTTGCTAATGTGCAGCATATTCCTGCTGGAGCCCTTACTGCAACTTCTGAAGACCCGAGGGGAGCGCCTCTAGAACCACGAGGCTTGCAGGATCCACCGGATCTCAGAGAAACAGCGCGCATGTACGACGGCCGGCCACCTTTTGACCAGAGCGGAGTAGACACCGTACGGCAGCAGCGTGCAGAGATGAGCAGTCCAGTATCGTCGCGGAGTCACGCCAACTCTGTGAGCTCGAAAGCATCTTCGGGGAAATACAGGACGGTGCCATTTTCACCACCGAGTAGGTCGGGACAGACGGGTACATCGTTCTCGCTAGCTTCAGCAAGTGGAAGAGAGACTCCGCAGCAGTCTGGGGCCTCGTACACGTACGCCTCCTCGGTCTCCATGTCGTCGGTGAAGAGCTCTCGTGCCGGATCCCGACTGCGAAATGAGGTGCAATTTAGCCCAGCCGACCAGCGTATTGATTTGTTTCCATTCACACGTGCGCGCCTCAACGACGTACCGTATAGGAACCATCGCCCCATAGATGAGACACATCTCACGCCAAACGACCTTCGGCGACAGATGCTGAGTGTCGTGTTTGGATGGGATGGGGATATCCAAGACCTGATTAGAGACGAGCGTGAGTTGAGCACCTTCACAACATTGCTCTATTAACATCTCAATTAACCTTACGAGCAGTCCTTCGTCACCCACCCGGCAGTCACAGTGCCATTCTGTTGGCACAATGGCTCGGCCAATCCGACTCTGACGCAACCGCGGCTATGATCAACTCTGGACAGGCGACATTGACCGATTGGATGCTCTTGGCCATGAGCCAGATGAATGGAGAGTCGCAAGCGAACAAGGTCGGCCAAGCCTTTGCGCAAAAGTTGCTAGAGATCGGCGACATACATACATCGGCTACCGTTTTGCTGGGCCTGGGCGATAAAAACGAAGCTATTGAAGTCTATGTCTCTCAAAACTGCTACATGGAAGCTATTCTCATGACTTGTCTGTTGACTCCCACGGACTGGCAGCGCCAGTCATATCTGGTGCGCCGATGGGGTGAACACGTCGTTTCCCATGCTCAGCAGCAGCTGGCAATTCGATGCTTCATGTGTACCGGCGTAGAGCCTTCCGATCCATGGACGTCTCCCGCTGCTCAGCAAGCTGCTTCTTTTGCGGAAATCCTATCGGGAAGATCGCCGATGACATCTCCTGAACCACAGCCTTTGCAGCAACAATCGTCGAATTTTCTTCGGCCGACTATGAATTCACAGCCAAAGGTGCCGCCTAGCACCAGACCGAACGTGAAGACTCCAGCCCTCAAGCTGATCACGTCATTTGATTCTCAGCCCGGCAAGTTCCGATTCCCGGGTCTGAAATCAGACGATAGAACACCAACAAATGCCCCGGGAATTACACCTATCGCCGAGTCGGCAGTAGGAGGGTCTGCTATTTCCCCCGGAGGACTCGGGTCTTACAGGGCGAACAATATTCAAAGTCTGAACAATGCGATGAACGCACGGTCAGGCACGCCTGCGTTCAACAGGAGACGTTTGCCTTCCATTGGAGAAACGCCCGTTGATGTCCATCCACCCACTTTCTTGTCAAGTGGCTTGAATAACTCCGTGGAATATGCCTCGTCGGTGGAAAGCACCAGCCGGCTGCATGATGGAAGTCAAAGTCAGAATGAGGAGGTCCTGTCGTCTTTGTTGCCGTCTGCACGGTACAATCCAGAAAAAGACACGGTCAAGCCGAGTCCGCAAACTGCCGTTCAGGCGAACTCGGATAAATTTGCAACCATCAAGGGTCTTCCCTCCCCAAGCCCTGGTATATTCGAGGCCCTCAGGGAACGTTCCGACAGTCGAAACGGATCCAGAGACCGAAAGCCAGATGGTCTCCAGCTTCACCTGTTCCAGCCCGGTGCATCAGAGAGCGATTTGCTAGGTCCACCTAGCAGTACAATGAGTAATACTCGGAGCCCGGCCTCGACGCTAAACAGTTACAATTCAGCGAAAAGCCCCAGTGTCAGTGGACGGAGCATTGACCAGTACATCAGCAGTCTAGACGAGGCGAATTACCGCTCTCAAAAATTCAGTCGAGGAAGGCGAAACACGGATGATTCGGTCAGCCAAAGCTCAGCACGAAGGATCACTTCAAGGAATACTTCCCAGGAGACCACTCGAGGACGAAACGAGAGAAGATATATCCAGCCAGCTAAACGTTCACCGTCCTCTCCTGTTCCCATGTCCCCGGAGGAGATAGCTCAATACAGCAAGAGCACAGGTACCAAGCACCCTGCCAGCAAATCACGTAATGGCAGCAGAGTGAGGAAGCCACGCTCTCGACACTCATCGGAGCGTCGTCGGCACCGTTCTGCCAGTCGACACGCTGCTAGCCGAACGGCTGCAGACAAGACTGACCCTGCTAATCGAGGGCGTAGCATCGACAGACAAAGCTCCGGGGAGAGATCACCGTCTGCCCCATTACCAGTATCTCAAGCGGAGGATGCCTTGAGGCTGGTCGCTAGCGACAGAGAAAGGTTGCGGAGTCACCAACGCAGTAGCAGTCGACGTCCTGACAAGGGTGGTTCGAGAAGGGATGCGTCTCCCGAGAGCAGACATTCGCGAGGACCGTCTCGTAATCGTCAAGGCCAGGATACGAACATGAACACCAACACCGAACAGCTGACGAGCGGGTTGATGACAAGTGATATTGCTCAGACCGATGCATACTTACAAGAGAGAACCCGCGAAATGGAAGAAGTGCAGATGCAAGCTCGAAATGCGAGCGCTGCAACCTTGCCACCTACAGCACTATCAGAACAGAGGCGAAAGGAGCTCGCAGCTGCCGAACTGGAGGCCCGGCGGCTTTCACTTGCGCGCAACCCCTCAGCCCCAAACATACCGTTTCCTGGAGAGCTGCAGTACAGCCGAAGCCCCCTAGGCAGCCCGCCGCTGTCCAGAACCTCTGCCAACCAGCGTACACCGGCGAGAAGGAGAGCGTCGACCAGCAAGGCCTCGCCAGACTATCCTAGCAGCTCCGATTCTAACTCGTCGAGGTCAGGAGGACCACTTGGTCTGCCAGCAACTCCGAAAGCCATGCGTCACCCGAAGTATCCCAACGGCTACGAAGAGACTGTCTCTCCAGAAAACGTCATCACACTGAGTGACGCCCGGTACCAAGGCGAAGCAGAGAGAATCGGCCGTTCAATGTCCGTTCCGGTGCCGGAGCATCAACCCGGTCCCATGCCCGTCGACCTGCCAACCCATCCGAGGTTCAACCCCCGCCTCCCTCGAAGCAGGTCGACCAGTAGGAGCCGGAACATCGGTCACCGGCGAGAAAGTTCTCGAGAGCTGGGAGGTTCCGGTGGGTATCCGTATGGCTCTTCTCCAGTCACCGTCAGTATCGAGGAGACTATGGAAAATTCCATGGGCCTGAAGGAATTCGAGAATCCTCCGATCTTGCCAGAGCTGCAGCATCTGAACACTCCGCCGCCTCCTCCGCCTCCTGCTCCTCTTGGACCTGTCTCTCCACGCGCATCCTCCGGAACGATAGACATTGCCATAGACAACGAGAACCTGGGCAGATTGCTCCCTCGGGCTATGACAGCGGCGCCGGCAATCAATACGGAAACGCGGCCTACCATCGAGCGTCGGCGCACCTCGTTTGACCATCGGCGGGGCAAGAGCGTCAATGAGAGCTTCACGAACAAGATCCGAAATCTAACGCGCATGCGCAGCAACAGCCGCGGACTAGACAGTTGGACATCTTCCCGCGATTCGGGAATCCCATACGAAAGTGTACAAATGTCGGACGGCCGGATATAGCCCAGTCATTTCTTTGACTTAGCATATCTTGCCTGCTTGACTTCTATACCATGATTTGCTTTATATCTCGTTGGACCTATAATTCTTATGACTGATGACCTTTTTAACCATGCCTCGTTAATTAAACACCACTCCAATTTTCCAATCTGCGATGACTGAGCCTGTTTCCGTATCTCTAGTGATGATTCAATTGTTATACCCTCGCCTCTGTTTCACCTGATAGTTTCCACGATCACGCGGGTCACCTTGCGAGATTCGAGATTCTCTACCTGGTTCATGATGTGCTCTAAAGGATTTTCTGATTTTCTGAGACTGTACTCGCCCGCAAGGGCAAAGGAAAAGTTAGCATCCTACTGTCTTATTCAAGCGAATCTGTTGCATATCCTTCGTGAAATGTAGACCGATCTGTATCTATTCATGTGTAAGCCCAGCAATCTCGGACGGTTGAAGTCCGGCGCGAAAGTAGCCGTAGCATAGCAGGAAAAGAGTAGTAAAATGTAACTCTGCTAATGTGGAGTGATATGGTACATGTTAAGCTCATAATGCGTTGCGGGAGATTCAGTTCCGTCTTCCCCATCCCTTCTTCTCACCCCCCTCAGAGTCACCGGCCATGTTTCTCTCAGCCTCTAGCAAGCGGTCAAATTCAGCCTGAGCCTGTTCGCGCTGTCGCCTCTCACTGTCTGGCGTTGACGAACTCCCACTCCATGCTGAGCCTGGACCACTATCCTGTTCGCGCTGTTGCCTCTCACTGACGGACCGAGTCCACGCCGGACCTAGCCCGCTATCCTGTCCGCCCTGGGAGCCGGAGCTGGAGCTGGCCTGCTGTCTGATCCGGTCCCAGGCGCTTCCCTGCGAGCCACCTCCAGATCGATACTCCGTCGCAACGGGGCTTGCATCGTCGCTTTCGAAGAAGTCCGTGGCCTTGTTCTGATCAACAGTGGTAGCACCACGCATCGACTCCGTCGAAGACGAATCACCGTACAAGCGCCCCAGATTCCGATCTGGCAGATCAGCAGGCCTATCCAACGACGCTGACTGAGCTGACTCCCGCGCAGAGGAAGACGAGTAAGAATCCAAAGACCCATACGCTCCCGCACCCTGGCTATACTCTTGGCTCTCAGTGTATCCCCCTCCCGCACTGGCACCCTGACCCATCCCCGCCTCCACAGGCGGTAAGCCCTGCGCGCGCCGCTCCGCCGCCTCCTTGGCCGCTTTAGTCCTCTCCGCAACCCTCTGGACCCTCCGCCTGCGCACCTCCTCGGGATCCTTGTCTTTCATCTCCGCAAAAAACTGCTTCAGCCTTGGATCGCCCATCGTCTCCTTCAGATCGTGAAACATCCCCCACACACTCGTCATCACCGAACCCGCCGCCACCCAGAAGAACCACCGAAACGATCCCCAAATCATCAACTGTCTGAAATTCGCCGGCTCGATCGTCGAGTACAGCCTCACAGCCGCCAGCACCTGCGCCGGCGTCGGCTTCTGCCCCGGTTTCAAGCCAGGGGCAAGGTGCGCGACGACACCTGAGTTGCGTACACGCCAGTACACGTATGCCGTGCCGATGGCGCCGGAGTAGGGCGCGCCGAGGCGCTGGTGGTAGATGTATTTGCTGCCGTGGTAGACGAAGGCGTCGAGCTCGTCTTGCGTCGGGAGCCGGTTGATCATGACTTTGCAGGATTCGATGCGGTCGCGGATGTGTGCGCTGTTCTTGTGCAGCCAGTTGCGTTGGCCGACGAAGCCGAAGTACAGCGTGAATAAGTCGGGGCGGGAAAGGTATTCGGTCTTGAGCACGAGGGGATACCCGGGTATCGGGATGTGGCCGCTGTTGTATGACTTGGAGCCATTTTGAGATGGCGAGCCGGAGTTCTCGGACTCTGACTGTGGTGATGTGTCGTTGAGTACCATCTTGGATGGTAGAGGGATGGTGGTTGGGCTCCAATTGGTGCTTCAGAAGCTTGGGGATAGCTGTGACGGAGTGTGGAGAAAGTGGTGTCCGTGAGCTTTAGTGGTGTTTTGCAGATTAGTCATCGAGCATTCCTCCGGTATAAAGTTACTCTTATTTCTACAAACAACTGCTACTTGAAAGCATCAACACTGTCATCAACACGTATCATCACTGTGACCTTCTACCAACTAAATCTCTACGAAAGATAGATTGCGAATACGGTAGTAGGTATCTGCTCAGTTAGTCTATCAACATCACCAAGCCACGGAAAAATGACTAACCAGTTGTTGGACCAGGAGAGCCCGAGGATCCCTCCATTTGTAGATTGATGATTCTGGCGGGAGTCAGTGGTGACTGCTGGGCAGCATCTCATGCATCGTTACAAACTTACAAGTGCAGTGGCTTGCCAATATAATCCCTCCCATACTGGGTCGTGATGAGCTTGCCGTCAAGGTAGAACTTGACGGAGATGTTCTTCCCATCGACATCACGAATTTCCGTCTTGATCTTGTGAAAGTTGCCGGGGGAGGGGTAGTTAACATCCAAAGCTTTGACTTCAGACGACGTCTGTAAAAGCGACTGGTCAGCGCGCGTCCGCCACAAAAGCTTCAAGTGCATCTCTCACATTGAAGGTATTGAAACTGATATCCCCGGTTCCTGCTGCTGTCAGCCATACAGAGTCCGAGCAGTTTGTGTCTGGGGGTATAGCAAACCCTTCCATTCGGCAAGATCGATCTCAGGTGGCCACGTATTCGCTCCGTTGAGCCAGAACGCAGGCCAGGTGCCTCTAGCAGTTGGAGCCTGGAACTCAGCCTGGATGTCGAAGCCTGATCCGGCTTTGACGGCGAATGTCCTTGCTGAATGCACCGCACCGGATAGATAGTTTATCTTTCTACCTGACTTGGTAGGCGGCTGGCCGCTAACTGGTTTGGCAACCACAGTCAGGGTGCCTGAGCTGACGGAAATATACTCGTGGTCGGTTGAGCTGCCGACCATACGAGCGGAGCCATTATGATCTGAGCCCCAGGGGTACAGGTAGGCAAAGTATTCTTCCAGAGAAGAGTATGAATTGAAGCACGTAGAGGGGATCAATGTAGTTGCGGCAGAGGCTAGAGGGAGAAGACTCAGAAGGGTTAAGAACTTCATTTTGGCACATTTGAACTATCTTCAGATGAGGAGCGATCATAGTGCTATAATTGTGATTAAGCAGTAGTTCTTTTTATACTGGGCATGGAGTAATTCAGGCATCTCGGAAAAACTTGAAGCAACAACTGAAACAGAATTATCCTTCTGAATGACGATCACCTTCGCCAATACCTTCAATGAGATCATTGTCTCGAGAATCAATTTATTTGAAGAGAGTTTCCCCTCCTCATTCCCCCGGAGTTTTACTGCAACAGAGAGATCGGCCCGAAGGTTACAGCGCTACTACTGCGCACCAACTTTATCACGGAAAGAAAACAATATTAATGATTCATTATCATCAGCTGATATACGGAGTACTCCTTCGACCTCTTGGTTACCATTTCTCCACATATGGGCGAAGATCTAGCTCGAACCCGAATGTCGTGCGCGGCTGGGTGTGCAAATGCCAATACGACTCTGCAATCTATAGTACCAGTCAGTCATTGTCATCAATTCCAAACGAGGAAAAAGCATCTTACAGCGTCTGGGTCAAGTTTAGCGTCTTCATGCTCGAATGTCCACGCCTTCGTTCTGGGGATATCTATGACCCCATCGATAATGACGTGAGAGACGTGGACGCCCTTCGGTCCGAACTCTCGCGCCAGTGATTGCGCCAACGCTCGTAGAGCAAATTTGCCTGTTGCAAAGGCCGCGAAATTCGCAGACCCTTTCACGCTGGCTGTAGCCCCCGTGAAGATTAGAGTTGGTGGATGCTGCAGGCCTTGCGCCTGAAGCAGGAGAGGCAAAGCGCCTTTGGCGAAGTTGAAAGCTCCCTTTCTGTTTTGATTCAGTCTTTGGATGATTTCATCTGTCTTGTGATAAGAAACTCACCCTTGGTTCTCGAACCCCTGGGAGAATTCTTCCTCCGTGAGCTCGAGGAAAGGTTTGCGCGCAAATCCACCGCTAGGGTTGAACACGGCCGCTGCGAGAGGAACACCAGCGTACTGCTGGGAGATCTTCTCGAACGCAGACTTTACGCTTGCCGAGTCTGTCACGTCCGTACTGATTCCTAGGGCCTGTCCACCGCTAGAGTTGATTTCTTGAACAAGAGGTTCGAAGTTCGCGGGGTTGCGGCTAAGCACTATCACCGAGTATGCTTTGGCAAAGCGTCTGGCGATGGAAGCGCCCTGGCTATGTCTTAGCAGATGTGTCTTCTAGTCAAAGGTTGAACTTACCGTGCCAGGGCCGACTCCTGCGATAATAGCCAATCCTTTGGTAGCCATGTTGTCGAACGTCTTATATGCTGTCAATTGTTTAATCGTCACTTCTTTCGTCAAGTCAGAAATGACACGGATTCTCCCTTCATTATATCTCTTATGATTGGGATGTCGTGATTTACTTCGGGCATTGTTGATGCCGTGCTTAGAAATACGTGATGCATATTGATCAGTAATCGCGATGATATCATCCTTGCTACTTGTTTGCAATGCGACTTCGGATAATGTGTCCATGATGACTCCTCTCCATCGTCTAATATATTGGTAAAAGGATCTCAATTTCAATGCTAAAATGCTTTAAGCATATTCCAAAGGAAGTGGTTTTAGATTAGAGGTAGTTCGTAGTGATTCATTGTTCAAGTTGTTCAAGCATGGAAGCTTTGTGCCTGAGGCATCCAGGCAATAACTGTTATCGATAAGCTCACCTCAATCCCCCAGAAACTTTTTCCTCCCCATGCGCCGTCTGCGCAGCCTGTCGTCAACGTCTATTCCTATTAAAACAGTATCTCTAATAATATCATTTATTCTTACTGTCAAGTATTTTTAATATATACATCGACATGTCCAATGCCAACGGCGACACCCCACTATCCGATCTATGCACAATCTGGTAAGTAAACAACATCCCATCGCATCCATCGCATCAAACAACCACTAAATCTGCACCCTCACAGCCACATCAACCCCCCAAATACCGCTGCCCCCGCTGCTCAACCCGAACCTGCTCCCTCCCCTGCTCCCGCCGCCACAAGCTCTGGTCCCAGTGTTCCGGCGTCCGCGACCCAGCCGCCTACCTGAAGCGCAGCGAGCTCGCCACGGAATCCGCCTTCGACCGGGACTTCAACTTCATCACGAAGATCGAGCGGAGTCTTGAGCGCGCGGAGCGAGAGGCGGAGGGTAGAGGGATTCCGTTGAGTGGGACTACGGCTGCTGATCCGGCGGTGCTGGGTCTGGAGCATAAGCTTGGGCAAGATGGGTTGGACGCCGAGGCAGGGAGGAAGAGGAAGCGGCCTGAGCAGGGCGGTTTTGTGAAAGGTGAAGCTGGGTTTCTGCGCGGGGCGCAGACTGCCGGGGTGAGAGTTATCAGGGCGCCGAGGGGGATGAGTAGGAATAAGGCGAATGCGTCAAAGTGGAATCCTAAGTATGTCCCTTTCCTGGGGGGAGAGTGGTATCTGTGTGCTGACGGTCTGCAGACATAAATGTTTGAGTTGGACGGTTGAATGGATTACTGCAGATGGCAAGAAGGTGACGAGGAACTGCGTGGAATCGTGCACTCTAGCGGAAGCCTACGACCGCATCTACCCACAGCCTAAGGAGAGAGCAGGCGAAATTGTTCAAAACGCAAAGAAAGACGAGCAAACACTTGAAAGTACGGGAGATCGAGAGAAGGAGTCAGAGCCCGCGTCCAGCGAAAAGCAAACACAATCAGAAACCGTTGAACCTCCGTCGACAGCGCCAACTGGTCAACCAGCCACAGAGTCAACACTAGGCCAACCGTCCGGCTCATCCGAAAGCAAGCACGAAATAATCCCCCATCGTGGCGTCAGCTTCTATCTTCATCGTCCACGAACTGCTACCAAACAGCCAGTCCTCATCCCTTTATCCCCCAGCATGACTTTTACCTCTGCTCTCCGAGACCGTGCGGTTCTGGAATTTCCCACAATCTACGCTCTTCCCCAGCCTCCAGAGGCAGTACGCGCTGAAAAAGAGAACCCAAGTTTCATTCTGGAGGAAGATTATCTACGGACCCAAGGGCCAGAAACGGATCTGAGCGAAGCCATGTTGCAAGAAATTTCTGAAGATCAAAGCCACACTGGCGATTTGGATATCGGGAATATTGACGAAAAGAAAGTACTTGAAGTGTTGAAGCAGGATCTATGGGAACCGGTCGCAGCTGATGCGACAACACAATAATTAGACTCACACTTGCTTGGCTGGAAGAGCTTGGAGTTGGCTGGACACATCGTGTATATACGTCCCTGATATAATGTATACTGTCAGCTACATTCTCGCGAACTAGTCACAAGTGCCAGGGACACTCTCCCTTCCACTCATGGTATACGAGGGCGGACTAGTTGCTCTGGTGCAATGGTATAATGGTAGAGTCATGGCCGACGGAGGAATTACTCCACTCACGGCGCCGACAGAGATCGTTACCTCGAATAGGGTGAGGACAGGATGTAAATACGTAAATGTGTCTCGATCCGCTCGGTATCGAGACTAGAGCATCATAGTTAATCAAAGCTTGCCAATATCAATTAACGCAAAATATGAAGTGCGCCCAATAACCTCGAGGTATCTAAGTGGTATGTACTCCGGTCCAAGAATAAATAAACGTCAAATATAACAAACAAATGGGTATCCTTGCAAAATGTAACCATTCCAGGACGCCTTGCCAATGCTTGGTGGTTCTATCCAGCTGCTGCTGGACTAACTTGATTTAGTCCTGCTAAGTCCTGCTCGACTTGCCGTCGATAATAAGACGACAGAAATATGGTATGTAATATAAATCGTGGTGACTGTTCACGTTGAGCTCCTGTGACCTCCGTTCAGCTGTAGAGGTGGTCAGTCAGGATTGAAAGGGATTGTTTCTCTTCGATGGACGGACGATGCCATAAGAGTCAAGCTTTGACGCGAAATTGCCGCGTTCAGCATAATCCCAGTTGAGGAATGCTGTATGGTCACCCATACAAGCTAGACTTGCAGACGACCGGGCCTATAATGATTGATCATGGATCAAGTCACGTGGTCTACCGGGGGCGGTAAATCCGACCAGGGCAGCGCCATCAAGTCAATGGAGTTGTAGCATCGGAAGCTGTGTCTGGGAGATCATGTTCTTCATTCCGTGCAGATGATGGGGACACAAGCTCGGTCGCAACGGTGTTCGCCACTGTGCGAACTTCATCGTCCTGAGCCGATTCTGGCGCCTTGTTTTGAAACGACCCTTCCTTGGATTCTGTAGGAGACATATTTAATCGTTCGGATCGGCTTGGTTTGAGTTTGAGACGACCTTGCTCTAGTGCACGAAGGAGGGTACCGACTTCCTCAGACACGATACCTCGAAGCTTGCTCATGGCGTCGTCAGACACGTCTGAATGGACATTCCAGCCAAGTTTGTCAGATTCTTCCGAGACCAGCGATTTCGACTCCAGTGAGGGCCCAGTGATGAGCCTGTGTAGAGTGGTGGGGGAGACGTTGTTGGGTCGGCGTGGCATCTTGACCGGTTTCTGCTTGGAACTAGAGGAGACGGAAGCCAGATCCTCCTGTTGGCGCTCCCGCTTCGGGGGACGGGGATATGAGTGTTCGGCCCTTCACCAACTTCATTCCGAATCTTGTAGTAGACCAGACCCAAAGTTGCGGCGAGAGCTTGGTGTGCGGATTCCGGATACTGACGAACAGCCTCGGCACGCGTCAGATTTGATGGGTATTCACTGGATTCACTAGAATCGCTGTCACTGCCATATAAGTCTGATTGGTGCATGCGGCCCCAGTACTCAAAACCTCCCAGTTGATAGAATTCAGCGAGCTGCACAAGTCGGTTAACTGCGGATTATGTTAGGTACCATAAGACTCATCTTGAGTACAAATTCACTCACTCCTACTGCGCTTCTTCAAGCACCAGAATCTCCAGACTGTACGAGGGAAGTATTCGGGCCACTGAAGAGATCCATCTTCTTCGATAACTGGAACAGGTGTGATAGGGGCATGTGTGGTGTGAGCAAGGGAGTTGAATCGAACCCGTTCCGAGTGCTTCATGCGAGCCTCAATTAGGGTGAACCGATTGAACACTGCGTTCAGGTGACGCGACGTCTCGTGTTGAAGAGTAATCAGATCGGTACGTAGTTGACTGATAGCACCATGCAGTTTGCTGATTTCAATGCGGCATCCACAAACATCAGTCTGAAGCTGTTCCAAGTCGGCCTGGACCTGATCGATATTCTTCTGGAGACGGTTAACATCACTGCGCAAAAAGACCGTCTCGTTGCCGGCCTGGCCGATGCTAGATTTGAGTTGAAAAACGCCTGACTTGAGCTGGTCGACATCCGTCCGCAACGCAACCACGTTCAGATCAATTCGATTCGATATCGAGCGATTGGCTTCGAATTCTCGACGGATATGCTCGTCTTCACGGTTCCGTCGATCAACATAACCATCCTTGGTGAGAACTGTCGAGCGTAGCTCGAGTACTCGTGAATCTAGGAGGTTTAGACGGTCGTGGATTTGGGACAAAGAGGGCTCTGATAAAATAGGAGGCGTCACATCATGTCTGACTGAAAGTAGAGGACTGGATATTGGTATTGACATGCTCGATGTACGGGAAAGACTTCGTTCAAGTGTGGCAGTCATGTTGATAGTGAGGATGTGAGGATGATGACGGTCGGTAGAAGGGTTATAACGGATGACTGGGTAGAAATATGGCGTAAGTTCGAATTCTGCGTCAATATTGTACCATCTGCAGGTGCAGATCGATTTATATGCGAAGGATATCCATTTTGACGATATTTCGATGATGGTAATGATGGTTAAGTCGTAGGTGATGATGGATGACGATGTGATGGATGGACGGAAGGGCTGAGTGAGGAAGTTGGACGACTCCCTTTCTCGTTCCGGCTGACGCCCCCTCCTTTTTCATTTTCTTCGGTCGCTTGTTGCGTGGCACCAGCACATACGGCAACTCCTCGCCAACACCGGATCGCCGGACAGCGACCATCAAGACTCGCCATCTGTACCAGTTGGATTTCGACTGCTGGCAATTGATATTTTCTCCAAGATAATTCTATTCTATACATTTATCTAGCTTGACAGTGAAGAATCGTTTATGAAGTTTCACAACCCTCATCTATCCAATATTCGACCTAGGAGGAGCGACGAAATTGAAAAAGTTGGTAATTACTGGATTTGTGACAATACCGTTTTAGGACAGCCTGACGCCCTGGCCCCTCCCTTGCGTCCAGCTGACTGCTTGAAACCAATAATAACTGATGTGCGGCTGCCGCCTCAGAGGTGGATGACCGCCAATTGGACAACATAAATATCTGCTCGGTGTCTCGCTGCCTCATTTGAGGAACAGTTTTGGTATTTCTAATACAAGCATTACACCTTAATCCAAGTACAAGGGTACATGGAACAGGAACACCAGCAATGCCCACATTCAGGTCGACTCAACAATGGCTGAGTATATGGTGCAATCGAGATTGATAACTCATACTTTCTCATAGCACATCGCTCATGACTCAAATTAGCATCATAATGGATGAGTCAACCCATGTATATGTGTACGATCCTGAACTGTTCACCGGTTGACCAGTTGGCGATACAGACCAGTTGACAGCCTGCGCTGCTGCTAGGTTTACTGTTTACGCTGGAGATGCTCAACTTCAAGCGTCATGGTTAACATGAGTGCTAACTATGACATACTCGTGACACATGCAATGAAGAAACGTATACCCTCATGGATTCACCGACCTCGATTGGCCTGTAATTATGTGTGCAAACGTTCCCGGGTCCGAAGATGATTCCTGGGGGCACATTTTCCCATACAAAGTGGGCCAGTTCACCCAAGTGCTCAATGAAAGCAACACGAAAGCACAACCATGAAGGGAACTCGCTAGACGATAGAATTCAATACTTGCTATGGCTTTCGTCAATTTCGAGATTGGGGGAGTAGATTTGTCCGAAACAACAAGAGACGCGCCTGCCTCTCTTGATATATACTGCAAGATGCTTCCTCGCGGTTGCTCAAGTATCGGGTTGCGAGACCTACACCTCTTCGTTACTGTCGACCTAAGAGAGCTGTTATGACTTTGGTTATCTATTATCCTCACGTTGACCTACACTTCGAACGTGTTTGAAAATGAAGTTGTTCCTTTTCTCTCTTCTACCCTCGCTCTTGGCCACAACAGCCCTCTCTTATCCTGCTCCAAGTAACAGCAGTACCACATCTCCTAGACTCCCCCTTGAGTTCTATAAGCGCCAGTGTGACTGCTATGTTGTGTCCGGATCGGAAACCGTATACTTTGAGAACTACGCCTTCTGGGACTTCCGAAAGATCCCTTTGCCTCGTTACGGTAGCAATGGCAGCAAAGGCCGCGCCAACAGGAGAAGCTATATCCTGTCCAGAGCCGATAGAACTCACAACGATGAAGGCGATAACGAGGAAGAGAACGTCGGCCTTGGAGAAAACGAAGACGATGAAGAGAGCCGTAATGATGAAGAAAACACTGACGATGAAGAGAACGCTGACGAAGACGAGAACGATCACGATGGTATGAAAGCAGTCGGCGAAGGACTTGACTTGAGTACTCTCGTCTTCTCACAGACTGCGTTCGCAAGGGACTGGAAACCCCAAAAGTGGCACCGAAAAAGCAACAAATATGGACCTCTCCCTATCATTAACTCACCAGAAAACATATTCTTCGCGAGCAACACGCTATTTACAAATGATTCGGAGTCAACTCACCTCGTACTGCGCACGACACGGTTCCCTAACCACACGGCGACAGCCGAACTCGAATATCGCCTTCGCAACATCTTCCACTGCTCCCTACGAGTCCGGATGCGTGTCATGACAGTCGGCTCTGTGAACAGAGAGCCAATGCTGTATGGCCGCCCAGTGCCTAAAGGAAACCCTACGAATCAATCAGTGGTACCCGGAGGTGCATGTGCGGGTATCTTCACCTATCGTTCATCGACCTGCGAGTCCGACATCGAGATCCTGACTTCAGATCCAGCCAATATCGTTCGCTACGCTAATCAGCCTGACTACGACCCCATAACGGATGCCATGATTCCGGGGGCGGCCTCAATCGGTACACTTTCCCAGCCATGGACGAACCCTACCACGCACCGGGTCGACTGGCTGCACAATCTCACCAAATGGTACGCCGACGGCGAGATCAAAGCCTCCAACTCCTACCATGTTCCCGATCAACCGAGCATGATGGCAATCAATTTGTGGAGTAACGGGGGTGAGTGGACAGGCGAAATGCCCGTGGGACAAAGCGCGTACATAGGAATCGAGTGGATCGAGGTGGCCTACAACACGTCAACAAAGGTTAACGGCGCACCGAGCGATACTGTACCCTTTCTGAGCCACAAACATAGACCTTTTGCGCGATCCCCAGCCGCAGGACCAGAATCAGACCATGAGGGACCGGCAGAGAAAGTTGAGTTCATCCAAAGGAAGGACGCGGCGAGGCAATGCTTGAGGCCATGCTTCTTAGATGATGTTCGCGGTCCGTGATGACTCTGTCAATTACAATAGTCTTAATTCTTATGTAACATTCCTAATGTTTCCTCAGCCTTAAGACTAGCGGCGCTCTATATAAATCTACGCCACGTAGTGACTGCATCTCTAAACACCCAAATATTCTTGCCTCTCTATCCGAAACAGAAGAATGCTTGTCAATCGGTAGATTCATTTTCGTACAGTACTATCCTATACAACAAACATAAACAAGCGGAGGCAGAGACGCTGAAGAACGAGCTTTCATAAACCACAAAGCATGCTCAAGTCAGGAGCCGAAGCTTCGACTGACGGGGTATCAGAAGCCGAAAATGCACATATGCGCCAAACCCCAAGAATCATAAACGCCATGCTGGTATCTCCAAATCATACAATGCAGACCATTCCATCGTTCCATCATCCTGTCCCAAGCGCCCCGAAACATGCAACGAACATTGGAGGGAGGCGGCCCCGCCGGTCTATGCCGGTCCGTAATCATACATCATGCACCGAAGTGCTTCTCCTGGCTTCTTTCTCCCCTTGAAACGACAACGACCCTAACCCAAAACAAAACACAGATACTCATACAGAAAGGAAAAAAGGAAACAAATTTTGCTGCTTAGAGCAGCGGTTCTCCACCCCCACCGGTGGGGTCGAAATCACCCTCCAGCCCTCCATTCATCAGCTCGGCCACTATCTTACGGCGCAGGACGACGATGTCCTTAGCACCGTAAGATAGTGGCTCGAGACCGATGGCCACCGCCTTCGCGGTCGACAAGAGGAAGACGCCGCAGTCGCTGCCGTTATCCTGCTGAGGGGAGATGGACGGGAGGACTGTCCACTCCTCCTCAACATAACGGGATGCGAGCTCGGCACGGAGCCAGCCCTGCACCAATCCCACGTGGCGCCGGGAGAGAGAACCAAGGGAATCGAAATGCTCGATGGTTCTCTCTCCCGGCCTGACGACGATCAGTGTCCAATGGGCACTGTTGTGTACGGGGATGAACACAGTATCGACGTTCAGTAAAGCCTCTCCCCCGATTTTGGCCCGAGTTGCCCAGCGGCGTACCGACTGGTAGCCCTTGTCGCGCAGGTTTGAGAAGAAGAACGTGTTAAACGCGTGGAATCGGGGCTTGTCATGACGCCCGGCGTTTCCGTGAGAACGACGCAAGTAGTCGACGATCAGAGCAAGATATGAGTTGATGATTTCGTCGTTCAGCCACGCCATTGGAGTGTAGCAGGTGGCAAGATCTCTCTTGGTCAGAGGATCACCGGACAGGGTAGTGGCGATCTGACGATTGTTTGGCATGGACTTGATCTCCGAAACCTTCGCTTCCCATTTAGGAGGGAGAGGTCGTACAGCAGGGCCTTCTGGTTTGACTCGGGCAGGCTTTTGCTTCGCTTTTCGTTCCTCTTCGATCTTTCTCCATTCAGCCGCGTAAATAGACTCTGTACGACCTGGCGGAAGTGGCTTCTGAACTGGATAGAAAAGCCTAACTGCGGAAACCGGCCGCCCAAATGGAAACTCGGTACGAAGCCATTCATCATGTCTGGTTCGAAGTTCGTCGTCACGCGCAGCAAGTTCCGCTTTCTTAGCAGCTTCGGGAGCTGGGGGCACATTCTCTTTCTCTTCGACAATTTGTTGTTCTGTCCGTTGGGCAACACGGTCAATTTTAGGGGAGGGCGGGGTGAGGTGAGGGGCAAGCTCCGTTAGGAGGGCTGGAGCTGTGAGGGTAGGAGTTTCGGTCAAAGGCTCCTGGAACCGGACGCGCTTCGGTTTTGACTTTGGCTCAATAGTAGCTCGAGGCTGAATCAGTGTAGAGCGTCTCGGTTCAATGCGACTGATGCTCAATGCCTTGGCCGACGGCTGCAGGGGCCGAACTGCATCATGTTCGGTCGTTTCAAGTGCATGGGCCAGAGCGCGCTCACGGCGAGCGTTTCTCCAACGACTGAGTCGGGTGCCCGCGAGCAGGCGTCGTTTGAGCCGCGGACTGAGCGACTCAACACGGGCTCGCTTCTCCTTTCCATGTTTCTTTCGTCCCTCGATCGAAACGGTACGAGGTCCAGATGTTCCGATACGCTTTCGAGACTGTCGCGGGGTTCCAGTAGGCTTCTCCGATACGGAAGAACCGCGAACTTTCGCCAATGATTCGGTCTGAGAAGCAGCGCCAGCTGGGTAGAGTGGAATATCAAGAGACAGTTCTGGAAATGGATAGTGTTCGACAGTAGGATATCCTCTTTCCTTCCGCCATTGATGACTCTTAAGTTGCTGCCGTTGCTGCTCTGAAAAGTTACGGAGGTTCGCGCGAGTCGGGGAAGTTGACACAGCAGCAGCGGGTCGACGAGACGAAATGCCGCTTGGTTTGAAGAGCCGTGTGACAGTTGACCAAGCATAACTGAAAGCCTTTCTGACTACACGGCCCACAGTACTATTACGTGCATTGTAGAGTGTCTCCTGCCACGACCCGGTGGTCTGCTGGCCGTCTTGGCGTTCCGGAGACGCCGAACCGTTAAACGCGGTTGGGATAGGAAGAGGTGTGACTTGATGTGAGTCGTTACAACCTTTGCGGGCATCAGCAATCGAATCGAAGTGAGACTCCTCAGGCCAACTGCCCGGAATACGCATGGGACCATGGGGGAAGCTATCATGCCACTGGGGAATGACACCGCGGACTTCAAAAGGACGGATGGGGCCTTCAATGGGCTTGGGACCACGGGTGAACGAAGAGGGAAAAAAGCGAGAATGAGTGGGGAAATTACCTCCGGCACGTTGCGTGGTAGCCTGTGCTACATTCGCCTGGCTTTCAGAGATGTCGTGAACTCTGGATTCGGAAATAAGAGTATCTACCGCATTGTGCTTGGGAGACGAGGTAACGGCTGGGTTGGCGTTTCCAGCATGAATAGACAGATTGCCATCGCTATTATCGGTGACTGTAGATTCAGAATCAGCCTTACCGCAGGCTTCTCCATTTTGAGGGCCAGCAGCCATAGCCGGGGCGGTCCCGTCAGGCAGGACAGGAGACAAGCGGGAACCCTTTTGGTCCACACGACGGTATTTGGCGGAAGGGGTAACAGGGATGTTGTTGGAGTCGTCAAGGACTGTCCGAGGTGGGTTACTCGTAGCGCCCTCGTCAATAGATCTCTTACGAGGGAGAGACGAGAATCCAGACAGTAGAGACGCAGAGCGGTCGGACTTAGGAGCTTGACCTTGAGAGGGCATGTTAACTTTTTGAAAGTTGGTCCATGCAAGACCACGATTAGCGACGGAAGGGACCCTACCGGTCAAAAGACTGGTACCATTCACAACCCGGTTATTCCAAAAGGGACGCGTAGTGTGATTGAGACCGACGAAGGCAGAACCATTTCGCGCAGCAAAAGATATTGGTTTGGTTCTGTTGACGGGTGGCTTTGCGACTGCGACTGGATCGGACTTCATGCGGCTTGCAGCTCTAGACTTCGGGGAGAATGCAAAGCGAGGTCTGACGAAGGGGGAGTTGAGCAGGGGACCCCAGGGATACGGGTCATCAATTGTAGCAACATAGCGGGGTACGGCATTGGCAAAAGAGGGTCCGAGATGAGAGTAGGTCTGAACATGATTCTGCGGAGGAATGGAGCCAACAGGCTGAGAGTTGGTCTCTGGCTGCTGAGCAGGAGAGGACTTGATAGAACTCGTGTCCATAGGATCGAGTAACATGTTATCGATTTCTAATCGCGCGTGATCAGAAGGGAGCATACGCGCGTCTCTCTCGGCCTCGTCGACCTTCTCTAGCTGCTGAGTCGCGAAGACACCAGCCATTTTGGTGTCGGAAGTGAGATCTGATTGTAAGTTGATCTGGCTGTCCGGAGGTAAAGCTGTGAATAAAGACGCTGGTGAGGAACGCATAAAAAGTAGATATGCTGCAATGAAGATGAGAAAGAGGATGAAAAGAGACAGAAGGAAGGGAAGGTGGGTGAAGAGGTGGGTTGAGTCAAAACATAGAGGTGGACATTCACTGACCATGCGCACCTCCCAGTGTTTTGTTAACAGCTCAAATTGTTGCCATGGCGAAGAACACATCAGTGTGCGACGTTACAGAAAGCATCAATAGAAGCAAATCTGCAGCGAGCACTGAGTATAATCTCTCATTAGGAACCAGGCAGTACCACAGGAAAGGGATTGATAAGAAACTCAGATTTATCGCCGATGCGGAAGCTCTCACGAAGCTGTCGCGGCGCGATGAATCACGTGATGCGCTCTACATCAGAAGAAGCGCTAAACCAAAGGTGGAATGGTCCAATCCCTGCAGATCATGATGATGACATGCTTCTGATGATCTGTCTCAGCGCAGAGTTCTGAGGCGCCTGGGAAAAGAAGCAGCTATCGTCCTACCGCGCGCTATACCCGAGAAATGACCCAGACCATGTGGCCGGAGAATGAGAGGAAGACTCCATTATCCGATCGCAGCACTCCAACACCCCACCGTTCAATATCCTAGGATACTGGCGTCACATCATAGACCACATATGGCCGTGAGAGCCAAAGACTTGAGTGGTCTATCCAGGAATTGATCGCATATTCTCTAGAAGCGTTAACCAATCAAGAAATTTGTGAAGCTATCCAAAATCCGCAAGATGTACTAGATGTGGCTACACCCATCTCACTCCTTGTGAGTGAACAACCTCTCATGCCGCGAAGATGGTCTGAGGTGGTGATATCGTATCGTGGGCGGGTGGAACAGAAAATCAATATGACATTTCTAATCACACACTCTCTCTCTTGACATCGTGGGGCGTGGTCTATAAAGACATCTCCAGCTCCCCATCAAGGGGGCAGCCACCCTCCATGTTATTCTCTAATCCGACGATTTCTCAGAAGCATTGAGGCACTTCCACAACTGCACTTGCCATTCCCATGTCCTATTTCTTCGCCAACCTCCTTCTGGGGCAGTGAGTCTTCGTAATTGACCGTCACGCTGATCTCACTATACTAGGAGAAGGGCGAATGACGAACCTTGATATCGCTTCAGGCTAAGCTCTTATGGGCTTGATACAAATATCACGATGGCTGAACCTTCCTAGACTCAGGGCAGCTATGCTCCATCCAGAAAGGCAAGGAACTGGGTCAGTTTCTCCTTCGCTAAGGATATAGTGTCGTCGACCACCGAGGGAAATCCCATGCACTGGGCCGGCAACGCTTGCTGGTCATAGTCATGAGCTGTCATTAGTGCCGTCTGACTCAAAGCTCCGCTGTCATCCCAATCAACTAGTACTTCTCCTTTCAGCATAGAAAGAGCCAAGTTCTCCAATGACTGAAAAAGTTAAACGGTGCCTGGACCACTGTGTAAAAGGAAAGTAATGAAAGCATCGATTTGGTGTTAGTAAACTCGTTATTACCACTGCGAATCTAGGTTAGTTTGGGACAAGCACGAGAAGTCAGTCAGTAAATATACATAACCTTTATCAGCCCCTCATCAGCAATCAATAGAATACCGAAACCTAGTGACGCTGCAAGCCTCTACCACCATCCGCCCCGACGTATATGAAAGGAACTAATCCTATTTCGACGAGACTCTTTCGGCTTTGAGCCATTGATCATCAACGTAGGCATCAAGCACACGGGCTGATGAGTGATGATTACAAATTGAAGCCATGAATAAGCGACCGAAGATTCTGCCTTTCTCAAGCAACTCCCCATTTCATGTTCGTTTTGTCGGATCGGACATAGTGGTCATATCGGATAGAGTCCCAAGTAGAAGGGACTCACTCAGCGAGATTCGTCGATGAGCGATGAGCAGATCAGCCGAGGCTAGGAGTGGGACGTCTCACCAAACTGTTTTTCTAGAAACCTTAGCAATGTCCCAACCAGTGGTGATCCTGTTAGACCTTGACTAGTCAAAGCAGCTACCGGAGTTTCCGCGATGGAAGATTGTTCCACTACGAAGATGAGCGATCACGTCGGTTCTTGGCCGAGGTCAGAGGTCTGATTAGAAATACCCACGTTTTCGGCTTGATTAAGGGTTACCTACCTAGTTATATATGCTGCTCGCCTTAGATCAATGGGTTGTCTGTTCATCCTCTGTCTACTTTCTTTGATATTTTCAATTCCCTTCTACAACCCAGCGGGACAAGCGAGGTTTTTATACGAAATGGATACGCAGCAAGCATTGATCCTCGAAGAGGTCCAAAGGCCACTGGTACTAGGCAGGCGACCCATCCCTGAGCCAAATGGGAATCAAGTCCTTGTGAGGATCATTGCAGCCGGAAGTATGATTTGTTGATGCATTTATTTGTATGAAAGAAAAGCTAATAGTCCATAGTTAATCCTCATGACCAAAAGGTATCGTGGAGAAGACTTGTCGAACAATTAACTTTTTGTCTGATTCTAATCCCTTGTAGGGTCGAGATCGAGGTCTACTTGTGGAGAAGTACTTGCCTCATGCGATCCTAGCAAATGACATCAGCGGTATTGTCGAGAAGATAGGACCAGACGTCCAAAGGTTCTCCGTTGGAGATCGCATCGTTGGGCAGTCTAATATCCTGTCGGGTGGTCCTGATCAAGCTGGCTTGCAGCAGTTCTGTATCCTCGACGCAAACTTTGCTGCTCCCATACCACACCATATTAGCTTTGACCAGGCAGCGACATTCCCCGTCAATGCCATTGCGAGTTTTATCGCCCTATTCAGTTCGTCGGGATTGGGATTAGCACCAAAGTTCCTGGGCCACGACTTGGACTACGTGAATGAAGCGATTGTCATCATTGGAGGCAACTCTAACAGTGGGAAATTTGCCCTCCAGTTCTCTCGTCTCGCAGACTTTGGGAAGATCATTGCAACAGCCAAGGTCCGCAGCGATGGGGGCCAATCACTCCGCGACCTTGGTGCTACTCATGTCATAGATCGGGAGGCAGCGGATGTGGAAGATCAGATCCGTGCGATGGTTGGCGATGATTTGTTGTACGCCTTCGACGCGGTCAACGGTGGTGTCAGCCACCGGCTGGCGCTCTCACTTCTGTCGACCACGAAGAAAGGGTCTTTGGCAACATTGGTGCGTGGAGAGGCTGATCCTGCAATTGCAGCTACAAAGACGGCTGGCTTCAAGAAAACCAAAGTTCTCGGAGTTAGCGACCTGCACCAAGAGCTGGCTGCCAAGTTCTGGAGGGAGTTGCCAGGCTGGATCGAAAATGGCGAGCTGAGGCCGTTAGACTTTGAAGTTATTGACGGACTTGACGCGATGAAAGTCAACAACCTGCTGGACGACTACCGTGACGGTAGAGCGGTAACTAAGACTCATGTGCATCCCCATCATAGGGACTCCATTCTCGAATGATGTATGCTTTCACAACCTTGTGTATCAGGTAGCGCATTTGACATCGCACGTCGAGCTTGGTATCATAAGTTTTCATAAACGTCAAACTGTCACATGTAATGACTCCATTCCTAGTATCGCCAGGTTCCACGCGGAAAGCATTGAGAACAAATAGTATTTTACAGTGACAGATAAATGGTCCGAATTAGCCGTCAGCACAGACTAGCCGGAGACCGGTAGCTATACAGCAAGCTTGGTATGCGCACATCCTGTGGGTATAGGCTCATTTATGTGAATATGAACACATCACATCGAAGAGTCCAAGAAGCTTCTACTCAATGCGAGGCGGAATGTATGCTCGACGTCTTCTCGGCGAAACGCAGGGCAGCGACCGAGGCAAACGCCGGACTGAATAAGATCTGTTCTTGTCAGAGGGTAATAGCAATTGATCTAGGTTCACTAAGTGCATACGGTCAATGAATAGTCCCACATCCAGAACCCAAGAGCTGCTTGGATCGGTATAATTTCGAAGAAGATCTACATCCTGCGCCGGTTTTCGACATTAGTCAGTCATTCAAACATTGGTGAATGGTGGTAAACGGAAAAGCACCTGTATGTCTGCTCCCCATCCTCTCGACTGTGGTTCCATAAAATCCGCATGATGAGGATGGATATATCCCAGGGTTGATTCGTCCATGCCAATGACGTGTTGAGCATTGGCACCTGTTATGTTGGAAGGCCGGAATGCTGTTGAGGAACCACGTGGGGGAACTCTGCAAAATGCAGTATCCGCATCAAGGAGAGACCTTTCTCCTTGAGATAACCTTCCACATCATGTGAATCAAGCCACTCCCCATTGAGGCCAAGATCGGCCAGAAGGTCATGGTCGCTCTGGAAGGACTGTGGCTCTTTTCTTTGGTGTACAAAAGCACCCATAAGTTTACTTACCGGCAAGGCATTTGGAGGAAGGATAGGTTTTCCTGCGTGATCCCTTCGAGGATAGTGAGTCCCCGCGCCCCCTAGCAAGAAGAAAGGCATACCCCCATAGCTCTAGGGCTTCGTCTAAGCCACCTTCCAGAAGACCTTTCACCTGTTGAACTATGGAATCCGTGGTGGACAGAGTCAATGGGAGCCTGAACACCCGGCTCACATTGTCTGGATCGGAGGTCGGATCTACCAACAAATTATATCCGTTTTTCAGACAGGCTCGATGCAACAGGCGTTCAAAAGACGTCTCGCGGAAAGGGGCAGTGGAAGAAGATACAAGATGCGAGCGGCACAGAATATTAAGGAAAGTACTGTCATCTACCGCGCATGGCACTGATTCTAAACGGTTGACAATATGCAGGGTAGGTGTTGGTAAGGACGAATAACTTTGGGCTGATGTTTTACCTTGTGGATTGTCTTCTTGGCGGTAGGCACTGTTAAACGAGGGGATCGGACGAGCTCGATGGAGACCACCATTGACTGGTCTTGATGTGGCCGACTCAAGATCATCTTCTAACTGCTGCGAGTGCTTCCGCTGTTTCCTCACTTGGGTCATAGTTGATGCAATGTCATCTAATTGAATTGCACTGCTGCCCTTGTTACTTGAATTTGCAGCAGCAGAAATTGCAAGAAACTGCTTGCGTAATTGTTGCAGCTTCTGTTCGACAGCCGGATCAAAAGATAATATACCGGACCTTTCAATTTGATGGTTGTACGCTTGGAACATCCGATTTAGGTTCTGAATCTGTGTCTGCAGATGTTCAAGTCGACGCTGCAAAGACAAGGTTGCTGCCTCCTTGCGGTAGCGATAGGCTCGCTGTGCCAGTCGTAATTGTAGCCTTCGGTGCTATAATCTCTCAGAATCCCGCCGGAAAAGTAGACATGCATGTCTGAATCCTCTCAAACCTACCTCAGAAACGGGCACCTTAGTAGTACGCTTCGATGTTCGTTCCGCAGAGGAAGCATTTGCCCTGGATCGCTGCATGTTTACTCGAGGCGGATGCTAGTACTCTTCGCAATGATGGTGGCGACATTTTCGTCGCTGTCTTGAGAGTTAATGAAGTTGATATCAGGCGGGCACGATTTGTAATGGTAAATGGCTCCCGCACTCAGGCCCGTTTCGGCCGTAGGGTACGGCAGACGATAGCAAGTAGAAGTAAAGTATGACATAACCAAGGGTTGATATTAAGTTCACCGCAACATGTCGCCCACACTATAATGTACGCCACGGCTTTTTGGGGGGGACATCAGGTGTTAACCTGAAGGGAAAGGGAGAACCCAAACACGAACACCCACCTCTCGGGTCCGCATTCATAATGGCAGTTTACTGGATTCCGGATCCACACAAGGCTTCACAAGTTACAACCTGATACAGTCTGCGACAAGAGTCTAGACTTTTGGGGAAAGAGTGCGTTCCGCGGCGAATACTGAGAGTCTGAGACGGGAGAGGGGAGAGAAGCGCTGGAGTTGTGGTGCCTGCCTTCATACCCTTCTGTTTCCACCCATCAGATCGCTCAAGGCTAATCGGTCTGTCTCTACATAGTTTCCCAGCGTCAACAGTCATTCGCCTTGCCGAACAGTCTGGGTCCCTGCCTATCTTGTCCGCAGGGTTGAATGTAGAGAAGACAGGGCAAAGTTTTGAATGACGGAATCTACCTTTTTTTTAACGTCATATGGAGGGAACTGAAATATACACTCTGCAAATAAATAAAAAATATAGACCCATTTTACCGGTATTCTTTTTTCCAGCGGAGAACCGGCTCGACATCAACCTGAAGCTTCGGCTGCGATTACTGATCAATAAACTCATTTGTTATGTTCAAAAGCCCGGAGAGGAGGCGTCAAATGGGTAAAAGAACCCCTTGGCTTTCTGCATTACAGAAGAGTCAGGCCTCTCCATCATATAACTCATATAAGGCGCATTTCGCCTTTTGTGTCTCAGTTGTCTAGATCTTGTCACTGGCTGGCCTCGACGGCACATGCCATCTACAACGTCCTAAAAACGAAGATATGTCTCACCCGAAACCAACCATTCTTCTTATCCCCGGAGCCTGGCATCGGGGCAGCACTTTTGAACCAGTAGCAGCACTCCTACGGACACAGGGATATCCCGTGGAAACACTTACACTATTGTCTGTCGGCGGTCCAACATCAACAACAGTCGCCGATGATGCCGCCTACATCCAGGAAAGATACTTAGACGACCTGATCTCCCAAGGGAAAGAAGTGGTTGTGGTCATGCACTCTTACGGCGGTATCCCTGGCACAGAATCCGTCCAGGGCCGCACACGCAGAGATATAGCTGCACAGGGTAAAAACGGCGGAGTAGTTGCTCTTGTATACATGGCAGCGTTTCTCATCTCTGCGGGCCAGTCAGTCGATTCGTTTCTTCCAGACGGAGCAGCTTCAATCATGACCTTTGAAGTAAGTTAGGCTGGTGGTTCCATTGACTGGAGGATAACTGACATTTCGAAATCAATTAGGGCGAGAAGTCATACTGCATCGATCCGGTTCCCAAGTTCTACAATGATCTTGACGAAGACACGGCTAAAAAGTATGCTACTGAATTGGTTTATCACGCCAAACCGAGCTTCTTCACCCCACTCAACTATGAGGCTTATCGTGATGTGCCGACTACGTATCTCTTTTGTGAGAAAGACGCATGTTTTCCTTTGGCTGTGCAGCAAGCTATGGCAGCTATGCCTGGTGATGGGGTAGTGCGAACACGTACTTGTGCTGGAAGTCACTCGGCCATGCTCAGTATGCCGCAGGTTGTTGCTGATGTGATACAGGCTGCTGCGAGTGACGTAGAGGTTGTAAACTAGATTGAAAATTGATTACGAGGGCAGCGGGCTTCTTTCCATCCGTGGTTGGGACGCAGCTGGCGCAAGCTTTTATCAAAAAGTGGTCTCATTGGAGAGGATAGGGTGACATAAAATACCCGAGGCCCTCACTGTCGAATACACCTTCGGCTTTTTGCAGATACCTTAAAATAAGACGTCCTCTATTACTGAACAGAACTGTCCCCTATTCCGCGCTTACTCACAGTGACCAGTTAGCCACCCGTAACTAACATTCTTCGGCATGAGAACCTATAACGTATTTTACCATGGAAGTAACTCAAGGATTCCGCTATTGTATCACTAAGAAATTTGGCCCTGTAAGTTATAATAGATATCATTCATTGCTCTGCAAAACAATCTAAATTAGGCGAGACTTTATGAATATGCTAGATCACTATAGAGACTATATCTTAAAATCTTGAGCTTGGATAGTCCATGGTTGTTTGGATATGAAGTTGTTAGGTAAACGTCGCATTGCATATGGTGTTTCGAGAGTTGACCTAGCAGGGGGTGGCGACTTACCGGTGAGTTACCGGGCTAAGTTTATAATGGATGATACGGAGAAGCGTGTAGTCCACAGACCTAAGGTACTATTTGTCATGCGTAAATTAGCTGCAAGCCTACAGAGATTAGAATCTTCATAGAATCGAAGTCCTATCCATGTATTACAATTGCGGAAAGGGCGAAGAGACAACAAGGTTGGCGCTAAGTCTGAACCTTTTATTAAACCTAACTAGTCATGCGAGCTAGGCCGAAAGAGGAGAAAATGTCATCCAGCCTACAGCAACTACGTAGTCAACTACAACCCTGGAAGGCGGGTACCGTGTATTTAGCCGGGAAGCGCTAGGCTGGAAACGGCAAAAAGGTCATCTCACTAGGTCAGGATCTGAACTATGGAAAGACAATAAAAACTTAGTCTCTCCAACATGATCTTCAGAAGGCGGGTGCTTTGAAATGCAAACATATTCTGAGTATCACTCTTATCCATGGCGGGTACCATGTATTTAGCTGGGAAGCGCTAGGCCAGAAATGGCAAAAAGGTCATCACACTGGGTTGGGATCTGAACTATGGAAAGACAACGAAAACCTAGTCGCTCCGACATGATCTTCGGATGGCCGGTGCTTAGAAATACGAACACATTCCGAGTATCACTCTCGTCGACGGCATCCTGGATTTTAGGGGTTAAATCCGAGTGCTTTGAAATGCAAAGCAAAATTATGTGAACACGGGGCTAGAAGTTTGAAGCCAGCAAAAAGATAAATAGTTCACTGATGCTCCCAAAAGCTGAATCCTAAACTCATCAAGGCAATTTCCATTCAGATCATTTCCCAGTTTCGACTTCCAAAGTTTTCTATTCTACCACGATGTCCCGCTACGCAGAAGCTCATTCGAACCCCGCTGGTCCCGGTGACGCTCGTCCAACAGCTCTCCAGATTATCAAGGATGAAGCAGTCGAGGGCAAGCTAGTCGGGAAGGTGATCGTCATCACAGGCACTTCGTCTGGAATAGGGATTGAGACAGCTCGCGCTCTCTCTTTAACCGGAGCAAGGCTATTCCTCACAGCACGAGATCTGGAAAAAGCCAAGTCTGCTCTGGACGGAATCCTCGAACCAGAGCGTGTTGAACTCGTTGAGATGGACAACACTTCCTTGAGCAGCGTGCGTGCTGCCGCGAAAGCCATTCTCGAAAAGTCGAACGGTCAAGTCAACATCCTAGTCAATAACGCCGGCATCATGGCCCTGCCCAAGTTGGAGTACACCAAAGACGGCTTTGAAATGCAGTTTGGAGTCAACCATCTCGCCCATTTCCTGCTCTTTGAGCTCTTGAAGCCAGCTCTCCTTGCCAGCGCTAGCCCTGAATTCTCGTCTCGAGTCGTCAACGTTTCTTCTTCTGCCCATCATGTGGCCTCGATCAATGAATCAGGCAACTACAATTTTGAGAAGACTGAATACAACGACTGGGTTTCATACGGGCAATCAAAGACCGCCAATATCTATATGGCCAACGAGATCGAGCGGCGCTACGGTTCGCGAGGACTCCACGCTACCAGCCTCCATCCTGGCATGATTGCAACGGGACTTATGCAGTATATGGACCCTGCAATAGTGGAGGCGTTCTCAAAAGACGAAAACCTGTATAAAACGATGAAGTCGCCAGAGCAGGGGGCTGCAACGACGGTGTGGGCTGCGATTGGCCAAGAATGGGAGAAGAAGGGTGGAGAATATCTTGCTGATTGCGGAAAAACCACACGGGGCAACGACAATCATGAGATTGCCGGTGTAGGCTTCGCAGGGCATGCGTATGATGCCGAGAAAGAGGCTCGGCTCTGGAAAGACTCCCTGGAGATGGTGGGGCTGACGGATGATGAGTAGGCGACGTGAGACAGAAATAGTAGGAATGTTGAGGTTACCATATCACTGTTTCTACATGACAGTTTTTTGTCAGTTACTGGGCCTTCAGAAGATGTCAGGCTAGATAGTCAAGCAGGCACGTTTGATACAGTTCAATCCGCTCTATTTCATCTTGCACTGATGAACCATCTCAATATTTGGCCATGCAAGTCCTCGTATTAACTGCCATTTAATTCCAAAAACTCTTATAGTCTCCTTCTTTACGCCCTATCGTCCTGGATGCAGCATTTTTATTCTTATAGATGGGAGATCAGCCGCTGAACTACTACTAGGCGGAGAACGAGTCGCCCTCGGAAACACTTGCGTTTGTATATATGGGTTTAGGCTCGGAGTGTATTGTTAGAGCTACATAGCTGATCCTATACTCTGTTGGGAATACTCACAAGATACATAATTAATCCTGTAATATTTCTCATATGCCATAGTCTTGAGGATACCTAAGTGGTAAAAGCTGAAGATAAGGTACAATTACCGTAAAGGACAATGACCGCCGCTGTATTGTTTGCTTTCCGGCGTTGTGAAGTGCAAAGTTGTGAGGTCGCTTGATAATAAACCCAAAGGTCTGCCTGGACTCGTTTAGCTGCGCGACCGTAGCTTCCTACTGCACGGATTCTGATATTGAGAGTCTCCTTAAACTTAGCGCCGACTTAGTTACGGACGTGAGTAAGGTATGTGCCCCCCAATTGACAGACCAATAGCCACCATACTTCAAGGAAGGGTAGTTTATTTCCGTTTTGACGCCACACAATTTATATATCATATAGATTATATACCTCAGGACAAAGAGAGCGCAAATCCAGCTACAGACTCTAGGTAGATCCCTCAGGATACTGTAGTCCCTCTCACTAAGCTCGTCCAGGGCCTGCGAAAACCCTAGCGTTGCTATATAAAAGACCTCAAGCTCTCGCCAGTCTCCCAAGCTTTAAGGCGATGCTCTGTTGGCTCACCAGCCTCTTGTGGTTGGATTGGCCAAACGGGACTATCGGTCATTCTCCGTATGTTGGCGGTTTGCCAGACCCGACGCCCATATCCAAGTCGGAATCAATTAATCACTGGGTGAACCGCAGCTGAAATGGCAGATGTGAGCATGGAGGTTGCAGTCGAGTCGATACATGATCGTTTAAGCCTGACCCATAACACAATTAGCCATTGTTCCTCCCACATCTCCGCGTCCCCTCCGAGTTTGAACGATAATGTTTCAGTTTTAGATCTTTTTTTGCGTCATGCCTACCATTGTTTTGTACGAGACCGATATTAGATTGGCGAACATGTAAACTGTGCCAGTGCTAACGCATCTATCATCAATTTGACGCTGCGTGCGAGAGCAGTGGTGGCGGATAGCTCCTCGACATCGCGAGTCGTATAGGCTCCTCCCCCCTTTTCATCCTCCAGTGGTTGCTTATTTCCACCAACTCATCGCAGCCCTCCGCAACCCATGCCCATTTCACCAGAAAACCGGGCGTGGCCTCCCAGCTCTTCATCTCGTGCGGTTCGCCCCAGACAATGAGTCCCTTACGCCCGGCGGTCACTTCATCCGGATCACTTCCGGATGAAAGGGTCAGGGGCCGTTGAGTCTCAGGTATGTTAGTGGAAACGGGCGCGCCTCCTCGTCGCGGGGCCGGTGTCGAGTTCAGTAGATCACCGACGAGGTCCTGCATCAGCTCCCAGGGGTCGAAGCAGCCTTCGTATCTAATAAGGTTATCACGGACGCGGGGGAAGGGGATGACGTTAATCCAGGTAGAGTGGTAGCGAGTTTGTTGGAGGGTGGTCGGGACGAGGGAGGGAGGGATGTCCGGCTTGAGGGGTAGAGAGCCGTGTCGTCACGGCAGGGTGAGGAAATGGTGCAGATGGTTGAATGAGCGGGTTGGGTGTTAAGGGTACGCATATTAGAGATTAAGGCACGGCAGACGTTATACTGAATGAGATGGAGGAGGTGGTCCAAGGAGAGGGGAAAAGTAAAGGGCTGGGGTCCAGATTTACGGCCGGGTGGTTGGCAGTGGATGGCGATTCTCGGAGGACGACTGTACGCTTGGCTGTGGAGGGCGATGTGCTTGTGTACATGTGAGGGTACGTGTGAGGCGATCGAAGGAAGAAGGACGTGGTTGTTGCGCGCTCTGATGCTAACGAAGTTTCTTGGGAGGGAAAATGGTCGGATTCGTCAAGGCGCCAGCGCCTGATCTGGAATGAGCGCGACTCCTGAACATTCCTCGCGTCTCTGCCCTTGAGCCGCAGTCCTGTAGTGGCTTCTGAGTATAGAACGGTTTATGAGCGAGGGGCATACTTACGGTGTGCTCTTTTGTTCTTCCGGTTCTGGACCTTCCTGCGCTGCTGCTTGGCCTTTGCCTCTGCTTCCGCGCCACGATCGTTAGCGGCCTGTCTCGCTTGACTCTGGGGCCAGGAGAGCTGAGTCCTGGCATACTCCATCGTCTCGGTTTAGCGAAAGCCTAATTCTATGTACTGTAGTGTTCGAAATGTGATATTTCTAGAAATGAGGAAAGCAAACGGACTAGTCCTAGTCCTAGCTCGGGGCTGGGATATATTCGCCCCCGCTTAAGATACGCTAACGTACTAAGCCTATCCTAAGTTCTAACCCCGCAAACTGACTACCAAGCAATAATAAATCTAGAAATTCCTACCAGTAGTCAATCATGGCTTGATGCCAAGTATATATAAACGGATTTCAATCACTAACCGGCATCGGCCACAGTTTATGACCTTGGCCAAGTATGGCATGTACACGGGGCTTAAATCTACAAGTCACTTCACTTACACTTTGCTCCTACCAACCGAGAAAGAGATCATAGCGAAACCGACCGAAGATTGAAGGTAGGAAGAAGAAGAGAAGTGAGGTGAAATTGAGGAACAAGCTATTTATGTAGATGGACATACTCTCGTGATTTCTACAATCCAAGGCCTACTTTGTCGAAGACTATAGGCGCACCTTCTATCGTTACCCAAGCGATACCTAACATAGGGCAAATCGTAAGCAAAACCATCGCCGCAGCTATTTGACGGCATCACTCACCCGAATATACAACCAGTTTGGTCACCACTTCGACATCATATCGGACACGAGGTTTCTTCACTTGCGAGAAGACCTCCGTAAGATTGGGTTCCTTTTCCTCTTCGTAAGCAGGGAAGGGTTCGGTTGAAGGCTCTCGGTCTATGGCTGCTATGGCGCCAGGGCTGTGGCGTGAGATGCCAGTACCCATCATATGTTCATACTCGTCCCATTTGGATTGCTTTCGTGCCGATTTGGACGGCTGCGTCCCAGACACGGAGACATCTGCAGCGTCGCCGTCGTCTTCGGCAACAGAGTAATTGTGAGCCTTATTTGACAAACTTTCGCGCCTACGCTTCTCGCGATACGCCATAGTCTCGTACGCATCGGCCTCGGATTGAGGGCCAATGGATACGGCTCGGCGGCGCGGGTGGCGGATATTGGTGAGAATTGACGGAATATCCGCAAACGACGGAAGGACTTCATGGTCCTTCAGGTAAGCTGGAACGGTTTTGTACTGCCTGTCTAATGGTCAATCAATCTATCCTTCATTTTTCGAAGTGGAGGATGAAGACTTACGAAGCTCTAGTGAAGAATCGCCGGGGAAGCAGGAGACCCAACTTCTCCAACGCTCGAAAGATTGGAGGCAGGGTACGTAGGAGAAGAGGTTTCATGACCTCTCTCCATGTGAAAATCAAGAGGACACCGAGGACAAAGCGCAGTGCTGTCTTTACCAGACCTAGATCTTTGTACCGGAACGGTATCGTAGCGGGGGAAGGCTCGGACCAAGCGATGCTAGACTTCGCGAAATGCCAGCAGCCCAGTTGCACTCCAATTATTACCCCTGCAAAGGCCACACTGTCGTCGAAACACGGACAATCGTCTGCCGGTTCCGGGTGGATGCGGACGAGGATGATTATCACCAGGACCACCAGCGCGATTTGTTTCCCTGATGCTGAAAACACGTAGTCATCGAGCAGAGGTCCGTATAAATTTTGCACGAACGTTATCGAGGCTCCGAGCAAGCAACCAATAATGACATCGAGAAACCCGTGCATTCCACAGTAAAGGCGACCTAGTACAATGGAGCAGACGTAGGTATATGTCATGCATTGAAAGATCAGATTAACGTGGCTGCTCAAAGTCGATTCGGGCGAATTGAGCAGGGTAAGCACGTAGATGGCGACAGAGACGGCATTTGTCGAATGGGTCGAAGGGAACCCATACTCTAGCGCGGCTGAACCAGACATAGTAATGCGCTGGAGCGGAGGTGATAACGGGCGGGGAAGACATAGCAAGTCCTTGATGAATCCGCTGAAGAAGACTCCAGAGGCCAATACCTGGACAAATCTGAGCGGCGCAAGTTGTTAGCCGACATGGATCCATTCCCAGCAATGAGTTGCCCTCGTTCTCGACGGCTCAAAGAGCCTCCATTCCTCCCGCGAGCACCTACCCACGGCCCAAATTCGTATAACCGCTCCAAAACAACATCGGCAAAAAGATCATGAAAAAGGTATGCGTTCCCAGGTTGGCGGTGAATGCGAAATAGGAATCAAGGGTTGGAGTACGAATCTTCTCCTGAAACCAAGCCAGATATGGTGTCTCATAGCGCACCAGAGGAAGGAGTTTCTGTCGAGGCACATAACGCCATTGCGGGAGTCGATTCCGGTCTATTCAGCGATAGAGGAAAGGAGACCAGGTAAGCGAAGGCTCGAAACAAGTAGTGTACTTCATTCCGAAAGGGAAATGTCACACACGTACAGTGATCTAGGCTCCGGAGCCCGGCATCTGGATTGCCATTTGCGCCCTTAACCATACTGAAGGCGGCCGATTCGAACAAGTGGCGTGATTGCAGTTTTCCCCATAGAGTGCCAGCCAGTAACGACGTCTCAACACGCGCACGAAATTGATGGCATTGGCATCGCAATGGTGGATCAAGAAAAGGTCAACTGAGCGATATGTCCGCTTGCACCTGAATTTTATGCTTTTTTCAGGGGACTTGGTCACTCGGGGCTGACAGAACAGCAGATCAACCCGGGCGGGCCCACGACAATTTGTCCCGCGGCATAAGAGAGACTGGCGCTTGGCAGTCCAAGCGTCGCGATAACGATTGTGCGTTGGCCCCTTAGTCAGAAGCACGTGAGGAGAGGTACGAATACGAATGAATAGCAGCAAGATGATCTATCTGCGCATTGGTACAATAATGCTTTCCTACACAAGGTACAATTATTAGAAGACGAGTTTTATCGTCATCTTACAGGAAGTTTAGTGATGGCTACATGGAGAATGGCGACCGTGGCAACATCAAGCGCAGATATATATGTTGGAGTAAGCACCTTTGGACTCGGCCAGTCTTGACTCTTGAGGCCTGTCTATCAGATCCAGTCTGGACAGTCAAATCCTTGAGCTGAATCATCTGCACACATGGGGCAGAATAACACAAATCATCCATTGGCCTGAGTGCTCATGCCTATGTTTGAGATCTGAGGTCCCCGACGCCTGAATCACATGCAAGGAATGTTACTTGCGCACAACTCTAAATTCCTTATTAGCTGCGGACATGTGTAGATCACCCTCAGTGCAGGCAGCATGAAAGTCGCTCATTCAGACCCTGGATATTGGGGCTGGGGGTGTTCATATCCGACGTAGCAAAGCCTGTTGTGGTATCCGTCTGTTTACGATTAACCACACAAGTATTCATGAAGAAAGTGAGCGAGAAAAGCCTGGCAGTTGCTGAGATAAAAGGAACATTAGCCGAGGGCATAGAGAGGTCTCTCTCTAGGATTACGAGGGAGCCCAGTAGTTACGTGCTGGGGTCCAATTCTAGCACCGACAAACCACAAGCCAGTGTCAGCTTCTGATCGGGGCGGCTCAATGATCCGAACCACCAGCTCAGCCTGGCCAACGACAAGACAACGAAATATGGATAGATCAACCGGCGGATCTTGTTTGTATCGCTAGTACTCTAAAAATAAGACGAGCATTGAGAGCGTGCACGAATGGGGATTCTGGAACAAAAGAGTATGGTGCTAGGGTCAAGTGGCAGCGGAGCTTCGTGCGTCATCTCAGCCACGGGCGGTTGCCATGGCAGCCCTCCAGCCCGTAAACACCGCATTTTGAAGGCTGCAGTTTCATGTCACCTGCACTCGTTGTTGGAGCAGCAGCCATGCTCTACTCAAATGGGCGAAAACGATCTTACGAAGTGGCATCCCTTTCATCCTTCAATTGTTCCATATTTCAACCGCCCCTTATCCTCTAAACATCCATCGAGCGCAACGATTTACCATCTGTTTGTTCGAACCGCACCGCACCATCAGTTACCTGCGAGTCACCTGCGACTGCAAAGACGATAAACTCCGTTCTGCTTTTGATACGTCAGCTGGACCGTTACAGCAGCAGCCCGTACATTGGACGGATTTCTTCCTTTCTGGATCCGCTGGGTTACCTCGTGCCAAAATATTCTCCTAGATTCATGGACATGTCAGGACACATGTATGAAGATAGTGGCTACGCAGCCTCTCGACGCCGTTCGCTTGCAACTCCACCACCCTCCATGACTCCAAGACACAATCGGACCCGTAGTCACAGTGTGAGGGTGAGTAACGGAACTGTCAGCACAAACACCAGTGTCTCAAGTGGAAGGATGTCGGAAGCCACAAACATCACTCAACCGCCAGCGTATTCAAAAAAGTTTGTGGTGGTGGGAGATGGTGGTTGCGGTAAGACATGTCTTCTTATCAGTTATTCACAAGGGTATTTCCCTGAGGTAAGTGTTTTACCCTTGAACGTCGGATTTGATGAGACTCATCCCTCACTGCTCGAACTTCCGCCTTTCAGAAATATGTTCCTACCGTGTTTGAGAATTATATCACGCAGACCACCCATCGGACTTCTGGAAAGACAGTCGAACTGGCTCTTTGGGATACTGCTGGACAGGAAGAGTACGACAGGCTGCGGCCACTCTCATATCCCGAAACAGATCTTTTGTTCGTCTGCTTTGCCATCGATTGTCCTGCATCGCTAGAGAATGTTATGGACAAGGTATTTTTTAACTCATCTCTCGTCTTCCTGCAACATCTGACCAACATGAACAGTGGTATCCCGAAGTACTGCATTTCTGTCCCACCACGCCTATAATACTTGTCGGTTTGAAGTCGGATCTGCGCACGAAGAGGACTTGCATTGAACTCCTGAAAACGCAAGGATTGACTCCCGTCACACCGGAACAGGGCGAGGCAGTTGCCAGGAGAATGAATGCTTCCTATATTGAATGCAGTAGCAAGGAAATGCGCGGTGTTGATGAAGTTTTTGCAATGGCAGTCGACACCGTGGTGTCTGCAGAAGAACAAGACTGGATGGGCGCCAGCCAGAGTAACGGCACCAGCAGCAAATTCGGAGGAGGTGGCGGTGGCCTCAGGAGCGGCAGCAAGAAGGTCAAGAAGCGTACTTGCAAGATTTTGTAAATCTTGTGCTTCTTTTCTCCGCTAGCTTGACCTTTTCCTTGTTTCTCGGGTCTTCTTACAGCCGATTTCGAGGCCTGGTTGCCTCGACGCCGCGATGGACCAGATAAGTCTTTTTTTTTTTTTGTACGTGACATGCTGCACTGAGCCAGATAATAGTTGGAAAAGAAACATTCGGCTTCTGGCAGGTGTTGCGGATTGTCATTCCTTACTTCAGACATGCTGGTCAAGGTGGCTTTCTGATTTATGTTCCCTTCATTTTGCTATACCAGTTTGGCCTTGATGATTGTTACCATGAACCCAACGATTACCCTTTTTTGTCCTCGTTTCCATTTGCGCGATTGACTCTATTTAACATTTGATGTCTGTCATGAACTAGCCTGAGGCCACTCTTCTGCATGCATGGCATGGGTGTTTACCGGCGCAAGCAACAGTCCCATGTACCTGAAAGGGATAAACTATCAAAACTGATGATTCTAAACACGTGTCTGGTATTTTTGTAGCCAAAGTTCGACGTAGTAGCGGTATCAAATAGTGGAATATGCAACCCAATGAAATAAGGACATAACTCGTAAAAGATGTAGAACGATCATCATACGCAAGACACCGTGTGCTTATATCGCTAGTGACTCGTCGATGCTCTCTCGGCGAAACTCTGATCATGGCCTTCCCTTTTTTCCTCTCGCCCTTCGCCCTGCCTCGTGCCATTCTGCTCATTCTCTTCAGAGCGGCCCATGAAGTTCTCAAACTGTGACCAGAGAGCTTCGACGGAACTGAACTCATTTCCAACCTGCGTATCATGTTATTGACACGACTTCTAGGGTTCATTGGTTTCGCTGTCACTTACTGCAATGATACTTTCCAGGTTGCGGTTCAGGCGGTTGATGTTTTGGAGTACTTGCTCCATACCCTGTTGAATTCCGTCAGCGCTGTAGTAAATAGAGTGACTCCAATCCATCAATGAACCTAATAAAGAAAAGGATTTGACCAGGTGATAATGCAGTCATTTCGATCTCTAATGCAGCGCTGGATTGCTTACCACTGCGATTTCCCGAACCAGTTCCGCTCGCTGCTGCTCGAAAACTGTCGGGGTTGTTCTCCTCGGTGTTGTTGACATTTTGTGTGCTGTCCAATTGTTCTCACACCACGAGGCAAAAGGTCTTCAATCAGATCAATCTGTTTATTATCCTCTGTAAGGAATTGATGGCAAAATATTATATCTTGTTATACTGTGGAACTGTCTGATTTGTTCTTGGGACGCGTTGATTTGTTGCTGTTTTGCACTTTGTGGCTGATGCGGGGCGGAAAGTGGCAGTATCTGATTGGGCTTTGACCGCCTACCTTACCGCTTGTTTGGATGTCATGGACTCATGCTTGGCATGGTCGTAGTTAGCTCGTTCTTCCAGTGTCCTTAAAGAGATTTGAACTAAGGAATGCCGCATAACTTTTCTCATCTTTAAGGACGTAGATGCTACAGTACGCAGAGAGAATGTCATATTATGGCCTGGACCCGATGGCCCAAGCAGATTCTCTCCAGAGCTAACAAACAGATTATGATGGACTGTTTAAATCAATAGCTTCACTTTGAGAAACGGCGCTGCAGCAGATGTCGGCCATTGCATATTCACATGTCATACTACTCTTGTTACGAATTAATCTTTAGGATCAGTGGGCATGACTCAGTGGACTCTCAATGATCCTGAGACAAAGCTGGAATAGCAATGACAAATGTCAACATTCTCTTGAAGCAGGCCCTGAATGGACACACGGCTGTTCAAAGGAAATTATGATGAGATGCTCCTATCCGGCTTGCCCTCAGCATCAAGAGCCATACAAGCAGCACCCATTTATGGCTAGAAAGCAACCACTGGTGAAAGAAGACAGACAGACCACATTTGAACCTCATTTCTACGCCTTGTTAAGAAAGAGGCAACGGCAGTAGACACTACCAGCGCTGTTTGACATCAGCTTGTTGAAGAGAACACAAACAAGTAGCAAACACAAATTCCCAGAAATGCCCCTAACCCCACAACACTTACCTCCCATCTCACCGTATAAGAACCTGACACAAGCTTCTTCATTTTGCTGAAGACATTCCTCGCCTCAAACTCAAGCTAGTCTTTCCTTTCCACCTCGCAGCCGACATCGTGTGATTGAACCCCCAAAGAACGTCAAGATCCACCTACAGTCAGAGTTCGACAGTATGGGCAAATTGAACAGCCGAATGCTGTCAGACATTGATGGCTTCGACACAGAAGGGCGCGCACTCCTCCTCGAGATAATTGACAAACTACGCAAGTTAGGAATCAGCGAGAGCGTCTCACTTCCTCAGGTACCACATGCATTTTCTCACGCGTTGGGCTTTGTTTTGCTGAAAGAAATGGCAGCTTGTTGTCGTCGGCGATCAATCCAGTGGGAAATCCTCTGTCCTAGAGGGGATGACAGGCTTCTGCTTCCCGGTGGCCAGCGACTTGTGTACTCGGTTCGTAACACAGATTGTCCTCATTCGAGCCCCGGAAAGCGACGCAGGTGTTCGGGTTACAGTCATACCCGGTCCAACAACTCAGATGGATGATGAGTACAAGGCACATCTCCTAGGATTCGAGAGGAGGATGGCAGAAGACGATTTTGGGAGTGATGACCTGAGGCGAATCTTCAATGAGGTAGGCTCATCCTCCGAGCATATTGTGTCTCAGCTGCTCAAACGCACAGGCTGCAAAACACATGGGCGTCCCGGGGCCTGACACTGAGGACCCGAAGAACCTGGACAAGCGATTTTCCGATGACATTCTGAGAATCGAGATTTTCGGTCCTCAACATCAAAACTTAAGTGTGGTGGATGTGCCTGGCTTGTTCCACAGTAAGTATGACCCAAAAGGAGATTGGTGCGTGTGCTGAGCGAACTCCCAGACCCCACGGACGACCAGACGGAAGAAGATCGCGAGACCATTCGCAAGCTAATCAAAAGCTACCTCAACGATAAACGAACCATCATCCTGTGAGTAGCTATTCTTGAAACTAGGATCGGAGCGCTTACGATTTGTTTAGGGCAGTGATGGATGCGAGAAACAATTTTGCCAATCAAGAAGTGTGAGTTATCCAACATGTCTATATGGAGCACATAGCTGAGGGGTTTAGATTCTCTATGGCTCAGGCCGCAGACCCTGCAGGGGTTCGCACAGTCGGAATCATTACCAAATGCGACGCCTTGGAGCCTGGAGATGAGGGAAGGGTAAGTTGGCTTGTTTCTACCGAATGCAGACGTGTCTAATCGATATAGGTTCTGAAAATTGCTAGAAATGAAGTCGAAAGACTGACTCACGTTTGGTTTGCCGTCCGAAACCGCTCAACAAAAGATATCAAGGATGGTATGACGATCGAGGGCCGTCACAAAAAGGAAATCGAATTCTTTTCCAGCGTATCGCCATGGAACACCCTTCGAGCGGACAGAGTTGGGATCAAACCGCTGAAGGTCTTCCTGGGACAACTTCTGTATGCGCATATCCGTGGAGAGTTTCCCGGTGTCGTGAAAGACATCGAAGATTTCTTGCGAAACGCGCGGCGGGAGTTGGAACAGCTGGGGCCTTCGCGACAAACAGCTCCAGATCAACGACGCTATTTGACCCAAATTGCCGCGAAATATGAGCGGGACGTCTTGAACGCGCTCAGTGGCAGCTATGGTTCTACTCTGGAACCGGACAGTATTTTGAAGCTGAGAATGCACATCAGGAATCTCAATGACAAATTTGCAGAGTCGATGGCCCGTGATGGTCATACCAAGATTTTTCAGAATCTTGACGGTGGGCAAGACAAGGAGTACCAACGTCCCTGGTGCCCGGAAGACGACGACATATATGACTGGATTCGGAAATTATATCGCGATTCACGGGGTGCCGAGCTGCCGGGTATGGTGAATCCCAGTGTTCTTGAGGATATGTTCCGACAGCAAACCGTGGCATGGGAGCCGATTGCTACCAAATATATCGACAAGGTAGCTAAAGCCGTTCACGTTTTCAATCAGACAATCTTCGACAAACTGATCGGCGACGAAGAGGTCAAAGATCATCTCAGTGCACGTCTCCGCGAGCAAAACCGGGAAGCTGTCAACCGTGCAGCTTATGAATTGACCAATCTCCTACAGGGTGAGAGGGCGGTATCTTACAGACAGTCAATAACTATTTTGCTGAGACGCTGTCCAACATTCGTGAGGAGCGCACTTTCCAACGCCTCAAAGCAAAGGGTTTCCGCGACGGCGGTTACTTGTCTCTCAAACAAGTCGTGGGTGCGGTCCACCTTAGCAATGAGGACCAAGCTGTTGAGAATATCCACGATATTCTTAAGGCGTACTACAAGGTTGCTCGGAAAAGATTCTCAGACAACGTCATTCTCCAGGTAGCCGAACGTCACCTTCTCGGGGCCAATGGACCCGTGAGCACGCTGTCACCTGAATTCATTATGAACCTCGAGGACAGCGAGCTCGAGCATATAGCCAGTGAAAGCTATGTGACGTCGAGCAAGCGAAACGACTTGGCTTCCAAAGTTGATCGATTCCAGAAAGCTTTGCAAATTGCAACGTCAGCCAATATTCAGGTTGCCGCCAAGGATCAGCCATGACAGCGGCTTCAGTATCCGAGAAGATCGGGCCGAATGCTCGCGATGGCATTCCTGTTTCTGGCGTGCCACACAAGATCCATGTCGATGCTAGGTCTGGACTCATCTTTACTTGTCTGGCTCTTCCGTCTGTTGCGAAAGACATAATCGTGGCTCTTCCCTCAGTTAGATTTGAATGACCTACTGCGTTGAAAATGGAAATTCCTCTTACGAATCAATTAACTAGCGATGTAAACCGAGGACCTGTGGATCACCTTCTGTGGATGGTTTCACTGGTTTGCCATGGAGTCCCAAACTCTGTTCTTGTAAAATATCCTTGCTTGTCTGGCTGTTTTGCTTGGCAGAATAACCGTAATGGCAATGATTGCTTTGGCATGGGAGAAACAGTTCGCAGATAGGACAACAAAGCGTCTCTTAACCAGTAGTGCAAGCCCTTGACTGCTCTAGTTCATGGTGTGGCTGATGTTCTGCAGAATCCGCTCACAATTGAGCCAGATCAGACGCCGATTTTTCAGAGCCAAATAGTCCCTGCAGTCTGCATCATATCCTGCAACTGCAGAGGCTTCTTTTAACAGATAGAGGAGCTGGATTTCTTCTTCATCCATGGCTTTTTACGTCCGTTGTTTTGAGGTTTGAGTTTATTAATCGAGTGTTAAATGACCGAGAACGGAAAGATGACTGGAATTGGGAATCACTGGGACAAGCATCCCAAAAATCATCCAGGCTTGTTGTTCTATTGCATTCTCGGAATATGAGTCATACTTTCATTAGGCTCCTGTCCAAACTGCAACAGTTTTCGAGAACTCAACCTATGCCGTTCGGGATAGTGTCACGTCTTCCCGAACAGGCAACAGTGGCTGCAGCGAGTCAGCGACTTTAGCTACATGCGTGTAGCCTGCTTGCGTAGTGATGTCATTTACGATGAGGACTTATGTATCCTACCCTGTCTATAGCGGCAAAGAATGTCGAGACTAGCATAATTAGCCTTGAATGAATGAACTGCACTACGGTTACACAGTCTCTATTAGTGTAACCCAACTGAAGAAAACTATGTACGATGTCATATCAATAGCAATAAGCTGGAATTAATTCAATATCATTCCTATGAGCCGCGCAAGGGACGGCAGGCAGGGACTAGGTATGGTTTCCGAAGAATTCAATATAAAGAATGACAGCGACTGGTCTACGATGTAGTCAGTGGCTGTTGGTTATATTAGCTGAATTTTGCCAGGACAGAGATAGGGTGTTGATGTGCGTCATCTGTCCCCTGGGCTCGAGATACGGAGAAGAAGGAAGGGGCGCAGAGGGAAACGAACGGCTTTAGAGTTTCAAGTGGGCGAGAAGCCTCAGTGTCTCAGTCTGGAGAAAATAGATGAGTCGAGACTCTCTTGGGTTCTCTGATGCGGTCATTATGGTTCTCGATTCTTAGCGCTGAACGGCTCCCAAATCCGTAATGGACGGGTTTATAGATGAAACAGGAGTACAGGACTGTTTTGACTTTTGAAAGTTATCGCATGGTGGTTACAAGGTACAAGGCACAAGTCACAACAGAGGAGGCTCCTCTTTGACTCTGTGGGATGGGACCAAGGATCCAGAAAAAGTAGCTAATAGTCTGTCTCAAAGTCGAGATTTCCAAACAGCTCGGAAAGACCCGCTGATCAACCACAGGACGTCATGGCATTGAGTTCGTCTTGTTGTTGTGGAGCTTCCTGGAGTGGGAGTGGGACAGAAGTTAAAACACAGACATTATCTACTTCAAAATTCGAGAGGTAGTGTCTGAGGAATGTCTGATTGATAATAACACAAACCTTCCGAAACAGACGAACCATCAGGCTGCTTCATCCTCCATCTTCTCACATAATCATCAATCCTTATTTGCTCGTGCGCAGCCACATCAGAAGCGCCCACTCAGGATTCTGCTGCGGCCAGCCACAATGTAAAATTGCTGGGCGATCATTGCCAGTACGAGACACAGGCCCCCACCTGTGCATGGTAGGAGATCATCATACGCACTCCTAGTGGTGCCGCTGAGCAATAGTATCCCGGCGCCCTCGGTGCGGTGGGAGATCTGTGAGTCGGATAAGGTCATTCGCACCAGAAGGAAAAATTCTAAACCCCGCAAATTGGGGATTATCAGCTGCATGTTCCATCTTCTTCAGTCACGGGAGCCGGTGGCTGTCAATCTATAAAAAATGTTTATTCCTCACGCGGGTCTTTATAAAATCCTGGAGACCCTCCGTTCCCTTTTGATCTTTCTTTGCTTTTGCGGAAATAGTATCCCACAGCTCAGCGATTGTCTGTCATCCGCGCTTATTCTCAGCGGACAAATGTCTTTACCTCGTCTGACAGCATCTCTGAGCATACTTCCATCACTGTCAGTCCGCTTCTGTTGACTCAGCACTGCACTGGGCACCGCATAAGCAATCCATTACAAGCAACTACACTGAAACTCGAACATGCGAGACATGCCATCCAAGTTCGTTGAGATCCTCGATCCCTCAGATAACCTGCGCTCCTCCAACTCAGATGTTCGCCTGGAAGATGTCCTAGCCGATCACGAGGCCATCGTCACCACTCGGCCTCGGTCCGCCACGAAGACCAGTGACCGATCAGATCGTGATAACTCCTCCTCGCCGGCGCAGCGTTGGAAAAGACTGAGTACTATCCTCATCACGCCGCGACGACCTTCCACATCGTGATCGCTATTGCTATACTACGCTCCCAGAACCGAGTTCTGCTATATTTTCAGTTATCTTGCGACGATTAGACAGATACAAGGGACCGCCACCTTAGACACCCATATCTAATACCTCTACGATACGTTATTCTGGATTACCGGGATAGTTGACTGGCTCAACACAAGGGCTCTTCTTGTTGGCTGGGACTTGGTTGGAAATCCTCTGTTACGATAATGACGTTACGAAAATGAGCCCTCCTATACCCCGTGCATTATCCTATACACTTTTCTTTCTCCTTGTTCAATAAGAGTCGGCTGGCCTAAGACACGCAATCCTTCTCCATCATCCACTACTACAGTATGTCTTCTTGGATCATCCTGCGCCACTGCATCCAACCGAATTCGGACGGACATCCAAAATCGCCACTGCTGGCGTGGCCTGTACAGCATAACCTGCAAATCATGCCAAGTGCATTGACGTACCTGTGGATAAATCGATTGACGGATATAAGGGGACACATTGCGTACTCGGTGGAGTTCAAGGGTGTATGTCGATCCTGATCGTTTGGTGTCGATCGGATATGCCGTTGATCCGGATATACACATACAAGGGAACCAAACGAACTATATTTAGACTGAATACCAAAATAGATCAAATATTCTGCTGATTGAAAGGAATAAAGTACCTAGTATCTAGGCTACCTCTCTTCCAAGGTAATATTATCTTAACATGCATTCCTGCGCCTGTGACGTCATGGGCGCATGCTCAGCCCGGGTGTGCCTTGGCGCCTAACATCTACCTTTTCTCGATGTATGATTGTGACAATGGACATATCAAGGAATGGTATACTTTGAAGACAAAGATTGGTTACACTAGTCTGCAATTCGAAGGCTAAGGATTTCTGCAGATTCCTAGCTCAGCAATGCCTCAATCCATGAATTGCCACACCCAGCGCATGCAGACCCGAAGCTGTTCCTCCGCCAGGATGATGTCAGCCTCTCTGCCCTGCCGGGGTCGCTCGGGTGGCTCCTCAAAAGGAAGAACGAGAGGAGCGCCGGAAACAGACTCGGGGCTGATCGCAAAAGTCTGTGCAGCGTACGCCTGCAGAGAAGCCCCAGGCTGATGGGAGTAGCTGATGCTGCTGTATCGCCGCGCGCTCTTGCTGCTCCCATTTCTCGATAACCAACGTTCGTCTCTGGCGATGTATGCCGAGAACGAGGACCATCCGGACTTCTCCCTGCAAGTTGCGCAGCCACCACCGTGCCTCTTCGCGGAGCCGGGGAAGCGACGCCGTGACACCTGCTTCAATCACCAGGGTGGGCAGGCCACACCGTCTCTCTCAATCTGAGACTTGGGGAAGAGACATCCATCCGGCTATTTGCGCGGTAGGGTCCATTCCCATGCGGCTGCAGAACAGATCGATGGCGCGGGTGATGTTGATCGTCATGACATCGTGCCCGGAAGTGAGGATCTTGAGGATGCCAGCGGTATTGTCCCACATGAATCGGTATGGGATGCAGTGCAGGGGACGTTTTCTTCGCTGTCCAGCTCGATGCGGGCCTCCTTGGTCAGTCTGTAAATGAGGATGAATTAGTTTCCATTTCCGGTCTGGTTCAGGGAGGCGTGGACTCGCTCTGCTGTTTGTTGAAGGTCTTCTACGGTAGTAAAATGAACGACGATATGATCGTCTGGCAGATTTACCGTCAATTTTTGACTAGCCATGCTTGTGGACAGCCTTGGGCTGTTAGATAAGGCGCATTTGCATTCTGCCACGTATTGCCCTTTTGCTGTGGTTCTCAGGCTGTGGTTCCCGGTCGACGGGGTGAGCATGCAGCAAGGGTTGGGATTATTCAGACGGAACAGATGAGCTTGATGATTGGAACTGAATGAGGGGGACCTTGCACAGTGAAAGTACGGCTTTTTATACGTAGCCCAATGGCTTCAAGGTGTACCTTTGACGTGCTCATTACTCTCATATCTGTGTCAGAATCCTCAGGCAATCAGCACAGATATGGCGGCCACAAGTGAGGGTATTTCGAAGGTGGACCTGGATCAGCTTATACCTGGCCATTACAGTCACACTTATCCGGATACTGCTCCCATAATGTTACATTAAAGAGAAATCAGCGATTGATCTGCATCTTTGATCCAGATGTAGTGTTTGTTGATGTTGGCTAGATGATGCGTTATCAGTGACGTCACGGTATACCCGCGACATATCAACCATCAGTCCATCACCCACCCAAGTACACTCTCCTGTTTATACAAACTATCAATCGCAAAAATGCCTCCGAAGCGCACGAAAAAAGCTACCTCGGCAGCAAAAAACCCACCATCTCCCCCACTGTCCGAGAAGAATGCCACGACAACACACGCACCCGAGGCCGAGCCCAAACCCGAGCCCGAGCTCGAGTCCACTGACCATGCCAGCCCACCCAGCTCCCAACAAAGCGAGATAACGGACACCATCGCCTTCGAATCAGACGAAGAAATGCCCGAGGAAACCGAACACACCATCACCGAAGAAGCAGCCAAACAGAAAAAACCCGGCTACGCAGGCGGATACAACGCCCTCAAGTCCTTCAAGGGACAGGTATACTCCGGAATGGCAGTAGGCGGCTCACACACCTGGACCTACGACGCGGGAACCTGGAAAGAAACCAAAGAAGAGCCGGACCTCTGGCGGATCGACTACCGTACCAACAAGCGGCGAGCGCGCAAGGCGCCGGCGGGGAGCGGCGCCCCGTCGGGACAGAGTACCACTGGCTGATCGTGGCGCATCAGCATGTGAAGAAGGTGGATGCGAACACCTACGAGACGCACTTGACGGGCTCAAAGTACAAGCTGGCGTATAAGTCCGCGTCGTCGAACTCGTGGTCGATTCCTACGGTGAAGAAGCAGCGCGAGAGGGAGGTGGAGCTGCTTGAGGATGCGAAGCAGAGGGTTCAAGGGCTGCCGCCGGTGTTGGCGGCGGAGAAGATCAGGGTGGAGAAGCATGAGAAGGGGCAGCAGAGGTTGGATAGCATGTTTACCAAGGCTGGAAGTGCGGATTCGGGATCGAAGAAGAGGAAGATTGATACGACTTAGTTCGGGTTCACTTGTATTCTAATGTAGTTGTTAAGTGAGTGAATACACCAAGAAATTGGTCTGTTGTATGGTACTTACACTATGTTGTTCCTGCACTAGATATCCATTATCTGAGTGGTCATTGTCAATGCTGAATTACATGATCTCAAATACTCCGTAAGGGGAATTGTACGTCCTATACCGACTGACAGATAATTTCTGTCCCAGAAGACTCGGCATTGACGTTTACTCGGTTCATCACAACACTCCAGACTAGACAGCCTCAAGTATGAACAGACTCAGAAATCACGAATGAAATTGACCATGAGGACCATTCCAGCCAAGAACGGCTAAATTAACGGTTTAATTGTACCCCCGCAAATCTCGGGGTAGCAACAACCGATGCCGTCTTGGCTACACGAAGTCTGGGCTATAAAGCTCCAGGAATGATGAATACGAGTAGTGGAGGTCCAAACTGTCAATTGCTCTCAATATGCGGGGAATCACGTCGTTCTGTGCTGTGTTTCTTGCCGCTGCGGCACAGGCCAGATACATTGTCCCCGGAGGCCGATGGCGAGATACCAACGGGGACCTGGTCAATGCGCATGCTGGTGGTCTTCTGTATGACGACAAATCGGGCAAGTTCTGGTGGTTTGGCGAGTACAAAATTGAAGGACAGACGGAGGGTGGTGGTGTTTCCGTGTATAGTTCGGAGGATTTAGCAACCTGGGAGCCTCATGGGTTGGCTTTGAGTATGATATGACAATCGGTCTCCTTGAAAGCTGTCTGGCTGATACATCTACAGAACCGGTCGAGGGACATCGGTACATCTCCCCTAAGCACATCATCCAGCGTCCCAAGGTGGTCTACAGTGAGGAGTCGAATCAGTACCATGTATGATCATCCTCTCTAGCTATGCTTCTTCTAACGACACCAGATGTGGTGGCATGCAGATAATTCCACTTATGGATGGCTCCTGCAAGGATTCGCAACTTCCGATAACATCACTGGCCCCTATACATTTGTCGACGCCACAGCACCATTGGGCAACTGGTCGCAAGACTTTGGGCTCTTCACCGACTACAAGGACGGCCGCTCGTATGCGCTCTACTCGAACGGCGACAGCAAGTATGGACGCGATGTCTACCTTACTGCGTACAACAAGAACGTCACAGCGCTGGAGGAAGTTGTCTACCGTTTCCCGAAGTACGACCTGGAGGCGCCGACCATCATCCAAACGGAGAAGAGCTACTGGGCGTTGATGAGCCACAAGACCGGTTACCGGCCGAACAGTAAGTGAGCGGGAGCCTTGACGGTAATTGCAATGGCTGACCGAGAAGATGTCGTTGCGTTCCGCGCCGACTCGCTCAGCGGTCCCTGGTCCCAGCCGTTTATGGTCGCTCCCGTGAACACCCGTACGTTCAACTCGCAGTCTGGTTTCTCCCTCCGCATTAAGGGGACAAAGAAGACGACCTACCTGTACATTGGCGATCAGGTAAGTTTGTCGTTTGGCGGGATGAATGGAAGGTAACGAGTACAGTGGGATTCCAACTCCCTCTGGGAAAGCCGGTACATCTGGCTTCCGATGGATATCGATGAGAACAAGAAAACACTCGACCTTGTCTGGAACGACGTCTATGACCTCAACGCGTATGTCACCAACCAGTTGAATGAAAAAAGAAAATACTGACGAGTCCAGCAAAACCGGAGAATGGAAAGCCATTCGCGGCAAGACATACACTGCCAGGAAGGCCAAGACGAACGGCAATGCGTATAAACAGGAAGCGGTATGTCCTAGACCTTCAGTCACAGCTCAGTCACAATGCTAATTGAGTAGAACTTTGCAACCGACGGTGTCATCCTGACGGGGATCTACGGCAATGACAGCACAGTGATCTTTGAAGGCATTGAGGGAACCGGCAAACCACAATGGGTGTCTTTCTACTACCAGAGTACGTTCTCTTCACCTTATCAATTTTCCATACTAACGGTTATAGACACTGATGACATGGGCTTCGGCGATCAACGTAAGTATATTTCATCAGGCAGAACCAACAGCAGAGCTAACAAGACCAGCGGGAGGCTCTCCCGATCGCATCGGTGGCTCATGGCAGCTCCGTCGCATCAGCAGCGTCGTGGTCAACGGGAATACATCGAACGTGGAGACGCTTTATCACAGGGATACCCACAAAAGCATCATTCTTTCGGCGCCTCTACTGTTGACGCTGGAGAAGGGCTCGCATAATACCATTACTGTCGGAGGATTATACAATGGGTTTGATTACAAGGGGGCAGATCTGGATAAGATTGTGGTTTATCCGCCTGAGAATTGATAGTGGTGCTCGTAGTGGATCAGGATTTAGATTATACCCATAACATGGCTATATCGCTGGTGAGAAGTATAATGGGCATATTATCCATATTGGTCATCAAGAATTGTGTGCACTATCTCAATTGATATGTAGTAAATCAATGGCCGGCAACGGTCAAAAGGAAATATATAGCTACATAGAGAAGCTATAGACAGTTCCTCCCCTTCCCCTCCGATATAGAAATTATAATGCTAGATGGAATATCTTCACATCTAGTTCAACTATTTTACTTAAATCCCCATTAATTATCATATTATAACCAAGTGCTCAAAACGACATTCCTGTCAATTTATGGTTGATTCAACGAGTAGGTAAGGCTGGGTATAAATCTAAAACCGAGTGGCAATATCATCAAAAGGACTGGTACCTCAGTGGTAGAGGGTGAGATTGCAATAACATCGCAAGATGTAACTGTAATATCTTGAGGTCCCGTGTTCGATCCACGGTCAGTCCTAATTTTTTGTCCCTTTTCGGTCTGTTTTTCAGGCCGATCATTGCCAAGACGGCTTCTCCGCCAAAGCGTAAGTAGAATGTCTTATCTGCGGACTGTCATATATGGTCGTTCTCATCTGAATTCAACATGAATTTATTGTACTGCTAGTGAGCAGTTCAACTTGGATACCCCCAGCCTCTTCTCTCCTTATTATTAGGCTAAGGCCCGTAACATAGACACAGAGCGCATGATGCACCTATACGCATTTAGGATGAGGAGGTTGATCCTGTAGTATATTAGGAGAAGCTACCAGGGCAACCACAAGGGCTACTATAGTGACTTATAAGAAGCAGCTTTGATCTAGTAGCAATAGTGATGACCACTACGATCCTAAAGTATCTATTCCTAACACTACACAACAGCACTAGAAGAAGAAATTAAAACATACAGCTAAGTCCCTTTATTATTCACTAAGTGGTTCAGACTCTATTTCATGTAATTGTTCCCATGCTATCCATGAGGTTTATAGGAGAGCCATCCTTATAGTTAAATCCAGTAGACAGAAACCAGCATATTATTTCATATTTATTCCTAATGCTAGTCTAACACTATCTCAGACTACTCCAGCCAAAACCATGGGAAAACAAGGGCCATATACCTCAGACAAAAACACACTATTAGTGCAACTAAAGGAAAGAGAAGGAATGCCATGGGCAGAGGTTACTGCACACTTCCCTAGATAAAGCACAGCATCCCTCCAAGTCCATTACTCAACCAAATTATGCCACAAGGCAACCACTCAAGCTAAAAGGCTACAAAGACGCCAATGAGAGGCATTAAACTTGCCAGCGCCCAAGCCAAATACCCGTTAAGCCAAAAGACGCTAACAAGCGTATCCAGTTCCTTTGCCTCCCAACCATCGACCGTCCTTCCGCTTGATCTCGAGACACTAGTTCATGCAATTGTTCGATGCCTAGCACCGGCCCTTCCCCGGGTCTGGGCTACTTTGGGCTCATTGGCTCACAGCCGTGTTCTTCTGTCATTGTGTCTGTCTGACTAACTCAGGAATGACCAAGTTGGGATCAGCCAAGATACTGGACCATTTTCACCAAATATAACCCGCCCTCGTCGTCATCGGAAAAGTCAGAGTCATGATCATCAAGGGTATATCGTAGAGTATCCGGTTAACCAGGGGAGGAGAAAATCGACCGAAGTTCGGCCGTTCAGGAACGAGAGACTAAGATACATGTTACTTTCAGACTTAAAAGACATAAACCTAGGTTGGCTTGAACATCCATTGTGTAGAGCTCCATCTTCAGCACAATACCTTCCTTATGCCTTTTCTCTGGTACCTTTTTCGGAGCTGGCAATCGCCGCGTAGCACAATGGATAACTCCTCCATTCAGAGGAACCTGCCGCAGCTCGCGATCGGCAATAGCGCCAGCCAGGTCCAAAGCCTTGCGACCATGCTTCTCGGACCCGAAAATCCAGGAAAGATAAGGTCACCTTTACAGAAATAGCTGTTTGTTAAAACACGAGGTGACGGCTCCATCATCAGGAGAAAACACCCATGTCTTTCATTAATGCAGTGATATTGTTATATATCCATTCTCATAAACATCGCTGCTGTGGGTTTACATCATCAGCCGCCCGGTTGACACTCCGTTGTGCAGAGGGTGAACATCGATGAACACATGCAGCAATGTAATCACGCTCTGCGCCCAGCGCGATGTTTGTGACCTCCCTTGTCGAAATTGGAACTGAGACTTTCTCATTGATGACGTGCGAAGTCGCCGTTATAGCGACGGCTTGAAGTGATACACATTTCATTCATTGACTGGCTTGGACGCTCAGTGAAGCGGTACGATGATGACGATGCTGGTGATGAGGAAGCTGATTAACAAAATCCCAGACATTCCAGGTCCCCAGACAGTGGTCTGGCAGTGAGACCGGTTGTTCATTTGACGAGGCAGCCACGTTGGATTTGTACGAAGGTGCAGGCTCAAATACCGATAATTACTCTAATTGCGCAAAAAGCTACAACGCCAAGATAAGGGCGTTACTGTTCTTGTTTTAGCAGTGAACAGTGCCGCCGTTATAAATACCAGCTTTCCACCGACATTCCCCGAAGCCAAATCAAGCACCCTCTCCAACCATGTCCATCCATTCACTCTCAGACGAAGTCTTACAAGGAGTTATTAATAGTCTCTCTCATTGTGATGTTGCCTCACTTTCCCTGCAATCTCGCCGTATACATCGCCTGTGTGAGATGTCCACTCGGCGCAAATACCGCCGAGTAAGGCTCCGAAACACCTCAGATTTTGCAAAAGCCTTTGGGATGTTACTCTTAATTTTAAAGACACCCCGACTGGGTTTATATGTCCGTAATATCCAGCTGGAGCGATCACCAACAATACAGTATGAGGTTGTGGAGAGCTACCAACTACGCCCTGCAGAAAGGGTACTAGATTTAGATGACCTGCTTAGGCTTGAAGAAGCCATTAAACAATTGGGATTTAAGTCGGTAGAAAAGCAGGAGAAAATTTTGAATATATTACTACAGGATCCTGCTAACATGGAGTATGGCACCCTTCTTTGTCTTGACTTAAATTCTGACTTGGAATAGTGACAATGACCCACGATCTCCATTTTTGGCTCAGGCACTGGCAGCCCTCCTAGTTTCCATCTCACCTATGCTTGAGTCTCTTAGCTTTTGCCCTGTGGGATATGAGGAGCCCAAGCTCTTGAGACTAGAAGCAGAAGCTGATGGCGAACCACTTCCTATAGCTGACTATGTATTCAAGCATTTCCTAGAACTCGTCCGTGAGAAGGACATGCCGTTTTTACAGAACCTCCAAGCTGTCAGATTCCTAGTCGATCCAAATACCTGCGTGTATGAAACATCAGATTACCAACCCTATGACCTATTCAGCAGTCTAAACCTAGTGCGACGTCTGCCAGCTATGGAAACTGCCCACATGGATGCTATTTCTGATCCAGATCTCCCAAGCGTTGAGCCCCCACCTCAATCAGGAAATTATACCTGTATCACAATTCAGCACTCCAGCCTTCATTGCCTGTACCTGGTATATACAATTGAATCAGCCAAACGTCTGGAAAAATTCACATATGGGATCGGCGGCCGCTTCTCAAGGAACAGTATGCTAATATCGTTCCACCCAGAGTGTGTCTTTTGGGCACTTTTTGCTCACCGAGCCTCCCTGCGCCAGCTGGATCTTGATGTAGAAGGGCAAACTGGTCAACTAGACCTTGTTGGTCTGAGGTATCTGAAGTACATCCCAGAAGAAGAAGAAGAGCAAGGATCACACCGGGACGATCCAGTTTACCTGCATGAGTGGGCTGATGAGCTTGAGAAGCTTCCAGTGGAGGAGGAACAAATACCTTCTAATGTGTCTGTGGATGCTTGGTCTCTTCGAAGCTTCTTACAACTGAAAGATCTCAGTCTAGGGGTTCATATTCTTTATCTTTATGCTCGTGGATATGGTGTTGAACAGTGTGGTGACCAGTGGGGTGACCAGAGCGTTAATGATTCTTTTTCCCTTGTCGATCACCTGCCGCCGAAACTTGAGTCACTTCGCGTATATGGCTACAAGAAGGGAATGAAGCCGCGGCTGAGAGGTGTTCCACAAAACTTGCTTGAAGACCAGCTTGCTAAGCTGATGGCGGAGAAAGATCAAAAGCTCCCCCGACTTGCCGTTATTGAGGGTATCGACGAACTGATCCCGAATGGTGAGACGTTGGAGGGGGCCGGGAATGAAGATAAGCTTTGGAAAGGGGAGGCAGATGATGAATGGACGGACTATGAATATGAATAAGGCTTGGTTCCTATACGCTACCTGTATGCTATCCTACTTCTACGAAGCAGGATCGCTAAGTTTGCCCTCAAGCGGCTATAGGCTTGATTAAGATTTGACACTCAAAGCTAAGTAATCAAAAAGAGACTTAGAGACAGATAGTTAATGAATACATGTGAACTGACAAATTCTATATAATTCAGCGAATATCGCTCGCCCCTCTAAGCAACTACCTTATATCCTGCGTATCACTCTTCTCTATCTGTAGGTTCTATTTGAGCAGGCGGATCGTTCGCACTATCATCACCAATATCTGAAGCTAAACCATCGGTGCTGAGGCGAACTATGGTGTTCAGTCTATTTCGAATACGCTGAACGTCTTGCAGAGCGCGAGTGGCCGTGAAAGTCGAAATTCCCGTCCACCGGCTGTCGAGTCGATCCAGCCAGTAAGTGATACGTGTCCGCGTGTAAGTCACCATCTCCGAGAAATGATGCCGGACCCATAGATCCCAGATTGGGCGGACGTCAAATGCCTGATCTGGGTGCTGTAGATTCCATGCACGATTAGCAATCCGGTATTGTTGCCGGACGTTATTTAATATCAGCACGAGACAGTCGTTTACTTCATCAATGTTAAAGTATTCAAATACCGCCATAGCCTGTCAGTTGATTGTTTGATTAGAATTAGGAAGTAATTGAACACCGGGGAGCAATCATACTGCGCGTATCTGAGCAAGGGCGTTTTGTGCACTCTGGTCCTGTACATAGCCATTCATTGTGGCGTCTGGAAGCAATCTATTTTCGCGCCATCTCCAAATCTGTTTATGTGAGAACTCTGTAAAATCTATTTAATCTGGTGAGTTGAATCTATGGTAGAATTTAGCAATCTGATTGGCCTAGCCAGACTTTGGTTAGATATCCATATCCGAGAATCGCCGGATTCGATAGTGGTAAGATATGGCTGACAATATCCATGACCCTATTTTAGGAACATAATCGTGGCGACGATAGTCGTGGTGCCACCAGATTGTGCATGGATGAATCTGCATGCTTCTTCAACATGCATCAATATGGCTGCCTGATCACTGTCTGTACATACCAAGGAGATACATCGTGGACAGACATTTTAATTCTGGTTGTCAACTAGTTGTCGACAGTCACACCCCGCAGATCATGCAAGATGAAGTAAAGATTATGATATATGTAGTATCATATCACATGCAATTAATATAAGGTCCCCCACCCATCATCCTCATCAGTTGCCAACCACTGAAATGGACGAGAGAATATACGAACTAGACAGACAAGGCGACATCACCTTTCTCGTCTACGATGTCCCCGAGTCCCTCCCACGGACCCTGGACCAACTGCACCCCCTCCTGCTAGACGGTTCAACTCCAAACAGCACCTCTGCAGCAGAAGCAGCAGAAGCAGCAGCAGCAGAGGAAGAAGGACCCACCCAAATCCAAAAATCCCAAGCAATTCTCAAAATCCGCGCCTCCTCCAAACACCTCACGCTGGCCTGCCCCCAATTCATCCGCACCCTACACAGCGGCTTCCAGGAATCCCACTCCCTCGAGGAAACGGGCCACCTGACCCTCGAAATCGACAACTGGGATCCCGCCGCCTTTCTCGTGCTTATGCTGATCCTGCACGGACGCACGCGCCCCGTGCCCAGGAAACTAACCCTCAGCAAACTCGTCGACTTCGCCGTGCTGGTAGACTACTACGAGTGCTACGAGGCGGTCGAGGTCTTCACCGATATGTGGACGACGGCGCTGAAGAAGACGGTGACGGCTACATCTCTGACGTCGCTGGCGCGGGCGGAGGAGTGGCTGTTTGTCTCCTGGGTGTTTCAGCATCGGCAGACGTTTGCGCAGGCGAGCGGGTATCTGCTAGGGAATCTCACGGGCAGGTTTTGCTCGGAATTACCGATTCCAAGGCGGGTTTGCGGTATGTTTTTTTTTTTTTGATCTTTGTTCGAGGGCTCGTGGGGCAGTGCTGATGCAGGTAGATGCGATTGATCGGGCGCGGGAGGATGCTATAACCAGGGTTCTTGACAGACTGCATGACCGGTTCGCTGTGTTGCGCTCGGATAAGGTGCAGTGCTCGTATGAGTGTGACTGTATGCTTCTAGCAGCCCTCACGAGGCACATGCATCGACTTGGGATATTGGAGAGGCCGGCGCCGCCGTTTGAGGGGATTGGGGCCGGGCAGCTGGCGAAGGAGGCGCCGGGGTCCTGCTGCCGCGGTGGTACGAGCGTGGCGGCGAGATCCAGCATTCGTGTCTGCTGTCGCTGGATTTTAATTCCTCGCTGAGAGGTACGGGGGATGTGGTGAAGGTTGTGGACTTGGAGGAGTTGACTGAGCTGAGGAGGAAGTGACTGACAAGCCGACTGTGTAGTCATGCAAACGTTATATTCTATCTTTATGTCTATATGCATTACAATGTAATCTGAAACCGCGGATGCGTGCGTATCCTTGCCCCAAACTTCCAAAACAGCATCGGGCACAGGCACATCGCCAGCGCAATAAACGCCAGTACCGAATTCCCCCACCCCAGCCCCAGCGACTCATACATCGAGGGCCCGCCAGCGGGAGCACCGCACCGATCAACGACCGCAGGACCGTATTCGCGGCCGTCACCGAGGCCGCATGCGCGAGATAGGAATCGACCAGGTAGGTATTCGCCGGCATGAAGACCGTCATGAGCCCGATGGCAAAGACGGCCGTCCCGAGGATTGGCACAATCCAGTGCGTTCCTGCCTCGGCGGACCAGCCGTACCAGAATAGCCCTGCAGGCACGAACCAGCATCCGACTAGCATGGGCGGGAGCCGAGACTCCGGGGTGAAGCAGCCGCGGGCGGAGTGGGCGGCGGCGATACGGTTGGACACGACGCCGTAGACGATGAGGCCGATGACGCAGCCGGTGCCGAGGCCCAGGTAGGCGAGGCCGGCCAGGCCGGGGGAGAAGCCGTACTTGGTTTTGAAGATGGAGGGGATGGTGGTGAACATGAGGTAGAGGTAGCCGTAGGTGATGGAGCTGAAGAGGGACATGAGGAAGACAATGGGCGAGCGAATGAGCAGCTTTGTGGGGCGGGCGAGGGTGAACAGGAAGGTCCCTTTCGTGGGACGCGTGTTGTCATGGATCGAGTAGAGCGCTGGGTTGTTGGTTTCCTTGCGCAGGAGGGCGGCTTTGCGCCGTAGGAGGACGGGGGCGTAGGATTCGCGGTAGAGCAACATGCAGCTGACGGTCACTATCCCGGTCTAGAAAGACATTCGTTAGCCATCGAGACTCGACGAGAGTCAGGGAACAAACATACCGCGATAGCAATCACCCAAAACACCCAGCGCCATCCCTCTGCTTCGGCCAAAAACCCTCCCGCCACGGGCCCAATGACCGGTCCTAGGATAGCCCCCATAGCCCAGACAGCTATAATGCCGGCCCGTTTCTCCTTGGGAACCATGTCCGCCACTGTCCCCGAGCCGATGGTTAATGGACACACACCGGCGACACCCGCCAGCAGCCGGAAGACGATCAACTGCGGCAGGCTCTGCGCCACAGCACATGCGATGGTGAATATAAGGAAGAGGATGTTGCAGGTGTGGTACAGAGGAACACGGCCGTACATTTCTGACAGAGGAGCGATCACGAAAGGGCCGACCATGTATCCAAGAATGAAAACAGAGACGACAAAGGAGGCGAGCATGTCGTTGGTAGAGTGGAATTCGCGCATCACCTCTCCGACTCCAGGAGCAAACATAGACGAGGCCAGGGGACTGCATCATCTTAACTGTGCGTCGGATGGATTTGACTAGGGCTAAGGACTCACGTTATGAACGTATTGACTGCCATCAACAGCACTTGGCGCGCTTTCCTCTTGACCGGCCAGTTGAAGGGATTGTTGATATCGTCGGGGCCATCCCAACCGACCAGATTCGGGTCTTTGCTGGGGACATTACGTTGATCTTGCGAGGGAGTGCTCTCTACCTGCTCTGGAGATACTGAGGTGTCTCTATCCCGGCCTTTTTCCAGGTCGATGGATTCGCTGGGAGTGAAATCCTGCATGGCGATGTTTGGATGTTACTTCTTTCGGTCTCCAGCTGCAAGACATTGTGCCAGCAACGTTCCAACAGAGACAACTCTACATAAATACTGCAAGAGCACCTCTCTAGAGAGGTAAACTGTGAAGGACAATCAATACCCAACTCGATCCCTCACATTCTTCCGCATTGTGCTAGCGTGATTGCTTTTTCCTCCTTGCATAGTACAGTTATCGAATATTCACGATTCATCATTCTTGATTTTCAAGCATATGCATAACCGCGTGAGTTTTCCGGCCAAAAAGCCTATCATCTGTCGCGTTATGGCTCAGTCGTGGAAGTCGGCCACTACGAAGCCTGTGAAGCCTCTGGCGGGCGGGAATGGACGTTTATCTTGTCTTTTATGCCTTGACTTCATATCTGGCCGGTGCTGGAAAGTCTAGACAAGGGCCAGCTTACTCTAACTTCGTTTATACCGAGATTTCGTCTTTCCGGCTCCTCTTTCAGCTCCTCTACTATCGATCTAGAAATGCATACTACTCGGCCTACTCGACGCGTGTGATATGAATCCCTGAACCCCCTTACTTGACCAGGTCACCGACTCATCACAATTTTGATAAGTAATGAAATGACCTATCACCTACCCCATCCGTCAAGCCAAATATCGGACAGCCCCCACGAATCTCTTTCTGACGCAAGCGCTGATGGACGAGCTTGAAAGAGCCCGTCCAGCTCCCAGAATCTGGAATGACTCGAGGATATTGTATTGCCAAAGATCTCGCGCAGGCTTGGCAGGGACTGACGCTATCCGATGTCGATGCCGTAGAGGGCGTATGAGTGCTGCGAGTCTCAACAACTAGGTCGAAAGCTAGGTCCTGCATGGCCATATCGCCTTTTATGATGAATTGAAGCACAGGCCTGTTCGTACCACCTGCGCAGCTGCTCTGAGGACTAGCAATGCCTCATCATCCTCCGAGCCTGCTACTCCGACAGGGGAGTCCGACCATGTCGCGCTTACGGCGGCAACAGTGGCATATTGACAGAATGCTCCATCCCATCAGTTATCTACATCTCGTCTCGTTCGCCACGCCTCTTACCTTCTCGACGTGGTGAATTTACCATCTGGTCGACTGGCTCAGATCCCCCATACCCTGCCCGGACCCTACTACGAGACAACATCGCTGCAAACTTGTCAACAGACCACTGCGAATCTGCACTGCAATTCTCATTCCAGACCGTAAAAGCCTCACGCAAGATCATGCACTAGACACACTGAATCGGAGCCAAGATCGTTAGCTGGCAGACCAACATAGACTTGATATTGCGCCCGCTTGCCGACAGCTCCCTGTTTGCTCCCCCCGATTTGGTAGCGGCCGACCCGCTACCATGGATGGATGATCTGTCTTCTCTGCCGGGAGATATGGTCCCCGGACGCGGGCCTCCCGGACGGTATCGAGGATCCTGTCCTGATGCCCCTTGCACGATCAATCCAAGAACGCACTGAACGCTCCTCGATCCCTGTCAACGATGGACGAACCGTTCCGCATTGCCAACGGGATGACCATCTCCTCCGACGACTTGTGGCACGACAGCCTGCCCCAGAGCATGGACGACGACACTCCAAAGCAGCTCATTTTCGGGCAAGATTTCTTCCCCCCTCCGGGCAAGCTCAGCATGAGCGCGGCCAACGGCCTCAGGGCAGGGTAAAATCATGTATTTCTTTTTGTTGCTATGGTGTTACGATTTCTACGGCGTACGGTATGCTAAGGTACCTAATAATTTGATGCTTGACATATCCAGCCAGGTATGTGTATTGGTTAAAATAATTCAATCATTGGTATCACCAGTGGCCATCACTAGATACAAATCATATCAGATACAAAACATGAATTCGTCAATGGTGTCATTCGCGTAACTGGATCAGTCAGATCAATCCATCGTCAACAAACACATCAGTAACAACATACCACTTAAGAGGCAGATTAGATCTGCTGCTTGTGAGCGTCCGCCTTGGCGTCATGCTTGGACTCGTGAGCCTTGTCGCCGAGGGCATCCTTGGCGGCAGAGGCACTATCCCCTGTTAGAAAAGGCTGCAAGAATAGCTGCAAGATCCTGCAGAAAAGAAAGAAGCTTACCGGGTGCCAATGGGAGCATCGGAATCCTTGGCGACCTGCTTGTTGGTCTCCTTGGAGGCGCCGCTCGTGGCCTGCTGCACGCTCTCGGCAATGTAGTTGGCACCCTGCTTGATGGACTCCATTGTATTGGTTGTATTGGTTTGTAGATTGGACTGAATTGAATTGAGTAGTAGAGATCGATTGATTGATTGTTGCTTGTTGATGAAGATGGACATAAGAGGACAAAATATGAGGTTTTATATAGCTGGTACGGCATGATGATGTCATCTATACAGGAACCCAAATGTCGTGATGTCATCGTTAGTGGATGCGCAACATTCAGGAATTAGCCTCGCAAAACAAGATTGGCTGATAAACTTTATTGAGTCATTACGAATTGAGGAAGTATGGTACCTAGATTAGAGGTTAAGTCATACACTGCTGGGTACCAACCACATGCTATAGTAGTAACCATATCGTGCAACAGACCAAGCACAAACTTGGCTCCAGTCTCTTGCTGGTCTCTTCGGCTTGCACTAGCCTTTCCGACCCCGGCAAGCATTACGTTTCCCGGGTAGATCAGATCTTCCCCAGTAGCGCTAGAGTAACCACCGGGTCGTGCACGGGAATCACATGCAGCCCGCCATGAGGGGCAACAAGACTGTCTCCGCTCCTGGTTTTCAGGACGGAGGCTGCGTCGTAGATCACGGTGGATGAGGCTGATGATGCAATCAGTGTTGCTGCTGCTTGCCTGAAGGTGTAGCCATGTCCCGCGACCTGCCCCAGATCGGCGGAAACGCACTTGCCGTGTCCAGCTGGAGTTGCAATTTCAACTGCCGAACCATATCGGCCGATGACTGCATGCTGGTGCTTTGGACCCTGACTGCGGGTGCCGGAGTATTCTCGGTGCCGGCGGGGATCTCCACGAGGCGCAAAGATAGTAATCCTGGATCCGGTAGTCGAAGATGACGTCGGTTGCGTCATGGATCAGCTTGGCGGGAAGGTACCGGAGAAGATGGACGAGTCGGTCCACCGGCCTACGTCCGCACTGGGCTCACGTTGGGCGCACGACCATGTCCAGCAGCAGCGCAAATGCTTCGACCAGTTGCTGAGGCGTGCAGAGCCTCGGACTAGAGACCCCAGGACTCGCGAGGAGTGTCCTTCTCGTGCGCGCCGGCGTCAGGCTGGACGGCGATACTCTGGTCGATGAGGATATGGCTTGTTCATCCGGCACCAAGACCGAATAGGCGAAATGTGGTGTCTGCGGTGGCTTTCATAACAGAAGCTCTGAGCATGTCGTTGAAGACCATCTGAAAGAGGATTCCAAGGACAGCCAGACTCGGACGCATCGTGCCATTCCGGCGTAGTTATACCAACGACTGGAGGACGGAACAGCCAAAATATTGCGAAGACTGGCAAATGTGTACAGTTTGTTCTTTTCGGGCTGCGTGTCTCCGTCGTCTGGGGTCATCACGTCGCCGGAGTTTTGTGGTCGTCAACGACCACCAGCTCCGGCGGCCACAACAAATGTCTGTTAAACAAATTCCGCTGTCCAGACTCTGTTTCAACTCATGGAATGCGTGCACGGAATCATGAGTATGACTGAAGGATGCGTGTGATGGAGCGATGGTGGTGAAGCTATATCTGCAGTTGTCATGAACTCGTTCGGACTTATCAGGATTCCCTCTGAATGAAGGACAACATGAAATCTCCAACAGAGACAACCACGACACCATAGACCTGTCTGTGATCAACTTCCCAGACCTCAGAAAGGATGAACCGGCCACCGCAGCTCTCCCCGACTCTGGCTCCCTTATCCGAAGGAAACTGGGCTAAACCACCTTGTTCGGACACTTGAACCCAGACGTGTTGGTGTGCCTGTATGCCCTGGTGACAGAGACGAACCCGGCCCGCTTCGAGCCCGTTGTGGCGGACGAGCATGTCAAGGCTCGCGTGAAGCAGTTTACATATCACTGACCATTGAAAGAGAAGCGCCCAGCTACTGAGACGCAGCCAGCTTTTACCAGTGTGTCGGCTTGAGACCATGGAACAGTCGAAGCGATTGATGAGAGAGACATGTCGGGATCCGCTATTGGATCAGGTGAATGCATGACAACAAGTTGCAACATCCATTTCATCATTGCTCGTTCTGCTCATCGAGCCAGTCTACATGAGCCGTATGAAACGGGAAACTCAGTGATTACGCCCATGACCCGTTAAGCGTTACATTAATCGTCAGGTTTCATACAATCCAGTGCATCGCCAGTTTAAACCCCGTCTATTCACGCAAATTGCTCCAGCGCACAAAGAACGATAAACGACCGCAGCTCATTGGAGTCGGCAAACCCGGCATTCGTCGCGCAATTCGCCCGAAGATCGTCCTTGGCGAACTTGGAGAAAAGCACTTCGAGCGAGGGTTGGTGCTGATGATTTGGAGAGAGCTGCTCTCCGACGAGGTCACCAGCAGCTCCCAAGGTTGATAAAGCGTCGCTGATGCCCGGAGACCCAGGGGACGCGGGTGTGGCCTTGCGCCACTCGTCTTCGGTGCGGGCGCTCCACAGCGCTTGATCGCAGGGTAGAGGCATCTTCATGATGAGCTCATCGTTGAGGGGCTCGTAGTAGGGCGATTGGCGCCCGGAGTCGAGATCGCGGTTGCTTAAGAAGTTGACAATGTTGGCGAGGAAGATGGTGCGGCGGGCGGTTTCGGCCACGGCCCATTTGACCCAGGAGTTGGAGTTGGAGTTGGCGTCGGCTGCGGGCAGGAGGGCCGTATCTTGCGACACGAGGTAGGACCGCGAGAAGCACTGGGTCATCTTTGAGAGGAAGGGCGATTTCAGCCCTTTGGTGCGGCGCTTTTGTTTCCAACTCTCGGATTCGTCGACGGGCGTGATGCCCATCTCGAGGATCTCGTAGAGGAGCATTGCGTGCAGAGCGTCCCACTGTTTCATGCATTGGTAGGTGGGCTGGGCCTGTCAGTACGGGACCCTAACACCTGGAGGAAAGTGCTTACATATGACTCAATCAGGCTTTGTCGTTGCGCGTCCATGGCTCGCTTGACGTACCCCGCGGCGTCTTTGGCGCCCAAGGCACTTCCGCAGCAAATGGCCATGGATGTGTGCGGCAGAATCGTCATGTCCGCGACTTGCTCGTTGAACAGAGTGCGGTGCACGAACGGACAGTAAAAATCGTCCTGAAGCAAGAGTCTCGGATACTGCGCAAGCAGACGGACATAGTTGGACGGCAGCATCCCCGGCACGTCGGGAACGCCGCCCAGACCGGTCAGGGTGGACGTATCGGAGATCCCCGGATCTGGCAGCACCATGGAACTCTCCACCGGCGTACTGTACGGCTGCGATGGAGCCGATGCCAGTGGTAATGTGAAGCTTGGATGGCTGGTCGGGACTGCCGATGTCAGGTCCAAGGTGACTTCGTCGACTAAGCCTGCTGACGAGGGCAACGGCGGGATATCGAGTGTATCCAGGGTCCACATGAAGTTCTGGGAGCTCCACGAGTCGAAGCTGTCGTCGGCGCCGGGACCACCCAGCATGCTCCGAGGGCTCCATAGCGACGGGAAGTCGGTCGTGTTCACGCGGGTTTCATCAGGTCGGGGATGATCTCTGGTCGACGGGGACGAGGAAGAGTCGGAAGAGTCAGAGGGAATGGCGGCTGCTGTGTTGGCCGTAGACACGTATTCGCATGAGATGCCCCGTTTGGCACATCGCGAGCAAGTCGGTTGCGTGCAGCAGCATTTGGTCTTGGCTAGCACACAGGCATTGCACGCTTTGCGGCGTATCTTGGGTTTGCTTGACCGGAGACACCGGCGTCGATGGCGCAAGAGAAGGTCACCTGGGATCCATCGGTCTAGACATCAGCTCAGATGCAAGAAGATGGAGAGACAACAAACGGCGGAGACAAACGTCGTTGGTAGGTTTTGAAGCAGGAGTCGCACTGGTGAGCGTCGTTGGATGACTCGGATGCCGGCATGGTCGGAGGGCGGCATCAGGGAGACAGGAGACAGGAAATAACAAATAAGCCGGGGACTGCCAGGATTTAAGTGAATAGGCTCGTGTCGGAGAGTAAGCCAGAGAACACGACATATCCTGTTCTTTCGATCTTCTCGATCCTTCTATGTCTGTAGCCTTCGTCAAAAGAAAGACAAGGCATTGCTAAGAAGGACAGACAATTGAAATGGTGAGATTTACGAAGGATCCGAAGTCCATCCCCTGTGTGGTAAGCGCGGGGTCTAGCATTGATTAATTAAGTGCAATTCAATGTAACCTTTGGCTATCTTCCTGGCTTAGATCAGTGGAGCTATTATTACGTGCCAGTCAAAAGTCCCGTCTGTCCCGTCTGTACTATTCTTTGCCTGTCTTAGTGCTTATCTATTATCGCCCGGCTGTCCTTTCATGCGTTTGGCACAGAAGAAAGCGGATAGAGTAGAACCCACTGGATCAACATCGCTCAGCTTTCAATTCAAAGATCACCCTGGGAGCATTCGGTAGATTTAAGAACTAGAGCCTAGATTTGCGGGCCGCGAATCATGATCCACTACTGTAGTTTTGGGTGACAGTGATTCACTAGAAGCAGTATAGCATTTCTGTTAAGGGAAAAGTACGTGGTTAAGGCTTGGCATTATAGTGCATGGTTCATATAGCTTCCTCCATGCTCCCTCTAGATCACTGAGTGACCGGAGAAATCCTTAATCTGGATGAACTTTCGCAGAAAATCTGTTCAGTTATACACTTCTAGCCTGTGACAAATAAGGATGCTGCCAGCAGCAATCCTATATATACTTCTAGCCTCCATGATGCTATATGCATCCAGAGGTCTGTCAGGAAGATAAGGAATCTGTACTAGAGCAATGAAGCTCGATCCTGGGATATACAATCAGCGCGGCAGCTCTTGGAGGATGAATGGCTTTATCACCTCCCACATTGCTACAATATGCTCTATAGGACTGTTGACCTTCAAAATACCTGACTGATTTCTCTGGTCCGTCATCGCACGCCCTAAAAGCCACAAGGCCTTGACTTAACGAGGGGGAAACCACCAGGCGCTGTGGCGAGAGGATCCGTCGTCGACAACTGCTTGATTCCGTGGCGGAGCACCAATTGATTTTGATTGCGAAGGCAGTGCGCCCTATTCAGTATTACGGTCATAATAGTAGTCTTGGTTTCCGACCTATTAGGTACACTGTGGCGTGTCTATTATGCAGATGATTGAATCCTATTTGCTGGGCCCTGCAGCCTACCTCCTTAGCGTAGGGGACATAAGCGCCGGGCCAGAGCGCCAGACTCTCATGATCGTCCGATCCATGCTCGTGACAACTAGTCTACGAGAAGCATGGGCCAGATAAGATTTATGATAATGGTGGCAATGGATCTTCAGTGCAAAGTGTTGATAGTACATTCAGTGCAACTGATGTGCGAGCCAGGAATACTAGAGAAGATAACCAACGACCGCACCTGAAGTTTGGAAGTTATGAATTAATGGTTTTGCGGCGCAGCCAACACACATACATCTCAGTGTGTGCATGACGCCTACTCCATCAAGGCGCATGGTTAGGTAGCCTTAAAAAGAAAGGACCAGAAGTAATGGTGGGTTTCAGCTAACAAAATTAGCGTTTATGAACCACTGTGAACAGACTAGTAATGCTGATGTTAACTTGTCAGAGAGCCATGGCGGTTCCTTAATACCAGCCTCCTGGCCTCTTTGAAATAAAATTTTCGGCATCTCATCCTGCTATGCCTCTCAACACGCTCTATTCTATGTATATTTGAACCTACAGCAATTTTTGACACTTTATTCAATGCCTTTGCGTGCTCTCTGGTCCATATTGCTGCTTGTGGGGGTCTGTCGAAGCCAGAGCTGTTATTTTCCAGATGGAAGCTTCGCCGATGGGTATACTCCATGTTTCTCAGGAAGCAGCGGGTCACCATGTTGTAAGCCCGACTCTGTCTGTCTGACGAATGGCTATTGTATGGGGGTGGCCTTTCCGCCATACACGCTTTATCGGGGGCCTGCACCGACATTAAATGGTCTCCCTCAACGGCATGTAGAGATGTCTGTTCAGGAGGTGCGTACAAGAGACGGCAGAGTCATCGCTCTACCAGCATCATTATATCTAACATCCCGTTGTAGTAGCTAATACTCGAATGAATGCATGCTCTATCGTTCTTTACAGCAATGTCGAGGGCAACGCCTGGTATTGCGCGAACTCCATCGTCGCCAATTCATCCACCAGCGTAGGCTGCGCCAACAATCTCGACCCCTTTCAGATTCCGCTTGGCAAAATAGTTCTCAACAAAGCTGCCCTTGCTAACACTTCCTGCTCTGCTGAACCCACTGCGACAGTAACCATCGGGGCTGCGTCCGGTTCCAGCTGTCCGACAAACAGTGCCACAAGCATATCCATCCGTGAGACAGGAGGCTCTAGGACTGTCGCCGTTGGTGTAGGCGTTGGTGTTTCGCTTGGAGTTTTGTCTCTGGTTTCACTGATGTGGGCCGTCTACGAGCGGAGAAAGCGACAACAGCTGGTGAATTCGACCCCTCCGACGGTGCCGATGAGCTCAGACCCATACACACAAATAATGGTTGCCAAAGGAACTCGAGTTAACAACGAACCTCACGAGTTGTATAACGAACCTCATGAAATGGAGCCATAGGTTCAGCATTCTCCATGAGCGTGGCAGTAAAACCTGAGTCTATGTCCTCCGGGTGAACTGCAACGATATCAGGATGAAGCGTCATTCTTGCTTTATGGCTCCAGGTACAAAACCAAAAGCGCATGAATATATTAGCCTATATTCAAGACCCTCCAGAATAGGTTCAGAATAGGTTCTTACAGGGTAAATCCAGGAGTTGTGAGGCGAGCGAAGGGCAGCATCCTCTTATGGAGATAATAGGCAGTGGCAAGAATAAGTGACTAGCAGACGAATACTCAATCCCACCAACTATTTCCAGCTAGCAGTCAATACTTGTCGCGGTCTTCGCTTTGCTTGAATTTCCAGCAGCAATCCTGCACTTGAAGATTATTTCTTTCGCCTCCTCCCTTGCATGAACGATAGAGCCTTTATAATTTAATACTGTTCTTCGAGCCCGTTAATCAATTCATAAAATGTAGTATTAAGGCATGACCTCATGATTTGACCTTGACAAAGCCACAGCACATATGACGACCATAGAGTATGGAAGACAGGGCTTCACGTCGGCTCAGCCATACTTAAACCACATCAGCCAGCTAGTAGCTGGGAGCGTGACCACAAGCAAATCCTGGCTGTTGTATGTTTTTATCTTCAAGTCTTTTCTCCTTTTCCCCTAAAATTATATTGTCTGTGACTACAAATCTCAGAACACAGATCTGGACCTCTAATTTCTCTACTTTGTAGAGTACAACTCCTCTAGCAAGAAACACTATATACTCACTCTAATCGTCCTGACTCTTTGCACAGAAATATTAGGTTTAAAGAATAACTTCATCAGACCACTTAATGAGCACTCATGAAAAAGTATTAGCAGCACTAGTAAGATTATCTAAATACGAGCCACCTCAGCATCCGTCTAAGCGCACCCCTGATAGAAGCTAAACCTATCTATGCTACATAAAACTCTATCTCACCTCACCTTAGGGTTATGAAGACCACCCTTCACAGTCAGGCTAGTTTAACCACTAGCCCTTCACATCTCACCTCTAACCCACCCTTCTACTACTATCTGGGTCATGATGACTCCTGGCATTCACATCATAGTATTCTATATGTAACTATGCATTACTTGTCCTCCTCCAGGCCAAAGGAGCATGGCCATAAGGTTAGTAGGTTCTAGAGAACTAACCATAATAGAGATAAATTAAACCTAGCCCCCTATTATCTTTTGGTATTATAGATTAGAAAACCCTAAAGGGCTCTGATGGTGCATTTAGCTATAGAGCTTAATGTTATTAAAGTATAGAATATACAGCCACCTTTTTAACCTTATTAAATACAAGGGGTGCGCAGTATCTACTAGTCAGACAAGATGCAAATGCATACTAATGTAAGCCACCTAGTCAACTACAGGGATTGCATATGCTTGCTAGATCCAGCATAAGCTGCTTTGCGCGTTATCCACTCATCCGAGGAACCGTAGAATCGATCTACGAGCTGGTAGAAGTCTCCTTTACTGCTTGAAGAACCCGGGGCGTCTACCACGGCGTTCCAATACCCGGCACATTCGAGAAATCCATTCGTACACTGAACTTCCCGGCATCCCGGCGGACCAGGGCCGTGTTGTAGTCGAACGTGAAGTCAAACACGGGGGAGGTGGTCGCCCCCGCTTGGCCAGGTGGCCGGGGACCGTTTGGTTCTGCGAGAGGGTGAGGGAGACGGCGCGCGCCCACGATGGGCCGCCGCACTCTTCGGGCATCTGAACGACTGTGCCCTCGACGCCGCCCTCCTGCACCCGGAAGCAGTCGGGCACGTTATCCGAGTAGCAGACCACCCGGGCTGTCCGGTGCTCCTGGTCGGGCCGGGAGAGGACATCGGCCGGGCAGTCGACGAACTCGAGCCCCGGGTTGTCACGCTTGCTCATGGAGGTGACAGCAGTGTAGCTGCCGGCAACGAGGAAGAAGGCGACGCCACTGTTGTTGGGGTTTTCGTCCTTGGTTGGGGCCGTGTACCTTCCGCCAAAGCTCACCAGCTCAAACGTGGGCAGCGCATCTGGGGAGGGCCGATGCGCGGGAGGGAAGAGATTCTCCAGGTCCACCGGCAGGAACGGGGAGTTGAGGCCAACCGGTGGATTACAGCAAAAGGCCTTCTGGCGGCCATTGTGGCACGGGTTGTTGGAGGAAGTTTCACCGCGAGGGTCCAGATCCAGCGTGATCTGGTTGACACCGCAGGTGCTGGAGCAGACCTTGGCCGACTCCCACCCACAGTTCCGGAACGAGTCCTTGCTAGGACGGCATAACCGGCGCTTTTTGGCATTCTGAGGGTCCACGAGCGCGTTCGTGGCATCAGTGCAGCGGCTATTCTCCTTGGGGCCGGCGCTATCGGTGGTGAGCTCATAGGGCCGGTTCGACGGACAGTCGCCGCCACACTTAGTCCAGGTACAGATGTTGAGATATTGTTCCATATTGCCGGCTTTGCAGCAGAAGCTCTTGGCGCCACGGGAGCATCGATCTCCGTATTCGCCACCATGGATGCTATCTTTCCAGCCAAAGCTGTCGTTGACGATGAGAATCTCCCCGACATCACACTTAGGGGTTGATCTCCACACGTCTCGGGATTTTGAGAGCTACCTCCATGACCTTCGAGCTGATGGTTAATCTGTGCCGTGCTGGATTTCCGGTCCTACCTGGCATACTTTCTTCTTTTGAATCAATCGTATATCTTAACGTCGAAGACACGGCCTTTCCTTAACGCGTCGTGCCCACGGACGCTTGTTATTTGCCAGCTGGCTGAGGTAAATTGGGTGACCGCCCTTCCATTCGCAGAACCCACGCTGCATCAAGGCACTCATATCGGGAAAAAATTGCTCCATGTGGTAGTACCTTTCTGTTCTAAGGCTCGTGGGATTCAGGTTAGCGTTCGTAGCATACTATAACTCACCATAGTATTCATCGGAAAGGTCTTTGCTGAAGCGAGATCCAGGCCTGATATCGGGTTTGCCGGTTATTTTGGTAGATATGCAGCCCCCGAAGCGCCAGTGGCTTCTGCTGCTAGGGTTCTCTTGCAATAGAATCACCCTTTTCTCCTTCATGGGCTCCTCTTCAATACGCTCTCTTTCAAATGCGACTTGCTTGTTGGAGGCTCGTGGTACCTCTCGCACTCACTATCCACTTCATTGGAGGGATAATCGAGGTTGCGTTTCCTCCGGTGATAGGGTAGCCAGCCTCTTATGAGAAGTCATGCTTTTGCGACGTACTGTGTCCAATGTGTAAATATGGCTAGATACGGAGAGTAGATGAGATGGTGTATGAAGGATGCGGGATAGTTGCAGTGGCAGGGGACCAGGACGACCTAATCTACCTGAATCACGCGCGCAAGCTCAGCCTCAGTGGGAACGTGCTGTTCGAGCACGCCGACCTCCAGCAGGCGCAGGTGGAATTGCGTTCTATCTCTTCGTTACGGGCCAGGTGGACCGCGCCTTCAAATATTCCAGGTTGGCGCTCCGCTCTACGCTCGCCCTCGGTTGTTAACCTGCGACTCATCTACTACCGCGTGCACCACGCCTCCAAAGAGGCGCGCAGCCGGCTGTGGTGGTCAATCTACCTATTCCCAAGCTGATTTTCGTCAAACGGCATGGGTGTAGCGTTCAGCTGAGCTCCTCGTCCACGCAGGATAAGGACACGGCTGGCTTTTCAGGATGCTCAGACGCGAGGAGTCGCACCGATCATTGGCAGAGGTCCTCTATGTGCTGGACATGACTGGGTGGGATCTACAAAATGCGGGGAACGATGCGAGAGACACCATGGAGGTGATGGTCCGGTTTTTACTGGCTCATCGGCAGATGGGGACGTGCCTAATTGAGCGGAGATTACAGAGCCCTAGGGTTTCTCGGAGCTGTATTGAGATAGTTCACATATTGCATGGCATGATTTTGCAGAAGTTGAAAGCTTGTCGAAACTTTCAATAAATTCTTCGAGCAGTGTTGTAGACTATGAATTAGTAGTGAACACCCGACAGATTTAGTCCCAACTCGGGGATCACTACAATCCGAGAAACATCTCGACGTAACAACCAACCCCAATGGGCGGAAGCCAATCTGTTCCTCCATCAGCCATGTCAGTCTGCCCACGAAGTGGACATAAAAGCCGCGACTCGCCGTGCTATCTATTCATCCTGTTCGTCAACCATATCGTGGTCTACCTCCGACTCAAACGCACTCTCAGCGGTGGCTTTTCCCACATGATGTACACGCGTTGCTTGGAGATGTCGAATGCATCATCAGCTAGCTTCACGTCGAAGCGGAATAACAGCCGAGCCAGGACGAGCTTTGTCTCTGCATAGGCGAGGTTCATCCCAATACAATTGCGTGGCCCGACCGAGAACGGTTGACAAACCTCCAAATGATCCTGACGCGTCCATTCGGGTCGCTCGTCGGTCGTTAACCATCGCTCCGGGGCGAAAACGCGGGACTGAGCGAAATTGGCGTCGTTATCGTACGCGGCCAGGGCATAGACGGTCATGATTGTCCCACCGGGAATGAAGTGACCACAAACGACAGCACCTTCGGGGGCACCTCACGACGCAGGTCTGACGGCAGCGGCGGGTACATGCGCAAGCCCTCGTTGATGACGGCGCGGAGATAAGGCAGCCCGGCGAGGCGATCCATGGTGATGTCCGATTCCCGTGGACAGGCGGTGTCGAGTTCCATGCGCAACCGAGCCAGTGTAGCAGGGTTCTTGAGCAGAAGGTAAAGGGTGCCGCAAAGCGCTGAGGCAATCGTATCGCTGCCGGCGGGGATGATGAGCGCTGCGTTGACCTCCATCTCCCGGATGGACATGGACAAAGACGCTTCGTGCTCCGAGTTATACTTGCTGATATATGTCCAGAAGTCATGTCGAGCGCCGTCGGGGGGCAGCTTTAATCGTTCTTGCACCTTGGCGTAGCTGCGCCGTAGGTGCTCTTGTCCCTTGAGAAGATGGCGAATCGGACCCACAACAAGGGCAACGGGGAAGAAAATGCCGAGCATCTTCGCCGTGAGGAAATAGTGAGTCGATTTGAAGAAATTGATCAGCAAGGTCACCCAAGGATGGTAGTCCTCATTCAGGAGACAATCGAACGAGCTGCTAAAGGCTAGGGTCCCGATAATATCGAACGCGAGGAATTCAAACCACTGGCCGACGTTGACCAGACTCTCCTTGCTTTCACACCGCCGATCCATCCGGGTGAGAAACAGATCGATATGCTCCTGGAAATAATGCTCCTGCTCACGCAAGGCCCGGTCAGAAAAGGCTCGGCTCAGAGCAGCCCTCTGACGGGCATGATCTGGACCGTTCGCCGTGAGGAGGTCGGGTACACCCGGACGGAGCTGGCGGTATCCCGATTTCTTGAACTTCTTCACACCGGGGTATCCGTAGATCTCCTTCCAGGCTGTTGGAGCCGTGAAGGAGACCAACTCCGGGTTGACCCGCACCACTGGTCCATATTGAGCGTGCAGATCCCGAACAGCATGAGATTCCAGACCTCGAAAGCTAGCAAGAATGCAGGGAAGGTATGAGAACTTGCGGAGAAGAGGACCGGGGATCTTAGCCTTTGGACTGAGAGTGACCATGTACAAGGCGTAGCAGACATAGTAGATCACGTACTAACATCCGTATAAGCATCAATTCTGAACTTGACTGGACAAGTGAATCACCTACCGTAATTGTGCCGGCCTGGGCGATTTTGGCCCAATTCTGATCCTTGAGCATCCAGGAAGCCCCAACTCGTTGGTCCATGGCGACAAGCTCTCGAAGCAATGAGGCAGAAATTTGACTATTCGCACGGCAGACAAGCTGGGGATCTCAAATTGTCTGGACGCATTCATGCAACCCTCCGAAAACCCCCGAACCCGGCCAAGCACCTTCTACTCAAAATCAGCGAACGCCGGTACCAATTTGAATTTCGTTACCAAACTCCCTTCCGCATTTCCGAACACTTACCCTCTATCAATAGGCATCTCTTATCAATCGTCCATCATGGGCAAAGGAACAATTGACGTCCACCACCATCTCATTCCCCCACGCTTTAGAGAATGTAAGGAGCCAAGACCGGCCCGAACACGCTGGTTTGAGTCTTGAAAGGGACTGATTAATATTTCCTTAGTATGGTTCGCCAATATCGAAAAAGCCCGTGGCCTGCAACTCCCAACCTGGTCGGCAGAGGGCACACTCGAAGCCCTCGATGAGTGCGGCATCAGCACCGCCGTCATTTCTATGGGCCACCCTGTCCATCCATATGTGGACGATATTCAGCAAGTGGCGCCTATCTGTCGTGAAATCAATGAGTATACAGCAAACGTCCGGGACGCCCACCCGGACCGAATCGGGTTCTTTGCGACGCTTCCACCGATGGATCAGACCGATGCATGCATTGAGGAGATGAGGTACAGTCTGGACCAACTTCAGGCCGACGGACTCGTTATCTTCAGCAGCTATGCCGGCCGCTACCTGGGTCACCCGACCTTTCGTCCCGTCTGGGAAGAATTCAACCAGCGCGGGGCCGCCGTGCTCATTCACCCTGGCTTCGAGGGCATGGCGCCGATCGAAGAGCCACGGATCTTAGCACCACCCATCATTGACTGGACGCATGAGACGACACGGACAGCGGTGCACCTGATCACCAACAATATCATTCGTGATTTTCCCAACGTGAAGATCATTTTGTCGCACGCCGGTGGCACACTCCCGTACGTGGTGCAACGCGCGGCCAATCTGTGCTGCCGACTGCGGGTCGTGGACAAGACCGAGGAGGAATTTATCGAGGAGGCACGCGTCTTCTACATCGACGTCGCGTTTAGTGGCCACGAGCCGCAACTCCGTCTACTCAAGGAGTTCGCCAAACCAGGTCACGTCCTCTTTGGCAGCGACTACCCGTGGGAGAAGGCAGATGTGATGAGCGAGCAGTTAAAGGCAACCGATAATATCTTTGCAGAGGAGACGCGAGAGGCTGCTCTCAAGTTGTTCCCGCGACTGGCCAAGTATGAAAATTAGATGGATTAATCTCCGGGCATAATGTTTATAGTTGAACGGTTGAGCTGGTGACAAGAATATACCATGGGATTCGCACTTGCAATGATAGACTCCAGGAAGACCTAGGCAAGAATAATCGCTCTTACGCCATGTCCATCTCCATTGTTTCCCTGACAGTTTGTTCCAACCCTTTGTAACCGGGCAGGTTCCACCACTTCCGCAGCAGCGCTGCTCCCAGTTCATTGTCCACTGTACTTATATCCAAGGGTTCATTGGGATCTGGCTTGGGCAGTACCAAGTCAGGTCGGATCCGTTGGATGGCTTCAATGACCAGTCGCCAGTTGAATGGCGAATCGCATGCAAAGATCCTCTCGTTCTGAACGGTCGAGTCAATCGCGGTGGCGAGATGAATACGGGCATCATCAACCGTGTCCACCATGTACACTATGCCTCCCGTTAGTGTCCTAACGCTTCTGAAAGCCCCAAGCAAGTACTACTTACCAGAAGGAATCTTTGGAATGTTTCCATTTAGGACACTTCGAATCTGCATGCCACTAACCCCTGTCGACCCGATGACCTTGCCCCAATTCATGGCCGGGTTGACCACATTCACTGAGAATGACGGCTTGTGTGTCTCAACGAACCTCCAGAGAGCCTTTTCAGCCTCGATCTTTGAGGCCACATAAACCTGGTACCCCCACTCAAAGCCCATTCGCCGCCTCTCCTCGACCGGTGTCATGCGTACCCTCTCTACAGCCACCTCGTTCCATGTGTCACGGCCGATATGGAAACGCACTCCAGGCCGGGGACCAGATGCTGCCCCACTTGTCGAGGTAAACACAAAGCTTCGGACCGACGAAGTGGCCTGTGACACAGCTAGGAGATTCTCTATCGTACGCACCGTAGGCGGAATGACCTCTTCGACCGCGCCGGAGAAATTGGTCACGGCTGCTGTGTGAATAACAGCTGCCACATCCGACATGGGGTCGTCGAAGGCCCCATCGTTGGACATTTCTTCAACCACGCAGTATTCAAAATTCGCCGATTGCAGGATTTCTGCAACTTTCTTGCCTTTCTCACTGGATCGCACGGTACCGCGAACGCGGAACCCGGCCTTGAGGGCCTCGTCGGCAATGTGGATCGCAATCATGCCCGAAACCCCCGTTACTAGTATCAGGGAGCCAATGGGTATGGCGAGGTCAGGATGGGCTTGAAAGGACATAGCTGATGCAAGGGAGTTTGTTTCCCAATCTAGCGTTAGGAGGGGAGAGAGGGAAGCAGATGAAAGAAAACCAAACAATTGAGTACTACACGGGACTGAAAGCACCACCTAAAGCCCTTAAGTCAATTTCGACTGTCGTGGGCTCGTCAAAACTGCGTCGCTAGCTCAGTTCAGGGACTGGTGGCTGCGCATAATCGTGTCGGCGGAAGCCCAAAACTCCCCGAAGTCCAGTCGACTGCTTAGAAATCCTGGGACATACTAGGGTAGACAATGTGTGCAAAGATTTCGCGTTATATAAATCACAAACTTGTCTGTATAAAATACTGCCTACGTTCGACTTGACCGGCAATGAAATTGACCATCTGCAAATCCAAACTCCTCCTTCTCTCAACATGTCGGCGGTGGGTAAATGCAGTGTACGAAAGAGAAAAAAGAAGCATATGCTAATAAGAAAACAGAGTCACACGTCCGGTTCAGCATTCAACCATGTCGGAATCTCCGTCCCAGACTGCGATGCCGCAGTAGAGTGGTATAAAAAAACGTTCGGATATGAACTGCTCCGGCCAGTTTTGCATGTCAAACGGAACGAGATGCCTGAAGCCTTCATATTCAAGATCTTCGATACCGCATTGAAGGAATTCAAAATTGCCTGGCTGGTCTCTGAGAGTTGTGCGGTGGGCCTGGAGCTCTTTCAGTTCATTGAGCCCAAACACCGCCGTCCTGAGGGGAGCGAATTCGACTACTGTCGGAACGGATTCTTTCATGTGTCCATCACAGTCCAAGACCCGATGGCCGTCTGCGAGACGGTAGTCGCAGGTGGTGGTAGTATGCTTGGTGAACCGGTCTCCATGCCCCGGGGGAATGTAGTAGTGTATGTTCGGGATCCCTGGGGAAATACGATTGAGCTCCTGGATGGAACATTTCGGCAGATCGTTTCAGGGGAGCAGAGCCAGTGACCCTTTCTCTTTTTAAATAGCGGAAGAAGTTATCATACTTTTTTTTTGGGATTATTGAGAGAATGATAAGATACATGCCATGCCATCTTACACATTCGATTCCGAAAAACCCCCACAGCGCCCCAAAGCCGAGTACGTCCGTTCCAACAAAATCGCCGACTGCACACTCATTCTCTTCTTCTCTTCGAGAGGCCACAGATTGCATTGCGCTGAACCTATGACAAGATTATGAACATTACGGACAATGCGATTAATAGACAACAGGCAGCCTCGAAAAATCTCCTGTAGCACAAGCTTCCTCTCTTCAGCGTCCAAGATGAAGCGGTCCACCGTGACGATATGCTGGAAGCCGGTGATGGTTGGCAAGTCGAGCTTCTTCTCGATACCGCAATCGGGACTAAGAGGCACCCGAGGTTTGACTGTCGCACTTGGACTGGGAGCTGTGCCGAGAACTGTCTTCTTCCAGGCGGAGTCCTGGATGCTACATAAGGCATCGGTGGTGTCGAGGAGCACCTGCACATATTCCGAAAGTTGGAGGCAGCCACAGTTATCGCGGGAGGAGCGCTGGACGGAGCTCGTGAGCTCCTCAATCAGGTCCACGATGAGGGTGATGTCCACCGAAGGCGATCGAAGATATCGTTGCGTTCGAGCGACAGTGCCTCGGCAGACACAGGTCTGACTAGAAGCCTGATCTGGGAAGAAGGGCATTGTGCCTCGCATCATGTCATGCCCTGGAGCTCAGAAGGGGACCAGAGAATGTTCCTGGGGACAGAACCCCTCCTGTGAAAACAGCTAGGCCTATTTCATACAATGCTGCTAATGCCTTGGCGCCTCTCGGTCTACCGGCAAAAACCCCCGAAAGTCCACCGACAGGCGTAAGTTGTAACCATGCAATGTGTACTTTGCAATTTCGTCCGCTGCAACCCTAAATTAGCTCGCATCCGGCGTGCTTGGACCAGATCTGAAACAAATCCTCCGACGAGAGGGGAACTGAAGATATCCAGCAGACTATGGCTGAATGGGTCCGGATTCATCAGATTCGGTCCATTACGGACTTCCGAACTAGCTAACCAGCCAACCAACCCAAGAAAGGAGAAACCGTGATAGTAGGGGAAAAGCGTCTGGGACTTGTTGACGAGGTGTCAAGCTGGCAACTTTAAGATGCATGAGATCGAATACCTTTTCTTCTTCCATGCAGATTTGTGCTTCAGCGAAACATTCAATTCCAATAACCGCCTGCAACCGTACTGACCGGGAAAAAGACACGCCAACACAATGGATCCAGAAGTCTTCCAGTTGATTTCCAAACTTAGCAGATCAGGCCAGGCTCTTGAAGAACAAATTGCTGTTGATCCTAGCAGCTCCGATGCTCGTCAAACTCGGAGGCAACTCCTTTACACCGCTCGGCGCCTGGCAAACTATTTGCAGAATGAGGGACAAATCGTCGAGGGATATCTGTATGGGGTATGTTCTGCTCCTGGTGTTGGAGTGGTAGGGGAGGAAAATGTTCCCCAATACTAATGGTGCAGGTCATCGACGTCCTGCTCTTCAAAATTGGCGTCGACCTCGGTCTCTTCCAGAAGCTGGTGGACAGCGAAAAGCCTCTAAGTCTGAAAGACCTGGCCACAGCTACGGGGGCTGACGAGGTTCTACTGGCGCGCATCATGCGAGGCCTCACCTCAATTGATGCTGTTGATGAAACTGACGTCGAAGTCTATGCTCCAAATAAAGTGACTCGCGCATTTACCACCGTAAAGGCCACCTCTGGCTTGGATCTCTTGTATGATTCCCCGTTCCCGCGCTGCCCTGAGCCGAAGAAAAGAGGCTGTAACTGACAGCCGTTCCAGCCACAATGTCATTCATGCCGGTTGGAATATGTTCCCCAAGCATATCAAGGAAACCCAGTACAAGAATCCAGTCGACCCCGCCGCAATACCTTTCAACAAGCAATTCAACGGCGAGGCGTATTTTGACTGGCTCGGGCGCCACCCAGCCCTCTTGCACTCATTCCACCAGTTCATGACCACCCAGCGAGTCGGCCATGTTCAGTGGCTGGACTTCTACCCTATTGAGGAGCAGCTTCTCCCGGGCTTCGACTATAGTGACGACCCGAATGCTGTCCTGCTGGTTGACGTGGGTGGCAGTGTCGGACACGAGATCCAGGCCGTCAAAAAACGGTATCCTAAGATTCCCGGGCGAATGGTCCTCCAGGATCGGCCGGCCACGATTGAGCGTGTCAAGCCCGAGAATGGCATGGAGGTGATGGCGCACGACTTCTTCACTGAACAGCCGATCAAGGGCAGGTTTTCCCCCATCCCAACGGCTTCTCCAAGTGAAACACGGAATTTATCTGACAGCTTTGCAGGAGCCCGAGCCTATTACTTCCGGAGCGTGCTGCACGACTGGGACGACGATAGATGCCGCGTGATCCTGGGTCACATCAAGGACGCCATGAAGCCGGGCTACTCGCGGATATTGATCAATGAGTTCTCCATCCCTCTTCGTGGAGCATGCACGTTTGCCACGCATTCGGATTTCTTCGTCATGTCGGTGAATGCGGCTGTGGAACGAACAGAAAAACAGTGGTACGACTTGATTGAGTCTGTTGGGTTGAAGATTGACCGGATCTGGACTCTTGAGCCTGACTCAGAGAGTATTCTGGAAGTTAGCATTCCAGAGTAGAAGTGAATTTTTTACCAAATATCAGTTCCATGGGCCGACCGGGTGACGATATAGATCTCTCTACGCAGTCATTAGAAGAAATATATGACAAGCGGGGCGTTCGCCCTTCCTAATGATATAACCTGCTTTGCCCCTTATTGATATTCGCCGTTGCCATAATAGCTAGCTTTCGCCCGTTGGGTTCTAGGTTCGTTGTTCTTCAGCTTCTATTAGTTCTTGAACTTTCCCATCGATCGATTTCTTTCTTCCTAGCGGGGTGATATAACCGTCCCTGTCCCTCCGAGCTTTATCTTCCTTATAAATCTGACAGATCTTCTAGATTTGTGACGGAGAGTTGATTATTTCCATAATCTTCTCCATTAGCTAGTTTTAGAGCCCGATATATAGAGATACCAGCTTGTCAAATAAAAGGCTAACTATCAAGGTTGGCTTGAAACCCGTATTCGTTGAAGCGATATGCATCAAAGAAGGTGCGCTTCAAAACAGGCAATATTAACTTAGATCTGACCAGCGGAGTTCTCGGAAGGCCCGGTCTGCGAAAGAAGGCCGTCGAACCAAGGATGGCAAAGAGCATCAGCAGCGCTGATTCGGAGCTCCGGTCGCATCTGCAGAAGGCGCCCCAGAAGGTCAGCCCCGAGAGGATCCAGCGGAGGAATCACGAGTCGCAAATCCTGGGGAGGGTAGACGGGACAGTTGGGCTTGAATTCGGGCAGCTGACTGACCCCTGGCCATGTCTGTTCCGACGGAGTTCCCATGATGCGAAAGATCTTGAGTAATTGATCGTCGTTGGTCGTGCCGGGGAACAGAGGCCGGCCGGTAAACATCTCGGCGATGATGCATCCCGCGGACCAGGTATCGATGCTGGTGCTGTATGAGCGGCTCCCCAAGAGCACATCCGGCGGGCGATACCATAGAGTGACCACTTCGCTGGAGAAGGTATTGACCGGAATGCCAAAGGCACGGGCAAGGCCAAAGTCCGCCAGCTTCAGATGTCCCTCTCGGTTGATAAGCAGATTTTGAGGCTTCAGGTCTCGATGCAAGATGCGATTCGCGTGGCAGTAGGCAATCCCTCGCAGCATCTGATATGTAAAAGACTTGATGGTGGGGAGAACTAGGGCCCCGCCGTGGACGTCCATGTAGCGCTTGAGGTCTTTATCCATATACTCCGACACCAGGATGAGCCGGTCTGACGCGTGGATGACATCGTACAGAGCCAAGATATTCTCATGCTTAAGCTCCTTCATCAGGGAGATCTCGCGGATGGCGGTGGACGGGGTCCCTTCCTCGGCATCGAGATGGATCTCTTTCATGGCCACCAATTCATTGGTCTGGTTGTTCCGCCCTTTAAAGACCTGGTCTTATTGTAAGTGAATATTCTATTGAAGTTATTGTCCTTTTTTTTTTCCTTTTGGCCGATGAAAATGATGAGGGGACACTAACCCTTGCATACGTGCCTTCACCCAACTAGGCGATAGTCAGCGGGGAAGTCCTGATGTACAGGATCGGTACACAGTCACACAAAGAACAAACCTTTTCCAGTCGACTGAAGGAATTGACACGCTGCTCTGGCATGCTCGACGGCTATTCTTGGCTCTACAGAGCGAGGACTGGGAAAGAGATCCGTCGCGTCAAGTTGACACTGGCCCGTGAGTGAGCTAAGTAGACAAAGATGCAAAAAGAAAGATCAGGTAGGGGTCTGCATGAATACATATAAGATTGATGAATTTGGTTCGTATTAGTAATTTGCAAACATGTAACTAGTTATTAATATTTGTTTTTCCAAGCCCCATATTTATCCCCCTGATATGAGGAATTGTTCAGGCTGCCCGCTCTTTGTTGCTTAATATTAAATGGCCGTATACTTGATCTTTAGTAACTAATACTAGAAATATATATTTCTCTGCCTAAAAGAACGGATAGATAAGAGCTTAATATTGGTTTTCAGCTGTTTTTAAAATCACGCTTCCGCTGCACAGCTGTGGAGGGACCAAAAAAGGCCATAGCAGGAAGAGCAATCGACAAAGAAAAGAATAAAAAAAGGTAGGACAAGCCAGAGGACCATCCCCAACGAGTGTTCACTAGAGCACAAAGGATGGTGGCAGGCGGACATGGTACATATTCTCAGGCATTACAGTTCCGTCTTGTCGCCGGCTTCTGTGTCAGTGGTAGAGGGCTGTACATCGCTCTTAGGCTCCGGTGGTGCTTTCTTGATGTTTTTCCACTCTACCGACGCCGACCCAAGCAGGGTCATTGCCGCCATGATTGTGGCTACCAGAAACGCCCGGGTCAGGGAGTGGTTGTACGCAATTTTGACAGCCGGAAGATCACTCGCGGGAACGATCTTTTGGAGGCTAGTCGCCCCCGAGTTGACCACGAGATCCGAGTCCAGGTCCGGAACGGCCTGGGCAAGGTCAATTTTAAGCTGGTTAGCAAAGACATTCTGTCCTACAGAGACGAAGACCGTGCCGCCAAAGGTCTGGAGGAAGTACATCACGGCGGTTCCAATGGGGACCTCGGCGAGGGGGAGGACGGTCTGCACCACGATCAGGGGTTGTTGTAGTCCCATACCGATGCCGATACCAACCTTTTATAGAATACGGTCAGACAATCCGGGATCCTGATAAGGATTCAAGCATGATGGATGGTGAAATGGACTTACCATAACTTGGTATCCGATCCAATGCTCATGCGGCGTGGTGGGCTGGAACGTCATCATCAATCCTGTTCCGATGGCGGAAATCACAGAGCATGCGATCATGAAGGGGGCGTCTGGTTTTTGGATAGTTATTACCCGCCCGGAGGTCCGAGAATGTTTCGAACTTACAGTATCCAATCGCAGTCACGCCAATGCCGGAAATGATGGAAACCAACACGAGTCCAAGAATGAACGGGATGTTGCGGATGCCTGATCCGACTGCCGATGTGCCCTTCACTGCCTGGAACCAGATGGGGATGTAATAGATGAGCACCAGGAAGAACGAACCCAGAGTAAAGTTGAACCAAGAGGCAGCCGCAAATGAGCGCTGCTTGAGCATGCGCGGTGGGACTGTCGCCATATCCCCCTTCCAGTACTGAATACCTAACCACGCAATAATCAACACCCCAAAGAGAACCAAAAGGAGAATAAGTCGCCAGTTGGACCAGGTGTACACGGTACCCCCGAATTGGAGCGCTAATAGGATGCAGATGATGGCCGGCATGAAGACTTCAGACACATGACAATCGTTAATGTCTCAATGCTCCAGATGACGCTGCGTGATAGGAGGATTAGAATACATACCAGCACTGCCCAGAAAATCTAGTTGACGCAGGTTCTGCTTCCAATCAGCGCTCACCTTCTGCCGTTTGAATGGCTTCAGGAAGATGACAATCAAGACAACGGCGAGGCCTCCGATCGGGAGGTTAATATAGAAACACCACTAAACCCTCGGAATGAGTTCTTGCGTCACCTTGAGCAAGACAATTGCCTTGGACATACCCGCCATGTAACCATGTCCGTAAATGCGCCTCCGAGCAAAGGCCCGGCAACTGATGCGATACCGTACATGGCTCCGATCAGCCCAGTATACATCGGACGCTTGATCAGAGGAACCGAGTAGGTCACGACTGCAGTGACATTAGACTAATTTTCCTGGGAGCCGTCCCCTGCGGTTAACATACTAATGATCGCTCCACTGGAAATCCCTGCAGATCCGAGACCGGCGATCGCTCGACCGATAATCAAGGCCGTCGACGACGGAGCGACGCCGCAGACCAGGGAGCCCAGTTCGAAGATACCGATCGCAAGGAGGAAGACCCATTTGACTGGCATGAAAGAGTAGGCTTTACCGAAGAGCAGCTGCACGGATGACTGGGTGAGGAGGTATGCTGTGTCCATGCATCAGCCTGTGGTTCCATTGAAGGCAGCGTAGAAATCCTCGCCTCGACGAGGGAGTCCAAGTAGACATTCCCCCCGCAGAAAGACGAGCGGATCGTTTACCCACTCAGATAACGAGAAGGGTAACCAGCAATCCCACGCGTTCACGTCGTCGATCCATGGTCGAAGACCTTCACTCCGGCTGGCGGTGTCGATGGTGGAGGTAAAGAGTGGTTGGAGACAAAGAGCGAAGAAGGGAGAAGAGAAGAACGGGGAGCCCTACCGCTTCCGTACCAACCAATGTCACCCTGGCTGTTGAACTGATCGGTGACTGGATTGACCGCAGGGAGTGGTCAGCGGTCGGCACTGGCAGAGAAGCGATCAGAGTAATCTTTTCGGCAGGAACATACTTTTGGGGATTGCCTGTTCGCTCGGGTTAGTACGCAGGGGAGAAGCCCAACTGCGGCAGAGGGAGAAGACGGCGGCAGAGTTCACCTACCGTTGCAATAATCGTATTGTCCTAGGAATGCAAGTTAAACACGCCGGGTCAATGACAGGGAGCAGGGTTTTGCGTACCAAAGCAGTCAGGAAGACGGCGAGACAGAGACTCAGACAGATCACGAACAGTCGGAGGCCGGAGGGATAGTCGGCATCATCCTCAGCGGACTTGGCCGAAGACGACTCGTTTTTGACGAGCTCTGGAGCCTGGTCATGCTCCAGCCCGAGGCTTGCAGGAGCTGGATCCGAAGCATTCTGGGCCGTATCGGGGCGAGAAGCTCCCATGGTCAACGAAAAGGCCGGTACTGGTGAGACAGAAAACGAAGGAGAACCGATGCCAGAGCAAAAGGACGGACGGGCTCTGTAGATGGCCTGATGGAAGAAAGATATACGAGTCGCCATTAGGGGTAGACCAAGCCAAACAATGGGATCTATACCCAGGACTTTTACGGAGTAGAGAACCCTGCTAACCCGTCAACTCCGGCCCTGTCGGGGGTTTCTCAGGGAAGATCCCTGCATTCTGATAGGCCGTGCTGAATGCGTCACGATAGATTAAGTAGATGGCTTAGGTAGGTAAGCTAGGTAGGCATGATGATGGACAACAAAGACAGATGATGCACCCTGGCGGTTTTTAGCATCGTTGGCCTGTTGATCTGTTTCTGACACGCCTTGGATATGATCTCACGACCTTCTTGCTGACCTGACCAGCACTTCTGGGACGGGAGAAGGAATCGAGAATGATTCTGCCTGTCTGCATGCCTAACCCAGAACGATCTCCACGACCTTAAACAACCTTTCCAAAGGGCCTCGGCTCGCCGCTAACATGCTATAGGTTCCGTCACACGTCACACCAGCGCATCCGCTAGGGGAAGCTAGTGGCCATTATCCACCAACCGTATCAGTCAACTGCAGGAGATGAGGGGTAAAGTAGGTAGTTTATCCCGCCCAAGTCACTTTCATAACTGTCCTTAGTAAGGTAATTCACCGGCGAGCCGCCATCACAGGCGAGCCGCCCGCCACCTGTATTCCATATAAAATGGCACTTTTCAAGGCTTCAATATCACAACCACAGCTTCTTATGCTATTATCCTAGTAAGATATTCAGAATACATTTGCTTCAAGTATAAGAATACTCTTTCTTAGGATGCTAGAACAGTGTTCCTCTATCTTAATATCTAGGAGTCAAGATTACCAAATTATAGGCGGAATTTATGTTAGCTAAATGTACACATATGCTAGGAGGCTATAGATTATAAGTATATGACTATATACTATACCATATGCCTAGATTTGCCCCTGTACATACTTGGGAGTTGAGATATTGAAGCCTTGAAAAGTGCATTCTATAGGGAATACAGAAGGCGGGCGGCTCGCCTGGGATGGCGGCTCGCCGGTGAATTACATTACCCCAAAGTTCGATGAAAGCGATAAGCAAAGAGACTCGTTCTCCATGGATGATTGGTTGACGGTTGTTTAGCCAAAAGTAAAACCAAGCTTGGTCAATACAAAATGTCACACAGAGTGGGGTACCTAGGCAGTTCTCCATTTCACCAGTAGGCTGATTTCTGGTGATCCACTTTTTGCTGGGAGGCTTTGAGATTGACGCGTAGGCTGGCAAAAGCCGTGGAACTGATAAAGCCAGGAAATCTGTGGACAGTGCCTGTGACATTCTTAGTTATATCGGATTTCGTATAGCAGAGGTTTACTGTAGCATAAAATTGCTGATTGGCTAGTAGTAACACGAGTAGGTAGTAGTTATAAGGTACCTAATCCTGGCAAGTAATGGCGATGCGAAGGAGAACCCAGTCAAGATCTTAATAAAGGATAAGGGATTAGCTGTATTGTGCTGTTCATGCGACAAGGGGTGTGCATTGCTGAACTTCGAGTACTCCAACAGGAGCGACGGCATGGCAACGTCAACTTTCCCACCCATGGAACCTGCAGCAGGCGTTGAGACACGATTGGAACCCTCCTCTCGGGGCGAACTACGCAGCTCCTGTGATTTGTGCTATACATCCAAAGTCCGATGCCCCCGGGAAAAGCCAACCTGCGCCCGCTGTGATAAAATCGGGGTCCGTTGCACATATAGTCCTACCAAGCGGCCAGGGCGGCCACGGCGGCCACGGCGACGGGCTCCTTCGGAGGCTGCTACGACGGCAGCGAAGAGAAAGCCATCAGCGACATACGCTCCATACGTGTCTTCCAACCAAGGGCTGGACCAACCACTTGGTGATGAGTCCAGCACCACACCCCCGTTACCCTCCTATGACCCCGTCATCTTCCCCGCCTTCGATCTCTCCTATGCACCTTCCGTCCAGTCGTCCGCAGACATTGCAGGTGGCTTGTGGGACAAGGTATTAAGAGACACCAGCTTGGAGGTGTCGATCAATCCGGGGTTGGAAACTGCTGGGGTACCTCCGGGCGCAGCGACAAATGCCGAACTGTTGCCGAGCGAGTTACCTCTCACTCCCTTGACTAATGAAAGTATCCCGCTTCTTCCGGATGACCCTATCATTCGGACCTCAATCGAGGACGTCTGGTCCGCCCGTATGGAGTGGACCCGAGAGGAAGATGCAATAGTCGTGGATTCATCAGGTGGACCAGCATCCAGTTCCGGGGAGCGACAGACGAGTCCTGGAGCTTCGACCCCATCCCCGCTAGGCTTCGATCAGTTTATCGAGCAGTGTAAGATGGTCAGACACCTGACTTCGTCGACCACTGGCCCGCTCACGCTCCTTGCGAGTCAGGCAGACATTGGGATGGACCAGACGCCCGACACGACGACCACCAGCAGTAGCAGCAGCAGCGTTAGCACCAATATGCAGTGTCTCTGCCACGTTGCTCTATTCAACCTCCTATGCTACAGGCACAAACTGGGTCAGTTGCGGCCCGAGCGATTGCTGGAGACCTGTCTTCATGTCCAGCGAATCCTCCACTGGACCTCGACCTTGCACAGAGAGTGCCTCATCTGTCGGGACGATATGGTAGCCATACTGAACGTCACCTGCATTGCCCGTCAGATCGCGCAGGTCTACTGCAGCATTATAGCTGGCCAAGTGCAAGAGCGATACAGTCAAGGAAACAGACCTGCGTGTTCATCGTCTCCCATCGAGTCGACCAGATTGAGTCTGGGCTCCAAGGTTATCCAGGGGCCCTCCAAATTAAATGCCTTATCCCGCTTGATTGGCCTGAAGCTGCGGCAGATGAGGGATCTTCTCCAGGGCTTTCAAACCAGCATGTGCAGGGAGCCAATGTCAGAAATTACGGAATCCATCCAGCTCGTGATCACGGGGGCTCTGGAGCGGATCAGTGTCGCGATGGGGGTGCTTTCGACATTGAAATAAGGTCTGCGAGTATCCTAGGTCATCGATTTTGGCGAAAGTATTTGTGTCGGACTAACATGGCGTTTCCTTGGAGTGTTGCCCAGGCAAATCTATAATCGAGTCTAGCCAAAAGCGGTGCTGCAGTTGGCTGAGGCCTTCTCCGACCTGTGAGATGGATTGCCAAGGGGGGTATGTGGCTCTGCTCTACTATCGGGATACATTGGCGATGGGTGTAAAGGGAGTCTTAAGAGCCATAGTTACCTATCCGGGTGGAGAAGTAAGCAGAGTCTGATCAAATCAGCAATTTAGTGCGTTCACCTCTTCGGCGATCCCTCCATTCTACACAGTTAAAGGAGTCAAAATTCCGTTAGTATACTACCTACATGGTCCGGTATTAACATTGTCCGTGTCCAGAATACATTAATATTCAAAATATAGAGATGATGCGGCGAGGCGCTTGCTACGGACCGTGCCGCAGTCAAGCCCTAACAACATGATGTTTTCCTGTAGTCTAGTTTTCTGATGCTAGAGTTTCCAACTTGTCTCCGGCCCTGAGATTTTTGTCTATTGGTTCGTCGTCCCCACTTCCAGGTCCAGGTGCTTTAGCTCCTTGTAGATCTATAGAACAGATAAGCTAGGTCAAGCGAAATAACGCCGGAAAATCTCAGCGGGGGTTGGGGCGGGTTTAGCCCCAACAGGCTACCTTATGGCCCCCACGCAGACAAAGAGAGGAGATATGGCGCATCGCAAAGAACACTGCCTTAGATGAGGCATCTTGGGCATATAATCTGCCAGTTTTAGTCATTTCTCTCTCTTTGGCTGTTACCCGCAGTGGTTTTGTCCTTAGCATGGTACACATTGGGCACGCAGGGACCTACGCAGGGGAAAGAGAAAACTTCATGCAGGATTCACAGATAAAATGGGAACCACCAATCATCAGTCAAAGATGTGGTCAACCATTCACGCGCAATCCAAAATCCGTTGTAGGAACGCGTATCCGGGAGCGACATACTGCTCCCACTTCGGCATTCCTGGCCGCAATCCGACATCATGAATATGACTACCGTCAGGGACAGCCAAAAACCCAGTTTGGACACCAATTTTCTGTAGCAAGCTGTGGAACCGCTCCGCTGCACTGAACGAAGCAAGCTCATCCCGCTCGCCGTGGATGAGAAAGGTCGGCACGTGGTACTCACCGGCTCGCAGCTGCGATGTGGGACAGATATATGCCGTGCGCTCCGGGGAGGCGGCCTGGTCGAGCAGGGAGCCGATCGTTCTCTTCAAAGGGGGCAAAGAAGAAGAGGGACCATTCAGTATCAATGAAAGGCCGTAGTCACGGGTCTCCCGCAAGAGAGAAAGGAGGAGCTCGGATCGAGTATCGCCTGCCTGTAGCCAGCTGACCTCGGGCTGGTCAATTGGCCCGGTAACGTGGTGAGAGGAGGTGGGAGTTGATGCCAGTGGAAGAGCCCGGATCTCCTCACGAGTCATGCCGCCCGTCATCGAGGGCCGCGGTTTACCACGGTAGTCGAACGCGTCCGGTGAATTAAAATCGGTCGGTGCATAGAAAGCGAGGATCGCGGCCGGGGGAGCGTCGTAGCCTCTGAGCGTCCATGCCGTGGACATGGCCAGGTGGCCGCCAGTGGACCAGCCAACCACTACCAGACGCTGAGGGTCGAGCTGAATCCCATGGTCTTTGAGAAAGCCTGGAAGGAACCGGCGGGCCCAGACCACGGCATCGCGGGTGTCGGCCATAGCACCGTCAATGACGTTTGTCTCGGGGCAGAGCCTGTAATCGATGCTGACGGGGAGCATGTTTTGGGCCAACAAGTGAGCAATCTGCCCCGGCCGGATTGCCTTGCGGGAGAGGGTCATATGTCCCCCTCCGTGGATCATAATGGCCACACCCATGGAACGCGCAGCAGAAGTGGGAGGGAGGAAAACATCGGCTCCGATGGAGATGCCATCTACCTTTTTGTAGATAACTGGCAAGCGGTCTGGCTGGTTGGGGTTGGAAGATGATTTGATCGCAACTAATAGCTGTTGTGTATTCGAGTCTTCCGATTCACTCTCGGTGAAGAAGGTCGAGCGAAATCCGGCCTGGCGGAACGCGGTCATCCAACTGTCCGCTGGTTGGAGAGGGTATGATGTGCCGCCGTCGGCAAGCCACCAGCCGTCTAACAGACCGAAGACCAAGTCGTACCAGTCGATAATGCGGGTTACTTCCGAGAGCACCAGGAAGCCTCGGTCGTGCAGCATCTCGCGGATGTGCCGGGTGGTCCGCACGCGGTCGCTCGTGGCATGCACACAGTTGGTTCCAATGACAATATCGAACCGCTCCTTGAGATGCTCTGGAACTGGCTGTTCGAGGTCCACCTTTTCAAATCGCATCCAGGGGCAGGTGGCTGCAAATTTCTGTTTGGCCTTGGAAACCATACTTGGTGAGATATCCGTGAAGACATATTCGACGGGCACGCCAGATTGCGCTAGACGTTCCACCAAGCGCACGGTGGTGCCGCCAGTACCTGCGCCAGCTTCCAGAATACGGAGCTTGCCATGAGAGCCGTCCTGTGCTGGTGTGGACGAGATGGACCCCATTATGAAAGTCACCAGTTGGTCCGTCAGGGTAGATAACATGGGTGAGTGATGGTAGTACTCCTCCAGAATCTGGCCTGCCTTGGCAGTGCCAAACAGAAGTTTGATGGGATCTGCAGTGCCTCGCAAAACTGGAGCGAGTGAAGGGCCCGTCAAGGCCATGAGATGGGCTTCGCCCGCATAGGCAGGGTACTGGAAAACAAACTCTTGGTGTAACTGTGAGGAGGATGCACTCGGCACTGGATTGGGGCCGCGCACAAAGGCTAACGTGCTTGAGTCCTTCACGAGGACTCCGTGCTTTACCAGGATCGCCTCCAGTCGCTTCATGAGCTGGGTATATTTAGGCTGATATTGCACGGGCGCCACTGGATTCCCCGGAGCGAGGGTGGCCAGGTCCACGCCCAAAGATCGCCACGCTTCGACAATGTATGCCAGGGTCAATCGGCCTTGGTGAAGCGCCACATCATTCCAGTAATTGAGGAAGCGACGGGCCTCTGCCGCGCCCTGGAAACCAAGATTTGCCGAGTTTAATCCTGCAATGGGATCAAGTTGGAGCCGGTTGAAGTTATAGCCCGTTGTTGAGTTGGCAGCGCTGTAGATCGGCTTTTGTTGGACGTCTGGAGTTGTCTCCTCCGCTTTGGCACTGGCCTGGCTTCTTGTGACACTGATCGCCAGGTGAACATTTTCAATCTTTGATTGCAGTGAGATACCGTCGAATGAAAGACCGGGATGGTCACCGGCTTCGTCGGTTAGGGAGGCCAAAACTTCTGTGAGTGCCAACGAGTCCACTCCCAGCTCTTCTAGGGTCACTGATGGTTTGATGCTGGAGGGAGAACACCCCGTGGTTTCAATCAATAAATCGGCCAGCATCTGAGCAAGGTGAGATGGGTCAGCAGCCTCCGCAACGGATTTGGTTTGTTTCTCAGACGAGCTCTGAACGGCCCGGCTCTCCTTTTTGGTCGATTTGTGAGATGGAGGGCCACTGACGCGGCCCTCGAGTTCTTGAATACTGGTGGACACAAGATCTTGGCTGTTGATGATTACCCCGTAGGATGATTGTAGTTCCTCAGCCATCTCTGTGGCCGCCAAAGAATCTAAGCCAAGTTCAGACATCAACATCGCTCCATCAAGCACCTGAGACTTGGATACCCCGGTGTAAGTTTCAAACATCTCCCGGAGGCCCGCAATCCTAAAGCTTGCGTCTGAGCCGGGTGTATCTGGTGACTCGTCATCGCTGCTCCTATCCGAGACAAGGTCTGGTGGTGTTTCGCGGTCAACTAGACCTGGCGATGGAGGAGCGCTCTGTGTCGAAGCCGTTCGTGCTTTGGGGGTCTTGTTCGCCGTATCGAGCAGTCGCGCTAGACGGGACATGTCCAGTTTGGCAAAACGACATCCCACGAAAGCGGCCATGACTGTGTCATCAGGGGCAAAGACAAATGCGTCACCGAGCGCTTGTGAGGGGCCAGTGGGCACATACGAGGCATAGACCTTCCAGGAACTGCACTGGAGCAAATTGCAGGTGGGTGCAAGCATCGTCGAGTCAATGCCTGTACATACCATGACCTCGGTTTCACCTACCATGTCGTCGGTATTCATCAGCAATCCGATCACTTGAATAAAATTGTCCAATGTGACCGCATCGCACGTGGCCACTGCAGTACTCTGATTTCGCGCGGGTTGGCCATCTCCAGGAATAGTTACTCTTGCCACTGCTTCGTGGCCACGGATCAGGATCCTTGAGATACCCTTGAGAAAAGGGGCGTAGTCGACCACGCGGGAAAACATGCCATACACTCGTTTTGACAGCATCCGCTCCGATTCTTCATCGGTAGCCATTTCCTGCACCCGCGGCCCCAGGAGCCGTGCCATGGTTTCCAGCTTCGTTGACGAGGTAGCTTCCTTCAATCGCATAACTCGGCCCTTGGCGTGAGACGTGGCCGTCTTCTTTGTGGGTTCTTGACTGCAGACTGTGAACTGCCAGTGTTGGTTTGGAGCCAGCTCTTCCAGGATGATCTCGGTATGGTGCCCAGCAAGTCCAAGTGGGGACTGGATGTCAAGGGCTTCGAATTCCAGACGCGCCTGGTTCTTTTCACGCGCTTGATCCCCTGCGAATAGAAGGTCCAGGGCCATCGTGACACATTCTAGATATACCGAAGCCGGGCATAGTGCGCGCTGACAGACTACATGCCCGCATACAATGCGGCGGAATCGTTCGCTGTGGACAGAAATACTGAACTTTTTCTGTTTGTCATCGGTCGAGGGGATCATCGATACTAGTGTCTCCTCGTCCTTCTGTCGGGGATTATCCTTGACTGTGATATGCGGGCGACTCTCGATTTGCTTTTGTAACTCTGCAGCCCGGTCAATGTTGGGCAACCAGCCAATGGTCTCGTCGAACTGATACGGAGGCAGCCATGCTGGGCTACGTCGATCCAAAAACAGCCAAGGAGTGACATCCACCCCGCAGGCCCATAGCTCTGTCACCGCCGTAGAAATGGCGTTGGAAGCCAGCGCCTCATCTTTGGTCGTTGTTGCCACAAAGACGTGAGATTGGCTGGCTGCTGTCTTGCTTGCTACCGCCCGCTTCGTCATGGCAATGACAGGCGTATCCATGCCTGCCTCCAACCAGATACAGCCACCGAGTCTGCGCTCGGTGCGCCTGACGGCACTCATGAAGAACACTGCTTTTCTAGCGTGATCAGATGGACTGAAAGGACGGACGGAGGACTCCTCCTCTTCCCGGCACAGCTCGATAGGAATCTTTGGCGACTGCCAGTCCAAATTTGCTGTTTCTTTCTCAAGCTCTGCCAAAATTGGGTCCACTAGCGGTGAGTGAAACCCATTACTGGTATCGACTCGCATCCATTTGATTGCCTTCACGTCTAATCGTGCCTTCAGCTCTTCAATGGCGCTCGCGGGGCCTGAGACTACATGGCTCGTTTCTGAGTTGTAGCATGCGATTTCCAAAGAAGGGGTATCTTGCGCCCGGGCCCGATTTGAATCAGACAGAGTCTCTTCAACCTGATCCCGACGCGCAAAAACAGCTAGCATTGCGCCTTTATCCGGGCCCCAGCGGGTCCTCATCAGAGTTGCCCGAGCGGCCACCAGTCGAAGGCAGCTCCGGAGATCCAATACACCGCTCACTGCGAGGGCTGTCAGCTCGCCTAGGCTGTGTCCGATGAGCGCGTTGACCCGGAGGCCAGCGTCTAGCCAGGTCCTGGCACTAGCATATTGCACGGCAACAAACCCTGTTTGCAAAACCACAATATCTGACTGAGTTTCTGTATCAAAGACGGCAGGAAAAATTGGAGGGTACTGTAACTCTTGCAGAATATCGTTGCATTGGTCCAGGTAGGTTCGAAACAAGGGAAACCGGTCATAGAATTGTCTTGGAAGGCCGAGTGTTTGTCGGCTTTGCCCGCCGAACATGAGGACCACTGGAGGTAGGATTGGAGACATCGACAGCCGCTCGCGGATAGGGGGTTGATCCTTGTCGGCGCTTCCTAGTTTCTGCAGCAAATCCTTGTTGTCCGTCGCCTCGAAAGTGAAGAAGTGCTTGTGTCGCTGGCGCATCTCGCTCAAGGTGTAGGCGATCTCTCCAAGCAAAGGCTTCGGTGAATCGGCACTGGTGAGGTATCTGACGAGAGCCCTTTGATATCGTCGGAGGCTTGTCGCCGTCGCGGCACTTAGAATGATGGGATGTCTCTGGTTGGTTATAGGCCAGTCGAGAGAGGCCCGCGGCCGTGGCGGCTCACAGCAAATCACCGCTGCGTTTGAACCAGCCGCCCCATATGAATTCACCAGCGCCGCCTTGAAAGGTGCGGCCCAGGGCTGGAGTGTGTTCGCGATGGCCATGCGATCGGGTGACAAGGGGGGATCTTGGGGTTCCATACGCGATGCGAAGCCTGTGGAGGAATCCGGTTATGCTGTAACATGCAGATCACCTTGAGAAGCCCGGCTATTCCTGCCGCTGTCTCGCAATGACCGATATTGCCCTTGATGGATCCTAAATGGAGCTCATGGGTTCTGCTTGGACTCCCCAACACAGAACGAACACTGGCCACCTCAATGGGGTCACCGGCCTGGGTTCCAGTGCCATGTGCCTCGACGTAGGTGATCTGATCCGGGAGGATATTGGCCTGCCTTAATGCGGACTGATACAATTGGCTTTGGGCCTTGGGCTCCGGTACCGTAATACCGCAGGAGAGCCCGCCCTGGTTTGTGGCCGCTGCAGTGATCACGGCGAGAATATGATCGCCGTCCGCCTGTGCCTGCTTCAAAGACTTGAGAACTACTAGCCCAGCACCCTCCGAACGACAGTATCCGTCAGCATCCTTATCAAACGGCTTGCACTGACCCGTTGGGCTAAGGAATCCAGCACGTGCAAGGTCGAGAAAGTTGTTGGCCCCAGTAATCAAGTTGATGCCACCTGCCAGAGCCATCGAGCATTCGCCGCGCTGGACTGCCTTGACAGCACGGTTGACTGCGACCAAGGAAGAGGAGCATGCCGTGTCGATGACCTCCGCCGGGCCGGACCATCCAAAGTGGTAACTCAGTCGGCCACAGAGGAAGGCACGGATGGTGCCAGTCGAAGTATATGCGGTCGGCGGATGGGCATTGGTGTTGTCCAGATACTCGACAAAGCTGCCACCGATAAAGCAGCCGATAGGATCGTTTCGGTCGCGGATGTGGCTCCGCATATATCCGCAGAGTTCCATCGCCTCGTAGCTGAGCTCCAGGAGCAGACGCTGTTGGGGGTCCATGTTAGCCATCTCGCGTGCATTGATTCCGAAGAACGCATGGTCGAACTGCTTGATCGTAGAATCTCCCAGGAAGTTCCCATAGAAGCGGCGTGTCTTGCAGAAACTACCAGACTGGGACGCTCGCCATCCCCCGTACAGATCGAACCGATCTTTCGGGATCTCCTCGTGTCGGTCTTGCCCCGTGGATAGCAGTGCCCACAGCTGCTCGAGATTATCTGCCCCAGGCAGGCGACATGAAGCGCCAATGACCGCGACGGCATCTTCCGGGTATGCATATTCTGACTCGCTGGTGAAGCTCCTCTCCGTTCGCATTCCAGTATTGGAACTTGGAGAGTCTGGCTTAGTAGTTGTACCCCAAGTGATCTTTGTCACTTGAAGATTCCGTCGGTGAAAGGGCATGAGAGGCACGCAGTCTCCGATGCCAAAGGAGACCACAGTGTGTGAGTCCTGGCCAGATGCCTTAAGGTCTTCAGCCACGTACTCGAGCAACCGATACCATTCGCAACGGGATGCGAGCACTGTTTTGACAATCTCCTCGGTCGTGGAGCCGTGGGTGATAAGCTCTCCTGTCCGATTCGTGCGCACTGGTGCGTGCATTCGATCAGGCCCCGGAAGGTCGAGCAGGCAAGAGCCCACGCAGATGGCGGCGAGCTCCTCGGATAGCTGAGCGTTCTCAGGATTGTGCGTCTTGCCACGAATATCCATGTTCTGGGTTAGGAGACGCTGTTGAGTGGCCAGAACCTGGAGGGCCCTGATCTGGTCCACTGTACCGACCAGGCTGACTGATTTGGGATCTGTAATGGCTGATATGTGCACCTATGCAGCACATCAAACCCGTTAATCATTTCTGAGCTCGCCAGGGATTTGCTCGCCAGGAGGGATTCTTGCGGTTGCTTTCACCACCTACATTTGGAAACCCACGAAGTAATTCCTCCGCCTGCCCCTCGTGCTTCAAGCGAACTACCATGGTAGTCGTGCCGGGAATGTCGGAGTCATCCCCCAGTTCTGCGTACAGTCCAATGGCGTATGCCAGCCGGATCGCCGTGCAGATTGACTGTACGAGGTCATGCTCGTCGTAAGCGCTGGCGAGCGCAATTGCTGCGGGCAGCCCTCCGCAGTACCCTTGGATGCCTCCGCGGCGACGAACCTGGGCGATGAATTCCGCGTGGGAAAGTCCTTGGTTTTCGAGATACTGGAAGTATTGTGTGATTTGAATGATTGCTAGACGGGGTAGGGCCACGATCCCTGAGGATGTCAAGGCCACCGCCTCCGAGGCACCGGACCGGAGCCACTCAATAAGATAGTCAGCGTATGGGCGACCCTTGGACAGGTGGGCAATATCATCGTTTCGTTCTGACAGGAGGGACCACACTTGGTGTAGGGAATCTATCTGTTGCGGTATACAATGTAGGACCGGGTGGTTCAGAATGAACGTGCGAATGGAATCCAGATAGCTCGCGGATGGCGCCCGGCTTTGGGGCAGAAGACCGCCACGGAAACAGCCATGGCTTCACCCTAAGGAGTTGAGACTTGCCCAGAAAATATCTTTTCTTTGGTGTGTTAAACTTGGTGAGCAATATCTGTTCTTCGCGGTGGTATAGTTTTATAGTCATCATCGCTAGCGCACCATCTAACTGATTTAGTGCATGATTCGTATCCGTGTAGTATTATGGACAGCCATCTGCATCTCGGAGGGTTTTGAGCCAACCGGAGATTAGAACAACCCAGGTAATTTGCTCCTATCAAATGACATGTCCAAGTCCACCCTTGGGCCCTTTTTACGCTTGCCTTCGGGCCTTTTCTGTGCGTTGACTTTGAACCTCAAATGCCTTCACCTCTGCTGCCATATCATGTAATCCTACCGGTCCCGCTAAGCACCGTCAGTGCATGACGGACTTGAAATATGTAATATCCGAAGTGCACATCGTATTCGATGTGTGATCGGTTTGTACAGCGGCTGCGATACAGTCGGAGCTATTGTGACTACCAATCTGTCGGACGAGGAACCGGGAACACTCCGTGTCAATTATATAGTTTCACGCATCTCTTCCCCTTTCATCATCTTTCTGGCCCGAAGCGGTTCCTCATGACGACTGTTGCCCGTCTTTCCGGATCTTCCTGGGCTCACGTCCACTATGGAATCAAGTCTGGTCCGGGGACCCCACTTGTCTCAACCATTGCGATACTGATCCTGATCGTGGTGAGCTGAATGCCAAGGTCCGCATGAGAGGCCCATCCTAACGTGTATGTCATCAAGGCTCTCGTCACTCGGGCAGTTTATCTGGTCTTTTTCCACCCTCTGGCTAGATTTCCCGGACCAAAGCTCTGGGCGATTTCGCGCGTTCCATGGGCATACCATGTTATCAAGGGCGATGTCTGGCACTCCATGGACGATTTTCATAACCGTTATGGCTCTGTCATCCGTATTGCTCCGGATGAGCTCTCGTTCATCTCACCGACGGCTTGGAAGGACATATATGGCGCACGCCCCCAGTTGCTGAAAGACCCGCGCAGTCAAACCCCCCATTGAATGGAGCGGACTCGCTCTTCACGGCGGTGGGAGAGGAGCACCGACGAATTCGAGGCGCGTTCGTTAACGCCTTTTCCGACAAGGCGTTGCGGGACCAGTCTCGGATCATGGAGGACTATAGCGGGCAATTCATCAACCGGCTGAAAGACGAGGCCCTCGGCCATGGGCAGATTCTGGATATCCATGCATTCGTTGGCTCCGCCATCTTTGACATGATTTCCCACCTCACTTGGGGCGAGACATCTCAGGCCCTTCAAGAAACGACCGCGACCAAGTCTCCGGACTGGATTCGCCGTTTCTTTCTCCATGCTCGGTTCAGCACGCTCCGAAATTGTCTCAGCCGATTCTCCCCGCTGGACCACATCCTCCAGTCGGTCTTCCTCCGTGTCACTGCCCGCCAACGAATTGCAAACACCAAGTTGACTTTTGAGCGTATAGACCGCCGCCTGGCGGCCGGACATTCCTCCACGGGGGATTTCATGGAGCCAATCCTTGATCGGATCACTGAAGATCACAATCGCGCCTCCAAAGGGTCCATCACCAAAAGTGAAGTTCTCACCAACGGGGTCGCGGTCGTCATTGCCAACTCACAGCTGGGTACCATCGCCGTTACTACGGCCATCTACCTGCTCCTGTCCGGCCACCCGCGCTGCTTACGGCGGCTCGTGGACGAGGTCCGAAGCGCCGGTTTTCAGACCGAAGCCGGCATCCGTGTTGCTTCGACTCAGTCACTACCCTACCTCAATGCGGTCATCAATGAAACGCTGCGTCTGCATCATCCAACCCCGGGAAGCCTTCCGCGCATCGCCCCAGACGATGGTATAATGATCGACGGCCACCTTGTTCCCAGGGATACCGTTGTCGGGATTAGCTTATTCAACATCCACAGACGGCCGGAAAACTTCACTCGTCCCCTCGAGTTCCACCCAGAAAGGTTCCTGAGCAAAAACGACGAGCGGTATGATGGAACCTTTGCAAACGATCGACTGGATGCTTTCCAGCCCTTTTCAATGGGACCGCGGAACTGCATTGGAGGAAAGTAGGTTACTGTTTGCCTTTTCTGTTCGGGGACTGTGGGGTGGGAGTGTTAATGCAGTATGACTGACCGGCCCTCTCAATTTTAGAGTATTCCTGGCCCAGGCGAGGGTCCTGCTTTCGCGGCTGCTGTGGACATTCGACATGGAACTCGCGGAGCCTCCAGAGGCGGTAGCAAATTGGTTGAATCAAAAGGCATGGCTCGTCTATGAACCAAGATCATTGCGGGTGAAGTTGACCCTAAGGTCGGATCGGCCCAACGAACTTTTGCAGCGATGAGTTGGTTGTCATGGCTTGCTATATACACTCTAGCCAGGTGATAATAAAGAAGCGCAGGCCAGTAAGTAGATTATGATCGAGTGGATAGAAGAGTATCGCCGTAACAATCTCCCTTCTCTTGTATTCCCCTTAAGGCTCCATGAACTTGAAATGACTGGATAAAATCTACACAATACAGGGAAGGATGGGAGATATATCATGGAAATGATAGTCTTGCTTGTGTTGGGAGCATTAAGACTGGTTAATTAGATAGGTTGTCTTGCTACATAGAGTTCGTAGCAGGTTACAATATCTCCTGACTACATCACTGGCGAACCCCTCAGCAAAGCCTGGCCGAAGCTCTCTATAAATGAATATAGAAATATAGCAAGGCAGGCTATGGAGTATCTGCTATAACTGCACAATTTCTAGCTTCAGATATTCGCTTGTTTCACACTCGAGATTTACTCATGCACTGTGCGCATTTGTCTTTTTCTGGTTCTCTTCTCCACCTTTGATGGCAAAGCAGCTGCTTTCAGCTAACTGCTCCCTAGCACATCCGTCAAAGTCGTCGGGTGAGAGAGCGTCTCGCGATGGATCTCGGCTTGATGAAGCTAGCGGTATTAATGGGAATCGGCCTGCGAACTTAGTAAATTACCCCAGCATTGTTCAGGATAGGACTACCTCCCTTGGTACGAATGTAACTTACAAGACCAAAACTTTTGAGAGCAGCGAGAGTAATTGGATTGGTGGCACATTTGGTCAAAATTACTAGTACCTAGACGATATGATAAAGATGAGCTCGCATTGTCATCTACATCTATCCGTGTTCTCAAAAAATAAGAGAAGACTTCGATTGGCTCACCGAGTGGCGAAGTGAAATCGCTGGTGATATCCTATACGGCGTAGCGCCCAATGCGTATAGCATACTCCATTTGACAACATCGGAGCCGAGGGTGCTCACCAGCTGGGAGGTATCCAATATTTCCGCCAGTGGGACTCAGTATCAGCATCCTTGAACTTCTCAATCCCCCCCAACTCCATCCTCATCCACATCCCAATCTCCCTGTTCTACCCTTTCCGCCCAGCTCTGTAGCACCTTCCAGAGCTGCACGTCGCGAAGATCCGTGAAACCCGTGAACCCAGACTGATAGAGCCCAAAGGACTGATCGGTAGGTATGGGGTGCTCGCTCTCAGGATTGATGCCCATCTGCTCGCCGTCTGATTTGCGAGCCCACCCGTGCGCCCCAAGCCCGTATGGAAGCACGAGGACACACCCGTCACTGAAAGCTGTGTTGGTTCTGGGCACGACCTCACTGAGGTAGAGCCCCGCGGGACCGTGGAGCTTTCATTTAGCGGTGTCCACGAAGGATATTGGCCGCCGAGCCCATCGATATGGAATATGCGGAGGGACATGCCTTCCGGCTCGGACTGTGAGGATTGGTAGGGTTGCTGGTCGGGCTTGTTTGGGAGGTAAATCCCAGGGGCGATGTACTTGATGGGAATTGACCAAGCCGCAATTCTAGTCAAGAATTGATACGCAAAGCTGGACGTAGGTAGGAACTCCTGATTCAAGAGATCACACCACTGAAGATTTTTTTCTTCTTTCGGCGGCTTCTGCGCCGGTAGTCGGGTCTCAATCGCGTCGAGAAGTCGCCTCATGGAGATTACGGATTTCTCCAGATCAGCGTCGGAAAATGCGCGGATCCTCCATGAAGGGAATGACTCTAGGGTTTCGTATTCTCCACTTATTTGACAGTCAAGAGCTGTAAAGATCTTTCCTTCATCAATCATTTCGAGATATGCATCGAGAATAACCTCGAGGGGTTTCCATCCCCAACCTCGCTCACATATCGCCGTTATATCTGCGAGATCGCCGACAAATGCAGCTGTTGATGTCGCTTGGTCAAAGCTCAAGAAGTATGAGCAGAATGCAAGTCTATATATTTGTACATATGGATAACTCACAAGATGCCCTGCTGATCTCCTGCTTTATACGCGGTAGCGTAGTAAAGAAACACAAAGCGCTCATTATCTAGGTATGCTCCCCGCTCTGACACCGATAGAAGACCTTCACTGTTCACCAAACCAGCCACAAAGTAGAAGAAAGAATAATCAGGATTTTCTTCACATGGTAAGAAGCGTGCTTGCTTGAGGAAGGCTACCAAGGATGGCGATAGTCGGTTTCGAGTGTCCTCGGGAGGTGCATTGTAATCCCACCATGTCTGGGAAGGGAGCTCATCAGCTCGTCTGCCACTGCCCACCCATCCTCTATAAAGTATCTCATTGTGTAGAGCCGAACATCGTTCGTGGTCCATGCCGTCCAGGTTGCGACCTGGATTCGCCGCAGAGATCCGATGGCTGGATCTTGTCTGGAACATGAAGAGGGATATAATATCTGATCAGGAATCCTGCTAGAATATTGCATATATCAAAAGTTTGTCTCTCATGTATACCGTGGCTGGAGATCGCGGGCGCTGAATTGAATGTTGGTAACTAGTTAAGTGATGTGACAGTTGATGAATCAGCCATCCATTGGCGTTGTGTGGAGAATTTCAGTCTGAAACTCCTCATCCGTCCGACTGAGGCACATGTACCCAAACGACACTAAGCCGCGATGTAGTAGGCATCATTTACGCCATTTAATTCTTTTTATAGGCTAGAAAACCCTAATATTTATCCTGTTTAATCTCCAACCAACTTCAGACCAATTACCTAGTCTTCCTCGCTAAACATTCCACAAATGGTCAATGATTGTACCAACAGCACGATCTGCCTCGTCATAGACTTGAGCAGCCCTGCTCCATCCATCCTGAACAGCCGTACTATTTAGTTTTTGAAACCTGGAAGTCCACCACTAGATTGATTCAACGGCTCATTAGTCCCCGTTGGAAGAATCCGTGTGTATGTGTTAATATCAGTAGTAATGACCATGCTTGTGCTGTACCTTTGAATGGCTCCCAACAGACGTCGGCCGGTTGATTTCTTGGCCTTGCGCCATGACAATCCAGCTACCAGTTGCAGTGCTTCCGATAGGCCTGTTGCCTAGGACCAGCGAGAGCAAACACAACAGTACATGGAGTATCTTCATAGTGCCCGGAGTGGAGGTGATGGGCATTAAGAAACCGAGAATCAGCGTGGTTGACGGATAGTCGTTCTTTTATGGTAGATTGGTAGCCTAAGAGCGCCCGACTCCGGGCATACCACGCCTAAAACATAGCCCGGATTGGTGGTTGTGGTCCCCGGAGTTTGAAGGTCGATCCCCGGAGGACTGCCGCTGCTGGCTTCCATATTCGGTCTTGACATGGTGGGTGCATACGACCAATTTCCGTCTGGAAAGGAACTATATTTATGGACCTTCCTACATCTCTATCCTTTGGAACATCAATTGTCAACATACATTAGCAACAGAAAAGCTTCATGGCTGCCGAGTCGAATCCGAGGACCAGCGAGACCCAATCGGTCTCTTCCCAGGGAGGTACGAAAGGTGAGTTTTCTTAGATGCTTTTGTCTGTATTCTAAGAGAAAATAACAAATTCAATTAACAGACACCCTTCCTGGTGAGAAACACCCCAAGGACAAACATGTCTACATCGCGGATACACTCCCTCTGCATCGACAGATCCCCTTCATCCTGACCATCTGCTCGGCCATGTACACGAATCAGCTCGGACTGGGCCAAACAATGGACATTGTCCGTGTCATTGGAGATTGGTACGGAATTACCAACAGCAACGAGCTGTCATGGTTGGTGGCCGGCTACAGCTTGACCATTGGCACCTTCGTCCTGATCGCCGGCCGACTGGGCGACGACTTTGGACATAAGAGAATGTTCATCATCGGCATGGGCTGGTACGCACTGTGGACGCTCGTCTGCGGTCTGGCCGTCTATTCCACGCAGGTTCTCTTCATCTTCGCCTGTGTCTTCCAGGGAATGGGACCAGCCGTGATGCTGCCCAACGCGATCGCCATTCTGGGGCAGTCGTACGCCCCGGCCCACGCAAGAACATGGCTTTTGCATTCTTCGGCGGCAGTGCGCCCTTTGGTGCCATCTCCGGCTTTGCAACGGGCGGCCTCTTTGCGCTGGCCTGGTGGCCGTGGGCGTACTGGAGCGCGGCCATCGCACTTGCTTGTCTGGCCGTCTTCGCCGTCTAGTCCATCCCGCCTCAACCGATGAGTACTACATCCAAACCTCGGACAATTATCCAGAAGATCGCACATCTGGACCTCTCAGGTTGCATTACTGGCGTGGCCTCGCTGGTTCTGATCAATTTTGCGTGGAACCAAGCCGCCGGGGTCAGCTGGCAAGAACCATACGTCTATGTGTGCCTCATCCTGGGGTTCCTCTTCGCGGCCGCCTTCTTCTGGGTGGAACTGCACTGGTCTAAAGATCCCATCCTGCCCCTGGCGGCTTTCAACTCGGATATTGCCTTCGTGTTAGGCTGCACCGCCTGTGGCTGGGCGACCTTCGGGATCTAGGTATACTACGCTGCCGTCTTTGTCATGGAGCTGGATAACGTCAGCCCTTTGCTCCTCGCGGCCTGGTACAGCCCAGTAATACCTTCGGGACTCACTTCAGCACTGGCAGTGGGGAAGCTGCTTGGTCGCGTCTCAGCCGCATGGGTCATGGTCATCGGCATGGTGGCGTACCTGATCAGGTCAGTCCTCATTGCCACGATGCCGACGCACCAGATCTACTGGGGAATTTCTTCTGGAGTGTGCTTATCATCTGTGTTGGTATGGACTCATCTTTCCCCGCTGCGACAATTATCTTCTCCGATGCTGTGCCGCTGAAGTATCAGGGTATCGGCGCTAGTGTGGTCATGACTATCGTGAACTATAGTATTTCGCTGGGGCTGGGCTTTGCTGGGACGGTGGAGCGCGAGGTCAATCGTGGGGGCCACACCTATGATGATAAGAAGAGAGGCTATCGTGGTGCATTCTACTTTGAGGTTGGGTTGGCCGGATTGGGCTTGATGATGAGCCTGGTCTTTTTGGTCAAGGATCACCTGCGTAAAAAGGCCAAGAAGGCAGCTGCGGATGATGAGAGTGCTTAAGAAGAGTGCAAGTAAGGCGAAAGTGGGAAGAGGAGGTTATGGTCCAATGTTGGTGCATGTCAGACAGTGAATGAATTAGACCTTTGACTATTGCTAATTCCTTACCTTTTCTCTCCCCTCGTAGTTTTATTTTTTAATTTTGACCCCTTCCTGCCGTGTATATCTTGAAAGTCTGCTGTTGCCTGGCAGGAACTACTAAATCCAAACACCCTCGTATAGTCTCACACTAAAACTGTCAACCACGGATGACCCACCATAGACAACCAAGTATAGCCAATTGTTGTCTTTTAGTTGAGTATAACCCACGCAGCGGGGACTCTACCTGCTTAAGTTTAGCGGTGATTTTATTCTCCTTAAAAGGGGCATCCACCCTGGACAGGAAAACAGGAAACAACCAGCACACAATACATACAGAGAAATGAGCAGCATGGTTGAGCCATTCAATGATATCGAGGCATGGGCCTCTATGGAGAGCCTTTATGACAAAGCAATTCATTCACCATCGGAGATAACTCAGGAAGAGAAACATGCTATACTGGAATGGCCATCTTTGGAGCAAATGGAGGAGACAAGTCAAAAATACGTTGGCAAGTCTTTGCAAGATCTCATTCATACAGCGGCCAATGATCCACGCGCTCTCACCTATGCGGAATGCCGCTTGATTGATGAGGATTTCAAGATACTTAGAACTCTTGATGGTGTTAAATACAGGAATGACCGAAGGAAACTCATGATCTGGCATCAGGACCTGTGGAACAAGTGGCAGCAGGCAAGGGCTGCTGTATTATCACCAGATGAACTCAAGGCCATTGAAAACATCAGACAACCTGAAGTCTATCTTGCGAAGCTGAAAGCTTACTCAAACCCCAATGCAGAGAGATACTGGACTCATCCCCCAGATTGGGTGCAGAGAATTCTTGACCGTAAGGGCAAAGGCTGGGGGTATGTGGTCTACCATCCTTCAATCATTCACGAGGAAGAAGGTACCAAGGTGGCATGGAGAGCGTGTTGGGATAATTTAGTGAACTAAGTTTTCACCCGGTCATGGTTATCGGCGGCGAAGAAATTCAAGATTCCAAGATCCTTGATTTTGTTGATTATGAAGCGGAACTGGGCCGGGTGGATCAGCTTCGAAGGTGTGCACTCTTACGGATGATTCTTAGTACCTGCTAACTTAGGCTGTCAGGGACTTTCGCGACCGTCGAGATAAAGGTAGTCTTAAACTAGGTGCTCTTTTGAATGTATTCATCCATGTGCCTACGGAATGCCGGGACACCTATCTATGAGAAGATGGATATTCTTGGGCTTGGGCTATTGATCCTGACTGGTCGTTACCAGGTCCCAACGCTGATGGCTACGACGGGCGTGTTAAGGTTACCTGGGCTCAACTGTTTAACAAATTCTACGACCTAATGTCGACCAACAAGGTCACCCTGAAGGAAATCTGGGAAGAGTTCCACGAGGTCAATGAGAAACTCCATGATGGGCCATTGCCTGGCTGGCTCTCCTCAAAGTTACCCAAAGAGGTTTGGCCAGATAGTTGACATATTATAAGATGTCCAGACCGGTTTGACATTACAAGCTGGGTGTTTCACCTTGGAGATGGAGCAGTATAGACGTCTGGATGTTTATGGCAAATTAGGGTTATCTTATCCGTTTCAACGTGACATCATCCCTTGATCTCTTCACGATCATCTGCATCTACATCACTCCATCTTCAGACGACAATGGCTAAACGGACACTGGAATCCTTCTACAAGCCCATCAGCAAACCGAAGAAACCGCGCATTGAGGACAATCCTCCATCATCCTACTCCCGTCATCCAAGCTATCCCTTCGCCATCGCGGATCTTCCCCCATCCATCGCCGACGCGCTCCCAGATCTCCCAGCCACCACCCCTCGCAGCATCACCAACCAGCCGCACCTGGATCTACTCTACTACCAACCTTTTATCCCGTCAACCACCGCCCAGGAGCTCTTCCACTTCCTCCGTCGCGAACTCCCCTTCTACCGCGTCCAGTACACCATCCGCCGCGGCCCGACCACCACCCAGATCACCACCCCGCGTTTCACCACCGTCTTTGGCGTCGACGATACCTCCCTCTTCACCCATTCACCCAGTGACTCTACCTCCCATCTAATCGACAGCAAATCCCAAACCCCCATCCCACCCACCAAATACAAATCAACCCCCGCCCCATCCCGCCCTGCCTCGACGCCCTCCGCCAACGCATCGAGGCCGCTACCAACGGCGCAGCTTACAACTTCTGCCTGGTAAACTACTATGCCTCAGGGGACGACAGTATCGCCTACCACTCGGACGACGAGCGCTTCCTCGGCCCGAATCCGTGCATCGCGTCGTTGTCGCTCGGCGCGAAGCGGGATTTCCTCATGAAGCATAAGAGCGCTGACGGTGTTGAGGCAGAGCCGGTCAAGTTGGCCTTGGCGGACGGGGATATGGTTGTTATGAGGGGGGAGACGCAGGCGAATTGGTTGCATTCGATTCCGAAGAGAAGAGGTAGCAGGGGAGAGGCGCGCCAGGGGAGGATTAATATTACGTTTCGGAGGGCGGTTGTGCCTGGTGGAACGGAGAATTATTATAGGTATAATGTGGGGAGGGAAAAGTATACAGATGGAGTGAGGAGGAGGGGAGGATGGTAGAAATCTCCTAATATGCGATATGTTGTAGCAGTTGCTGTATGCCAGCAGGGATGTTTGCAAGGGCCAACCAGGATTATTGCAACTGCATGGTCAGCTTTCCAGTCCCCGAGGCAGGGATACGTGGTCAGCATGAATACCCCGCTCAGGCTGACTATATATGTCAGGTCTTTCTGGCGATGATAGACCAGTCAGCATGGCTTCTTCGCTTCCTATCTATTCGCTGCAGGATGTCTCACAGCATAATACTGCAAAGGACCTCTGGATAGTAATCGACAAGGAAGTTTACGACGTCACCCGGTTCCAGGCAGAGCATCCCGGGGGTGAGAAGAGTGAGTTATCTACCGATAGACCAAGAAAGCAGTCTGACAAGACAGTCCTGCAGAAGGTCGCCGGAAAAGATGCAACTGACAAGTTCCTCGAGCATCATGACGCATCAATCCTCACCCGTTATCGAGAGCGCTTGCAAGTTGGAGTCTTGGTGGAGACCAAAGCTCAGGAGCCAAAGAAGGGTTTCCTCAGTAGACTATTTCGCGCATGATCTATCCTCCCCCTGTATTTAAGCACGGTCTACAGCTTCGGCCTCAATCCAGCCTCAATATCCCTCTTACTATCCTCCCTCAACACCCGCTTCAGGATCTTCCCACTGGCAGTCTTCGCAATGGCATCCACAAACTTGACACCCCCAGTCAGCGCCTTGTACCTCGCCAGTCTCTCCCCAAGATACTTCCTCACATCCTCCTCCGTGAGCTTCTCGCCTTCGCGACCAGGCCGTCTAACCACATACGCCCGAGGATACTCGGTATCCGCCCCAGGAACCACCACCCCAATCACCGCCGCATCAACAATAAGCGGATGCCCCAGAAGCACAGCCTCCAGCTCCGCCGGCGCAACCTGAAACCCCCGGACCTTGATCAGCTCTTTCCTCCTGTCGACAATGTACCACTTGCGCGTGCGCCCGTCGCAGTAAGCGATATCGCCTGTCTTGAACCAGCCCTCGTTATCGAAGGACTCGGCGTTGGCGGCGTCGTTGCGGAAGTACCCCGGTGTGACAATGGGCCCTCGAACGCAAAGCTCGCCGCGGACGTCAAATGCGGAGATGTTGTTTCCGTTTTCGTCGATTAGTCTGAGCACAGTTAGTGAAATGGCTTAAGAAGGTAGAGGGAGGGGGGCGACTGTACTTGGCTTCGAGATTCGGGACTAGCCGGCCCACGGACCCCGTGTCGTCGTCTTCCGGGTACGTGAACATCGTGGCGATGGCGGAGGTTTCTGTCATTCCCCAGACCTGGGTGAACGGCGTGCCCTCTTTGAGGAGGGTGTGGAACCGCGTTTGCACTTCTTTATCGAGCGGGGCGGCGCCGCAGTTGACGTTCTTGATGGAGTGCAGGAAGGGCCTGGTCTGCGAGAACGGAGACGCCAGGATGGCGATGGCCATGGGCGGGACGACGGCCAGGTCGGTCGCCTGGTATTTCTCGTTGGCCACCAGGTACGTCTCGAGATCGAAGCGGCGCATCATGTAGACGGTGTGCCCGGCTTTGATGGCGCTGAAGTGGGTCACGATCGCGGCTGCGACGTGGAAGACGGGCATTGCGACAACGCGGGAAACCTGGTATGGTCGGGGATGCACCTCGAAGACCAACTCGTGCTGCGCGATGAGGTTGTGATGCGTGATGGTCACGGCTTTGGGAGGCCCGTCGTCCCACTGCTGAATAGTCGTGCGGCGGTGGTTTCCTTGGCTCGTTGCAGGTCGTTAAAGGCTACCCAGTTCTCTTCGCCGTGGTTGAAGAGATCCTTCCATGATCGCCGACCGGCGGGTAGTACTTCCTGTCCAAGGACACTGAAGATGAGCAGATTCCCTTCGGGGATGCCTCTCTCCTTGACGGCTGCAAGAACAGACGTGAGAATCTCCGGCTCGGAGACGACAAACTTTACGTCTGCGGCCTTGAAATGATGCACTAGCTCCATCGTCGTGTAGGATGGGTTGGTACCGGTGTAGATACCGCCTGCGCCAACGATGGCCAGAACCAGCATGCAATAGTAGATCTATTATGCATTAGCCTTGCCAGGGATATCGGAGAGGGTGTGTGGTACATCATTGAAAGAGTGGATGGCAACGCAATCGCCTGGTTTGACTCCCCAGGCGCGTAGTCCGGCAATCAACTGACGGACGATCTTCCGAGCCTGAGCGCAGCTGATCGATCGGGAGGGATTATTGACATCAACGTAGATCTGTTATCGTCAGTATTTGGCTTCAGCTTTGATGTGGTCTGACCGTCTACCGGTCGGTTGGGATCATATGTATTGTCGAAGATGTACGAGATGACATCCACAGAAGGGAGGAGGACGCGTTCCGCCGGTTCAAAGATCATCTTGACGTGTTGACAGTGTAATTGAGGAGTCTAGCTACTGTGGTGTGGAGTGGTTGGAGATTGAGGTTATCCAAATCGACCTGTTGTTTGGCGCACGGTTGTTACCCCGCTCCGCCGAGCCCTCAACTCGCGGTGAATAGGTGCCTGATCGACGGCGTCATGTGGACCCTGCAGTTTGTGCTCATGCATATTATTCCAATGTAGTAAGCTTGTATTTATACAGATGAACCGATGAACCCACAGCAGGGGTCATCACCTCCAGATTATGTATACGAAACAGGTCCGCTAGGTACCTAGATTACCGTCCCCATTGGGGAACATTCAGCGCCATCCCCATGATAATCCCACTAATGAGACCAGCACACGGCAGCGTCAGAACCCAACCAAGGAAGATCTTCGCCAGCTGTTTCCAATTAATGCTCTTCAGATCCATGTTCACCAGCGCAACACCCAGCACAGCACCGGTAATGCACTGCGTCGTGGAGACAGGCAGACCCAGCCGCGACGCAAGGAGGACCGTAATCGCAGCACCGAGTTCCATGCTGTACCCGCGGGTAGGAGAGTGCTTGGTAATGCGGTTGCCGAGACTGCGCATGATGTGGTAGCCGAAGGTCCAGAAGCCTGGTCTCGTCAGTAGAGAGGACTGCAGTCAATAGGGAGGAAGAGAGACTTACCAACTCCCAGGCCTAAACCGCCAACAGCCTTGATCCAGGTTGGGGTATCGGTTTTGGCGGAGGCCACGCCGGTGTGCCAGGTCATGTACTCGGTGGTGAATGGGCCGATGGCATTGGAGATGTCGTTTGCGCCGTGGGAGATGGACATGATCTGCGTTGTTAGAATAGGTATCCATGAGTGTGGGGATCATAAGTACCATAGCAGAGCAGACCTGCGCCGTTGTCCAAAGATGCTCAACCTTGTTATCGAATTGGGGAGCCCGGCGATGGATATGATCCAGACCCTTGGACTGGTGGTGGATGACGTCCCGGGTAATACCATACGTGAAAACAAGCTTGAGGGTCGCGTAGATGCGCTTAGGGTGGGCCCAGGGCAGCGAGTCCAGAGCCTGGAGCTCCTTCTGGTGCTTTTCTGCGAGCTTCGCGTCGGCACGCTGGGCTTCGCTCTCGGCGGTGTCGCCGTCACCCTTGATTGGCTCGATTTCCGGGCTGACGAGAGTGGACTGCTGGCCCTCGGTGACGGAGCCAAGGGTATCGGTGTCGCCCTTTTCGTCGGTCCCTTTCAGGTCGCTCTCGTAGTAGTTGGGGACAATGCCCTTCTCGGGGTTGCCGGGGAAGTAGAGGGTGTAGCCGTCGCGCCAGAGGAGAGGGCCCATGGGGATGTGCCAGAACCGGAGGCGACGGTCTTCCTTGACAAGGCTGTATAAATTAGCACAGCTCTAGAGACCGAGTGAAGGTGACCTACCTGCGCCAGTAGTAAGGCACAAAAAAGACAGCGCTGATGACCCAGACACCGGCAAAGACACCAATGATGATACCGCAAGCCTTGCCCGCACCTAGGTCCTCGAGTTCGGGAACGCCATGTCCACCACTGATGACAATGAACAATGCGAGAATTCCAGCGGTAAGAGCATAGTAGAATGGAAGAACGCGCAGAGCCCACTTCATCGGGTCCTGGCGCGAATGCACCAACAACCGGATACTCATGAAGATGATAGCACCGAATCCAGCCGAGATAACGGGCGCAATACCCCAGGAGGCAGCAATCTGAGACACACTCTGGGACTTCCATCCCCAGTGAACAGGGAGATCCGAGGCGATGGCAACACCGATGAGAGCGCCGACAATGGACTGGGTGGTGGAGACGGGGAAACCGAAGTAAGTGCAGACGGTAAGCCAGATCGAAGAGCCTATAACACGTCAGCAACGAAGAGGTATCTAAGCCCGGCAATGAGACGCACCAACTTCAGCCACCACCATGGCCATGATCAGAACTCCAGGCGAGTCGAGGAAGCGGTCGATGGAGAAGACACCGCTGCGGATGGTCGAGGTGACCTGCTGTCCAAGGGCAATGGCACCAATGAATTCTGTGATGGTCGCGAGGATACCAGCTTGGATCAAGGTCAGAGATCTCGAACTGACCGACGTCGCGTAAGAGTTGGCCACATCCTATCGAGGAAGATGTCAGTACAGGGTCAAACGAGGGAGGTTCTAAGGAAAGGAAGCGTACATTGGCACCAATACCCCAGACAGAGATCAAGAAGAAGATGGTACCGACGGCAAAGAGCCAGTCCAGGTCGTGATAGACAGCCATGCTGGTTGTTTAGACAGCAATGTCGAGTCACGACGTGTATTGATGCAGGACGATCCACCGGGGAGAGAACGTTGCCGGGAGGGACATCCTTTATACACGTTAGGGGTAATATCATTCTCTCATTCATGCTGAATTCTAGAAAGAGACCACGCGAACGCCAAATCCTGGCCATGTGGGAGTACCGACCAGCGGCAGAGCATTGCATTAGACAATCCGACCATCAAATCACAGCGCCGCAGTTCAAAGCGTGCACTCACACGCAGTTCCAATTCCTCGACGAACCGTGATTACAACGACTCGCAGCACAGACGTATGTCACTGTCCAAGACACCAAGCGGAGTCTTCGCCAGGAGAAGCTTCCTTGTCGAGGCCCCAGCGCCCCGCCAAGTCCTCCGCTACGCTTGGCGTAATTTCCCTTAGGTTTGCGGGGCATATCAAGGTTATCCGCAACGGAAACGATGTGGGTACAAAAAAGTGGACTGCTGGTCTCTAGCAGCAAACGAGATGCAGATATGCAAGCACGAGTTGTGCGTGCTCCTGTCATTGATTCTAAGCTTCCATAAGAAATGACAAGGAAGTCCAAGCAATGCCAACCACGTCTGGTTCGAGAGATTGCCAAGACTGAGGTTGTGGACGATCAATGCAGCAAGAGCCCACGTGTGGTGGCGCTTACAGAACGAAATGTGTTGATTATGGGTCTATGGCTCGTGTTCTAGTGGATCACAGGGTACTATTGTAGGTGTTCTGAGTTTGACTATCGCATAGGCCGCTTGGTTTGGGATCGATTACAGAGAAGCCACTTTGCTGCCACTTACATCGCAGCTTCACGCCATGGCTTGAGATTATCTTGGGATGATTGGTCTCCAGTTCTCGATTCCTTGATTGCGCATTTGCCAGTTTGATAATGAGAAAGATATTCCAGTATTAAAGCCGAAGGGGATTACTGGCATTCTTATCCGCACTTTATAGCAAGACTCCAGAGAATTGTGCTTCTTTATAGCAATTGTCAGAAAAGTCATCCACAGTTTTAGATACCCTAAGCAAGGGCTGTAGTCATTACATGATTATATGATTCAGTTCAGTACGCGCCGTAACTACACAGTATAACAGACACCACTTAGACTTGTTCAGGGTCACGAACTAGTGGGAGGAAAGCCAGACTAATAAATGGACTTTCAGCCAGTGCACAAGTACCATACCCCTGTAACCCAGACCCTGAGGCCCGGTCGCAAATGCATAGAATCCCGTTCTGACGAACGGGCACGCCTTTTGTCAGATACATCAGCGAGACCGAATCAACTTGCCCGCTGGGTGCTCATGCTGTTCAACAGCCCTCGCGAGGTCTTATCCAAACTGGACACCAGCTGTCAGTCACGTGACTTTTGTACTAACCAATGTAATAACCCACGCTGTCACATGACCCAGCCTCCCCTTTTCATGTCCGGCCACGATGCGCCCCCAGTTAGACTTCTTAGCGATTTCTTACCGTCCAAACCTAGGTCATAGGTCGAACCGGCTTCTAGCCCGTGACAACTATCCTACTTCCCTTAATATTTTAGAAGGTAATTAATTATGAAGTAGATATAGCCTTAAAGAATATAAAGTTATTTCTTAAATTTTTAAGTAATTAAGCTATAAATATATAGTTCTAGTTAATGTAAACTAGAATATATATAAAATAGTAAAAATACAATGTATTATTCTGATGACTGAGCAGCTTTATAATCAAAATTATATAAAAAGTTGGGTCAAGTTAGGTCTTAATGGGTTTTATTAGGGCCCCAGCATTGGGTCTGGGTTAGGTCTGGGTTAGAGAAGTTCAACCCAGACCCAGGCTGGGTTGGGTTCTGGGTTGAGACCTTCGACCCAAGTTGGGTTATGCGGAAGTCTAATTAGAACTATAAAGGATGATCTATAGGGCAGGATAGATTAGCCTGTTGACTAGGTAAGAATCAGGAATGGTAGAATATTAGGCCTGAATAGTATAGGAAAATAGTAGATCACTTGATAACAAGACTAGTCCTTGTCTTCTCTAATATCAGACAAGGGTGACACTATATATCTTCACTGCATATCCTAGATGCTTGCAGTGATGATACGAAAACAGTCCAAGGCCTGAAAACAGAAGACTGAGCACAATGACAATAAGGGGTTAAAGCATAGCACTGCTTAATCCATTACACTCCGAGGTTGAGTTTCTCTGGAGAGAAATTCCCTGGAATATTGGTGCGCTTTCTGTCTGGATCCGCTCAGGGTAAAGATTCCCAATGAATACGCGTATTTATCAGATTGTGCTAATACGTAGTATGATCTTGGGCCCACTCGGACGAAAAAAAGGAAAATATTCCAATACGCGTATTGAGTAACTGCGTAGGCCGGGTTTATTGCGGAACGGCCACCAATAGAAATGGTCCAAAAACTACAGAGCCAATTACGCGAGACAGCAGGGTCGCCATAACGGTGATCAGTGGGGTTTTTAAGGGGTCGTATTGTAACGTATATGGCTCAAAAGAACGAATTCGTATGATGGATTAGACAGTGCATACCAGATCAAGCCGCAATATCACTGTGGTTTGACAGTAGTTGGAGCTTGGATGACAGTAATGGGCTATGATAATAACTTGTTTGATGAAATGGAAAGGATGAATATTGTGGGGCTCAGCTGTTTCCTAAGGTCCAATTCATCTAGAGAGTACGTCTATATAAATCGTTACAACCAGCTCATGCCGATAATCAAATATCCTCTCCGTTACTCCAGTTTTCAATCAATATGTTGGTATCCCTGAACATCTTGTCCTGTCTAAGTGCGATTCTGGCGGGGCTGGCGTCCGCCTCCAGATGCTCGCCCGCCTTTATCGACAAGCCGGACTTACTCGGGGCTTCAATTATCAATATCGAAGCAGAAGAAGCCCATAACTATTCTGCTGTCAGTATTGCCCCGGGAAGCAACGAAGGCGGCCGATATACCATCAGTTTTTGCAACGTCACAGTTACCCACACTCATTCTGGTTGGAACGACACAATCCACACTCAAGTTTGGCTCCCACTCGAGGGTTGGAATGGTAGATTCCAGGCGTTAGGTGGTGGAGGTTACAGCGTCGGGTTTGGTTCCACATACCTCACATATTCAGTCGCAACTGGATTCGCATCTGCCTCTAGTGATGGAGGTCTTCCTGGTGGAAGTGGAACAGACGCTATTCCTACGGACCTATCCTGGGCTCTTAGCAGCAAGAACAACGTTGACTGGCTTCACCTGGAAGATTATGCTGCAACGGCGACAAACGATATGGCTGTGATAGGACAGCAGATCACCAAATCTTACTACCAAAAGCCAGCAAGTTTCTCCTATTTTGCTGGATGCTCTGGTGGCGGTCGACAAGGGCTTCTGATGGCGCAAAGGTACCCGAACGTTTTTGATGGAATTTTAGCGATCGCTCCAGCTGTCAATATACAAAACTTCATTCCTGCTGGTATGTGGGCCTCACAAGTCATGAATGAGCTTGGCCACTATCCGTCGCCATGTGAGATTGAGGCGTTCACAAAGGCAGCAGTTATGGCCTGTGATCGTCTAGACGGAGTTGAAGATGGCATCATCAGCGATCCAGATCGCTGTCATGTTACTGCTTATGACTTGGTTGGAAAAAAATACACCTGCAACGGGGTCCAAAGAGCATTCACTCGCTCCAGTGCAAAGGTAATCCAAGCTGCGTGGTCCGGTTCGCTTTCGGTCTCCAAGAAATATGGCTGGCCTGGGGTTAACCACGACGCCACCCTTGGCAGCCACTATCTTCCCACCGAATGTTCTACAAACAACACATGCCACCTTAGCCAAAGTGCATTATTTGGCAGCTGGATCAAATATCTTGTCGCCAAGGACCCGGAATTCGAAATTAACAATATGACTCGAAATGAGTTCTTGGAAGCCTTACACTATTCGGCAGTTTACTACACATCTATGCTCGGAACGAATGACCCTGATCTCTCCAAGTTCAAGGCCAACGGCGGAAAAATGATCACCTGGCAAGGACTGGCGGACGAGGCTATCCCGCCGAATGGACCAATCGCATACTACAAGGAGGTCCTCAAGAACGACCCCAAAGCTCAAGACTTCTATCGATTCTTCGAAGCGCCTGGTGTTGGCCATTGTTATGGTGGACTCGGACCTATCCCGAACGGGGCGATGTCTCAACTCATGGAATGGGTCGAAAAAGATCACCCTCCTGCTACTCTGCATGCCACCAAAGGCAGCAACAACACAGCTAGAGACCTTTGCCCATATCCCCTTCGACAAAAGTTCATTGGAGGAGATCCCCGAAACGCAACCTCCTTCACCTGCACTGACGAATATTCGACCAGGACTTGAATGGGTATTTCCAGAGAATCCATGATTGGTAGCATGGACAGCACTTTGAAATCATGCCGTATAATCTGTTGTCCTACCTTGTCCTTTGTGTGTATCACACTTTACTTTCTTTTATTTTCGTGCTTTTTGGCTTCTCGGTTTGCATATGTGCGTTCTAATAATCAAATATTTTCGTCTCAAATATCTTCGGAAGCATTGGGATTATTGCAGATTGTATATTGCCATTCTTGCCAGAGAGCCATTTTCGGCATTCCAAATTGTCGTGCTTCTCGTCAGTGCTTGCTTCAGTGTTTACAAGATCAATGTTATCCAGGTTGGTGTATGTTTGACATTACAGTTGTTGTAACACTGTGTATCACAGTGTTTTTTGGTATCTTCCAACCTAGCTCATCACATCCGATCATTCTCCAATCAATCAATGTGTTTTCGTCTTCGTGCGTACTGGTAGGAAACAATTACTACCGTTCGCTCTCTCCCTTTGCTTAGATAGTATATTATCAGTCCTTGAGAGAGGGAGAAATATTTGGGCAGCGAGCTGGTCGCAGATCATCTTGTTCAGTTATCGCCTCTCTGTCCGCGGAACCTGATTAGATAGAGACCTCTTTGCTATACGCGTATCACCGCGTTTCTTTGTCTTTCCGGAACAGCCAGACGCCAGACTAACCATTCACCAGTTGCCCCGAAGTTGATCCGAATTACGACTTTCTAAATTTCGGTGGGTTGATACGATACCTGGTTCCTTTCTACCTGCCCTTAGGTAGGTACGTAGTGTGACTGAAAAAGGATTTAGTTATAGGTCCCAGTGATTACTGGGAGGAGTTTCTGAAAGCAGATCTCGAGAATATGTTACAAACAAAAAGAAAGCGCCACCAGCAAGTTCGATCTAAAGGCACCGCAATTATAGTATTAGTAAATGACCAGACACAGAGCCCTCTCAAAAAATTATGCAGCTCTATTAACATCAATTAGACGCCAGTCAAGAAGCAACTACATAAATGGAGTAATCTGCTTCGGATTAGAAAGAGGCTTAAGGTTACTATTGCCTTTAACTATAGGCAGGATGATGATGGTACACCAGGAAGAGGAGACAAAAGGAGCTGTGTATCAGCGACCAGAAGAATACTCACTAAGCATGAGGCACAGATCAACGCGGAGGAAGAAAGAACTAGACAGCCCTCAAGTTAGAATCTTATATATGGGTTAATGTGATGCAAAGCTCGCTCATATCCTTTAAAATCCAAGTAGTGCTGGGAGGATCCTACGGATAAGAAGCACTATAAGCTTAGGGCCCCGCATCTTGGACGACTTGTGGATTATATTGATGACAGTGGCAGCTAAGAGAGTCATGACAACATCCCTAATGATATCCACCAAGACCTGGTCCTGGAAAGTCAGGCAGGAAAGAAATCTAGAAAAGCAGACAACGTACCAGCAACGGGGTGCCATATACTCCAATCTAGCCAGCCATTAAATTATAATCTCATAATATCACCCACATTCATTGACCCATCCACTTCCACTGCCACTTGCTCCATGTCTTGGAGTATTTGCTCTATATAATCACCCGCGCCACTGAGTTTCAAAATATGTGCAATAGCACGGTGGACGCCGAGAATTGGAGAAGCATAATGTACCGTTATATTACCAAACACATTCCCTCTAATCTAATCAGCTACAGACTTATGGCAGTCCCTCGGCGGTGGCAACGTGATACTGCAAGCTGAAAAGCTATTAATCCGTTCAGTCGAAGGTGGTAGTGCCACGCAACGAGTCAGCTCGACAGAAGAAATCTACTCCAATGGATGACGGGTACGGAATTTGCCCGGATTCTCCTTTGCGGTTGCGGCGCACGCCACCTGGATGAATTATCGAGCTCTGACCCAGGTGAAGATTGGTCTGGGACCGGTGATTGGGTGTATAAGCTTTATCGAGGGTTGGCTGATCTTACTAGTGCAATACAGTCTAGACGATTGTATGTGGCTGGCGCTCGGCTTGAGGGCGTGACTGTTGAATTTGGAATGGTGGATAGCAGACAAGATAACAATGTGCTCTTGAGCTGCTACATTATTATAGCGGATGTTTGACAGAGAATTCCATCATCATGTTGAATTCTATTCCGATCGTTAGACGTTATGTGGACATCATATGTTGAACCAAAGTCAATAATGTGCGCCGCTGGAATATCAGGACCCTTAAAAGTCAAATAACAAACGCCTACTCTACCTGAACATCTAAATTCTTTCGTTAAGCATAAGTCCGCCTACATGATCATATGAAGCAAATGTATCAAGCATTGCACCAAACTCCATCGAGCCCATCCCTGCCAGTTCTGGTCTATACGCAAATCCTGCAGTGGGAGTACTTCCAACGAGAAGTCCATATTGTTCGTAAGACTTTGCCTGCGCTTCATGCATCTTCATGTTGAAGTTTCCATCTGTGGGAAAGGAGGATAATCCCCCGGAGGGATCACCTATGAATGAGACAGGAATACCTGCATTCAATGAAGAGCTCTCGAGTATCTCAGGTCCAAAGGTCGACGCAGTAGAAGTGGTTGTGAGACCTGGAGAATCAGGTATAGAATTAGGTCTGGAAAGCGATATTTGGTGCGCGAAATAGCCATCGTCTAGCGTTTGGATGCTGAGAGCGATGTTGCTACAAAGACCGGCCATGTAGGCGGCTTTGGACGCTTGAGATGTAGGGGAGGATTTGGTGGAGAAGAAGTTCATGTGGGCAGCGAAGGACGAAAGGAGCTCGGTATCGATGCGGTGGTCTTGCTGGTACTCTTTCATGATTGCAATGAAGAGCTCGAGGAACAACGTCGTGGAATAATTCAGGCAGATACTGGGACTAATAAGATCAAGATGTCCACTGTTCCCGCGAAAGACATACCTTTGATACAGTGCAAATTCAACGACGCTATCGCCACGGGTATCGCATGTCTCCTGCAATAGGCGAAGGCCGGCCCGCGCATATTCTAAGCGTGAGCTTCGGTTGTTGGATGTATGTTCCAACCTTTGAGTCAGGACCCGAAGTGTACAGAGTGTGTAGCGCAACTCAGTGAGGCGGAAGGCTTCTTGTGCTGTCATAGTGCTTGCAGGAGAGAGGATATGTTTGTGTTGGATTTCCCAATCGTCCAATGTTCGGTTGATCTGCTGAGCTTGACGAATGATGTAGTCTCGCCCCTTGCGAGCAGTTCGTGCGGAGTAGAGACGTTGGTACACGTCTTCTTGAATATGTGCCAGAGAGATGTGTGCAGAACGTTGATCCCGTGGGATATGCTCCGAGTTTGCCACTGGGAACGGCAGCCCACAGTCATACGATGGAAGAAGGCAAGGCTTGCCGGCCACGAAAGACGCGTGCTTCTATTCCGTAGTTAGCAGGGGAAAGGGACAAAACAATAGCTAGGCTTACATCGACGATGAACAATGACCACCACAGATCTGTCTGTTCTGCATTCTCCGAATCCGAACTGCTTTGATGGAGGCCGATGGATTTGGCTAGCTGGCATGCCTGTGCAAAGACTGTCTCGAAGGTCGCGAGAGAAAAATACTTCAGGGCGATCAAGGCCTGAGCATGTTAGTCCATGAATACTGTCAATCAAGAAGAGCGCCTACCATGCTCAACAGTGCCTGCACGTTAGCCAACTGCGGTCTCAAAAGTCTCTCGAAATTGTTGTACCCTCGTCGATAGTTTAGTAACAGACTTTTGATGAGCTCCTCTTCCAGTATGTTGTGAGTGATCGAACCAGCTCTAGTCGCTGCACTATATCTTGCATCCAGTGTCTGTAGAAGGATATTGTTGAACGAGATCACCCAGGCAGGGTCCGGACTGTTGATACTGGGTCCATATTGCTCTTCGATTGCTGACGTGACGCTCTGCCGGTCGTAGATGGGCAGAAAGGGACTCAGGCATGCAAAATATGTTTCTAGACAGCTCTCCAGAAGTGCTCGTGGTGGTAATGAAGGCAGCAGGCCATCTGACTCTGGTATCGACAGGATTGGGCTTTCTCTGGTCAATTTCTCAAACAATTCGCTGGATTCTTGAAGCCGTGACTGCAATGAACAAGTCTGGTCTGGTATGAAATCCGGTGAAGCTGGACTATATTGGCTGTCCGAATTCGAGAACGGTAACAACGATCTCAGTCTATCGCACGCAGCCTGGGCCTCTGTATATAAAAAAGTGATAGGGGTTGATCCAGGGAAGGTATGGTCATTGCATTGTTCGGAATTCGTTTCTAAAGAAGCATCTGTGAACGTGTTTCCGTCCGTAGGTGGACTATCGTTGGGGTCGGTATGACTGTCGTCGGACGGGATAACCGAGCTTTGCCGTGTAGCAGCGTTTGACGGCGTCTGCGAACGCTCTACGGCTGACAAGCAGCGAAGCACGGCCTCTTCAATCTTCCCGAGACGGTTTCCAAGTACTTCGACATCGTTCACCCTATACAGGCACAGGAGATTAGAATGATTCGGGTCAATTAGACGATACAGAAAACGCAAAGACGAACAGTTTCTTGGTGTGATTGACTCGCTTCCCCTTGTTAGAAAACCCACATGCGAGGTTGGATTTGCGACAGCTCGAGCACTTGGGATATTCCTTGTTGCAACGGACCTTCCGGATACGGCACTCATCGCAGGCCTCCCTGGACCCTGTTAACGGCGGCACGTTCAGGACAGTCGTGTCGTGAGACCCTGGCTGACTGGGAACAGACTTCCCCTTGGTCCGTTTCGCTCCTGTCTGGTGCTGTGTACCCATTGTGTAGTACAGAAACAAATACGGAATGGATGATTTCGCATGCAAAGCAGAAAAAGGGGAGAGCAAGACGGTGATACACTGGGCCAAGAGTCGAAATGATATACACAGCGCACCACGGTATAAATGATCTGGCGGGAGAATCCACCAGAAATACGAGAGGACTCAGCAGACACGAAATCAAGGCTGCGGAGCGGCTCGAATCCTCTGTCAGCACGGGGGATAAGACCCTGATCATCATTTAGAAGATGATGATCGGTATATATTCCGTACGGACCGTCCTTGTCCGACTGGATGGACATCAGTAACAGTGCAGGGGTCTCGCTTCTCAAACCCTGAAAGAGGAATAATCGGCAGGACATCGAGGGATACCCCTCCCACTTTTCGTGGAGTAGAGGACCCCGATCCATGTGAAGGGGGAAAGCCAGATGTAGTAAAAGTGGTCGTTCGTAAAAAAGAACGCAGCATACTATGCCGTTTCAAGGAAATGTGTGGACACCTTCCGGGCGGATGAAGCACTCAATCCGAAAAGGCATATATCCCTGTCGACCAGGGGTATTGTAACATTCATCCAGAGCCACTCCCTTTTGCACCGGCCCATCGTGACTGGCTGCAGTGCTGCATAATCGAAGGTGTCTACTGCAGCGGATGGGCGGCATCAACCTCCACATCCACATGTATTCGTTGCACGACCTCGTGGCTGCAGAAGGATCCGAACCCTTCACTCTCCAGCAGTGCTTGGACGGCAAAAGGCGAACTGAACGGGTGCCGTCGAGCCTTCCAGAATTTCGTTTCTTCGTCGTCTGACTGTAGGTTATGCTCGACCTCGAACAAGCTTCAGATTCAAGAGTTGTGGCTGGAACTCAGTATTCTACTCAGATAAGGAAGGTTCGTTGTTTCCCACATACCAGCAATTTTGGAAAGGCCCTTTTGAAGTGGTTGGACATTGCAGAACTTCCATTAGCTACTAGTCGAAGAGCAACCGGCTGTGCATGAGACCCTTGCTGTCTTGCCAGGTTTTACACCTGCAAGCTGAGATGGAGATCTTTTTGGAAATTCGGCAATAATACGCAACCCAGAGACCGTCGGATAAACTGCGCCAGACTGCAACAGATCTTACTCGGGGGTTGGAAGAAGGAGGGGCGGCGGGAAGAGTCCGGGTTCCGCCAAGTCGAGGAGAGACATCTTCAATCTAGCAATGGCGTTAGGGGCTTCGGACTACGTGTGATTGCGGACATTTCCTCGGACTTTCGCATTCTGCAGGATAGAGAATCTCCATTGCAGGCTCGCAGCTCCGTAGCCCAAATTTTAGCACCTCCTAGCCGGAATGGGTAATGCTCGGAATGCAGAATTGTCGAGATGGATTGCCAAGTGCAGCCATCAGAGTGCGTGCTCGATTAGTCTCTGATACTTGCCAATCATCCTCCACCGTCTCTGGCGCTCTTTCGTATTTCGCTTAGCTCTCAACGCGGGAGATTGACATGCCGAACGATCGATGTAACCTGGTAAGATCATACTCTAAGGTGAATCGTGTTTCAGTGTCCGGAAAAGTCAGTCATGATGAGTGAATATGACGATAGCTCGGCGAGGGTCAGTGCCGTAAGCTGAGAAGAATATGCACGATATATTCCTCATGTGGACAAGAGGTAATATTGAGGGATGCGTCTTATCTTGATGATGGCGTGCAGAAAAAGGACCGGATAATATCGACAGCAGCTGCTGGAATACGCTACAATCTGGGCTGGCTGATGGGTCTGCTCCGACCTAGCCAGCTCAACCCCCTGAATTAACAAGGGGAGTAATACCGATTGCCCACAATGTATTCTCGGTTGATGCCAAAGAGACAATGATGTACTCCCAGGATGACCAGATGGAGCCTCATCACCACATCAGAAACGGGACAGCAGATAAATGCTGCCTGTTCTGGGTCGTATGCTGGTTGGACAACAGACGTATTGTATTGGCCGCAATGACCTTCGCATCGTGATGCTTATCTGGCGGCACATTGCTCATACATTTTCAACCCTCATCACTGTGCCATCATGTCTTTCCCGGTCATCACTAACGAATCCCAGTGGACCGGTATATCAGGATCCGAGCCTCGTTGTATGCCAGCTGCGTAAGATCTCGTAATATCCTTGATTAATCTCACTATCGGTCGGCGATGATTTGTGGAAAGCTCCATATCAATATATTGCTTACTCCAGTAGCAGACCGAAGGACGTCCACTATCAAGGATTCTTCAGCATTCCCCGTCCTTCGCTGGGCTCTGATAACGAGCCCTGCAGGATTGATGACGAGTGCGAAATCACCTTGTGGACAGATACATGCAGCATGCCCATGCTGGATATTCCCACAGCCGCGATGGCTGAGACAAGGCAGGGATCTCTCTCACGAGCTCGTGTTGGCCTATGGTGTACATTCTGCTCAACACGCGGGCTTGTGGGAGGATCAGCGCTGCACTCTCCGCGGGGGAATCCGCTTTTCTGCAACGCTCTACGGCCGTCTCCACTTTGAAGGGCATTCTGCAGCTTGAATACTCCAATGTTTCACCTAGAAGATCATCAAGAAAGACGGAGGGGAATGCCGTGGCTGGAGGGGAATCTTGGCAAGTCCAGACGCGTTCAAGCGGAGGGAATCTCCAAGAGCAAATCCGTGGTCTAGTCTGCCTCTACTCTGCACGAGGAATGCCAAGGTCGCGCAGAGTCCGAAGGAATAATGCCCAAAAGGGCAATAAAGCGAGCAGAAATACCTTGGCATCACCGCGAATGCGAAGTCAGAGTCGGAGAGTTGCGGACGAGCAGGTTACTCCAAATGCCAAGTCGCTGTTAGCCAATAACAGTGCCCAGTCGGTGGCTTTGCCGAGCCCGAGCACGGCCATGATCTGGTTCAGGACCAATTATGTTGACTGACTGATAGTCTAGATTAGCCTGGGCATTCTCACATCAATATGGTTCCTAAGGTGGGTGGATTGCCAAGGGAGGGGACAACTCATCTGCAATTATACGAGAGTCAGCTGCGCTCGTTCGAACGGGCAGGTTCTCCGGAGTCGCGAACTTGAACCATGCAAGACGAACAAAGCTATGAAACGTCAGCATATATTAAAGCAGTCTGTCGTGAGGCGATTTCCGCGCGTCCTACCCGTATCACACGACGTTCTTCCAAGATTGTTACATTAATCCAAGAAAAGATCGACCGGGTAATCACTCATTAGCCTGTTATTCTCCAATATCGCCATTGTGAGATTCGCGTTAACAGATGAAGACTCAGCACTTGTAGGTGCTGCTAGATGTCTGGGGAGAACCTTACTCAGGATGATACGCCAGTGGACGCCACTTTGTTTCTGACACTTGCGACCGAGGAACTAACTTACGGACTGATTCAACTCATTGGTTCTGGTTGTATACGTTTCAGCGCTCATTGCTGGGAATCCTGGCATCGCCATCATGGTCGCAATGTATTCGACTACGTGGCGACCAGCGAGGGCACAAGGTCATAAGGTCTGCCGCCTATCGAGAATGCATTGGCTCAGTTCCGTTACACCAGGAACTTCCGGAGTCGTTTCATATTTTCTTCGATTCAGTTTTTGAGCACGCGACCACAGTGTGCTGCGGACGTGTCAGCGTCTCTAGGCCGTCAGGACGAACCATGCTAGCTCAAGGTCACTGAGAGACAGCGAACGATGGCGCTAAAGCTCTCTATATCTGGCCAGTGCGCCAGAAGAGTGTGTCCAATAGCAGGATTTCTACAAATGCGACACCGTGCATGCGATCGGACAACACATTGCTCCTACTGAAGTGCTACATCTGGGTATGATCTCTCCTCACATACCTCTGTAGTGAATTGCATTACCATCAACATAACACTAATACGGGTCTCATTAACAGTCATATGACAGTATCGATTGGTCTATTCTTCAGCCCCGGCCGAACAGCTGCTTGTGCTTCTCAGCAGCGCCGCGTTTGCCCTCGTCTGCCCTCCAAGCCTTCAATCCAGCCTGAATGAACGTGATATCCGCCTAATTCGTCGGCAAGGAGATTCTGAGCGTACTGCTTGGCCTCCTTTGAAACTCAGGGATTGCTCGGGGGAGTACGTTCTTGCCAGGGCTACCTTTTGGAGGATTGGAACGGATAGACCTGCGGCTCGCAGTCACTGAGGGCGCAGATGGTCTTCAACGCTACACATTGTGATCGGAACAGAGTTTCTGATTGTATTGTGTGCGATTTTGACTCACACGGCTACTTAAAACTGGTAGATAGTTGCTGTTGCTGCTTCGACCTTCCTTTCGGTAGTATATACACCCCCTCGCTAGAGCTGGATTCACCAGCGTCCAACGCGCAAGTCGGGGTTTATCCGTTCGCACAGCTGATTTCCATGGACAAGACGTGGAGGATAAACTCAGTGATGACATCGATACCCCACCAAATCCCTTATCATAACGTCAATTGGTTCCCATCGGGTGATCGACGGGACAAGTTTCTTCAGGTATTCTAACTGGACTTTGAGAGGTTCGTGTGATGAACTAGGATCCCTAGTGTAATAATAATGACCTAACCTAAGTGAACAGACCCTCGGTATGCCGAGTAGGACCTGGTTTTGGGCACACGGCATGAAGAAACTCTTATCATCAACCGATGGAGACTCCGCACTGTTCTTTGGCCTATACTTGCGGCCTAGATCCGGTCTAAAGACTAATGATTCTTCCACCCTCAGTGCGCCACGTACGAATTCAAACACCGACATCCCGAGTCTAAGTCGAGGTAAAAGTACGGGTGGGGTCAGCAGTCAGGCCTTTAGGATGCGGATCGGCCATCCTCCGAATATTATTTCGGGCAGTGAACTAGTGATGAGACATTGCCTGATGTACTCTGAGTAGGCTATTTGTTCCATGTTGCGGTAGGATGGGATTGGCGGGTGGACTATTGTGGCTGGACCGCTGGAGTGGGTTAACGTCATGATGAGGTTATCGAAAAGATCATCAGGAGGGCATGATTTCTCCACAAACATCCAGCATGTGGTCAAAGCGGTCAACACTCTACTATTATTGAATAATGATCATGTCAAGGGGTAGATCAAGGGATAGATATACAATCCAAGGGACAATCCATTGCCGCTTAAGGAAACCTTGGAAGCATGTCGTATGTACCTGTATTTTATCTGATTCGAGTCACCCACCCAGTTGATCCCTCAGCCTTACAGGTTTCAGGTTTTGCTTTCATACCTTGGGACAGGAATCTTCTAGGCGTCAGAAGGGTCATAGCTCCAGCTAAACACCACCCGATCAGTGAACGAATGTGGCTGATCCCCATTGTCGATGATTCACTGCACTTGAGATAGATTACGTCATTTACCGCAGGAGTGCTGCTCACCACCAAGGCTCCAGGTCCATGACCCTGCTTGGCTGACGATTCATCCTGACGACAGGGTTTTATACTTTCAGTGACTATGAATATAGACTTTCTTGCACTTATACCCCACGGCACTACTTTGGAGTAAATAGTTTGGCGCAAGTAAACTCAACTAAACCAAACCATCAACAACACAACGACATAGTCATGGCGCCTGAAGAACAGAAAAAGCGCGGCTTGATCATAGTCTCCAACCGTCTGCCGCTGTCGCTCAAGAAGGTCGATGGAGGTTTCGAGTCCAGCCTCTCCAGCGGTGGACTGGTGACTGCCTTGTCTGGCCTGACCAACTCGACGACATTCAAATGGTTCGGCTGGCCAGGAGTCAACATCCCCGATCCCGAAGAGCAGAAGAGGGCAGCAGAATCGCTGGAAGGAAAGGGCGCAAAGGGTATCTTTCTGGAGGAGGAGCTGGGACATGCTCATTACAATGGATTCTCGAGTACGTTACCCAACCCAAGTTGGCAGAACCGAGCTGATGTAATCTAGATTCCATTCTCTGGCCGATCCTCCATTATCAGTCTGGTGTCGTCTTCAATGAGGATTACTGGAAGGCCTACCAGCGCGTCAATGAGATTTTCGCAGATACGGTCGCCAACGAAGCACAAGACGGCGATCTGATCTGGGTGCACGACTACCATCTCCTGCTTCTGCCTGAGCTCCTTCGTGAGCGTCTCAAGAGCCAGGGGAAGAAGTGTCCGATTGGGTTTACGCTGCACACTCCCTTCCCGGCAGGAGACTTCTGGCGCTCGCTGCCGGTCGAGAAGGAGCTGCTCAAGGGAGTTCTTGCGTGCGACGTGATCGGATTCCATACCGAAGAGTACAAGCGGAATTTTACCGAGGCTTGCGAACAGAGTTTGTACGTGCCTACACTCGATTCGGATTGAGTCGCGCTAACAGTGGACAGGGACGCTCAAGCTACAGACAACAATGAAATCCAATTCGGAGGTCACCGTGCTCAAGTTGGTGTATTCGTGGTTGGCATTGACCCCAGAAGTTTGACGATGCGTTGAAAGACGAAGGCGTCATAAAGCGTATCCAGGAATTGGACGAGGAGTACAAGGACAAGATTGTCGTTGTTGGAGTGGACCGACTGGACTACACCAAGGGTCTCGTGCAGAAACTCCAGGGATTCGAGGAGTTCCTCAAGGAGAACCCGGAGCTTGCGAAGAAGGTTGTCTTGATCCAGGTTGCGGTTCCCAGTCGCGAGGACGTCAAGGAGTACCAGGAGCTCGAAACGGAGATTTCCACCCTCGTCGGGAAGATCTGTGGGACTTATGGTAAGTTTTGTCAGTCCGTTCGCAATTGCTTTGCTGACTGTCCAGCCACCCCGGAGGGCGTGCCTCTGATCTACATCCACCGATCCGTCTCCTTCCCCGAGCTGACAGCGCTGTACTGCGTCGCCAAAGCCTGTCTCATCACCTCTCGGCGGGACGGCATGAACCTCGTGGCCTCGGAGTACGTCGCCTGTCAGGAAGACCGATATGGGGTGCTAGTGCTCTCGGAACTGGCGGGCGCAGCGTCCTTCATGGGCCATGGCAGCGTCACCTTCCATCCCTCCAGCACTCGCGAGCTCGCCAATGCCATCCACCAGGCGGTCACGATGGACGACGAGGAGAAGAAGCGGCGCTACAAAGAGCTAAGCGAGTTTGTCACGACTCATACAAGGTAGGTCGATCTGCTGGCTGTAGAAGGTTCATGACTGACAAAAGCAGTGCCAAATGGGGCGAGACGTTTGTGGATACTCTGGCGAAGCGTTCGTCTTGAACAGTGTCTTGCTGGTTCTAATGCCTTATGAGTTATGATTTGACGAGGTATCTCGTTGTTACATCATTCGACGTCAACTGCTTCATGCACGGCACCTGTTATTTCTTCCACTGATAATTTCGAATAATTTTAATGGAACGGTACACTGTCACAACTTTTATCATCCCTGTAGGCTGTAGAACTAGGTAGCGGATGGATATTCTGCACTACATCACCTGTCAAGATGCTAAATATCTCGACTGCATAGAAAACCATTAAATGGAAAGTTCTGGAAACCCAGAACTGAAAAGGCACTCTCTCAGAGAGTTTGTTGTCATTATTCAGTTAAGGTTATGTTTGAGATGTCATACGATGCCATACCAGTCCATGCCGCAATGCCGCAATGCCGCAACCAATAAACCGACCACGGGCAAGAAACAAGCAATATCCACCGTTATCTCATTCTGCAGAATAGACCAGTTACCTATCCTATATGAGACAATTTCATTGTATGAAATCCTGCTACAGCCAGCATCTGATCTTGGCGGTGCTCTGATATCATCATGACGATCATCGAGTCCAACTATAATATATCAACCATACTCACCACTCACTCCAGTACAGCTAGGCTAGCAAGAGCATACACAATTCCATCACCCAAGCCAACCTACCTACCTATCTAGTAATAATAATCTAATCTACAAAATGCAATCCGTCCTCCAACCCGTAATCGGTCCCAGAAAGGAGATCCACGATCTCAGCGGCCGAGTCGCCCTAGTGACCGGCGGAGCCCTGGGCATCGGGTAAGTCAATCATTCTTCTTTCCTAGGATCCAGCTAAACAGATAGATATGAAATCTCCCGCGCCTTTGTGCTCAATGGCGCGCGCGTCATCATGGTCAACCGCAAAGAAGAACAAGGCCAGTCCGCCATCGACAAGATCAAAGAGGAGGCTGGCGCAGATGCAAAAATCGAATGGATCCCCTGCGACATGGGCAATCTGAACGAAATCAAGGAGGTGTTTTCTGGGATTCGCGAGAGAGAGAGTCGACTTGACTTGGTACGAGCACGTTATCCACAAAGACATGTTGACGCCAATGCTAATGCGACCAGCTCATCCTCTCCGCGGGCATCAATGTCAACCAATACGGCGAGACAACCGACGCGCTAGACCGACACTTCGAGGTGAATTTCCTGGGCCAGTTCTACGTCGTTAACCAGCTTTGGCCGCTACTGCGCAAGACGGCGAAGATGCCTGATACGCCGCCGCCGCGGGTTGTCTTCGAGTCCTCCGAGCAGCACCGCAATGCGCCCAAGGTGGTGCATTTCGGGTCTCTGGACGAGATCAACAACCCAGAAATTGGCACTACGGAGGTCTACGGCCGGACAAAGTTGGCGATTATCCTGGGGGTCAAGTATGGGTTGTTGGAAAGGGTGATTAAGCCGAACAAGGATAATATTTATGCGCTTTCGGTGCATCCCGGCGCGGTGAGTCAGTTCCCTTCTGGTAAATGATATAGCTAATGTAGGGAAACAGGTCAACACGGCGATGCAGCAGCAGTGGAAGGACGCGTACCCCGGTTTACTGGGCAAGCTGCTCACGACTGCGATGCTGGCTGTGGGCCGGAATGTCGAGCAGGGCTCGTACAGTGCGTTGTATGCGGCGACGAGTCCGGAGATTGAGGAGAGGGCTGGAACGGGTACTATTTCAGCGACGTGGCACAGCCGGGGAAGGAGTCGGCGCAGGCGTCGGATCCGATGCTGGGGCTGCGCTGTGGGATTTGAGCCATCGGCTCATCAAGGAGAAGGTCGGGGACGACGGACTTGTGGATTGGAATGCTTAATCGCCATATAGCCTGCTGGCCATTCAATAAACCTGCCTAGAGGTAATCGACTAGCTACGCTGTATCCTCTCGCCGCGTATCCGCTCTCTCGCAAGCTTCTCCCTCTTGATCCTCTCCCGGCGACACTGAGATATAGCCGCAAACATATTAAACACATAAATCCCACTGAACAACATCCCCAACACGCCCAGAAAGACGGCGACCGCCACAATCGACAGAATCACAAACCCATACGTCGTATCCTGAAACGCCGCATTGCCATTCAGCCGCGGCACATCCGCGGCCACCTGCATGGCGGACAGCACCAGCGAGAAAACCGCAAAAATCATCAACATCCAGGCGAAGTTGCGCTCGTAGAACACCACGTACCGGTTATACCCGTACAGATAGCCGCGGATGAAATGCGACAGGAAGAAGCGCACGCGGTAGATGGTGTTGATGCGGCCGAGCCGCAGCTCGCCGAACTGGTAGCGTTTGTTGACTGTGTCGAGGGCGTTGACGTCGACATGCGCGTAGAACTCGGTGATGAAAGCCTTCCACCAGGGCCAGGTGAGGTCTTTGGGGATGAGGCTGTGGTCGTGTGCGAGTTGCAGGTCCAGCGGGGTGCAGATCAGCCACATGTACGAGAGGAGGAGGCCGGTTGCAGACTCGTGCAGTGTCCGCGAGGAGCAGAGATGGCGTGTCCAGAAATCGTGGTCGAGAATGTACTCTGGGAGAGGTTTGACGAGCAGCTTGGTGGAGAAGAATTTCAGGAGGTGCAGGTCTGCGCGCTCGGTTGGGATGAGCTCGTAGCCCATCATTCTCTGGCGCTGGAGGGGGCGCGCGTTCATCGGTCGCCCGGCCATCCAGAGGAGATTGTGGATGATGTTGACGCGAGAGAGATCCAGATCCGTGCTGAGGAAGGTTTGGATGTCGTCTTGCACGAGAAAGACGTGGTGGTTTGCTGTGCGAGAGATGGTTGGTAGCGTCAGCAGCACATCTTGACTGCGGTCGGTGGTTTCTGTGACGCTGCCATCTTTAGGTCGGGGATTCTGTCCTCCGGTCTCTTGCTTTCTGGAATCGTGCAGAGACCGCGAGAAGGGAGGTTGTAGTCGAGACTGTAGATGTTAGAGGTGCGACAGATTAGAGTTGGCGGTCGTACCTTTTCAGCTTCAGCCACTTCAGCCATCGAGCTTGTTTCTCGCAAAACAGACAAGTGACACGTTAAGTTACGGAGATGCTAAGCATTTATGTCTAATGTTGTGTTGTACAGATGATGTGATGACGGAATTGAGCATTGATCGCTGGGATGCATCATGCGGCTGAGACGAGGCTGGGTGGCTGGGCAATGTTAAAGGTAAATCAGCTGGACAATTGCATTGTACAACCCAATGAATTAATGATTGGACAGGAAATAAAGTAGAATTAATGTTTGACATATTTCATATGTCTATAATGCTATGCCAGTTTAATTTACAAAAAAAAGAAAAAGAGAAAACAGCGCTGCCACAAAACCACCCAAGTATATATGCCGAAACATCAATAGCGAGACGGGTGACTATTGTCACTACCGCTACGACTACGATTCCCATCCAACATCTCGACAGTCTGCGACACATCAACCGTCTTATGAATGCCAAGCGCTGCATCGCGCGACTCGCCGTCGACGGCGCCCGCGTACGAGATCAAATGGCTCTGATCGCACCCGAGCTCGGTCGGATCCACGTAGGTGTCGGACTTGGAAAACCCCATGGAGAGACGCTTCTTGGGTGCCGACTTCACATGGCCCAGTTGCACGGACGAGTCCTGTTCGGCGTATCGGTTGGAGCTGTAGCCGGTCTTGCGCGCTCGCTTGATGAGGATGTTGATGCTCGGTAGACAGGCGCAGATGAGGCCGACGCCTCCTTCGGCGTTTCTGCGGGGATGGGGGTCAGATAAGCTTATAGAGAGATTGGAGGGATACATACCCAGACATAATGACGCAGGTGAAGAAGATGGTCATATCCGTTGTTTTCCCGTCGCGCACCACGAGGATCAACCGGTAGATACTAAACGCCGTGGCCAGGCCTCCCGCCGACAGAATCCCTATCACCCGGAGTTTCTTGTTGCGCGACATCTGCAGCGACCAGGTCAAGGGTAGCGGAAGGATGAGGATGATGAGATCGCTCACGACACTGATGACCGAGTCGGCTAGCAGAGCGGCGCTCTGGTCGAGACAGCGCCGTCCTGGTGTGCCCTCCCAGTAGGACGGAATGGGATCGCACATGCGAATCTTGACAATCTCGGCGATGATGTAGTAGATGCACAGGCAGCCGAGGAGGAAGTAGATGAAGATGATCTTGCTTCGGTACGGGGCGAAAATGCGAATGATGATGGAGAGGAGGGCTATTTTGACGAAGAGCGCCATGGGACAGTAGAGGACGGTGGCGATGTAGCAGAATTTATAGAACGCGATGATCATGGCCGAGTCGTGAATGTCGGATTGATGGTATCCGCCGCCATGTTGGCCGACTGTCACGGTTAGATGGGTTAGAGACGATACAGAAAGGGTTACCGACTGATGATGGCGATGGCGCAGTATCCCATGAACAGGGCCTACATAGTGTTAGAAGATGCCAATGGCAGATAGACGAGCAACTTGCCCATGCGATGAAACATGACCCTACTGAGGTTAGCATTCTTCTGTTGAGTGCAATCGGCCAGCACGTACCGTCTTCAAGTATCGTGAAGTGGCGGTACCATAAGCGGACGGACAGCCGCATGGCCACGAAGATGGTGACAATTGGTATACACAGACATTGTGTCACCAGATTGACCGTGTGCAGGACATCCACAGGCTGTTGGACGGCGTCTGCACTCATTGTGTGCGTCAAGTGGGCATGACGCAGAGGGCAGGAGAACGAAATAAGAACCCCAATTCGAAATCAGACAGACCGAAGAGGAACTGAGGTAAAGGAGGCTTTTCTGGGCGCCTCCGGATATGTATATTAGTGTATTTTAGCTCGACTGTTCCGCTCAATCTAGTGAAGACTGTTTAATTGTAGCCTGTTTTCATCTGTGCTGATCCCATCGGAATCCACTATGCAGCCGACCCGCCGTTCAAGATTTTTCATAAACAGTTTTCCTTTCTCCGAGGGAGGCATGTGATAGGCTGAACTCACGGCCATTATGAAGAAAATTGCCATCATGCGTTAATTCTCGTCCATCCTTCTAGTTTCAGCGGACGGAGTACTTTGCAGTGGGAACTGGATGAGGAAATGTCACGTTCGTTCGAGCCAGATCGATCGTGATAGGGGAACCGGCAATAGACCCGGACTATTCTAGTACGTACCATTAAGCGTACCTCCAGAGTTACCGGCACAGACAGGGAAATGATGAACATCTGGCCAAGGGCTATCCCGCTTGCATCGCTGCATCTCTCTACAGAGTACGGCAAATCTGAGACAGTCGTTCGATCTCTACATGTCTCACTTCTACTATAATCCTGCAGACCATCCTAACAATCCTATTGTCGATTCTAAAGTAATAGACGACAAAAGCTTTAAGTAATCGAGATGGAAAGCACCGGGTTGACAAGCAACGCCAAAGCCGTAGTGCGGAAAAATTTTGCCATGATCTGCAGGCCTGTCGCCATCTCGTCTCAAACCCTGGTCACGGGAGGATTTGTGCCGTCTTGAGTTGCTACATGATTAGCTCCTCTGGGCTAGACTGCGCAATTGTCCAATAGATGCGAATTGGACAATTGACATGCGAGGGAACGATAAAGATAGGTTTGGTGACCAGCGCGGAGGGTTTTTGGTACACTGGACTGGACTATTTCCTTAGTCGAGGCTAGTTAAGCAAAGAAATACGAGATGGCGCCCAGCCCGCGGCAAAAAGAGATGGAAAACCCGAAGCTTTGCCGGGCGCAATCATTGGTTCATATCAAAATAGCCCCGTTTCCCAAGACAAATGGTTTCTTCCGATTGGGATATTCGGCCGCTGACATAGGGGAACAGAGTTTGACGGCTGCTGTAGCCGGACGTTCTGGCTTCCAGTCCAAGTGACGATCTGGACAGGAATTGAGTTCCTTCTGTTGGTTAGACACACTAGTCGAATAGTCTGTATTGATCATCATCATTTGAATCGTGCTCGTGTGTCGGGTGTCAAACTGGACGGCAGACGACACGACACGACACATATGCCGGACTTGATGATCTCCATCCATTGAACCCGGCAAATCTATTGCAAAAGCAATTCTAATTGATTGACCTGAAACCCTTTATTTATCAAACTATTTGTCTCCTCGTGTGTTCGGCAGAGGGATTCATAAATGGCTGTGGAGCCACCGGTGGAGAGACCGAGACAAGCCCACCTGGTGCTCCGTCCGCTCCCATCTCCAACACTATGGTTGGACAATTCGCTAACTCCTGTCATCCTGTCAAATGGCGTTGTTTCCAGCCTAAGACTTATCTAGAAAATGATTAGTTCATCTAAATGGTCTGCGTTTCAGGGGAACCACGAACCGAGGAGGGGCAGTCACTCCATGCTGCTGCCCAGTTATGGCCGCTGTGTCCTTGTTTCATCTCCACCATAAATTCTATTATCAATCCTGCACCCAATTCTTCAAACTTCCCTTTCTGGTCAGTCCATGGTTTGCCTTCCATGGTAAAGCTACACATTATCTAGCTGTCGACCCACCGCCGCAGAGTCACTGTTTATCATCCGTAGTTACGGTTTAGGTTGCCCGACCAGAGACAGCACCGCCAAAATGACGATCCGCAAGCTCGACGGCGAAGACTCGATGCTCTTCCAGCCCCTGGAGATCGCAAACGGCAGGATTCGCCTCTCGCATCGGGTGGTCCATGCTCCCATGACGCGCAACCGGGGCGTTCCGCTCAATCCCACCAGCACCCCGGAGCAGCCCAATCGTATCTGGTATCCGGGCGATCTCATGGTCCAGTACTATCGCCAGCGCGCCACCCCGGGCGGATTGATCATTTCTGAGGGTGTTCCGCCGTCGTTGGAGGTGTGTACTTTTTGAGCTTGCTAGAGCGCAACTGACCCTGACCACAGAGCAATGGCATGCCCGGTGTCCCCGGTCTGTGGACCCCCGAACAGGCCGCCGGCTGGAAGAGAGTCGTCGACGCCGTGCATGAACAAGGCGGCTACATCTACTGCCAGCTGTGGCACGCTGGTCGCGCCACCATCCCGCAGATGACGGGCTCACCTGCTGTTTCCGCCTCCGCCACGGTCTGGGACTCACCGACTGAATGCTACTCTCACCCTCCTGTGGGATCAACCGAGCCGGTGCGGTACGCGGACCATCCGCCCATCGAGCTCACCATCCCGCATCTGAAGCAGACCATCCGCGATTACTGCAATGCGGCTAAGACAGCCATGGAGATCGGCTTCGATGGTGTCGAGCTGCACGCGGGCAACGGGTATCTGCCCGAGCAGTTCCTGAGCTCCAACGTCAACAAGCGCACGGATGAGTACGGTGGCTCGCCGGAGAAGCGCTGCCGGTTTGTTCTCGAGCTCATGGATGAGTTGGCGGCAACGGTGGGCGAGGACAATCTGGCTATCCGTCTCTCGCCATTCGGACTGTTCAACCAGGCGCGCGGCGAGCAGCGTGTGGAGACCTGGACATTCCTGTGCGAATCGCTGAAAAAGGCGCATCCGAATCTGTCGTATGTCAGTTTTATTGAACCAGTGAGTTTGTCTACAAAACAACCCTGATCCGTCATAACGCTAACGTGCCTAGCGCTATGAGCAAATCTTCAGCTACGAAGAAAAGGACAATTTCCTCCGTAGCTGGGGACTTTTGGATGTCGACCTGAGCAGCTTCCGCGAGATCTTTGGAACTACTCCCTTCTTCTCGGCCGGAGGTTGGGACCCGAGCAACTCCTGGGGCGTGCTGGAGGATGGCCGGTACGACGCGCTTCTGTACGGACGCTACTTCACTAGTAACCCGGATCTGGTCGAGCGGTTGAGGAAGGGCATCCCTTTTACGCCGTACGATCGTTCGCGGTTCTACGGTCCGTTTGAGGATAATGCCAAATGTTACGTGGATTATCCCCCCGCTACTGCTTCTTCTTAACATGTTCATAGATGTATATAGCGATTGATCTAAGACTTTATTGCTGACGAACTATTATGCTGTCAAGCCTCCATCTACCACCATTGCTTCTCCACACATGTAGCTGCTCATGGGCGAAGCGAGAAATAGAATCGCGTTGGCAATCTCGTCTGCCACTGCAGGACGTCCCAGAGGAATCATCGCAAATTGCGAGTCGAGAGCGCCGCATTCGATCGACCGACTTATCATAGGCGTTTCCACCCATCTGGATCGTTAGTAGAGCACCAATATCCAGGGAGGCTGCATACCCGGGACATATGGCGTTGATACGGATACCCTGGCCGGCATATGATTTGGCGTCCTACTACGTCAGCTAGTCCACAATCCTACACGGAATGACTTACCATCTTGGTCATCCCCACGACAGCTATCCGACTCGTTAGCATAATCCAGACCAGTAGGGACAAACGCACCATGTTTCGCAGCCACATAAGGCGCAATCGCAATTCCCCCGGCGGCGCCCTAACCCCATACATCGACGCGACATTGACAATCGTGCCGCGTCCTTCGCGCGCTCCTCGAGACCTACATCCTCAGCGCCAGCATATCAGAATCACAAGCAAACACATACTCCTGCTTCAACATCTGCCTGATCAACGCCCGCTGACACATCCACACCCCCGTCTGATTGATATCGATCACCCGCTGCCACTCCGATAGCTCCGTCTCATGCGACGGACCAGGCTTGCCGCTGACCCCAGCGGCATTCACCCCGATATCGATCTGTCCGAATTCCTCCGCCGTCTTGCGGACAGCATCCTCGACGGAGACCTCGTCTGTGACGTCCACCTCGAAAACCGCAACACGGAGCTGGGCATTCTCAGAGAGTAATTCCCTTTTCGTCTCCTCGAGGAGTTCGAGGTTGACGTCTACAAGGGCTACTGCGCTAATCCCGTTCCTTGCAAGGACGTGCGCGGTGGCTTTGCCGATGCCTGATGCCCCGCCGGTGATGAATGCGGTGCCTTGGACTTGGGACGCCATGGTTCTGTGAACTTACTGAGTGCTGAGGACGGGATGGGGATCAGCCGCTATTTAGAGACGGCTCAGGCGGGGTAAGCACGGCACGGCACGAGACTATCTTATGGACTGGGCTTTTGTTACGCTTTCGCTAGTTTCCTTTCAGCTAAAGGTCTATATTGGACTGGCGAATGTATTTTCTCGCCATGCTATTGTTAACTGGTGAGGTGGTTGATGCTCTTGGTTTATGATTCAAGTAGCGTTGTTTGGGTGTCATCTAAAGTGTACAGCAACATCGCTTAGAGGCTGTAATAGACAATATCGAGGCTTGTAATGCAGTCTTCTAGGCATTAGATTAATGTGAAGGATTGTTGTGTCATAAAAGCAATGGTTAGCGTCACAAAAGGAAGAGCACTTTTTTGTTGTCGCAACAGCTATATATTCTCCAGTCTCCGGAGACTACAGCTGCACACCTGAGTTCACAAGAGAGTATAAATTTGCACAACCGATTAAATACCCGAATACTTATCCGCGTATCAGGTCGGATCCAATTCCAATATTATTCTTGAATCCCATAAATTACTATGGTTCCACTGTATCGCAAGAAGATGAACCGTGGTCGCCGCGTTCTCCGCGGCCTCCGCGGTGTCCGTGGTGACGCGCCATCGCGGATGAAGTCCTACTTCAAATTGATAGCATTATTATGTCAAGGGATGCGCTTGCAAGAGGATATAAGTCAGGATCCTGCTCTCCGTTTTTGGTGCGTTTGAACGTGAGTTTCAATTGTTTCGAACGGACAGTGGTGAGTGCTCCTATACTCCCCTACTTTGGCGAATAAGTACTGACTTTGCGAAGATCAGTACAATAGTGAACCAGAGACCAAGATGACAGCAAAAGATCCGAAAAGCCGCGATAATGCTCCCACGCCTGATACAAAAGTCGAATTCGAGTTCGGCGGCGCCCCCGGCGTGACCCTGGCCATGATCGGCTTCCCGCTGCTGATGTACTACATGTACATCGGTGCTACCCTCTACGATGGCCACCTTCCCACCCCTGAAGAAGGACAATCATGGACCGGCTTCCTCTCGCACCTCGTCAGCCTCGCATACACCCATGCCTATCCTACCCGCAAAGCCTGGACGATTTACTGGACCTTTCTCATCCTCGAAGGCGCCGGGTACCTGTACCTCCCGGGCGTATACGGCAAGGGGAAACGGCTACCCCATCTCGGTGGGAAACAGCTTCCGTATTACTGCTCCGCCGTGTCCTCGTGGTATGTCACTATTGCCACCGCGTTGGCGCTGCACTTCACCGGTATATTCAAGCTGTACACCCTCATCGACGAGTTCGGACCCCTCATGTCCGTCGCGATCTGCTCGGGATTCCTCGTGTCGATCGTGGCGTACATCTCTGCTCTGGCGCGGGGAGCGGAGCACCGCATGACTGGCTCGCATGTCTATGACTTCTTCATGGGCGCGGAGCTGAACCCGCGGCTGTTCGGCTGGTTGGATTTCAAGATGTTCTTCGAGGTCCGCATTCCGTGGTTCATCCTGTTCCTGTTGACGTTGGGAACGGCCCTGAAGCAGTTTGAGGAGTATGGGTTCGTCTCTGGGGAGGTACTCTTCTTGCTCATGGCCCATTTCCTGTACGCCAACGCCTGCGCCAAGGGCGAGGAGTTGATCATCACCAGCTGGTTCGTTTGCTTTCCTCGTGGACACATGGAATCATACTGACTTGGACAGGGATATGTACTATGAAAAGTGGGGATTCATGCTTATCTTCTGGAATTTGGCTGGTGTCCCCATGAGCTACTGCCACTGCACTCTGTATCTGGCCTTGCATGACCCATCCACTTACCACTGGAACCCCTGGGTTCTGGCTGTGTGGGCCGCTGCATACCTGTTCATGTATTGGGTCTGGGATACCTGCAACAGCCAGAAGAACTTTTTCCGCGCCCAGGAACGCGGCGTCACCGTCGACCGCAAGTCGTTCCCCCAATTGCCCTGGAAGTACGTCGAGAATCCTCAGTCTATCCCGACAAAGACCGGCGATTCAATCCTATGCAGCGGATGGTGTAAGTGATCTCTCCGGGTGCAAGTTTCACAGCTGACGAGGGTAGACGGCATGGCGCGCAAGGTGCATTATACATGTGACCTGTTCTTCGCTATATCCTGGGGCCTCGTTACCGGGTTCGACTCGCCGTTTCCCTGGTTCTATTCTTGCTTCTTCACCGTCATGATTATTCATCGCGCCAGACGGGATATCATACGTTGCCGGGAGCGGTACGGGGAGGCTTGGATGGAGTATGAGCGTCGGGTCCCTTATCTCTTTATCCCAGTAAGTTTATGCTGAATCCTTCACAAGGATGAGCTGACCAGTTTAGTACGTCATTTGAGGTAGACTAGAAGGAAAAAGTTGAATTGTACCATAGACAGATAGTTGCGATCAAGTCTCATTCATATAGTCAGAGTTTAATATATCCATCACTGAACGATGTGTCCCGATGAAATCATTGAGGAACATGGAGATGTCAGTGCTGTTCATATGCGAGTCAAACACATTTTCTGGCCATTCAACGTTGGGTAGAGCGATGTTGCTATCTAGAGCCGGCATGACAAGCGATCCGTCCCGGTGTTGGGTGAGACCTTCGAGCGTCTCTTCCGAGTCCACGAGAATCTGAGCCGTCCTAGAGAAAGCCGCGCAGATTGTGTAAAGACGGTCTGAGCCACGGGAGAGTCCCCTGAATAGCTCCAAGGATTGAACCGTGTCCTGCAACAAGGCCAGATCGAATGTGCTCGCCGTCGTGATGGCATGTATGAAGACAATGACAAACGGTGTGAATGATGGGTATAATAGAATCCTATTCCATTAGTGCGATCTCAAGTGAGTGGTCAAAAATGGCATACCAATTGACATATTCAGTTTGCTTATGGGTCTTCCGGTTGCGAAAATACGTAAAGCACTCCAGGTGACTCTGCAGGGCTCGCATCGCCGCCTCGTAGCATTGGGACGTGATGGCCATGGCGTCACTGGCCCGCGTCTGCGCCCGGAGTATTACGGTCATGACGGAGTGCGTGATGAAATCTGCGCAGGCAGCCATCCCGTGAAGCGACTCCGCATAGAGACCTTGGCTCACATCGATCTGGCCAAGGTTGGTAAAAGTACATCGTCAACGATCAAGACACTTACCCCCAGAAGGCGTTCGCGAACCAGCATCAAGTCATTCGATAGCTCTTCTATTGACTTCAACCTTTCTGTTTCAGAGGCCTGAGTCGCCGAAATCGAGTAGAGTCGATCGTAAATGCGCCCCTGTAAAGTGGCAAAGTCAATCGTGGTGAGAGTCATCAGGTCCCAGGGGCGGTACTGTGGGTTGTCCGAAGGTGTGAAGAGCTCTGCATCGATGTCATGGTTCTGGAAATGCGAAGCTAATCCGAGATTCAATGACAGATTCTTGTCAATGGTATATAACGACCAGAAGGCATGGCGTTTGGCGTCAGCGACCGGGACAGGATCGTGTTTCAGGGCGGCACTTCGGTGGAGACCCATGCTTTGACACATATTGAACGCCAAAGCGAGGTAGGTCCAGCACAGCTGGAGATCAGACTCTTCTTGGGCTTTGATGATCTGAACATGAATTAGTTATGTCCACTAGAAGTCGGAAGCACATACCCCGATGAGCAGAGCCTGGACTTTCTGAAGTGTCGGATCGCACATCATCTCGTAGCTTTTCAGCCCGGCCAAGAAACGACGCTCGCAGAATCCGGCGTATGCTGCGAGGTCAAAGCGTGCAAGATCCGAGCACTCTTCATGGAGATAGTCACGAATGATGTAGTATAACAAACCATGCAGAAGAGTGAGAGAGCCCGCGGGAATAGGATCTACTGGGAAATAGATCGCATGACACAATGACTCAATTTGGCGAACATCTCTCCATGAATGGACGGTTAAAAAGAAGGGCGGATGCACTTGTAGCTAGGTCAGCAAGACAGGCAACCGAACGAGAAGTCAGACTACCTTTGACTTTTTTAATAAGAGTAATGAGGAACTCTTGAGGTAAAAGTTCAACCTTCGACTGCGAAAGCGGCTCGATAACGGTGGACGATCCCTGCTGCCGGTCGAGACTGTTTCTAAGGGAAGACAAGACTGCTGAAACATGGGCGTCCACTCTTCTCGGCTGCGATGTTGCAATAGCCGAGAAAGCCGCATCTCTAGCAATGATGACCTCGTTGTTGAAGGATGATTGACCTTCAAAAAGCGGCGCAGAGGGAGTAGACGGGATGTCCACAGCGACAGGATGAGTGGATTGAGGTCTCGAGGGAGGAATGGGGGACTGAGTAATCTGCTGCAGAGTGTTTTGAATGGCTGCTAGCTGCTCTTGTAGCGCATCGATTTTCTTTTCACTGAATAAATTATCAATACATCACTTGGCCACAAGCTTTGGTATTCCATACTATTGTCCAGAGGCAGTCCTTTGCGGCGGTTCTGGAGTGCTCACAGTGACACCATTCGCCCGACATGGGATTCCAAGTGCGCCACAACTGGAGCATGGAATAGCTTTATTGCATTTGATCTATGTTGGTTAGACCTGCTGTGCCAAATGAAGGAATTTCAATTACCTTTCTCTGTCGGCAATTGTCGCACTGTACCGGTCGAGATTAGAGTCATTCTAATCTGCCTGTGGGGGTTGAAACGTACCGCGCGGGCTCGAAATGAGTTACGAACTCCCGAATTGGGCCTGTCTGTCATGAGGACAATCCTATCTTTGATGATTTCACATCGATTCTCGCTTGCAGGATGATCCCATTCGATGCGACGAAATGGAGCGACACACGTGAGGAAATTCGGGATTCTGTTGTGGCTGCTGACTCATCCTTATAGCGGATCCCCAGGACCCCAGCTTCTGTCCTTTGATCCTTCTCGACGATTCAATAATAACGATGCTCACTTACTGTAAATTTTCTTGTGTCAGTGGAACCGAGCCAATGCGTCAATGGATGGACGTTGTCAGAATTAGGCTAAATCCATCAAGCATGCCCGGAGAAATCTCCGCTTCTTGTTTGTGTCCTCCACATCCGAACTCCGCACTCCTCACTGGATTGCTCCTCTCAGCTTCCTTCATTTTCGACACTACTGTTTTGCCTGCTTTGAGGTAGCCCAGAGATTGAAATGCTACAAGGCTGATGGCATGCCGCCGAAAACAAGTCGAGCGAAGATATGTTGAGAGAGTTACAAATGGCGGTACACCACCACCAGACGGAACACGACTTCTCCTGAAGATCAGCGTTCCCCCGCATTTTGCGTATAGCCTGAATTCAAATTGGCTTCAATAGCAAAAGTAGCGGCTGCTGGATCATGGCCGTCTAACGCCACTATGCTATGGGCTCGTGGAGCCTTTAAATGCAGCGCTGACCCTGGCTCACCTGAGCCGATCATTTTACGCAAAAGCCGTCAAAATGTGGAGCGGCATTCATATATTTGCGCTCTTATCCTCCATCGGCATTGCGGCCGCAGAGGATGGTCTCGATGGCTGGCTACGGTATGCATCCGTTCCCTGCAATGGACACTGCCAGCGTGCCCTCCCGTCGCACATTGTGACGCTCAATTCTACAAAGTCGAGCCCAGTGTATGTCGCTGGACAGGAACTCCAAGATGGTCTGCACCAGATCCTCGGAAAACATGCCTCCGTCAAGTCCACCGGCTGCTCGGCGGATTCTTCCATCATTGTCGGCACGGTCGAGGCGTATCGGCAGGCCTGCAATACCGGCAGCCAGGTACCGGAACTCGACGTCGACGGTTTCTGGCTCAGTGTCAGAGGCAATTCAGTACAGATCGTTGGCCAGAGTGAGCGAGGGGCCTTGTACGGTGCATATGAGTACCTTTCCATGCTGGCGCAAGGCAATTTTTCACAGGTCTCGTATGCGAGCAGTCCGCACGCGCCCATCCGCTGGGTCAACCAGTGGGACAACATGGACGGTAGCATTGAGCGAGGCTACGGCGGACCTTCGATATTTTTCAAGGACGGCGTGATTCGTCAGGACCTCTCGCGTGTCAAGCAGTATGCTCGTCTGCTGGCTTCGGTACGCATCAACGGCATTGTCGTCAACAATGTCAATGCGAATGCATCACTTCTCATGCCGTCGAATATGGATGGATTGGCTCGCATCGCCGATATCTTCCGTCCCTACGGGATCCGGGTCGGCATCTCCCTCAATTTTGCGTCCCCCTCGACTCTCGGCGGTCTCAGCACCTATGATCCCTTTGACTCCTCCGTCATCGCTTGGTGGGGCAACGTCACGGATCAGCTCTACGCGCGCATCCCGGATATGGCCGGGTATCTGGTTAAAGCCAACTCGGAAGGCCAGCCCGGTCCAACCACATACAATCGCACCCTCGCCGACGGAGCCAATATGTTTGCACGCGCCCTCAGGCCGCATGGTGGTGTGGCCATGTTCCGTGCCTTTGTGTACGACCACCATATTAGCGAAGACAACTGGTACAACGACCGCGCGAACGCCGCAGTAGACTTTTTCAAGCCATTGGATGGCAAATTTGACGACAATGTGGTAGTGCAGATCAAGTATGGGCCCATCGACTTCCAGGTGCGCGAGCCTGCCTCGCCCCTGTTTGCCAACCTGTACAAGACCAACACAGCAATCGAGCTGCAAGTGACGCAGGAGTATCTCGGACAACAATCACATCTTGTCTACTTGCCTCCACTCTGGCAAACGATCCTGGGGTTTGATCTTCGTGTCGACCACAAACCCTCCCCAGTGCGAGACATCATCTCCGGACAGCGGTTCGACCGACCCTTGGGCGGCTGGGCGGCAGTTGTCAATGTCGGGACCAACACTACCTGGCTTGGCAGTCATCTCGCCATGTCGAATCTCTACGCTTATGGTCGGCTGGCCTGGGAGCCGACGCTGGATTCGGAGCACATCGTCCAGGACTGGATCCGCCTCACGTTTGGCTTGGATCGCCGCGTACGCGATACCCTCACGCAGATGTCCATGGAGTCCTGGCCTGCGTATGAGAACTACTCTGGCAACCTCGGCATCCAGACGCTGACAGACATCCTGTACACACATTACGGGCCCAACCCGGCCTCCCAAGACGGCAACGGTTGGGGCCAGTGGACTCGCGCGGATCACCTATCTATTGGAATGGACCGCACCGTTAAGAACGGAACAAAGTTCTCGGGCCAGTACCCCGCCGAAGTTGCAGCGATGTACGAGAATATCGAGACCACGCCCGATAACCTGATGCTCTGGTTCCACCATGTCAACTACACCCAGCGTCTGCACTCCGGTAAAACCGTCATCCAGCACTTCTACGACGCGCACTACGCCGGCGCCGAGGCGGCCCAGACCTTCGTCTCGCGATGGGAGTCGCTCAAGAAACGCATCGACGCGGAGCGCTACCAGCACGTCCTCACCCGCCTCATCTACCAAGCGGGGCATTCTATCGTCTGGCGCGACGCCATCAACAACTTCTACCATAATCTCTCGGGAATCGCCGACGAGAAGCAGCGAGTGGGACACCACCCCTGGCGTATCGAAGCAGAAGATATGCAGCTCGATGGCTACCTGCCGTACGCCGTTGGTCCATTCGAGGCCGCGTCCAACTACACCGCAATCGTCACTGCATCGAATGGCACCACGGGAACAGCGAGCGCTACGCTGGACTTTCAGACAGGCTCGTACGATTTGGGCATCAACTACTATGATATGTACGGGGGCAAGTCTCAATGGACGGTGTATCTGAATGATCGCGTTGTGGGCCAGTGGCAAGGGAACAGCGAGGATGTGCTGAGCCATACGCCGTCGATTTATCTGGATGGACACTCGGCTACGCGCATCACCTTCCGAGACGTGAAGATCCACAAGGGAGATCGGCTGAAGATTGTGGGTCAGCCGGATGGAGTGGAACCGGCGCCGCTGGACTATGCGGTGTTGCTGCCCCGAGGAATTGTAGATTAGCCGTGCTTGAAAACATTGTGATAGCATCTCAATTTGGATTCTATGGATATTATAGAGCTGATCATCAGGTCCGTGGCTGGCAGGTAGAATGGTTGTCCTCATTGCCAAGATTCTAAAGCAGGGTATTGATGAGACACAAGTCTGCGTACGAATAGCCATTTGGGGATGTTGTCTCGCTAGGTTGCGATGGTACCAGCCACGACCGAATGACACGTAGATGTTTGTGTCTGAATCTAGATCCCACGCTAATGGAAATAAATCTTTGTGTGCTTGACTCGGAGGCTCTCGCGTCTTGACGTACACTATGCGACCACACTGCGCCTTAATTTAGACAAGTGAGGTGGGACGAGTGGAGGACATCGCGGATAGCGGGAGCAGATGAAAAGTCGACCGAACAAGGATGTATTGGGAGCTGAATGCGGTGAGATCAGGCATCCACCCGTCCGATGCCATAAGAACCGCCTCTGCAAGCTGGTCTTCATGTACACGTATCGAAAGAAATAAACCCCTTGGGGATTGCATCTACTACATGCTCTCGAGGGCCTAAAATGCCGACAGCCGAGTCCCGTGTCAGTGAGAGTCACGTCATGTCAAACTCCGACATTGTACTCAGCAACAAGGGGTCACTGCACGTGGGATCAATATACGCCGAGAGCAAGCCCGGCGAGAAAAGAGACTGAACATCCCCGTTCATCCCTTGACCAGCTGCATTGTACCAGGCACTCTGATCGGCCGAGGAATCCTTGTAAGCGTCATTCCTCGATGCAGAAGGCAGACCGGCCGCTCCCTGGGGATGCTGCGATTCGATCCAGGAGGTAAACGAGTCAGCCGCTGCACGTCGAAGATGCTGCTGGGCCTGGCGCGCAAGAGGCCAGCTCGAGCTGAGGACTTTTAAGCATCCCAGCACGAGCACCACGCGGTTGCAGTGATGGTCTAGACACTCTGGGGAATGGATGCGGCTGGTTGCCAGCTGGACCATGCCGCAGAGGACGAGCGGGGACACGATCAGCGGGCTGTATCCCTGTGCGCTCGGACGCATGGATAGAAGATTAGAGAGTTGCTTCGAGGCTTCTGTTGCTTTCACATCGTGGACGTGTCGGGTACATGATGGTGATAGACGCAGGGGAGTTGTCGGGCAGATGGGGACGTGGAGGTCAGGGAAATCGGGGCGCAGATTGCTGCGTGGAAGGTGGAGCAGCATTGCGGCGTACTGAATGGTCGTGTGTGCCTGGAAAAGCATCTCGTCGACGTTGCCGTACATGTCAACTATGTCGACCTTGTGCCTTGGTAGGTGGTTCGTCCAGCTGATGAGCGCATTCTCCACGGCCTGCAGATGGTCACGGTGTGTCTCGGGCAGACTGTTCAACACGAGCACGCGAGCCAAGATGAGTGCTGCTTCGATGCGATAACTGAATGATGAATACCGCGAGAAACGAGCATCTCCGTCTTCTTCTAGGAACACGCGCATCTTAAACGCCGTAAAGGTCGCCGGAGGTGGGATCTCCTTTCGATTGGCGTAGACATACTCCTCACAAGGTAGAGGGACGTCGTAAGGTACATTGCCGCAGCGAAGGACGACCTTGGTTGGTCGCGTCGCCATGAACACGTCGACAATGAACAACTCCCACCAGGTCCGCCGTAAACTCTCCGCTTCGGTCTCGTTTCCGTTGGAGAACGTCGTCGCAAAATCTCGACGGAACATTCCCAGCTCCAGGGCGATATCGCTTGCCTGGGAGAATGCTCTCTCCGCCTCGCTGCACTCACTTCGCGCACACAGAAAGATCGAATACAACAACAAAGCCTGCACCATACAGGGCGTCCGATCGCCAGAGTGGCTCAGTTGCACCGTCGTAGCATCCTTGAAAGAGTCGCCAGAGACATGCAGCGAGTAATGACTCCCGATGAATCGCACCACATGCTGGAGGAAGCTGGGATAATTCCGCTCCTCATATGAGGAGGCCGGAACCAGAATCGGATGCGCATTGTGGAAATGCTCATAGTAAAGACGTACCAACCGAGAATCCGGTACCACAGGTTGTGCGTTCTGCGGTGAGTTCCTTGAGTCGACTGATGAAACCTCTTTGCCAGTAACAGGGGGACTGGATGGCCCTGCGGTGGGATTCCCGCCCGTTGATTCCGACAGTGGAGTCTGATACGCCATGCCTGGGAAGTCTGGGGTTACTCCCTGCAGAGGCTGAAGCAGGCTGCTACGGGGTTTGCGTCTGCCGCCCCTTCGCGATGGGAGATAGTTGCACGGTAGACGAGCATCCAAGCACCGGGAACACGAAGGCTTTTTGGCGTCGCATTTGACGTGGTGTTTGCGGCACTCGGTGCACGCGAGAGGAGAGGGACGCAGAGCATTGCCTTGTGGAGAAGCTGTTCTCCTTCTTCTGTCGCTCATCTTGAGCTATCTGCATCTCCTGGTATCAGAAGTATCATATCTAATGCATAAATAATATACCGGTGGCAGTGCAGACGAGGAACGAACGAGGCTCACCTCCATTTCGGGGATTTCGGCGACCAACTCGGCGACTGGTTGCGGCCTGAATACCCAGGCCGAACTTGCCACCATCCGATGAGTCAGCATTGTAAAGTCCTCCGGTCATGAGGGGGACAAGTGTATGCCTCAGGCACATGCTCAAGCAGGCATTCCCTCCACGGCATTACTGAATACTGCCTATCGTTTATAGTAATAACTGAAAAGCTATCACCCTATTATTAACCTATAATATTATTCCCACACAAAGCATTTAGAAATCTAATGTAAGTAGCAAGGAGAGGTCTAAGATCTTAGAATAGTAGAGCTAAAGTACATTCTAACTATTAAGCAAGTTGTTGATGGGTTTATAAAGCCTCTTACATAAGAATAATCTGAATGATTTTAGAGAAGGCTTAGTATTAAGTGACACTAGTATCTTACTTTACAGGCAGAGACTAAGCTACACAGGTGTCCTTTCCTTCTTTTCCTTTTAAAAATTTTTAAAGTTTTTTAGTGGGGGCTTTCACAACCATGATGGATGGTTACTGGCACCCTTAATAGTAATCGCCATTAAGTGAGAGTGTTGAGCATCACGGTGGCTGAACCTTGCGGCGGGGATCAGAAACAGATATATATATATAAGGCATCCCGCCCCTGTAAAAGATAACTGACAAGTGAAGTCAACCAGAATCAATCTTACCTCACAACCATGGATTGCTTTCACACCGCCTTCAAGCTCCCTCATGCACCAGTTTGTGATAAACTCATTCTTAAGCCCCAGATTTTGGACTCGGGACTGTCAGATTCTCTGTGCTTTATCAAATTTGAAAATGACTCTTCTGAAAGCTAGAGCTCTCTTCAGGTCAATGTGGTCACCTGGCTGTGAGCAGACCGAAGGATCATCGTCGCTGAAGGGAGCCAATTTCACTGGTAAATATTTGGAACGAACAGTCGCAGTGTGTCCTGGCAGAACGGCTAAAGTCGACTAACATAGCAAGTAATACGTACTAATGAATAATATGCAAGGATGGGCATTCAAGGGGCTACATATGGGTAGTGAGTCCTTTCCCATTGGCTGGAATGGATACTACATTGATGCCCATGGGCCTATAGGTAAGGTAAAGGGGAGTGACCTCTATCCATTGGGGTACTCAAACAGAGGTCTAGACCCATGTCGCTTGCTGACGGGCATAATACTGCCATGACTGGGGGGGTTAGAAAGATACGCGAGTTGATCGAAAGACAGATTTCCATCCGTACCCACAGTGAAGGGAAAGGAAAATAGTTCTTGCTTCATGCTTTTGACCTTCTTTGCCCTCTCCACCATTGTACTTCAGTTGTGACAGCATCGGATGGAGCGACAGCGTCTGCAGATGTATTGTCAGTGTGTAAGGGCGTTCGAGCCATTTCTCTATCGACGCACGGTTTTGCCAAACTTCAAGAGTGTAATAATTTCCCGGGACAATCCAAGTGGCTCGCGGATCATATCTAATGCTTTTCCTCGCTGTCTTGCTCTGGACCCGCGGAGCGAGATGACGAAGCATAGTAAAAGAGTGATCGACTCAAATTTTGTCTGAAGGTCCTAAGTGGTTCCTTCTTGTCCGTGAGGTAAGCTCTTGACCTTTTAGAAGAAACTGGCATTGCGCAGGTTGAGGTCGGAGCAGCCTCAGGAGGCTCGGATCTAATGATCAGTGTCGGCAAAGAATTGGGCGCTGACGAAACACCTTTGTCAGAAAGGATCTGTGCAGCTTTTTTGGGATCTAATGATCAGTGTCGGCAAAGAGTTGGGCGCTGACGAAACACCTTTGTCAGAAAGGATCTGTGCAGCTTTTTTGCATGTTAACTTACCCCGATATTGACTTCTTGTGCACGGTAGCTGAGGAACATCGCCTCCTCGAGGATCAACCGAATCTTGTTTTACAGGAAGCTCGGCATTGCTGCTAATGATGTTGCAATGATTAAGTTGGGACTGGTTGGACGCCTCTCTAGGAACTGCTGGTTTCTCCATACTTTTCGACACCATAAGGCTGCCTGGCGGGGAACCAGCTTGCAGCACCCGTGAAGGAGTCGAGGCCGGGTTCGCTCCAGATGCCGTATGTGACGCCTCTCTCACGGAAGGCAGAAATACCGGCTGTCTAAATTTCCGTTCTATGTCTTCGAAGATGTCATCTGCCGGTATTATGTAGGCGGTTCTTGTGCCAATCCCTCCGCCAAAAATATGTCCGTAGAGATGACCAGAAACCTCGTCTACTACCCATGACCCACATTCACCAGGCTGCACATCCCTATCAAGCTGTAGGGCAAACGCCTTTCGAGTTGTAGATGTTCCCGCCAAACGCATGTAACGAGGGGTGGCAGATAGAGCACCTTTCGAGATTCCGTGAGATGTCGATGGAATGATTACTTTGCGATCCTCATTGCCGATTGAAGCAACCTTATCGACACAGATGTCGTGTGAATGAATATGTGAGGCATCAATCCTATTCATCTTCTTTTGATCCTCGTTCTGGAGCTTTATTAACAGATAATTAAGTGATTCACTCCCGAAGGCAGCGGATGAGGCTAAGTCGGTGGAACCCAGATATTCAATTTTCGTTTGCTCTGTGGGTGGAGGGACTTGGAGTGAAAATGACGGGTCGTTATCAAGGTCGGTGGAACCAATACAAGCGCCACTCATGTGCTCTTCACTGAGCTGCATGCTGACCTCCGAATCTCCGCTGCCGTTGTCACTGTCGCTCGTCGTAGACATTCCATCCGAATCGGATTGGATACTGTCTTCAAATCCAGAATCATCGACCTCTTCATCCTCCTCTCCCCGGTAGCTCACCTGATACTTTTCATCGTCTAGGTCGATAAGCTTTCCGTGGACTTGAAGCTGGCTGTCCTGCTGTGATACCTGGTGCTCGTTTCGCTCGAGGATATGATATACTGTGAGATAGAAGAATGAACCACCGACGCATATGACTCCGCCAGCTGTAGCTTGTCTAATTGGCTCTTCGATTGTTGGCTTTCTAACATATAATTGTAGGCTCATGACGTTGCCGGAGGGTATGTAGTAGACCGTATTGCCGTCAATATACGCGCAAGGTATGGCGTCTTGACTTAGTTCTAGGCCTTCGTCGCCGAGAAGTCGCATCAAAGTGCTCATTTCTGGAGTATAGCGAGTGTCTTTCAATCTTATAGCAGGAAATTTTGCAAGGATTCCCTTTTCTCTCACCATACGTAGCGCCCTTTTCCGTGTCCTCTCGTTGGTAGAAGAAAAAACCAGATAAGGCTTAGCTTTACCCGGAGTACGCCCTCGCATGTACATAGACCAGTATAAACCAGCCGCTGGAGGTTCGAGGCATCGATCGAGATAATCCTTTACAGTCTCCGCGAGCTCGTCAATAAAAAGCTTTCGCATTGGCCCAACTGCTTCCCAGTAGCTTTTTCCAAGCTTTGAAGACTGTACCAACGGGCCCACGGATGTCGGAAGTGACTGCATTGCCCAGCAAGGCAAAATGCAATATAACAGAATAAAAACCTGCTGTAGAAAAATTGTAGTTATCGTTTCTTAACGCAACGAGAGGGCGGATATATACGTGCTCTGGACCGCGTGGGCAATCTTGGTGATCTCATTCTCGCGGAAAAATTGACTGAGGCTGAAAACTGCAGGGCTTCTTCAACCCCACTCTGGCTAGGTGGCAGTGCATACATCTTGCAGACACGGATGCTGATCGAAGCCCCGGTTCCAGTCATGATTTATTGATCTCGAGAGAGTCAAACAAAAGAAGGAGGGTTGGGAAAAAGAAAAACCAACAACGGCATTTGGGACATTCAGCGGTAGCGCTAATATCAATATTTAAAATGTTCTGTTGGTCGCAGTCCTTCTGTAGTTGAACTACATGCACTTCCACCCTGGAAGCGTGTCCTAAATGGCTTCCATCGACGATAGTATTTTTAGCGAACCCCCAGCAGCTACAACAAAGCATTTGATAGCTGAACGACTCTGGGGACCCCAACCCATCGTCCAGCAATTCTCAAACGGTGTACGATCCGATGAGATTGCGCTCGATGCCTACTTCCGTTTCTACATTGCTTCCTGCGCTCGCACTTTGCATTATAGCGGAGGCCATATGTCAGTTCAAACGCACCGGCAGCTTATGGATATAGTCCAGCAACTGCGCAGTGGCTGCTCTCGTGACATCATACGCAATTCTTTATCACCTCCAGACTCCCTTTCCCGGGCTGACGCAACAATCGATTTGGCGGCGCAGCTCTTGCTGATGTTGAACTTTACAAGTCCCCAATATGCCATCTCGGGGACCGAGCAAGTCTTATGGGCTGAGGGTGCTCTTGAAAGCTCAGTTCACCTACACTTCTCCTCCGGACCGACGCTCATTGATGCCGCCGTCACTTTGGATGCGGAGTTCACAGGGTACAACATTGAGAAGGTTGCGGATATTGAAATATTCTGGACAGATAACCTTGCTGATCACCTACGCTTAATCGAAGGGGAGACAAAGGTAGCCATATTTCATCACGTCACCTTTCTCGAGTGTCAAAAGCAGTAAGTTGTTCACCATTTCTCATGTATGTTTAAATAGTTAAATCAAACATTTAGTTCTATGCTCCCCAGTGATCTAGTGAAAGAGACTTTGCGGACAATCTCACTTCTTTTCCCAGAGGGGGACAAAAAAACAGCTCGGAAATACCGGTCTAATGCAGAAATTGATGGAAGGATATTGCGATGTGGTCAGTTGCATGGTGCCCAACGCGATATAAACTTTTTTTTTTACTGGAAGGATCGATTGGTGATGCTGAAGCAAAAGTATGATGGTACGCATCCCAAGACGATCAACCAGTGGTGGTGGGATAGGAGAAACGGAGTTCAGTGGTATACATTTTGGGTGGCAATCCTGATTCTCATATTGACGACATTTTTTGGCTTGGTACAATCAGTGGAAGGCGCTCTTCAAGTCTATAAAGCTTTCGTTCCAGGTTAGAGACGATCTGCATTGCTATTCTTGCTCCAGAATGCTGGACACAATCCTGCGTCAAAGTATCAGTGATTCTTCTTTAACCTTTGGGAGATAGCTTGAGTTTCGTGATTTAATGTTAATGGAAATTCTGCCTTTCCTAACTACAGATTGACATACTTTTCAGACTTCCAGCCTTGTGATTAGAATGTTGATTGTCATTTAGGGACTATTGTTGAAGCACAGTGAGACCATGGATCAGGCTGACATCATACGACGCCGGCTCTTTCAAAGGAGAATAGAAGTTCGATTTGTCCATATGCGTACTATTGAGAAGTCATGGCCTGAGCGCACTAGGAAGTCAAATCAGGCTGAGAGCTCGTGAAAGCCTCTTGATAGAGCAGAAACGTGTCTTGCGTCCATCCATATATTATCATCGGGTATTGCTCACGGATTAGATCAGGCTGAAAGCTCCCGAATTACCTGCTTTTAGTTCAAACGTGTCCTTCGTCTATTCGCATATGACTGGAAGAATGATGTCTGAGGGTAGCAGGGCGTTGGATCAGGCTGAGAATGCTAATGCTGCTTTGCCCAGCCCAGCCTCACAGTTATGGCCATTGCCCAATCATTTGTCCCCGTCCTACCTCCAGACACTTTGTACTCAACGGCACGATCATAACCAGGCTGTATGCTGGACCATATCTGCAATGAAGTACGTGCACTACATCAGGTCTTCAAAGATGAGGCTTCCATGCCGCGATACAGCCCGGGCGAAAGATGTCCGGGTCTCAGCCGCAGAGATCCAGACTCATTCCACTGAGGCAGACCAGGAAGACACGACTGTAGTGGCTATTAAAGTATCGATAAGTTCATATCCCACTATTCATTCTCCGAAAAGCAGAAGAAATTTCAAGCTTCACTTATTATTTAGACTCCTATTTGGGTCATTAAAGCTCCTCAGTGATTGATCCCCTTTATCAGTGCTCAATATAGAGGAAGGTTCAACCCAGTTCTTTCGGCGAATCACCTCGAGGAGATTTCCTTCTCGCCCAAAACTCAGTTCTCGGATCGATTAGATCACTGAATAGGATGGCTTCCCCGAGCCTTTCGGACGTGTACTACGCCTGTGGTAAGAATAAAAGATAATAACCCGATCTGATGGTGCTAATAATTCCAGATTATGTGATTGGAAAAACATTGCTTTCGACTTATATTACTCTAGAAAACGCCTCCCAGGTGGAGCAAAATACAGAAGGGAGGGTCCTTGAGGTTAGTTGAATAGCTTCAACCAGCGGATTTCTTTACTCGCTTAATTACTTTTCTACCTCTTTGCTGTTCTGCTCTCTTTCCTAGTGTACTCGAAGCTCTACTAAAACGAAAGATAGGACAAAGTCAACCAGTTCCTAGAGAGGTTCGACTATAGAAGAGCACTTCAAAGCCTGAAAAATGAGTGCACCTTCCCAAGCGAGAATGTTCAGTATGATTTCAGGAAAGACTTCTTTCGGGCGTTTGGCTTTCTGCATCGCACAAAGCCAGAAGAACTTTATAAAACCATTACAGAGAACTGCATCATTCCAGAGATCCAAGATCTTGACGCAGAGAGACCTGAGGCTCACGCGGGGACCCTGCGAAGTGCATCAAGCTCTAACCATCGCGACGAAAATTCGCCCCCGCCGTACTCCTATGTGAGGACGGAGTCTGAGCAGACAAACATCGAACTGCACCTTCCAGAACGATCCAGTGTTGAGATCTGGAGGTACACCTCTCGTTTGTGGGAAGAAGTCCAGTGCTGTAATGAAGTACCTGAGGTCTATGATGAAATGATAAGCAGCTATCCGACTCGATTTAGATGCGCGGTGAAGTTTCGTGGAAGGCAAGGCAGAGGAGAAGCTTCTAGCAAGAAACAAGCAAAGCACATTGCTTCGAAAGACGTCTGCGAGCAACTGGGAATTCACCTGTGAAATACATGCTGTTTATTTATCCTTTCTGCGATTACTTGAGGCCTTTCCTTTGCACGCTGCTTCTAGGAAGAGCCTGTCCAAACAGCAATTTGAAGCCAGTAAACGTCATATGAGCAGCTTGCTGGGATTTCACTACTCTGACTTCGCATAGCGTATATAATGACCAAAATTTGTAGCCTAGCAACCGAGTTCAAGGTCGTCTCCGAATTCTGGCCAGGCTAACAATACAAGCTAATTATTGAAGATTGGAACAAGATAGCTAACTTTGATATTACTGTGTTCTACTTTCTCTAAAACTTCGAATTAAGATCAATCTAAGAATATCATTAAGACCTTAAGCCTGAAGAAGGACTCTTTGGCTTTATCTGACCTCCAAAAACTGGTCTCTGATGCTGAAAATATAATAGGGCTTGAGCTTTTCCGAAAATAGTCAACACCGCCCGCGGCGGATGGCCATTTAACTGAAAACAACCATTATCACTAGTATGTTGTTGTCAGAACAATCATAATCCACTGTGACCGTTGGTTCAAGCAGAGAGGAATCCTACGGATGGTGTACTGTTCCACTTATTGATGGGGAGAAGGCTATACTAGCTATTAGTGTCAAACTTAATTTGATCTAGAGAAAGGTTGGTTATTCTCAGTCTCGGCCTCATCAAGATGTACCACCAGGTAAATTAATATCAGCCCTACTACATAGAATACATACACTGGTGAGTTAAATCAACATCTGAAGACGTGCATTTTGCGTTTCCCATGTAGACCTCCATCTCAGGGAGAGGAATCGATGAGCTGCTTTATGGATTCCATTAATCATCTTTTCTAAAATGCCATGTTTCCGTGGGCGACAGCGTTCAGTACTTAGGTTCAGATCAAGCATTAGAACATCTGGACGGAATGAATTGCACCTTCATGTAGAAGATGCCAGCTTGGGAGGCTTGCTAGATCTCCCGTGCTAATTCCTGCCGCTCTTGTATTTTGGAGGAGTGCAATTTGGAGAGACCAAGATAAGAGTGCTCTCAAAACCCACCTTTTGGAGATGCGGGCTTGGTCGTGGTTGCTTGGTCGTGGTGGCTTGGTGGAAGCATGGCTACAGCGTGGATGGCGGAGAATGTTTGCCAGCTCGATTGAAAGACCGTTTTTGCTACGGCTTTGAGATAATTCTGGAGGCCTGCCATCAGTCTTATTCAGCGAGTAATAAGGAAAGTAGGAAGTCCTTGTCACGCGCAACCAGCAGCAACTAGAGGCTTGACAGACAATATGATCTAGGGTTTCTAAATGGGTCATATCTCTCTCCTGCCACGTATGAGTCAGGTATGTCCTTGTTAAGTACGGCTAAGGGAATAAAGACCACAGATAGGTCAAGCTCCATTCAGAAAACATGCCTGTTAACAGGCTGATACTCAAGAGTAAGTTAACCCAAACACAAATAGAAGAAGGTGCATATCCAAAAACATATATTCCGCCTGTACAAGGCAGGAAAATAGATCGCCAGAAGTCAGCACTATGGAAAGGCAACGAGGCAACGCCATTCCAACCCCTGCCTATGGTATATAGGATAAATTTATTTGCGCACCAATTAATGTTAAGTCTTCTCAGTAATGCTTTTCGGAAGCAGCAGGGTAGCAATGACCCCATAGTATATTAGATTAACGAAGTTCCTTCCTTTACTTGGTAACGTCCAACATATACACAACAAAAAGGCACAGGTTATTAGTAAAATACCCAAACCACAGAGAACCAGATGTGGAGTATTAAAAGGCGAGCCTTACGTTCTGCAGCGATGTTGAATGAACATCCTGACAATTTCAGATTGAACAGCCAATTCAGTATCTTATAGGAAAGACTCGTCATTATTCTTGGCCAAAGGGGGCCGGTACGTGGCCGTTGTTCCAGGCATTCTTAGATCGATATCAAGCTAACCCATGTAGCAATTACCGGTCTCGGTGATGGGAATATCACCGAAATCGATGTGGATTTTGATGCCCGCATAGACACTGCTTTGCTCAAGGAAAAGCTCGTCGCCTGCGCCAAAAAAGGTCAGGCCGTCTATGCTGTGGTAGCTATTATGGGCTCAACTGAGGAAGGAGCTGTGGAGCGGCTAAGCGAGATCCCGGAAATCCGGGAGGAACTGCAGAATGAATACGGAATGCCATTTCTTGTTCATGCCGATGCCGCATGGGGCGGCTACTTTGCTACAATGCTGAATCCAGAAAAGGAGAAGTCTGGAGAACCGGTTGATGATAGGCTTGATCGATCCAAGGGAAAGCTTGTACCATCCTTGTGTCTGAAAAAGGATACCGAGGAGGATCTCCGGAAACTGAACGAAGTCGACTCCATTACTATTGATCCACACAAAGCCGGCTATGTTCCGTATCCAGCGGGAAGTCTGCTGTACCGCGATGGGAGAATGAGGTATTTGGTGACGTGGTCAAGCCCATATCTATCACAGGGATCATCAGAAAATATCGGCATCTATGGGGTAGAAGGCAGGTAAGGCCCAATGCCACTGCAGCCACCATTTTTGGGAGCCAGATGCTTAGCGATTCCTTCGAACAGTAAACCTGGGGCCGCAGCTATGTCCACGTGGCTTTCAAACAGCATCATTGGTCTTCATCCTGACGATTACGGCACGCTTCTTGGCGAAGCAGCGTATACCAGTGCCAGAGTAGGTTTTCCCGGAGATGGCCTCAAAATGGAGCTAACAAGTGCCAGCTATCTGCACACTATGCTACGATGGGTCATACACCTAAAGAGAAGGAGAAAAACAAGTACTTTGTCTGTGTCCCTTTAATATACTGGACGAAGAAAGAATGAAGGGAGAAAAGACAAAGAGAGAAAAGCCAGGGGAAGAAAATACAGAGGAAGAATATCCCAAAGACGGGAAAAGCTTCTTCACCGAAAACGTGCTGCGGAAGAGGCAACACATCCGGACACATATCATCAATAAGGATAATTCAGAGATTCAGAAGGACCCAGAAAATATTAAACTACTCCGCGAACTTGGCTCGGACTTGAACATCAATGCGTTCGCACTCAACTGGTATGATGAGGACGGGAATTTGAACACTGACCTCGAAGAAGCGAACTACTTAATGAAACAGGTTGTGGACGCGCTCTCTATTACTTCCCCTGACATAAAACCGCCGGGAATACCTCTATTCTTAACCTCAACTAAATTCGAACCAAAGCTCTACGGCAAATGTGTCCGGAGATTTTTGAATCGATTGGGTGTCAAACCATGTGAGGAGGATATGTTTGTGCTACGAAACGTGGTCATGAGCCCATTCCCAACCCAAGGGGATTTCATAGGTCACCTTATGAAGGAGTTCGAAAAAGTTATCATCGCAAAAGTTCAGGTCTGCCGTGAAAGAAACAAGAAAGACAGCAGGAAGGTCAAGTTTCTGGTGCAGGGCAATACTAAAGTGTTCCTGGTCTTGCAGACATCATTCCACTGGGCTACTCTACGACAGCAGGTAATCGTCGTGGCCCAATTGGACGATGATCTCCATAAGAGCTACACACGTCTCAAGGCCGACTATCCGGAGGACACAATCATACTTGAATCCGAGAAAGAGATTGACCTGGAGGCGGAGCTAAAGAAACTGGAGTCTGGCAGCACCTTGGCGAAAGAGACAGCCCCGTCATTTATGGCTAAGATTTACAGGAAGGAAGATCAGTACGTCCTGGTCTGTGTCATTAGCATTACCACCAGACTAACTACTTTGCAGGCCCACTCCCACTACCTACAAAGGCAAGGTGACGATAACACACGTCGTGAAAAGCCGCCCTCTTAACTCTATTTATCGGGACCTTGAATATCCTTCCAAATTCATGCCTTTCTATCTCTATGGCACCAAGGAGGAAATGCACATTACGCATATGCTCCTCAAAGCCCCTAACGCTGCGCTGTCCGCCAGCAATGTCACATTCAGAGAGATACTGGAAGAGGAGCCAAAAGAGAAGCTGGGAAAGAAGCTGGAAGAGAAGCTGGGTGAGGATGCTGACGTGCAACTGGCTTCTGGGCTCATAGTCACCCTGTCGAAATTTCCCGAGGCTTCCATGCAGCCATTCCTAACAGGCGACGAGTTGCGGAAACCCGAATCTGAGTATATGCTGCCGGAAAAATTCCCTTTCAAGAGCCAAGGGGAGTTCGAAGTGGAAGTCTGGAAGGATCCAAATGAGCCAGAGTAAAAGGGGCCAGGGCTACTAAACGGCCTGGGCCGCTCATTTGGCAAGTTTAAGATGACTATGGGTGTTGATGTGGATGTGGATGCAAAAGGACCCAATGAACTCCCACAAGAAGTCAGACCTCGCCCGGACGGGGCAGTTGAGGAGGAGCTCAAACGTATCGAAAAAATGATCAAATATCCCGAAAGCGCTTCTTAAGGTATGCTTGAAGGAAGGGCCAGAAAAGCAATTGTGTTTGGTAGTAATTCAAGAATGGCTTATATATTGAGAACGAGACCCGAGAGACTAGTATGAGTAGAAGAACCAGATAAACTACGGATGTTCAACGTTGCTTTGAATCATAAGTGCAATCGGCATAGCCTGGGATAAATTAACGAACATCGAAAGGCATTCACAGCCGTTTGACCTTGAGCAGTGCCGACCATACCTTCCAAGGGTGTCTTCAAGCGTCAGTGCCCTTGTATTTGCAAAGGGCGGGGCGCCGGGCTATTGTCGTCTCTCTGATTATCTGAAGACACAGTCTGGTGGATCTAGTGGCCCTACTTGTCTGTCCGTAGTTGGCCCAGTCGAGAAGACTACCACTGACATACCCAGGCGGTTTGTAAGGTTTATCTGGAGGTAACTAGCTACCAGGGACTAAGTAGAATGCGACACCCTGGTCCTAGCCAGTGTTTAAACACTATATTATATGTCTGTGGCAGATGACCCGTGATTCCATGCCGTGTGGCACCATGGAGAACAACGAAAGAACAACAACCTGTTAAGGGAGGGACCAGGCCGAAGGACTTTCTACATCGAAGGCGCGCAAGATATTCATATTTGCGCGAACTCGCGCTGTACAAAGCAACAAGTAATCCATGCGTTTAACCTGAATACAACATAGCGCCAACTTCCCGTAGCTATGATCATTGTTATACGTCCCCTGTTCGACGCGTGCCCTGGCTTAGTATTTCTTCGCGTCATTCCGCTGGATGATATGCAAACCGACTTTTGCCGTTGCAATGTCCATTGGGTATTGTGAGCACATCAGCAGCTTCAATGACCAGCCAAACAAGCCTATCTCCTTATAACCCATAATGCCCGTCCCTTTACTAACCGTATCATCAACAGATTGACGTCAATGCGTCCCATTCACCGCTTCGTTAAAGTGCGGTGATCCTGTTGACCGCATAGCCACGGCTATCGCTGGCCATCGTACTACCCCTTGAGCCAATCCTTCAAATGCATTGATAATGACAAGCTGTCCATGTTTTTCTTCGCGATCCATGCCCAATTGTATTGCTGATCCTGAGATGGGCTGTTCCACTCACCTATGTAGTTTACCGTGCGCTGATTGGCTGTTCTGCTTGGATCCCCGGGTGAGTCGCCGTTCAACATTTTGAGTCGGCGATTGGCCCAGATAAGGGGTACACATATATCGCCTCAAGATCTGGCTGAGGTAGTTGTGCCAACTATACCACATTCTTCTGTTTAGTGTATATCCTCTGAAATCATTGATTCAATAACAATTCTGAAATACCACAATAATGTCTCCTGCTCTGTGCGCTCCCGTCGCCGTGACCAGTCACCCGGCCTCGCTTGATCGCGTCCAGAACTATGCCGTATCCCGCAAACCCAACACAAACTACACCCTCGACAACCTGGTAGAAGATATCAAGCAGTACCTGGGAAGCTCCGGTATTGACGACGACCATGTCGACCCGGCGGTCCTCATGGGATTCATGTCCAAGTACACCTCCAGCGGCGCCGACTGGGCACGATACATGCGCAACGACCCCAGCAAGAACTATACCCGGAACCTGGTAGCCGATATCAGCGGGCGTGCAAATCTGGTACGTCATCGCTGGATCTCTCCCATCTTGAGGTCGGGGGTTAACTCAAGTAGTTGCTGTTAGTCTGGAACCCCGAGAAAGGATCACTCATCCACGACCACGCCAACGCGCACTGTATCATGAAGATCCTCGACGGCGAACTGAACGAGTCGGTCTATTACACTCCCACAGCGGAGGACCAGGACGCTCCCCTGAAGATCAAGAAGAATACGACATATCAGCCTAATGAGGTGGCCTATATCAGTGATCAGATTGGGCTGCACCGCGTTGCTAACCCGTCCAAAGAACGGTTGGCTGTTTCGTTGCATTGTACGTTCACAGATTATGGCAGCTCTGACGAGTATGGACTAACTAACGACCCTTAGTGTATACGCCTCCAAACGCAGCGGACTTTGGATACAATATCTACGATCCGAAGACCGGAAAATCCAGTCATGTCTTCCAGGCGTAGCGCGCGGATGATGTTTTTTGCGCAGAATGATACCATTTCCCGCCCGCGTGTTTTTTTTTGTATTATAGGATACCATCTTCGCGGCTGTCCAGATTGCATTATTTCGGTGCCTGTTTCGTTGGAAGTTGAATGCGCTGCATCATGTGGCTTTACCAGTTAGTGTCATAGTAGTGGCCTACGCTATGAATTCATTGAGAGGGTTTATATTGAATTCTCCATTGCGGTTGTAGATGGTAAACGACCTGACCTATCTATTCCCAGTGAGTCGACTGTTCCTCTGTCGTACAGTAACAACTGTGCTTATTTCGCCCGGCAAGAAGCGGGGTGCTTGTGCTTGAGGTGTCCATGTCCGTGAGACCCTTTGCTGCCGGATGAAGCGGTAGGTGCTGGGGCCGGGGTTTCAGCAGCTGGCTCCGTATCAGCGTTTGCCGACACGGCTGCATCCTGAGCAGCGGGTTCGCTGGCGTAATTGGTATCCGTGTTAACGGTGGAGTCAGAAGAAGCCGAAGAGGCACCAGTGGGAGCAGCAGCTGGTTCAGAGGAAGCTCCTGCTTCAGGGGTAGCAGTGGCAGGAGCAGAAGAGGAATCCTCTTCTTTAGGAGTAACAACATCAGAAGCGGAAGAGGCAGAAGATGCAGAGGATGCCGCAGAAGAAGAAGAATTGGACGAGGAGGATGCCCCGCCAAGTGAGATACAAGCAAAGCTCATCTTCTTAGTGGTGGATGATGAGTAGCCGACGGGCTGGGACAGATCCCAGGTCATGCTGACATAGGGCCAGCAGACACGACCGTCGGCCATGGTCACCATGTCACCCGCCACATAGGTATCGGTGCTGGTGAGAGCCTCGCCAACCTTCTTTCCACTCGAGTCGACCTGCTGGAAGAATGAGCCCGCAAATTGCCCACGGCAGCCCATGGCGATGTAGTCACAGGTAGGATTTGAGATCTCCTCCCAGGTGATCAGCGCCGAATCAGCGCCAAAGGTAGCCGCGTGCGCGTTCGAGCAGTCGTTCGAGCCGCTGGTGATCCAGGTAACCTGGCTGTCGCCATCCTCGGCACCCACCTGGGACGTAGCCTGAGCGCCGACCTTGGTGTACTTGTCGGTGAAAAGGGCAATGGCGACGTTGCGGCCGTTCGTCCGGTTATTCACGTGGGTGTATCCGGCACCCATCCAGCTGTTCTCCGTCACGTCCATGGCGCCCCGGGACACCCAGGCGAAGATGTAGCGGGCGGAGTCGGCGAACCGGGCCAGAGCACTGTAGCTGCCGGACATACCGCCCATGGGCTCACCCGAGCCTCCGTTGGTAGTGTTCTCATTGGAGATCTTGACCCCGGTGTTGGACATTCCTTGCGTCTTGGTGTTGAGCCAGATGGCGCCCTGGTCCTCGGAGCAGATGCTGGCAAAGGGGGCTCGTCCGCTGCCTCAAACGCGATGCCGGTGTTGTGGCTGCAGCCCCAGGAGCTGCTGGCACCGGGAATCGTGACGAGGGTTCCGCTGTCCGACACGTACTGGATGCTGTCGCCGAAATGGCCCTGTGCCGAGCCGGCGTAGTCCGTGACGACGAAATAGGCGCCGTACATCTTTGCGCTTTCGGAGTAGGCTAGATCGCCGTTGAGGTCGGGAGAAGCCGATAGGCCGTCGGCCTCGTGCACTCCGGGGCCACCAAGCCAGGTCTTCCATGTCTGCTTGCCGTTGGTGTAGCGGTAGAGGACTGGAACAGGGGTGTCGGACGGGGGCGCATTGCTCGTTCCGGAAGGCATGGCCTCGTTGGTCAACAGGGCAAAGCCGTCATTATGAGCGATCAGTCCACCGGCTACATTCGGTCTTTGGTCAATAAGAAGTCATAAGAAACATCAGTCACACTACATACCTTCCTTCCCCCCGGCCACAGTAACCGTAGTTCCTGTAGCCTGAAAGGTGGAGGGATCCAGCTGCTGGACATGCACGTCAGTCTCACTGGAATCCAGATAGGCGAGATAGGCGGTCTTCCCATCGGGCGAGACAGCGAAAGGAGTCCGACGGTGGTGAGGGTAGTTAGTCCAGTAGGCAGCCTTGACGGGGTTGAAGTTGAAGTTGAGTGCCAGCACATCAACATGCTTTTCGAGATTTGACGCAGTCAAACCGGCCGCGACGTCCAGCGCCACAGAAAGCAAAGAAAGAACGAAAAACCGACGCATGGTTGCTTGGTTGGTGTTTGCTTGTTGACTGTCCACTTTCGGGGAGGATTGGGGGGGAAGTTGACAGGGATATATAAACCCCCTGGAACAAGCTCATCTCGCCATATTGATTAAGGGGATGATCCTGAACTAAAAGTCTAGACGCAAAACGGTTCCATAACAGGAGCTTAATTGCTTTGTTCCAGGCATTACTGAAGAGGATCGGAAAGATGCCGAACTCGGTGCGGCCTATGTTTCACTTCAGCCAAGACGATCCTTAATAGTTTCCTGATTCGTCCATCGCGTATGGATGTCTCAGTTAACAATCTACATGAAGTAAACATGAAGGAAAAGTGTTCACACGTCGATTCATGATGAGACAACCCCGGGAAATATAGGCGACCATTCCTTGTACGAATACGATACCTCTTCTCACCAACACTATATATCACTACATATTAGACCCCAAGTACGGAGCGTACGGAATAGTGCAAGCCAAGAGTTTTACTTTGGAGATTGTAAAACTATATATTTACCCAGTTGTTTTCGTCGCCTCTGTCTCCTGTAGTATCCCCAAGTCTCATTGGCAGCAAGGTCCTCAGACGGAAACTCCAATAGTAATGAGATGCTATTTACAGCCAATTCCTGGCCGTATTGTTGGCAAAGCACTAGATATGCTACTGCCGTATATCTCCTGGAGTGCGGCAAGTATAAGAAGCTAGCCAAACACTTTCGTCCACGAGGGGATGTCTAAACCCTTGCCTTGGACAAACTCCAATTGCTGATGTGGTCAGTTATGTTGGTATTCTCACATAGACAAATCCATCTCCTCGCAGCGCCCAATCACTAACTATATTTAAGCTTAGATTTGCTGTTCCCAGGGTCCTCCACGTATTGCCATAGCAAGCTGATTCTTACACCCTCGACTTTGTCTTCTTTTCTCCATTGCATATACCAACCACCCTGCGAAACGGGGATAGCCATGTTCTTCCAGTTGCACTCTTAGTCGCCTCCGCCATTCGGTATCCTCGACGCCAGGAATTGGAAGATAAAACTGAGTGCCGGAGAAGGGAAGGCCTTGTTGAGATCCAGAACCGAACGTAGAATCAAGCAGACCCCCAGTCAATAATTGCCGATAACTTTTGATTCGAATCCATGATGTTACCGGTCCCAGGTCGGGGCAATAAAGGTAGAACTGCTGTACGACATCTAGATTTCGATACAGATCAGCACGGAGAAGGTACCTCTTGCATTCAGAGACTGTCAGAGATTCCAATAAATCTTTACTCGAATGAGAAAGGTAAGCCTTTACAACCGGACCACAGTGTACATTATAGGCAAGTGGCGAGGTTACAGAGGCCAGAATGTCGCAAGCTGGACAACCCTTAGCTCGCAACCTTTGCCCCCCGTTCGATAGGACCTCCTGCTGTCAACAGGCGTCTTAGTAGATATTCCAAACCTTCTCTTGTCTCGGAGATGCCACTTCCAGTAGTTTGTGCCTGAATACACTGCAGGAGCATAAAAACCCACGAAGGGTTACAGGTGGCAGGGCAAGGTATTAACATGTTAGGAGGCTGAGTATGGATAATGTGCCCAGGTTGTCCATACAAAATGAATAGGATTGGCGATACACATTGATCACTGACGTAGACGGTTTATTGCATAGCAAGGCCATGTTGGGGTATACCCATTATTGTCCAAGAGGGCTCCTTAGAGTACAAGCACAATTAGGCTTTGGTAACTATTATAAAAACATCTTTAATCTTACTCCACCTCAACCCCGCTACTTAGAGACTATCTTGCCGGGATTCTAATAAGCATGGACCCCGTTTCGCAGGGATCGAAGGTGGCTATGACCATCACATGGCCGCAGCTCTTCTTCCTAGCCAATGGCTTATGGCGTGCCGTGATATCCTTGCTTAGGTATTAACTACAGATAGTTAGAGAACGGTTTATATGATCTCATTTCATGACTCGGAGAAACTGTGCTGCCTAAGATTAAAGGGCCAATGAGACAGATATGTATGCTCATTGATCACCTTCAAGTTGCGAAACGAATTCAGGATTCAATTCTTGACCATAATATTCCTGTTCTGTTTACCCATCCATAATGGCATTTCAAACAATCACCATCACTTATACCGACGGCAAATATCTATCCCTAGTAGACGCAGCCTCGCGTACCCCCCTGTACCACGTCAAGGTTTGCCGTCAAGTGCCGCAGATGGAAATGATTCGCCTGAGTCCAGCCCCGACGATACCGACCAAGCGTTCCCTCAAGATGAGAGCGCCTACTTCCAACGCCGGGTCTACACGGCAAAGTTCAGGATGACAAGCCTCAACGTCCAACTTCAGATCCGCGAGCACCGGGATGTCTTGCTCAACAGGAAAAGCATCCTTTCCACCAGCTACTCATTCACGTCGCCAGCAATGTCTGCCGCAAATACCATGGGCTCCTTATCATCTCCCATTCTGACATGGGAAGCCGACCAGACGGGTAGCCTGGGGGACTTTCGACTCATAAACGAGGCAGTGAATGAGTCAGATAGGAAGCTGCTGGCTCGCTTCCGGAACAAGGCTTTTTCCAATGAGCAAGTGGGCACATTTGAAGTAGACGCTGGTCTCAATCAACTGGTCAAGGACGAAGCAGTGATTTCCGGGATGTTGTCGATGGTGCAGAGCATCAATCTTGCTGGTATGGTCATGCTCGGTGGAAGTTGAGCTATTCGTTTATGTGGTATCGGAGATGGCCGTGGACCAATACAAAAATTGGCGTCTTCGCCTTCGCTCTTTTTTTTTTTTTTTTTTTTTTTTTTTTTTCCTGCATCAAGTGGGGTAATATCTCCACCATAGCCGGTAGCCAACAAATGATATTGACTGGTTTATCGTATCAGTACTTGCATTAATTGTGCTAGAGCACTATAGGATTAGTGGTTCACTAAAAGAAAAACCATTAAGATTCAGGTCTTTGACTCAGACTCTCGCGTGCCAGGCGATCTACATATCGACAAACACGGCGACCTGGACACTGGTCAACATACGACTGTCCAACATAAGAGTCAAGGTGAGGGCAATATGGAGACGATGGAGATGATGGACTCTACGGCAATGCCGCACCGTAGCAAGCTCAAGGTCTTCGCCATCATGGTGGCTCTTTCGGTGAGGACAAGGCGTACAATTCGACTTACATCAAGCTAACTGAAGTCTAGCTGTCGATGTTTGTCGCTGCTCTCGACCAGACGATCATGGCCACGGCGATCCCAACTATTGCAGCTAAGCTGCACTCGGCGGCGGGATATACCTGGATTGGTGGTGCTTACCTTTTGGCTAATGCCGCTGGTGCTTGCATCTGGGCCAAGCTGTCAGATATCTGGGGACGCAAGCCCATCTTGCTCTTGGCCGTGGCTTGGTTCTTTGGTAGTTCGATCATCTGTGCTACGGCAGTGGATATGCCCATGTTAATCGCAGGACGCGCACTCCAAGGTGTTGCCGGCGGTGGCCTGCTTCAATTGGTCACTATTGTCATCTCGGATTTGTTCAGTGTCAGGTATGTACACACATTTTCAGCCATGGACCTATTTCTGACTCGGCAGACACCGGAGCCTTTATCTCGGATTGATGGAGTTCATGTGGGCGCTGGCGGGAGGAATCGGTCCCCTTCTTGGTGGCGCATTCTCCCAATATGTCTCCTGGAGATGGAGTTACTGGGTCAATCTCCCTGTCTGCGGACTTGCCTTTGTCCTGCTCTTGCTATTTCTCGACGTGCACAATCCTAAGACGAAGATGATGGATGGAGTAAGGGCTATTGATTGGTTCGGAAGTCTCTCGATCCTCGGCCTAACGCTGATGCTCCTCCTCGGCTTGGACTTTGGTGGTGAAACTTTCCCGTGGGATTCGCCCAAGGTCATTTGTCTGATCGTTTTCGGATCGCTCTGTTCGTTGCTCTTCATCTACAGCGAGAAGCGGTTGGCAAAGTACCCACTGATGCCAATGGGTCTCTTCGGCCAGACCTCCAACATTGCGATACTGGCAGTCGCATTCGCCCATGGCTTCGTACGTATTGCCACCTGTTGTGTGAAGCTGAGCTTACGAGACTAGGTTTTCATCGCTGGCGAATACTACGTCCCCCTGTACCTGCAATCCGTCAAAGAAGCCTCGCCCATGCGCTCTGGTGTCCTCGTTCTGCCCCTGGTTCTCTCCGAAGCTTTTGCTGGCATCATCACCGGAGCCATCATCCACCGCACCGGCCGCTATCGCGAACTGATCTGGCTAGGAATGACATTGTTGACAATCGGCAACGGACTATACATTCATTTGGATGCATACTCATCCTTAGGCCAAATACTCGGATACCAAATCCTCAGCGGCATCGGCGCAGGATTCCTCTTTGAACCTCCCATCATCGCGATCCAGGCAATGGTCTCTCAGGACGAAACCGCCACTGCAACCGCTACCGTCGGCTTCATCCGTAACCTGGCAACATCGGCGTCCATCGTCATCGGCGGCGTGGTATTCCAGAACTCCATGAGCCGGATGAAATCTACACTGCTGGCGGCTGGAATGTCAGAAACATTGATGGAGCAGATGTCCGGGGACTCTGCGGCTGCGAATATTGAAATCATCAAGACCATCCAGGATGCCACTCAGCTGCTTGCTGTCAAGAAGGCTTTCGCCTCGAGTTTGAGGAACATGTGGATCCTCTACACGTGCATGTCTGCTTTGGGGATTGTTGCGGGTCTATTTATTCTCAAGACCCGGCTGAACAAGGAGCATGTGGAAACAAGGACGGGGCTGAAATCAGAGAAATCGGAGGCTGCAACTGTCGTTCAAAGACCTGCTGATGAGTGTTGAGAGAACAGTCCAGTCCATGACTTGACAATCTCATATAAGAAATATGATTTGCATATAAACAACTAGATAAAAACTCCCTCCCACAATGACCAGCCCTAAGAAGTCCTCCAAGACCCACTGTTACAAAGTATACCTGAAAAGAGGTGACTTATTACCCATAGCCAGCAACTGATCGTCCGTATACCGCTCTCTAATCTCCGCCTCAGACATCCTAGCCTTCTTCTTGTTCCCATAGATGTACGACAGCTCCAACAGAAGTGCCACGAGGAGTCCCGACCCACCGAATGCCAGTGATAGACCAAAACCCGTGTAGTACTTGGGGCTCTCGCTGTCGATATACATGTAGCTCCCGATGATACCGCCGATATTCCCGATGCAGATGTTGAATGCCAGACCGATGGCTCTGCTGCTGGAGGACGCGAGGTTGTTGGCTGTCCAGCTAGTGGTCGCCGGGTGGATGGGGTAGATACCCATGCAGGTGAGGATGACTGCAAAGAAGGCCGGGCCGATGTTCTCTTTTAGCTGGCCGTGGAAGGAGATGATGATTGAGTAGGCGATGGTCACGAGAGTTAGAGGGATGGCGACGAAGGGCATGCGCCAGTAGAAGCGGTCGGAGAGTTGGGAGAAGAAGATGGCCGAGAGGGCGCCGGCGACGTACGGGGGAACGGTCATGAGTTGGGCGTTGGTGTTTGTGAAGCCCATTGCTTTGGTGATGGTGGGAAGGGTGAATTTGGTTCCTGTATGAGTTAGCCGGGAGGACGGAGCAGTGAGAATGATCTGGACTGACCGTATGAGCAGGCGGACTGGCAGAGCAGGATGTACGCCAGCATGTACATTCTCCAGTTCAACAGCACGGCCTTTATATCGCTCCACGAGGCCCTCTTCCTCTCGTCCTTGAAGGAGCCACCCTCTTTGATGAAATGCTGCAGTTCCAAGTACCGAATCTCCTCGGGATCAAGCCACCTTCCAGATCGTCGGGGCGAGTCGATCAGAAGGAAGAAGCACATCACCCCGAGGATGACAGTGACGATTCCTTCGAGCAGGAAGATCCACCGCCAGCCTTCCTGGCCGCCCACGCCGTCCATCTGTGCAATTCCGGCTGCCAAGAGGCCGGAGAAAGCTCCGGACAGCGCACTGGCACAGTAGAAAACAGCGATACGGGTGGATAGGTCCTTTGGCATGTACCAGAAGGTGCACAGGTAGACTGCACCTGGAAAGAACCCGGCCCTGGAAAAGTCAGCAGTTGTACACCTGGCCAGGAGTGTCACATACTCGAATACACCAAGGAGAACACGAGTCACCATCAAGCCAGCAAAGTTCTGGACCACTCCAGTCAAGGTCATGATAATCCCCCAGCAGGTGATTAGGATACCAAGGTAAATGGACGGTCTCGAGAAGTTCTTCAGGAGCATATTGCTGGGGACCTCTGTCGGAGGTTAACTTTGTACTGCGATATCGACCCAGATTACTCACCAAGAAGCACATATGGAACGAAGAAGATGCTCAGAACAATATTCCATTGTATACCGGTCAATCCAAGATCCTTGACAAGTCCCTCGATCTTCGCATTTCCAATATTTGCGCGGTCGAGATGGGAGATGAGGTAGAGGACAGCCAGCATCGGAACTAATCGGACATCGATCTGTACGTGTCAATAGATGGCAGCAATAGAGTCAGACAGCAAGAGCATACCTTGCGCAGGAGCTTCTTCTTCCTGTCCACGGGAAAGTTGGTATAAAACTCGGTATCGTCGGCACTCAACCCAAGGACCTGGATGTTGTCGATGGTGACAATGTTTGTCACCGTCTCCACATGGTCCTCGTAGTGTTTCTCGTCTGCAATGTCAAAGACCGCCATTTCTGCTTCAGTAGGACTCACGAGGCCTTCTAGATCCTGGCGCGTATCAAGATCAAGATGATTAACCGGTCAGGGGTCAACAAGGACTATATATCCGCTTGGACGAGTCATATCTAGCAAGCTACGGCCTGTTTCCGGACTTTTCTCCACGCCAGAAGCTCATTGTCTCATCCCCGCATCCAAGACCTTCCGCGCAGGTTTCCTGCCAACCGGCCAAGCATGAAGATCTGGGGTCGAATTCTGGGGACAGCAGATGCTAAATGCGGGGTTCATTCGCTCGAATGGCTATATTAAGTTTGACTTTCTTTGGATGGTCTTGGCTTGCGTGCCCATCATCTAATGGCATGCCTTGGACGAGGTAAACTTTCTTGGCTAAAGCTGGGGTGTGCTTATCCGTTTTTCCGCCGCTTTTCCGGCCCAATATCCGCCGGGACCCTTCCACTGTGTCTGGTGGTGCCAACTTGACCAAGGCAGGAATGTACAAATGATTGTCTCTGTTATAATCTGATACGAAATGCATTTTATTGATGCGGTTCTTGCTGTACTGAGCATCCTTTGTGCTCAATACACCCTGTCAGTTTTCATCAAATGGCCGGAAACGAGACATCTCGTCCCATGGACTTGGCCATCCAATAGCCCAAAGCTTCCCGGGCGATATTATTCGAAGACCAGTTACGATTGGGGTGGACACGGTTGGCAAAAAGAAGGAAGAATGTATTTGACGGCCTGTCAATCACCAGAGTGGTCCCCGTGAATCCGGTATGGCTGGCCGTCTGAAGACTGGCCATTGGTCCCGCGGTGTAGTACTGATTCAGCTCAAATCCCAATCCGTGCTCATCGCCGGGGAATCTCGCGTTGAAATTGTGAAAGATGAGATCTACGACCTCTGGCGACAATACTCGATGGCCTCCGTACGTGCCGTTGTTCAGAATCATCTGACAAAAGATTGCCGTATCCTCGACCGTTGAGAAGAGGCCTGCATGTCCGGACACGCCATCCAGAGCCCAGGCATTCTCGTCGTGGACCGCCCCGCGAACTGGCTGTGGGCGCTGCGGCTCCATTGGTCCCAGGACCTCAATCTGGAATTCCTCGGCTGCCATGCGGGGGTAGAAGGGGAATGCCGGGCCTTCGATGTTTCCCCGGTTGAAGAAGGTGTCATGCATGCCGAGAGGATTGGTGAAGTCCCGAATCAATTCATCCAGTTTTTTGTGGGTGATGTGCTCCAGAAGTAGACCGAGAGACATGAAGTTGAGGTCTGAATAGAGGTAGGTGGAGCCGGGATTGTTGCGCAGAGACTGATACAGTATCGCTGCAGTCCTCTCTTCGACTGTCTTATACACAGGATTATACAATGGAGGCTCTGGATCTGGAGCAAAGCCAGAAGTATGCGTCAGAAGCATCAGGATGGTGATGTTCTCTTTCCCATTTGCTGCGAATGATGGCATGTAGGACGCGACTGTTCTGTTCAAGGAGAGTCTACCAGTATCCAGCTCTCGCAGGGCTGCAACTGTGGTAAATAGTTTGGTCAGACTGGCCATATCATAAATGGTGTCTGTTCGCGCAGGCAGTTGCTGCGATGGAGGCAATTCGGTGCCATTGGCGTCGGCATACAACAATATCTTTCCGCTGGCGAAAAGTGAGACAATGGTGCGATCATGACCCACGATCACCGCAGACGATGGCTCGACTGGGTGTGTCTCATTGTGCGTGAATGCTCCATAGTTGGCTGGTTGTTGATAGCCGGTGATGTTGGTTTCCAGTTGGCGGAGGGGGGCGGACAGAAGGCCTACGGACTCGGGGGAGCCAAAACGGAGATCATCCTGGCCGGATTGATGAGGGAACGCATGGCCGGGGATGGTCCCAAATGCTGCAAGGATAGGAGAGTAGGCTAGACGCATTGTGGCTGACTCGTGGTTGATGTTCAGATGAAGCCCATGAGGTGTTATATATAGTTCGTCTTCCCCTCACTCTGTGGATATACTTTGCTCTACTCCTGAATCATCCCTAATTGATATATAGCCAAAGTCAATATAGACAAGCGAATGTAACATGAATGTAACGTTGTATTCTTGTCTGTTGACAGCATGCTTATCATTTTATTAGACGATACTGCCCAGTGGGGTCATCTACAGTGGCGCGACAAAAGTTTGAATCCAGTGTATTTACTGCTAGGCCTGATTAGGTAGTTCCCTAATTTTCTATCAGCAGACTTGAATCTCTTGATCTCTCTCAGTAATCAATATTATGGCATCCTTTAAAGAATTATCTCTGCAGATATGAACTGTAAGGAAGGTAGGTTAAATAGTGCCACGCAGGATAGTAGTATCTTAGGTGCTGTATTAGACGTTGCAGAGGCTTCAGAGAGGTTTAAAGCTACATGCTAAAGAGGCTGCAGAACAGAACATCGGGCACTTCGGCCACCATAGGCCAAGATAAGGCTCTAAATTTGTTGGGATGTAATGGTTCACTATATGCAAATATAGATAGAGATAGCCTTAGTGGATATTCTGCGTATCACCGAAGGCGAGGGGTCAGGGTATGAATACCACCACCGCCACCAGCTGTAGTGGGGTGATACAGTAGCAGTATTTAAGGTATAAGCACTGACATTGCACCCTCACTAATTTGATACTTGTTGCATAAAGCTGTTGGCCCTAGAAAAGTTACTACATATAATATCTCATGCACATCCTTTAAGCCCTTCTGTTTTCTGATGCATCTCTTAGGGCAGAGCCTTCAAGCATGCCTTGGTGGACGCCATTATATGTGGCAATCACTACACCTCTTTGTGTCTGTCTACATATAGAAGGCACATACCTGGTGTTAGATGGCAGAAGCCATATCCTGTGCCTCTTGGGGTATGTTTGCACTGAAGTTTCTTAATATGGCCTCATATTCTGGTTGCTATTGTGAGTACTGTGATAATTGCTGAGGTTGATGGGTCCACTGGGCATGAGCCTGTTGTATCCGTTAGTAGGGCCTGAGCGAGCTCTTATCTGTTTATTTAGTGGCTGTGCAGAAAACTGTTGTCATTGACACGACCGATAATTGCTTTTCGTGCTGCAATTCAACACGAAACAAAATCTGTGGTTCATCGAATCAGAGGGTGTAGTCGTTTTCGTACAGATACCCACTCCTATACGTACCCTGCAGGCTGCAACGCCATTTGTGGGGATCGTCGATCCACTATGTATCCACGGCGTTGGGATACCTTGTCGTCTGTTCTCTTCTAGGACCTATAAATACCCTGGCGATGAGACTGCAGTTAAATGTCGCTCATTGCTGAATATCAAAGAACTGAAGAACATGTCACACAACAGAACCATGAGGGGATTTCGTGCCGCAACACTCATCACTGCGTTTCTCGCCGCTATCGAAGGAACAAACGCCTTCACCAACACCGGAACTAGCCCGCTGAGAGAGGAAGCAGCAAGCAAGGGTATTCTCATCGGGTCCGGAGCTATCAATCCGACCTATCTCGATGATCCTCAGTTTGCAACCGTCCTTGCCGAGCAGTTCGAGAGTCTCTCTCCCGAGAATGAGATGAAGTGGTCATTCATCCACCCGACCCCAGGGCATTACAATTGGGACACGATCGACCGCCTCGTTGGCTTTGCGGAAGACAATGACATGGTGGTCAAGGGACATGGACTCATCTCGAGCTGCTGCAACCCCGACTACCTGCTCAACATCACCGACCCCAAGCTGTTTCGTGTCGCCATGGTCGATCATTTCAAGGCGATCATGCACCGATACGCCGGCAAGGTTGATCGGTGGGACGTTGTCACCGAAGCGCTCAAGACAAATGGCAGCGGCCTACAGACCAATGACTTCTACAACGTGCTCGGCCCTGATTATATCGGAGAAGCGTTCCGTATTGCCCGGAGAGCGTGCCCAAGCGCCAAACTGTTTATCAACGAGAATCTCGTCGAATCGCTTCCCGGCAAGCGTCAAGAGCTCTATGATCTAGTCTCCGGGCTCGTGGCAAAAGGCGTCCCCATCGACGGTGTCGCTCTACAGATGCACATTACCGAGGTTGCCCCCATTCCGGGAGTGATTGCTGAAATGGTCCACTCCTACAAGGCTCTCGGACTGGAAGTGTCCATCGCTGAAATGGATGTCCACACGCTTAACACCACGCTCCACACCGATATCTACAGTGCCGTTATCAGCGAGGCTCTTGATGCTGGAATCACCGATATCAGTTTCTGGGGCTTTACGGATAAACACGCTTACACCTGGATAGAGGGCGCGAAGCCATTGATGTTCGACGAGTACTACAACCCTAAGGGTGCGTTCTACGCTACCCACACTGCCCTAACAAGCTTCGACAATAAGCCCTAAAAGGCTCAAACATGTTCTAGCAATCAAAGATGGCTTCAAAAGGATCGGCTGGATTTGTATAGAGAGCGCCGATCTCGAGAGCGGCCATACTGGGGCGTCGGCAGAAGATTCAACAATCCCGAATGCTCGACATTTTCCATGTTCCAAAGGCTCTCAACAGCCTCAGGGAGTCTGATCCTCTGATCCCCCAACCATTCTATTGTATAGTATGAATAAATCATCCTCTTGATTATCCACTCGCTAGGCCCATATCAACTTTCCACACTGTCTCGAACCCATCCCAAGAGCCGTAAGCCGTTACTCAAAATAGAAGTAGAATGGACAAAACCTACGGTCCGGAAGCTACACGTACGCAATTGAAGGAACCAGTTCGTTCTGGCTTGACACCAGATGTCAATTATCAAGAACATTGAGCATGTCCTCTTGCCAGAGTGACATGCTAATACGATCTTACCTCACAACTGATAAGTGTAAATCGCTGGCACAACTCCCCATGTCTTCTGTGCGATAGTTTTCCAGGAAGACAATGCTGTTGCTATGGAAAATTATCGGACTGACCCAATACTGTGAAGTCTATTCTTCTCTACACGGAAAAGGAAAGAAGATAGAACGTTAGGCTGTGCTAGTTTCGCCAAGCCCACCAACGGCAGTGGTACTACGTAGTGGCCCCAAGATCTGCAGAATTCAGACCCACTCGTTTTCGTATATACATTTAGTGGAGTGGAGAAGTGTAGAGTCCATTGATGCTGTGGGAGAGCAAATTAGTCGCAAAGATAAGCTGTGGAATGGTATGAAGTTACTTTCCCGAGATCAAATTTCTCCTGAACTTGTTCTTCCCCTTTTATGACTGTCCTTTACAAGCCCCTTCTTTCTCTAGTTAGGTATTTACTCTAGAGCAGACATTCACACATTTTCAAAGATATTTAGAGTATATACCATATACATCATAGGGATAACGTTTCCGCGAGCTGGATTCTACAGAGAGGGACTGTCCATAAAAGGATATCCACAACGGTCTCTGAAAGGCAAGATTACGATAGTGTGTATTTACATGCATCTAATGGTTATCTGGGTTATTCTGGTTGTGGCATATGTAATAATAAACTTGCGAGCTCCTGTCTCAGATCAAATTAAGAATATCAGCCGACTCTGAGGCCATCTGATGTTGGACTTAAGCTGCATGGCGGGCCCCACGTATAGTATGCCTATCTAAGTCAACACTGAATAAGTTTGACATAAATATGTCCCTCAAATCCGAGGGAACTCAATCGAGATGGAAGGATGACTTGAGAAATTATATACATCTTGGTGCAAACCAAGAAGGAAGGGCAAGGAAAGCAAGAAAAGTGCGAAAAGGAAAACAAAACAAGTATGCAAGCGGAATCTAGTGCAGCAGTCTATGGAAGCCAGGTTCAATTAGTCGATTCGTGTGCGAAGCAGACGAGCAGGAACGTGATATACGCCATTCACCCTACCACGGACCTTTTGTATGGCTTATTAACACCTGCCGCTGGCGTGTGAGTCAATTCATAATCAAAGGTACCTCTCAGTAGTCGCCCAACCTCGCAAGGGTGCACAACATTGAAGGTGACCATCGTGATGAACATCAGCACGGCATCAAAAATATATAAGTAGATCTCGTGGTGTAGGAGATAACCGTTATTTCCTTGAAGGTATTCGGCCAGTCGGAAAACAGAGCGAATCATGATCAAGAAGCTCGCCAAATAAAGAACATGTAGGTGTTTCCTCCAGGGAATTTCGGGGGTACAAGAGCGTGGGATCGGATATTTCTTGATCTTCCAGTAAAAATGACTTGCTGTGATGATGAAAAAACCAAAGAAAAAGATTTGAACGAAGAGGCCGACGACGATGATGTGCTCGCCGTTCTTCATGCTCTCTAAATTTCCACTGCTCTGAATGCCCCCACCTAGATCATATTAACTTGCCATCGCATACTCTGAATTTTTTGCTATGAGATGCTTACCAGCCCCTTGCAGTACGAATGAGAGCACATCGCCCGTTACAAAAATCTTAGTCAACCATTTCCTCCCCAATAAGGCGTGAGATTCGGCTTGCAACAACAGGATAATGCGACCAAGAAGCATATAGACCGAGGCCGCTAGGAGGGACGGAGCCAGCAAAAGAAAGAGCGTCTGCACGATGTATGGTCCAAGGGTCCAATCTGGGGTCTGTTTGCTGGACATGGCACGTCCGATGTATCCAATAATTTCGACTGGGCAGATTAGGATTAGCAGTGTTCCGGGCCAAAGGATTGCAGAATATGCACCCACATATGCCACCAATGACAAAAGGAACGAAAAACCACGTGCGAGTCTTAAACATTTGCAAAGCATGATACCCAGTCGTGCCTATAAAAAGGAGGGTGAAAAGCACGGCACCGCTCATGCTAGGGTCGTAGCGATAGAAGGCAAAGACGGTCTCATTAGAATCCGTCGAATCCGGCATTTTCATGTGTAAGGGTATGGATTCCAACAATAACAACAGGCTCAAAAGGAATAAGAATGGACAAATGAAACAGAGAATGGGTTGAAGAGAAGGAAGCGGTAGGTTCCTCGAAAGACTGACAGAGGAAGATTCTGCCACTTCACCAGAAATATTACGCTTCCCTTTAGATATTTATATGGCTGAAAATGGGCTTTGGATGGCGAACAAGAACGGTAATCGGTGAGATCCGCACTAGTAAAGATTAGAGACCGCCGAGAAACAATGTGGACGCAGTAGTGGTTTCAGGCCTAGGTATACTGGGTCGATTCAGTGGCCCATCTTAGCCTATCGCAACAACAATGCCAACATTGCTTCTCCGTAGCAACTTGTACTGGGTTCGTCTGCACAAACGCACAGAGATTCCAAAATGAAGCCTAATGGCATTCACTATGGTCACTCTCTCGCAACGCAGAATAAAGACTGCAGGATGAATGTCCGATTCATACCAGCGCCGGGCCGGATAAGGTGTAGCTAGGCCAGCTGAGGGTATAATCTGTTTCTGGGAGCAAACGGTACATCCTTTAATTCTGCAAGACACCGTCCCAGGACGAGTCGCAGCACAACTCCCTTATATGGGTTTCGTACCTTTGTGGGCTTCTACTGGAGGGGACTGCGTCACACAAACCTGCCAAGCAGCACTGGAAGTTGGTGTTCGGTTATACAATACCTACATTGGAGTCCATTTGCCATGGCTTCTTCGCCGGTGCCCGCTTGCCACTAGCCAGTGGTTGAGTGCCTGTGTCCGAGCAGATTTGGTCCGTTTGCGAAAGTTTTTCCCGGCAGGCACCAGGGGGTTGGATATAGTCGCTTGCCAAGCGTGTGGGACCAGAGAGGCTATGGTGTTGGTTCCCGCTTCCGCCACCAAACTGTATTGTATACGTATACGAATATACGAATATACGACTTAACGTTTCCATGGCGCAGCAGAAGTGGGAAAGGAGCAAACCCTATTCGGCTTGTTCCGCTATATACTTAGAGATCCTTCTTATACGTATACGAGTGGGCCCTAGTCTTAAGGCTCCCATGATTCTGAAGCAGTCGAATTTTTCAAGCGCGATGATTAAATAGCTAAATAAGGATGCCCTGTCGGTCTTCTTTTCATTTTCAGGATGTATCTTTGAGCTTTCAAGTATTTCCCAGTACTCCTAACAAGCAGGTCGATTGCCCATTCTCGGCGTCCATTTCGTAATGTCTCTCTGGGCTCGCGAACCGACGACGGCAGCAGATGCCAGCTACAAAACCGCCGTGTGGGCATACTATCGATACTATCCGTCCGAGGCAGCCGCCATCCTCTTCACTGTCCTGTTTCTTATCACTACCTTTGTCCATCTATATCAGCTGCTTCGTCGCCGGACTTGGTTTTTCATTCCTTTTGTGATCGGGGGCTTCTGTGAGTGCTAACAGAGTCGACCACGAACATGGATCGTTGCGGATTCTAACGAAAAGTGCAGTCGAATGGGTTGGGTATCTTGGCCGTGCTCTGTCCAGTCGGGAAAGTCCCAACTGGTCGATGGGGCCCTATATCCAACAAACCCTCTTGCTCTTGTTGGCTCCAGCGCTATTCGCAGCTTCAGTCTATATGATGCTCGGACGGATTGTGGTGCTACTAGATGCTGAGCACCTTTGCATATTCAAGAAAAAGTGGCTCACAAAGTTCTTTGTGTGTGGCGATGTTCTATCTTTCACCGTCCAGGCTGCCGGTGAGCATACATCCCACCTCTTTTGGTTGAAAGAAGCAAAGGACCTAACAGCAGACAAACAGGTGGCGGTGTTATGGCCAGTGGTTCTCTCTCAGCCGTGCAAAACGGTGAAAAGATTGTTATTGCTGGCCTTGCCATACAGATTCTTTTCTTCAGCCTCTTTATTGTCACCTGTGCGATCTTCCACCGTCGTGTGGTCAAGCGTCAGACAGAGAAATCAATAAATCTGAGCAGCTCCTGGCGTAAACACCTGTGGATCCTCTATGCAGTCAACTTGCTCATCATGATTCGGTCAATGTTTCGGCTCATTGAATATGCAATGGGTAACAACGGCTATCTGCTGCGGCATGAGGCGTTCCTCTATGTATTTGATGGAGTTCTTATGCTAGCGGCCATGATCCTGTTCAATGTCGTCCATCCCAGCAGTCTGATACCGAGCAGGAGTAAAAGCCTCGAGCAGGATTCTTCCGCTGCCTAAACATTTACGATTTACCATCAACGAATTAGCTGATTCTCGCAACTGGATCTCTATTTTTCCTTATTGGTTGTGTTATTTTAAACTGTCCTACCTTCCGCCCTTCAATCTGTGTTCGATTAAATAGTATCAGACTAGATACTTTTGTTCTCAGCGGTATATAGAATATGTTCTTATTTCAAGATTACGAGCGGGATAAAGCCCTTCAAATCACACTAATCGGCGCTTTCGTGGCCAATGCGTACCTGGGATTCTTAAACATTCGTTTTCTCCAGCGCTTGGGCCGAACTTCCATGTTCAGAACCCAGCTCACCAGACAGTTCACCAACGCGCCCGCTTCGGATGAGCAATCTACTGCTCAGAATAGGTGAAGTCCCTCAGGTCAATATAGAAAGAAAAGAACGATTGAAGTCCAGACACACTATAGACGTCGTCGACGCCAGGGGAAATGGTCTTGTTTGGTGGGAACAGATCAGGTTTTCGCCCGATTCGTGGCCAGTATATAGAGCAACAGACAAGGAGACAACCAGCGATCCCGGTAGGCCGTAGGAACAGCAGCACTGCAATGTTACTTTTAGCTTGGTAGGGATTGTAGTTGTCGCAAAGAAATACCCCGAGAGGTTGGATTCCCAGACACTGAACCAGTATGCTGTGCAATTTTCCAGTGACCCTGGCGATATCTTTGCCATCGGCGCTCGTTTCTGCCATAGCTTGAACACTTTTTGCCGGTCTATCCAACATTTGCTGACTAGACGGAGCTCTAGATCCAATTGCTATAGCATGTACTCCAAGGTCATCCGCATTTTTCTGCCCAGACAGGTCTCCAACTGCCAGTTAGCAGGAATCACCAACAGCCGTCATTGGACTTTCGAAGGCTCGCCCTTCTTCCCTTTTCGCTTCTTCCCAGAAGACGCCATAGAGGGGGGAAATGGGGTAGAGGTACTGAAGAGAGGAGCTGCTTCTTTCTCCAGCAATCCCTATGGCCCAAACTAAACGGCTTCATGATATCTCTGTCGCTGGTCTGAAACTCCGCTGGACAAGGTTTCACCCACCTTTCCGGAATCATTCCGTTCGGGCGGTGAAAATTCAGCGTAGAGCAATTGGCGGCCCTTAGATTCATCGTCACACAGGCCTGAGAGGGAATGAACTTCCCCATGATAAGGTCTCCGATACTGTGGTTCTCCGGCAAAGACAGTCTGGGGCTGGAGGCAGAGGCGCAGACACTCCAAAAGCACGGCGTTAAGAAACTGACGCTGTTGCAAGTTAACCAAGTTTAAGGTCCGATTCTGCGTGAAATCGCCGCGGACCCTCTCAGTAAGCTCCCTTAACACTCGAGGGTTGGTGCAAAGGAGGTAAGCTGTGCCGGAAAGCATTGTCGTGAGTAGAAGTTAAGAGTAGGCTAGATCCAGTCGGGTGTCCATAATACCAACTTCCTTTCTGGTGATGATGAGCGTTATCGCCGTTAATTCTACCTCTGTTTTCGTCATCCTTCACACACGTGTCAATCAGGGCTGATACGAACAAAATGACCATATTTATCATGCAGGTCCCTCGTTCTTAGGGTCGCTGTGCTCCAGGGGATGAAGAAGCTATATGGAAGGCGGCTAGCCACTACCCACCAGCGACCAAGCTAGTTTCGGACAGGGCGTGGGTAGACATTGTGTTGTATATGGTGGCGAGAGCAGACTGAACAGTTAGCCAAATAAAACATGGTCACGTACGCAGGAAAAGCATCGTAATGCCTCTCCATGTCATGCCCACCGGTGACAATCATGACGGCCAGTTGTTGTAGCAGCATTTTGCTAAACTGGCGATTCGAGGTTCAGCAAGGCAAATATTAGAAATCATGCGGAGACGGGAGAAGACATGTAGGGACAACTGTATGCTGTGCCATTGAATCCTGAAAGCGAAGGAGTGAGGATGGCATGCAGTCACATTTTACCTATGTATATATCTTCGACAGCCTGCGAGCCAATGCCGTACTCGTAGTCGTCCTCATAACCTGTTTGTTTCTGCTTAATACGAATACGAAGTAAGACCCGCAATGATCGTACACATCATGTCCTAGCAATGGCTCGCCAGTGCATCAATGGAACTATTCAATGGCCACGAAAGAATGCAAATTTCGTGATGTACTGTTGAAGACTCGCTGAAGGCGATTGTTGAATTTCTGAGTTAAACCTATACCACCCTGAGAGATGACGACTCGAGACAGTTGGAGTGATTGATTGTGCGCCATTGGCTGTCCCAGTCCGGCGTAGCTCTCCGTCTTGGCCGGATCAGGCAACTTGTGGCGCAGTTCATCCTTCATCCCTATCCAAAAATTGTTCCTCTCATGCAAGTCCGACCTCCCCTGCCCTCAAGCGATGGTTAGATCTTGTGGGTTATTCATGTGATCATGCAGGGCTTGTCCCTTAACGGTGACTCACGTATGGCTGCAGAGGCAGCACATAACAGTCAACGCGCAAGGAAAAGACACCGCGCACGCCACCACAAATCTCGCTTAGGGTGTTTCTCTTGCAAGTCGCGACGGGTCAAAGTAAGTCTACCATTCTACTCTGGTCTGCGTCCCCCGAATTGCCGCTTCACGCCTGCCTTATTCGCTGATCCACCGTCGGTTCGATGTCGTACAGTGCGATGAGCTTCGCCCTGTCTGTGGCTCCTGCTCTTCTCGCGGCGAGCCATGTGTCTTCCCTGATCCTCCAGTCGCGACCTTCAAACCGATCAGCTCCTCTGGGGAGCGACGAGATTCGCCACGCTCCCGGAGTGCCGGTAGTCCCCGTCCCGTCCGATCCTACCTAGAGCCATGGGAGACATATACGTCGCGGCCGGCGGGTGTTTCCCCACCAGCAAACGATGACCTGGATATGGATAATCTCCTAGCGATGCAGTTCTTCCATCTGCATACTGCTCAGGAGATGTCCCTACACCCAAAACGAAGCATGATCTGGCGGCAGGTGATTCCCCGCCTCGCCGGAAAGCACCGTTATCTCATGCACCTACTCATCGCCTTGGGCGGCCTTCACATGATCACTCATCGACTGAGGCAAAGGCCTGGTGAAGATTACGACTCAGATACGGTAGATTTGCGGGTTGTAATGGATCACTACCAGAGAGGGCTGCAGAATTTCAGAAACGAGGTGGCCCAGCTATCCAACTCGAATGCCGAAGCTGTTTATGCAGGCTCTCTACTCCTCGTTGCCTTCGTCTATGCATCCCTCCAGGTGCCCGAGCTGAATCCGGCCTGTCCGACTGTTGCTCCGGTTTCTGTCCTCTATGCTTCGGCGCTAAACAAGCAGACTCTGCCCCCAATAAACCAGCCCCAGATAAGCTGGCTGCACCTAATCCGGGGGTGTCAACCGTGATCCAAGATCAATGGCCTGCCTTAAAGGCCAGCTGCATGCGGTCGATGGTATTACATTTCCATGGTGATGAGTACTGGAAAGACCTTCCCTTTGATTCATCCTTGTCTAAGCTCAATCGCTGCTCTCTTCTTGTGCAGTTATTCGCCCATGGGGCTTTGCAAGCGATCGCGGACTTGAGAGCTTTCCACGCCACTCTTCGGATAACCAGTAGCCCCGAGCTCTACTTAACGTCCGTCTCTTCTCCAAACACATCGGAAGTAGCAGTGGATGGACTATCAAGGGGCATAGACGTCCTAGAAAGTATTTATTCGCGCGTTATTTCTGTGTTCCAATGTACAGTCAGCGAGCGGGGGTTTCCAGATGATTCCGATATTCAGTACAATCTGGAAGAGGCCGCAGTGCTAGGTTGGCCAAGCGTGGTCCCCGATGTCTTTATTGGGTTACTGGGGAGCGACCAACTAATAGGTCTAACCAGGGGACTTTCTTTAGCCATCTTGGCTCATTTTTATGTCATCAACTCACTGGTAGACCGCTGGTTCTTGGGCGCTTTCAAGGAGGAGATTCTTAGGATTCAAAGATCCATCTCTGGTTTACACGACGCTGGGTTGGACCGGCTTCTGATGTGGCCGGTGAGGATTGCGACCTCCTGAGACAGTATTCTGGGTTTTGGGAATCAACCCCGCCGATAACAACCCTGCCTTGGCCTTTCCAAAGGCCTCTTTAGCCGGCGCAGCAACTTCCTCAGGGTGCCTCTGCAGAGATTATAGCAAACTGTCGCACCGTGCAATCCCCTGATCGACGAAGAGCAACAACTCAAGACACTCGGTGAGCATGTTTGATTTGCTATGCTTCATTCCGAGGGGACGGAAGAAACGGGAGATATCAGCGGGACTAATGGCCATCGTGCCTTAGTGTCCGTCCTAGCACCGTTGCGATTGCGCGACGTCTATCACACCCGTGGGGCCGTGCCTATATCTCTTGCAGCTTTGTAACGGTCTGGGCACACAGGGTCTTGCCTGTATTGACTATAGCTGATATGTTTCTCCTGTACCTTTTCCTTTCAGGTACCTAACGTCCATTCCCTACTGCTCCTGGCAGTGATGGCTATTCGATGGCAGGATGCCAGGTAATTCCGCCCATAATCGACAGGTACGGTTCGGTGATTGCTCTCCTAAACGATCGGGTCGAGATGCCCGTCGAGTCGGTGCAAGGGGGTATTTAGCAAAGTTTGACCCGAGCAAAGCAGACAACAAAAATTCCCCAAACCGGTTCTAAAGGTAGCTCCTGTGATAGCTAATATTAACCCGCCATCTGCTCCACGCATTCATAAGAGACCCTCACACTACCCTGTGAACGTATATATGCGAATGATGCCTTTCTACGTGCCCATTGTATTTCAGTTCAGAGTTCGAGACGAGATGTGAATACTACTACTATTACTACTATCAGACTGCTATTTTCCTCTCCCTCGCGAATCTTCGCTCTCCGCTTTCAACATCGGATGTCTCCGCTATAAACTAGGGTTGATAGTGGGGTACAGAAGAGGAACGATAGAGTTATACAACCAATACGCCTGTCCTAGTCATCTTGCAAGCTCCATTGACTTGACCAACACTGCTGTCGTCTGTCGATCTGTTTTTTCCTGCGCAAGCATCATTACCGTCAACTCCTGCTGACAGATCACCAAGGATGGAGAGGTCCATGTCACAGACGACCAGATCGCCGACCTGGGCAAGGCCACATCCTACGAGACAAGTACTCAGTTGAAGCATCTTATGAAAGGTCTTTTGAGAAGAATCATCATAGCATTACGACTTAGCTGGCTTGCAAACCGAAGCTCACGAACCCTGCTTGACCCACAAGCTCTGTGAGTTACAGTACGCCGTCAAACCGTTCAACCCCCATTCCGTGCCAATTCCGCTGGCCTTGTGTCCTCCAAACGGTACTTTGGGAGACACGTCAAAGTGGGAGTTGATCCACACGCTGCCCGACTCAAGCTGATCAGCTATTCGACGAGCTCGCGTCATGTCCTTGCTCCATACCGATGACCCAAGGCCTGTCTCAGTAGCATTCGCCCGCTTAATGACATCTTCTTCATCTGACCACTTGAGCATAGGCAAAATCGGCGCAAAGGCCTCTTCTTGAACGACCCGGGCAGACTCAGGAGGATTATCAACGATGGTTGGGTGGATGAAGTAGCCTGCTGAGTCATTGATAGTTCCGCTGTGGGCTGCCTTGAGACCTTCAGAGGACAAGCTTTCGAGGAGACACTTAGCCTTGTCATACTGCATACTGTTCTGGACTGGGCCGAAGAAGACATCAGGCTGGGTGCCATCGCCAACCTTGAGGGATTGCACAAAGGCCACGAGTTTCTCCCAGAACTCATCATAGATCTTCTCATGGACGTACAGCCGCTTGATCATCATGCAGATCTGGCTAGAGCAGAGGAAGGAGAGAATCCCAATCTGCAAATGTCAGCAGGCTCACAGAACAAGTGGAGGTAGCATACCTTTGGAATGATCGCATCAATATTGACATCATCACAGATAATGGCCGGGTCATTCCCACCTAACTCTAGTGTAACCCGCTTCAGGGTCTGTGCGCAACTCATCATGACAAGCTTCCCTGTATCAATTGAGCCAGTGAAACTGATCTTGTCGATCCCTGGGTGCTCTGTAATCATAGGGCCCAGTTCATTACCCCCACTCAATGCCTGGACCACACCTGGTGGGAAGCATTGCGCTGCTAACTCAGCGAGCTTCAGGCCGCAGTACGGCGTAAATGGGGAGGGTTTAAGGATCACAGTGTTACCTGTGTACACAGCGGGCACGATCTTGCCGACAGCTAGCAAGACAGGGAAATCCCACGGCACGATAGCCCCGCAGACACCGAGAGGAGTATACCGCTGAATGATCTGTTGTTCTTCTGTGTCTTCAATAACCGTCTCAGGAATCTCAATTGTGGGTATGACTCGGGCCCACTGGACTGCCATTCTAAGCTCTTCAGTCGACTGGCTGAGCGGCTTTCCTTGTTCCTGCGTTAACAGCCGGACCAGTGCGTCCTTGTTTACTTCGATTTTGTCTGCAAAGGCGCTCAGGGCAGTGCGGCGCTCATCGAATGAGGTCTTTGACCATTTTCGGAAAGCTTGTCGAGCAAAATTGACGGCTTGATCAAGATCTTCTTTTGTGGAAACAGGGACTTCAGGATTGGGCTGACGGTTTGCGGGGTTGATACCGTGACAGGTGTTTGAGGTGGTGATCAACTCATTGTTGATAACATTGTGGAAGGTCTGGAAGGACTTATTAGTGGACAGCAACTGGGGGATGAGAATGAATACCGTAATATCCAAAGACATGATGACAAGTCTGGCTGCACTGATGGAGTAGTAGAAGGCTTGGAAAGAGATGATTATTCACGGGCAGAGGGAAGATGAGGTTTTAGTGTGTACATAGATCACACCACATTACATTCAGTAGAGGCGTTGACTCTCGTGGAAGCGGAGAGGAAGTCTGGTAGTAGGGGTACGAGACGGGGTCCCGTACTGGCATAAGTAACTGGTTATATATCGCAGTTGACACTAGTTCAAGGGAAACCCTGCTGGAGGAAAGGAGCATAATATGCATGAACAGGAGAACTTTCCTGCTAAGACCGCGGGTCTTCTGGATGATACTCTGCCCGGATCAGGCAGCGGGCAGGAGAATAACTGGGAAAACGCCGGGCAAAAATCGAGCCACGGCGCTCAATGTAAGGGATGAAATGTTGTCGTCATGGGCAAGGTTTAAAACAGCGGTTCATGAACGTAACAAATTCCGTATAGAATCAAGCTAGTTGAAAAGCAATCTAGGTAATATTCATATTGTAATACAGACCCTGAAGTTTTTCGGATGAGAATAATAACGATCAACTTTCCTCTGAATTACGACACTTTAATATTGAGAATGATCACTACTCACGCTATAAACGAATGCCAGAGCCTCCTTTGCTCTGCTGCTACCTATTGTCGCTACTTATAAAGATAAATTATAGAGGTAGATATTTATAACAAATCATTGGTAGTTAACAGTACATATTATTTACGAACAGTAATTGTAGGATAATCCTATCACTTTCTTAGCATCCCCGTTCTAACCATTCCGCGCTAGTCATAGTTGCCTTGTAAACGCATATATGCGGAGTGCACCAGGAATGAAGGTCTGATTCTTCTAATCTATCCATCTAACCTAGTATTTATATACGACAAATTCGATATCGGTAAGGACAGTCTAAAACGACGTAAAATCTCTGCAATCGGCGTGTTGAAACCATGGTGGAATCGAGCGATCTGATTGGTCAAGCCAGAATCTGGTATCTTAGCATTTACCGATAGCGTTGAGCTTATTTCCCTCTTGGCATCCTGTTTCCCATCCCCTCTCAACTGGGCTGGAACCGGAATCCCATTCTCAACTTCAGGCCATCTCTAAACAGGGCGGGATCTCCCGTTTTCCATTCCAAAATCCCATCACATCCCATCCGAATCCCATGGGAGTTTCCCGTCCCAACAATCAACCTAACAATGCGCCATGATCGGCTACTCCTCCAATACGTTAAAAGTACGGATCAGTTCTGCCCCAGAAAAAATTAGCAAGACATAGATCATCCAACATCCCTGGCTGAACAAAGGAAAGAAAGACATACCGTAATAAAAAGTCATAGTCTCCAAATGTGCATCAAGGGCAATCCTTTCGTCAACCCCATGTATATTCAGTGCCCTGCCCCTCCTAACTGGATCCCAGCGATATATATTCTTTGACAGGTTCCAGTAGAATATTGTATCTGTGTTGCCTGACATAAGATCCCCAACGACTACAACGGTTTTGCCTTTTAAACTGGGCACAGACTCAAAGGCTGATCGTATAACTCCTGCAAACCGGGTCCCAACTGTATCACGTATGGGGCTGATGGGCGCCGGGTGCAGCTCAATCTTGTCTGTTGACAGTTGTAGATAGTTATTCCCTTTATGTGTGGGGTCTTCCCGGAAGTCATATAAGGTTAGATTATATTTCCGCGCAATTGGAGCAACGATCTGAATAGCACGAGACTTAACCGTGTCTGGTGATTGATGTATGGCAATCCGATAATTGACCAACGCTGAGATATTCTCTGGCAGATTATTTGCTTTAACACCGCCGTGGAAAATATCAGCTGCTTGTGATGTTTGTAGCATAAATCTAAACTCTGGGCCTCTTGACAAGGCTAGTTTCTCTGCCGCAAACCCGTAGTTGGTGGATTGTAGTATATCGGCCAGCCATGGTTCAACATAATTTGGCGAGTACCTTGCCTGGCATTCTAGCTTTCGGCGAGATGGATGTGTCTCGCCTAGCAGGGGCGTAAAAAGATCTTCTCGTTCCAGGAGATAAATGATCTCAGACATTATTCCGATACCTGTATGAGGCGGGGGAACAGAACTGTGCCCACCTGGCACTGAAAGATCCAAGACCATATTCATACTGCCCTTTTCACTTATACCGGGAAGGGCGTACACTATATCATCATGCCCTTCGTCATTAGCAAGATTTTCAATACCCATACCCCCTTCGTCGGAGATAAACTCAAAGCTGTATTGTCCATATTTTTGCTCAAGGAAGGATGAAATTGACCCTGCACCAAGCCCTCCTTGGATTTCTTCATCGAAGCCAAATGCAAGTATAACGGTACGGATTGGGTGCCACTCTTGGGCTAATAGATCCTCAATCACAGAGAGTAGCCCAATTACCAGATTTTTGCAGTCGCTTGCTCCGCGACCCCAAAGCCATTCACCGTCGAAATGCCCCGAGAATGGTGGGTAGGTCCACCCAGAGGGGTCATCTATAGGGACAACGTCTTGGTGGGCTGCGAAAAGAATAGGCTTGAGGTTGTGATCTGTACCATTTAGAGTAAAGACTAGACCTAGTCTGTTGACATAGTCTATTCTAGCCTCGGAGTACCTTGAGGCAACTGATTGTTAGGTGTCGGCCTGCGCGACAAGTACTGTTTTGGGAGGAGGTAGGGGGAACGTACGTAAGGGGAAAAAGGGATCGAAGAAGCCCCTGGAAATCAAGAAATGGTCTAAATTCTTCACTATAGGGATCGTTCATGTGCTCCTCGATTGTAGTCGGGATTTGGACAGCTTTGGAAAGGCGATCAGCCTGGAGCACCCGTATTGACTGATCCCGTGTGAACCTGTCAGGCGGGAGGAGCCCATCTGAAGGGCTTTGCACGCTAGGTGCCCGTAGACAGATGTTGTTCTGGTTACCCTCATTGCTATTCCAGGAATTGAGAATCTGCTGCAGGGGACGAATGCTAGGAAATTTGACCGAAACTAGTGCTGCTAATAATCCCACGGCTGTAGCAAGTAGGGTTTTTGGCCACATCATCGGAATAGATATGGAGATGGGGCTAATTCAATGGGCGAAAAGTCCGAGCATATATTTTAGCAATGAAGGGTGCAGATGGAGGGTGTGTCCCTGCCAGCTGTTGTTTTAGAATGATAGATACGGAGAAAAAATAGCTGTGATCAAAGAAGGTATAAGTGGAATTACTTAGACTTAAACTAGATATTTTGAAACAGAGGGGAGTAGGAGAGCCGGTTATCTTGGAGGGATATAGCAGCACAACCTTGCGGCATTCTGCGCGGCAGCTGTTCAACTCAGTAGAATTAGAGTGTGGAAGATCCCAAATTATGGTCTACATACTTGAACAGCGGTCGCGCGGTTCTGATTCCTTGGTACTTTATCCCATACTACGCGGCCAAGCCAAATCTTGCAGTTTCACTGAGAAAGTCACCCCGTATCCGATATTGCAGTGAACAAACGTCAAACCTTGCTGTAAACTGCAGGATTCCGGGCCACATATATTACTGCTAAATCGTTGGTGATTGGGTGGTTATTGGAAGTGGACTGAACCGCTTCAACCTGACTATATGCGTTGACATCCTGACCAAGGCTATATAGAGCGGACTAGCTCTTGCGGCACTACCGAAGCCCCCAGAGGAAGGCGTTTTGCGTGAAGCCGATGAGGCCACAGCGACGTTTCTGCAATGACGAGTAACCAACCTTAAAATAGATTGACCCGTCGAGTGTTAAATGGCTTATTGATGAGGATTGCGGTACGATGGATAGTATTAAGATGGTGGTGGAGCCGAATTTCAGACGACCTAGCCGCTAGGGGCTTCCAGTAGCACTCAAAGCGTAACACCGAGTTGGTAGATTGGAGGTCTCCTTGCATCATACATGACGTTGGATACCCTGACCCTACCGGCATTCCCGTGCCAGAGCAGACCCGCAGGAGTCGAAGGTGGCAAGAATTGTAAGAGGGAAGGAGACACGAGCTTACGGCGCTCTGCTTATAATGACCTCGTAGTTATTCCTGTTGCACCTGCCCTTGATCTAAGGCCCTTCAGTTACAGGCTTAGGGCTTTGTAAGACCCACTTAACTACACTGTCGGAAATATTTTCCGTCGTATGGTCACCTGACTCTACGAGGTTCAATCAGCCCGCAACTAGCGAGCTTGCCCCTATTCCACGCACAGTTCGGCTTCCTAGATAGAGAATCCAACCATCTCAACCATCTCCATGGCAGCAAGCTGCTGCCACTATATCATGTTCCATAGTGAAGGTTAGCGGTTTCACTAGTGTCTATCCGTTCCAATGGGTATGCGTAAAGTGTTTTTGTGAAACTTTAAGAGTTTAACTTTTTAATATGGATCCAGACAGATGCGGCGAGAGTGGTAAAATTCTCTTATACAGAAGGAATGAACACCAATGGAATGCCAGTGCAATGCCCACCCAAACGGAACGTCCGCATCCGACGACCAACCTAATGCCATCATTGCTTTCTCTGGATACGCACCCCTAAGGCTGCTTGGTTGTGATGGTAAAAACAAACAGATTGCAAACATCTCTGCGGCGCTATGTGTGGAAGTGGAATAACTGGTCGAGGCCAAGTGATGTTCGACCATAGACTTTCCTTTCTTAGAATCTTCTGTTCTTACTAATCAAAATCTACCGACAAGATTCTTGATAAACTCCAATTTCCGTTGCAAGGTCCCGTTGATATAGACGTCACGGTAACATTGAGGTGATTTCATTGAAAATGAGCGGATCAGTCATAGCCCATAGAGGCTTTAAAATACCGCTTGTAGTTGTGGACTGGTAAAAAAGTTTCTCTTCCTGTTCTATTATCTCTCAATATCCTATTGTATTCTACTCAGAGGATGGCCTTGCATGACACACCTTCTCTCAATATAGCCCTAATCGCCGAACAGCGGTCGACCTACCACGGTCAAGGTTATTCGGAAGAGGAATGCGCAGCTCTACCACACGATGGTGAAGCCAATAAGCTTTTGACTACCTTGCAAGAACTGGGACATCATGTCACGCTGGTGCCAGGAATCCAATCCCTTGTCAAACACCTAGCGGCTGGCACAAATAAGGATTGGGACCTAGCATTTAACATAGCGCAAGGATTTCATGGGTTAGCCAGAGAAGCCCAGATCCCAGCGCTTTTAGACGCCTACCAGGTCCCGTACACGTTTTCCGACGCTGCAACGATGGCGTTGTGTCAGAATAAGGTCTATACTAAGGTACCGGATTGACCATTGACAGTAGTTTTGGTAACTAACTATATTTGCGCTGCCAATCTCTACTGAATGAATTGCAGCCGGGAACAGTCACGAGACTTACCATGATTTCAGGTTGATTGTATTCAATCCGCGAGGAGAGATTGGTCCATTTGTGATGGCTACCCTGCCGAAAGACCCGCACATAGAGGTGCTTATGTCCATCCATGGTTCATTTGTAGCTAGCCTAGAAGCACAAAGATAGGGAATCTAGCATCATACAACTACCCAAAGAGTACTGTACTACATTTGAAGCTACTACATCGTCCCCTCAGCATCGGCAAAATCGTCTGCACTTGAGAGGCGCCCAGCCAGAGCAGATGACGGTTCATCCTCCGTTGTGTGTCAAAGGCATCTTGCATAGTGGGATAGAGATCTGGGGCGTCGTATAGTAGGCCAAGTTGTTGACTTGCTCGCTGCGCATTGGCTAGGAAGTCGGCTGTGTGGAACTAGAATCTCAGTCTAACCGGCTCCATCTTCGTGGGAGCATGTGTTACCAGTTTAAATGAAGGCTACCAACACAGGCTGGTCTTCCCCGTGGGGCGCAGACAGCGAGATCAGTGAGGCGATAGCCACCCTGGCAAGTGGGAATCACTGGCATGCATGGATGATGTCCTTATGCCCAAAATATCTGGCGAAGATTCCGCAAGCCAGCGATTAGTTCTCCTTTCGCAGGCAATATACGGTCATTGTCCCCTTCATCCTTATATTCACCCTTTAATATCGGACTTTAGTAGCTGATCCTAACAATATGCCTAAGAGAGAATGTTTATATAACAGAGTCTTCACTAAAGCCTTAATTAATAGTAAGATTGGAAGACAGTTCCATAGGATATGGTGAATATAACTGTATCTTAAATGAAGGGTGGCATATTATCCGGTTGAATCACTAATTGATAGGAGATGTTCCATAGAAACGTCTAAGTTTATTCAGACATCCTATACTATTTTAGTAGCTAGACTTTCACATTATTACTTTACTAAGGCAGTTGAGGCATGCTATTTTAGGAGGCAGTTTTAAGCTTAGCTTTCTGGCTGCATGCGTGTCTTCCTGCAGGAGGACAAGCTCAACAACGCCCTTATCAAATTATGAATAAAGATCAGCTAAGATCGCTTAATTCTACGGGTTCGGAGGAAGTCCAGTGATAAGAATCCATTTAACTTCTTACAGCCAGGAAGAGTAATAAAGTTGAGCCTGCCTACTTCGCAAAATGACTTTTGATTCTAGACAAAAAGCTTGATAGCTGCCAGGATCAGCGCCCGCATTTCCAGGATTCTGACAGCGCCATCATCATGCCAGGACTAGTACCAGTGATACTTGAGAATAACTGAGAGCCTAGCAGATGTTTGTTAGAAACTTGTCAAGCCCCATGAGATCATGGATGGTCCGATATTTAAAAGGCAGCAGCAGGCGGGAACTTGATCTCGCCATATATCACATCCCAGTCATCCATCGACACATCATCCAATCTCATTCACTTGCAACAGAGAAAACCAGACAAAATGAACGTTCATCTTCAATAACTTTACAGCTTTTGATATAAAAGAAAATGCCCCGGTCGCAGGTCTTTCGTGCGGGTCGAAAGCCCCTACAAGACCGACGAGTGCCACTGGGATCACCCCACATCTCTGGTCCTCTGGCCTTTGCCAATCCAACACGGGCGCATTTTCCATTATCCACGCATCCACAGCTTGACCAAGAAACCATCCCAAAACCACGCATCCAAAGACTCTGGCGCTCTCGCGATAATCGTAAAGGACGACATGCACTCACCATCCACCAGCGACCGCCAGGAGTCGCAGGCAAGAATTACCCCCGGAACACAATCAACCCGATAGCTATCATCAAAGGGATTCTTCGCATGTTCACGACGTTCCCCTACTGGGACATTTCCTTCTGGGTGGCTTTTGTTTTTACTGTCGGATCGGTGATCTGGGTCATCAACGCCTTTTTCGTCTGGCTACCGCTGGAGGTCCCGTCCACCGAGTTTCCGAATGAAGTCCTCACCGGTGGAGGCGTCACAGCCTTTATCGGTGCGACTGTCTTCGAAATTGGTAGTATTCTGCTAGTTCTAGAAGCAGTCAACGAGAACCAGACAGGCTGCTTCGGCTGGGCTGTTGAGACGGCCTCCAAGGCAGCAGAAGATGAAGTCGAACAGGTTGTCGTGCGAATCAAGTCTGACATGGACTCGTGTCTACATCATCATGCAAACCGCCGCTCGTTCCTGACTCCCTCAGAGGCCAGACAGGACTCGAACAGATACACATCGACTGGTCGAAAGCGACCGTTTGAATGGCTTCCCACACTGAACGAACTCCGCACCCATTATCTCCACGAGATCGGATTCTGGGCTTCGTTCGTGCAACTCATCGGAGCTACCATCTTCTGGATAGCAGGCTTTACCGGCCTTCCTGGCATAATCAACCACATGAGCCAAGCAGTCACCAACGGCGTCTTCTGGGTCCCGCAGATCGTTGGCGGTTCGTGCTTTATCCTCAGCGGGCTGGTTTTCGCGATAGAGACGCAGCCGAAATGGTATATTCCCGCGATCCGCATCCTTGGCTGGCATATCGGATTCTGGAATTTTATCGGCGGGATTGGATTCACTCTCTGTGGAGCGCTGGGGCCAGCGACGGCCAACTCGGGGGTCGAGTATCAGAGCACGTTGGCGACGTTCTGGGGGTCCTGGGCATTCCTGTTGGGGTCTGTGATACAGTGGTATGAGAGTCTGGATAAACATCCTGTGGAGGAGAAGCAGTAATGCATTTTCTAGTTCATGTCTAATAGTTCTGCATATATCAATATACCTAGTATAACGTTCCACTGCAGTCACCCCAATCTCATCCTCAACAACACCCCAGCATCCCCAATAAGCTTCACACTCTGCAACACACTCGGCGACACCCCATGCCCCGGGATATGCATCCACTGTGTCAGCAGCTTCGCCAGATGGGGTCCCATCTCCGCCACCTGCGGCGACAAGCAGCCCCTCAGCGCCGTCAGCCGCGATGCCGCCAGCTCAATCAGCATCACGCTCGCCATTCTACTACTATCAGCATCACTCAACAAATCCAAGGGGAACATACGTACGATAGCGAACAGATCCAGGTATCGACCAGCACCGTATGCGGATAACTCCCCAAATTCTGCGCATGCAGCCAGCACGCCTCGAGACAGATCTTGCACCCTTCAAAGAGCTGCGGCGGGAAATGGTCCACTGTCGCGGTGGCGGTCATAGACAGCGCCCAGGTGAGGTAGGGCCGGTAGATCACGCTCTTGCAGGTGAGGTAGCGCTGGCGGAGGAATGCGGCTGCGGTGCAGGACAAGGGACGGAGGTCGACGGTGAACTGAAACGGGGGCGGGAGGAGATCCTTCCATTCCTCGAGCTGGTGGGCGAGTTCGGCGACGACGGAGGGGAACTGGTGGTTGTCGAAGGCAACGCCGGTGTCGCGCGCGTAGAGGAGGTTGTGGACGCGGTTGAGGAGCCGGCGCATGGAGATACAGGCGAGGAAGTAGAGGGAGGATTGTTCTTCGTCGGTCTGCGAGAGGTGGGTCTGGTACTCGCCGGGTAGGGGGATGGAGGACTCGATGTCGGCGATGCCGGTTTGGGGGAGGGCGGAGAGTTCGGCGAGGTAGTCACTGCTGGTCAGTTTGGGAATCAATATCAGGGAGATTCATACCTTTCGAGGATGTAGCAGGACCAGAAGATCCGACGGAGACATTCTTGCTCTGCTGGGTTGGCGTCGGGGTCATGGTATGCTAAGAGGAGACGGCACTTGGCGGCCGTGCCGTGGATGAAGGACCACGCTTGTAGAGGGCGTTGAAGGAATGCGAAGAAGATACTGGAATGGTCAGAATATATCAACATCGTGGTGGGGAGATATACGCTGTAAAGAATAACGATTGTACTGCATCGACGGTGCACTCTGCCTGCGCCAGATAGATCTTTTTGAACGCACAGTCAAAATAAATCTCGCCCATTGCTCGCCGATGACTGCGGAGCTCCAGCTCTTCCGAGTTTGGATCTTCATGTGCCGCATACGAGCAGATGAGTTCACTTGCGCAACCCAGCGCCATCACTAACAGAGACAAACAGGATTTGACGCTGTCGCCAAACACGCCCGCGGCTATGTGCACCTGGACCTCGGCCGCCTGGCCAACTGACATGGTGGGATACCAGAAGTTGACGTTGCGCTGGAAACTATGCACCACGCGGTCTATTTCGCTGCGGCTGGCGTACGGGTGCACCGTTGTTGGACGGGGCGCCAGTGGCGTACGAGTGGACTCTAGGTGAAAGACGGAGAAACTGTGGTCTTCCCGCAGGGACTGAAAGTCGTTGAAGTGCGGCCATGCGAGGATGGACTCGGTGGTGGAGGCATGAAAGGCCGACAGGGTGGCATTGGAGATGTGGTCGCCAGGGCTGTCGGCACGATGGGCGCCGTTGATTGTCGATGGAGAGATTATGGCTGTTGGAGAAGTATGATACTGCGATGAGGTTTTACCGTCCAGCATCCCTGAGACCCTGGCCTAGTTGGGTCAGTGAAAGGTGCGCAGTCACGACAGGGAAAGCTACCAATTGAGCCGACATATCCTGAAGCAGTCGCTCGGAGCGAACGGCCACCTCAAGGATCAAATCGCTTTTGTTCTTGCTGTAGTGGGTCAGTCTATTCGCAATCAATGCATGGGAAATAATACTGACGGGACTGCCTCCGTGCCGTAGACGCATTCCTCGCCCGTGTTGCCGCATGTTGTGCATGGCTGACGACCATCGCATCTTCTCTACTCAGTGTACTCCTAACTGATAACTGATACAGAGGAAGCATACCTCACTTTTCTGTATCGACAGGCGTCACACTGTCTGCCGATCAGCAGGGGTCAACCGACTGAACCCAATTGGAGGAGAGGAGGCAAACCGCGTGGGAAGTTCTCTTGCGCTTACGATAGTCGGGCGTCTCCTCTAGCGACATGATATATTACCTAGGTGAAAAGACGAATCATCAAGCAGAAACAATCTAGTGAGACAGAGTGCAGGAGGAATCAGCGCGCGATTGATTGACCCGAAATGAAGAATGAAGATGAAGATCTCTTCCCCGCATTCCTCCTATTCTGTCTTGGCCAATCACGGGGCCGCATAGCGTTCCCCAGAAAAGGCCAGATCGGGGCATTGGCAAACAGGAGAATAAGAAACTGATCTACACCGAGGTCGATTTGTAGTCGCAAAAGTCTTATGGATTCAATTATACATTCATTTGGCTTAGATATATTCAGATACTGAAGATTCATTAATCACTAGTCAGAATAGACTACGCTTTGGTATCCCCCTGAACATCCAGAGTATTCAAGACAGAGTGGATATCTCTCTTCTGCAGACTCTTCTTGACCGGATTAGGTGCCTCAAACACCTCGGCCAGTTCCTCAAGAGTTCGCTCCTTCGTTTCGGGGAAGTAGAACCAGATAACGACTGCCTCGACCAGATCCCAGCCCACGAACACCAGGTAGAAGTAGTAGTGGATCTTGTCAAAGGCTGGACCAGACGCATATTGGATGATCGTGCTGCTGATGCTGGACATGAGATTGCCAAAGGCAGTACCCTTGGCCCGGGTTGTCGTCGTGAGAGTCTCGGCAATGTACATGCTCTGCAACGGGGTCCAGCCAAATGAGAAGACGATACCGAACAGGTAGATGAATGCGATGGCCGTGTTGGCCGCATTGGAGTTATCCGGATTGTCTGTCGCCATCTTCGAGGTTCCCGTAATGACGGCAAACGCCACCGAGCAGAAAAGCAGCGAGTAGATCATCAAGGGACGACGGCCAATCTTGTCTGTCAACCGGGCGCCAGTGACTGCTGCCACCAGGCAAATGGCTGGGTAGATGCCGTTGAGCATCAGCTTGGTCTTCTCATCGGTGATTCCGGCGTTGGCCACCATGTTGGGCAGATAGTACGAAGTGATCGAGTTACCGGACAGCTGTCCAAAGCACGCCATACCAACGACACAGATCAGCCGCCGACGGGCAGAGTGCGTGTTGAACAGCTCCCGGTACTCCCACCATGTCTTGTCCGAGCCGTCGGTCATAATCTGCTGCCGCATCTCCTTGATCTGAAGCGTCACCATGGGATGGCTACGGTCGCCTTCTCCGTGGTATCTGGCCAGTACGTTGACGGCATCCTCAACGCGGTCCTGCGCCATAAGCCAGCGTGGTGATTCCGGTAGAAACCAGACTCCAACAGCGACAAGTACTGACGAGATAAGCTGGCACCAGATGGGGATGCGGAACCCAATGTGGCCCTCGATGTTGGCGCAGCCGTAGGATACCCAACTCGCGACAATCGACCCGATATACCAGGTACAGTTGTATAGACCCGTCAGAGTGCCTCTCCAGGCGGGATGCGCCATTTCGCTCACGTAGCAAGGCGCACTGACACAGCAGAAACTGACGCCAAAACCGAGGATGAATCGACCGGCCATGAACATGCCATGGTTGACTGAAGGCGCTTGGATGCATGTACCGATAATGATGATGACGGCGCCGGTAAACATGCCTGCGCGACGGCCCAGATAGTCATTGACGGGACCCGAAAGGACCACGGCGGGGATAGAACCGATATTGTAGAGGGCGAAGACAAGTCCTGTACTCGAACCGGCGGATTTCCTGGAGACGTCAGCTCAGACTTCATTTCCAATTTGCATGGTCGAACTTACATGTGGAAGTAGTCCAGATAGCTCTGCATCGCGTTCAAACTGCCCATGAGCGATCCATCGTAGCCATTAAGACAGCCACAGAGATACGCGATGGCCAAACAGCCGTACAGCCGGAACATACTCGGGGTCCATGGGCTGTACTTGGCCGAAGCGGCTTGCTGGGCCAGTTCAATGGCATCGCCGACGTCTCCATCGCGCGTGCGGACTGTCTCATGGAACTGGGCGTCGGTCTTTTCGTCGACTGCCATATTGAGAGAAAGGCACCTTGAGGGGTGGGCACCTTAAGAGAACAAGGGATTCAAAAGATATGAGAGAGGGAAAGGAGCCTCGTTAATAAGCGGATATCAAGCCCTCTGGTGCAGCGACCGCAGAGGTTATATCCTGGACGGACGTGCATGGCCCATGGCCAGCAGGCAAATCTGGGGAAATACGGGGAAGATGGACCGCCTAGACTCGAGAGAAACTCTTCCAGATGATCAATTGGTGGTCCCTCGGTTCCGACATCCCCGTACGAATCGTGGCCTCATATGGATATATGCTCCGGAGTCACGGGGACTGTTACTGGTAGTCTGCTGGGGCAGTCGGAAGGACTTAGCAAACTCTTGGATGTTATTGCATGTGAACGATGGATCATGGCGCTGTTCACACTTTGACTTGTGCTCTAATCTAAGGTTAACTATCCCCTGATCCGTCAATGCGGCGATTCCTCCTTCTTCCGTCCGACATCCCCGGCGGAGTGTGCCACGCAGGAGAACCCAACCAGTCGAACGAGGGCGTGGATTTCCCCGCTCCCTAACAGCGAAACATATCTCTGCATCAGAAATATGGATCAATCATGGTCGGGACGTGGACCGAAGAGGGGCATTCGTTGGGGTTTGGATGCAGGTGAATGCCCTCAAGCACAGCTTTTCTTCCAGTCCACCTGTTAATCCACGAATCCGCCTATTTAGGACGGGAAGATGGCCTACTTCTTGTTTTCGTTCAAGCAATTATTTTTTTCTTCTTTAGATCCTGTTCCGTGGCTTATTTAGACCCGATTGAGCAGGAATTCACTTTGCCACTATCCTACTCTATCCTCGGTTTCCCTGTCCCTCACCATGACACTGTCCTCAGTCCCCGACTACGAAAACCAGCACATATTCCAGCGCAATCGACTCAAACCAAGAGCATATTTCCTTCCCGAGACGTCTATCTCGCTCAATGGTCGCTGGGACTTTAACTATGCAGCCTCTCCCGTGAGTGCCCCGAGCCAACATGGTCCGAGGGCACCAAGAACGCCACGTCCGAACCCCGCCGGAATTTAAACCAATCCAGCTCTGACGGCGCAGACTCCGAGACATCTTGGGCTCCCATCACCGTTCCTGGCCATTGGCAATTGCAAGGTTATGGCCGTCCGCACTACACCAACGTCATTTACCCTTTCCCCGTCTGTCCGCCATTTGTGCCGACGGAGAATCCTACGGGCACCTACCGTCGGACCTTCCACGTGCCTGCCGAGTGGGATACTTCTTCCCAATTGAGACTGAGGTTTGATGGGGTTGACAGCGCGTATCACGTATGGGTCAATGGTGTCCCGATTGGGTACGCTCAAGGGAGCCGCAACCCGGCTGAATTCGACGTGTCGCAAGTTGTTGACCGCGATGGCGCCAATGAACTGTTTGTTAGAGTGTATCAGTGGTCCGATGGCTCGTATATCGAGGACCAGGACCAATGGTGGTTGTCGGGCATTTTCCGCGACGTGACCCTGCTCGCATTCCCTGGCCTGGCCCGCATTGAAGATTTCTTTGTGCGCACCGAACTGGACAAGGATTACGTTGATGCGACATTGCGCTTGTCTTTGGATCTAGCCCTCACAACGGCAGCCGTCGTGCAAGTGACTTTGAGCGATCCGTCCACGGGCGGTACGCTGCAGTCGGAGAAGTATTCTCTTCAGGCAAAGCAAGACAGACTGGAGACGGAGCTTTCCGTCTCCAACCCGAGGAAATGGACAGCAGAGACACCAAACCTCTACGATCTGTACATCGCTCTCTATGTAGACGGTGCCAAGGCTCCAGTTCAGACGATCAACCACCGTGTCGGGTTCCGTCAGGTTGAGATCAAGAATGGCAACATCACTGTGAACGGCGTGCCGGTGATGTTCCGCGGCGTCAACCGCCACGACCACCATCCACGCTTCGGCCGAGCAGTTCCTCTATCGTTCCTGCGCGAGGACCTCTTGATCATGAAGCGGCATAACGTCAACGCTCTCCGCTGCTCGCACTACCCATCCCATCCCCGTCTGCACGAACTCTGCGACGAGCTCGGCCTATGGGTGATGGACGAAGCCGATCTCGAATGTCATGGTTTCTACGATGCCATCGCTCGCCCCCTAGATATCCCCGAGTCCATGGACTACGAGGAGCGCAAGAAGCTCACCTTTGACCAGGCGGCGCAGTTCACCACCAACAATCCCGAGTGGAGAGACGCATATGTGGACCGAATGGTGCAACTGGTGCAGCGTGATAAGAACCACTCCTGTATTATCATCTGGTCGCTCGGCAATGAGGCGTTCTACGGCTCAAACCATCAAGCCATGTATGACTATGTCAAGCAGGTTGACCCCAGTCGTCCGGTGCACTATGAGGGAGACACGGAGGCCAAGACGGTTGATATGTACTCATACATGTATCCATCAGTCGATCGGCTTGTCGGTTTTGCGACTGCAGAAGGAGATGAATTTAAAAAGCCAATTGTGCTTTGTGAGTATGCTCACGCGATGGGTAACGCGCCTGGTGGCTTGGAAGAGTATATGGAAGCCTTCCGGACCCACCGGCGCCTGCAAGGGGGATGGATCTGGGAATGGGCAAACCACGGACTCTGGGATGAGGAGAAGGGATGGTATGGCTATGGTGGTGACTTTGGGGATACGCCTCACGATGGCAACTTTGTGCTGGACGGGTTGCTTTTCAGCGACCACACTCCAACGCCTGGTATCACTGAAATGAAGAAGGCCTATGCGCCGGTTCGCGTGTGGCCTGGTGAGGACGGGACTCTGGTTCTGGCGAACGACTACAATTTCGTTGGGCTGGAAGGTCTCCAGGCATCTTACAAGATTGAGGTCTTGGGAGATAGGTATGTCTCTCTATCCATTAAACAACCTTGTACTGACACATTGTAGCGGGCGCATTATTTCCACAGGCAATATAGAACTTCCGTCTATTCCTGCTGGCCAGAGAGGGACTATCAAGCTGCCAGCTGCGCCTGTTACAACAACTCCCGGGGAGGTCTGGCTCACCATCAGCTTCCATGAAAAAGCAGAGACAGCATGGGCCGCAAGCAACTATGAAGTCGCTTGGTACCAGCAGTGCCTCAAGTCATCATCTCCACGTCCCTCATTGCCTGTACCAGCTCAGCCTTTGACGCTCTCATCCACGAAGACGACACACAAGATCACCGGCGCCACATTCAGCCTGGAATTCTCAAGAGAAACAGGCAGTCTCTACGCCTGGACATCCGACGGCCTCTCCCTGCTTGACCAGTCCTCAACAACCGGTGCCATCTCACCCGGATTCTGGCGTCCACCGACCGACAACGACATGTCCCATGACCTCATTGAATGGCGACGGTTTGGACTCGACACTCTCACCTCTCAGCTGCGCAAGATGCACGTCGTCCAACATACTCCCACAAGCATAGAAGCCACGACGGAGACATACATATCCGCGCCAATTCTTGGCTGGGGATTCTTCACCTCGACCAGTTACACCATCGCTAGCAATGGCGCCCTAACCGTCAACGTGCACCTGAAGCCCCACGGTCCCATCCCAGCGGACTTACCCCGGATCGGCCTGGACGTACTTCTCGCGGACGAGCTAGACAATACATCCTGGTTCGGCCTGGGACCCGGCGAAGCATACGCAGACAAGAATCGGGCGCAAAAAGTGGGCATTTACAACGCTACCACGGCTGAACTGCACACCCCCTACGAGGTACCCCAGGAAGGCGGCAACCGGATGGAAACCCGGTGGTTACGTGTGCACGATAGCAGGGGATGGGGTCTCCGAGTGACCCGCGTCAAGGAGGAGAGCGACAAGCAGCCGACTGAACTGTTCCAGTGGCTTGCTACGCGGTACAGCCCCGAAGCTATCGAGGCGGCCAAGCATGCGCCTGAACTTGTTCCTGAGAAACGGGTCAGGTTGAGGTTGGATGTGGAGAGCTGCGGTGTTGGGACGGGAGCTTGTGGTCCGCGTACTTTGGACAAGTATCGGGTTAAATGTGAGGAAAGAAAGTTTGGTTTTACTCTGCAGCCTGTTTTTGCCGAGATGTGTTAGATTGCTTGGGTTCTTTTTAGTACTAAGGATAGATTCTTGGCTTGGAAGTGTATTCGCTGCTCCAGCCTTCTTACAATCATTAGAGAATGTTGAAGTATGTGACCAATGGTCCATTGTCTTAAGGTAGACCTTGACAGCCAGATCTGTCGCATGTTGCTGTCGGATAAAAATCCAACGACCTATCGACCACTGCTTCCCCTTGCAGGAAGAAAGCCTTGCTTCGGTTCGTGCCGCACTTTGGGTCAACAGCCGTAGATTTTCACGAAAAAGGTACAAGTGGTGTAGATCTGTTGGCAAAAGAGTGAGCAGCTGATCGATGGCCCCAAAAGGCAATTCTGCCGGAAGGGGAGCCACAAAGTCTGAAGAACGTCACACGCATAGCATATTGTACCGTGCGGTCCTCGGGGGAGCCGGAAGGATGAAGATCATCATGCTCATAGTTTGAACGCAGGCCAGTTTCCCCGCTTCCCCAGAGTCTTGCAGAAAGTGGACCCCCTTCGTCATGCAATATCCCGAGTGCCGGGGAAATGGCAGGGTATACTCAAGTACCTAATTCATGCGAGTATAAAAGGGCAGATGGAGGGAGGCACTTGTCTCCAGGCATTGACGGTTTCTTGGGAGAGCAACAGCATCTCACCATGAAGTTGAACATCGTCTCTTCTCTTGTCCTGCTACAATCCCTCGCCTGCTCGGCGTTGAACGCCCCGTTCACCGCCTCAGGCCGATGGATTCACGACTCTAAGGGTGAAGTCTTCACCTACGCGGGGGCCAATTGGCCCGGTGCGGGCGAGGTCATGATCCCTGAGGGGATGCAGTACGCTTCCATCGCGTCGACAGTCTCCAAGCTCAAGGGCCTGGGAATGAATGTCATTCGTTTGACTTTTCCCATTGAGCTGGTCGATGATATTTTGGACAACGGCGGAGATGTCACTGTCCAGAAATCGCTGATCAATGCGCTGGGATCAACGAATGGGACAAAGGTGTTCAATCAGATCCGCAAGGTGAACCCTCAGATCAAATCCACGACCACTCGTCTACAAGTATTTGATATGGTAGCCGCGGAGTGCAACAAGCAAGGACTCTATATTCATTTGGATAATCACATCTCCAAGGCGATGTGGTGCTGTTCGCACACAGATGGTAACGCCTGGTTTGGAGATACCTACTTCGACGTTGCCAAGTGGATGAGAGGACTGGAGTATATGGTTTCTCATGTAGGTACCTCTTCTATGACAACCAGACTCAGAAGATACTGACCCGCCAGGCCAAAAAATGGCCTAACTTCGTCAGCATCGGACTGCGGAATGAGCTTCGCGAGCCCTCCACGAGCAACACGCAGTACCCGTACGACTGGGGGACATGGTACACACAGATGACGACAGCAGCGAAGAGGGTCAACGCTGCCAATCCAAACGCGCTAATCTTCCTGTCCGGTTTGAACTACGATACCACGCTTGCGCCCATCCCGACTGCATCAGATCTCGGCAACGGCGTCAGGTTCCGCCTCTCCGACTTCAGCTTTGCGAATAAGATTGTTCTGGAGCTCCACAACTACGATACCAGCGCAACCAGCTGCAGCGCGCTGTCCGGTGCGCTCTGGAATGCCGGATTCAAGGCCCAGAACTCGTCCGACCCGTCGATTGTGAATTCCATGCCGGTGGTCCTAACCGAGTTTGGGTTCCTGCAGGACAGCACCACGTGGAAGAATGTGTATGCTAGCTGTCTGAGGACGTGGATCCCAGAGCAGCAGGCCGGTTGGACCACTTGGGTTATTGCAGGGAGCTACTACATTCGGCAAGGGACCCAGGACCTTGACGAGACATGGGGTAAGAATCATTACAAATGTGTTGCTGCGTTAAAATGCTAATATATGCAGGCATGCTTGATCATACCTGGTCTGGCTGGAGGTCACGAGATGCGATTGAGCAGGGACTGAAAGTAATGGTCCAGTCGTCACTCAAGGGATAGGAGCTTGCAGTTGAGAAAAGACCAGTGGTGTTGCCGTGTGGACGCAACGCCTTGAAGTTCATTGTCTCTAGAATTTGCATGGTCCTTTCTGTTGATCTGTTCATTACTTCACGAGGTGACGCATATGTTGTAAATGAACATGAAATACAATCCACTTGCATGATTTGTATCATCAGCCCAGCCGGAAGGATCCAACGGTACCTGAATGCCTCAACCGAAGGCTTTGAAGGATCCGATCCATGAAAGTCGAATATCAGCTTCGTTCAACAGCGAGCAAACCGTAATCGGTATTAGATAATCGTTATGCGTTCTTGGCTTGTTTATTCTGAGTACTTGACGCTGGGAAATAGGATCCACTTCATTGGCTGAGTTGCAATGATCTCCTACTTACCATGGTCAATGTCACACATGCCATGTTCGTTTCGATCGTCATTACTTTGTCGCTTTATTGAGCTCTGGGTTTATCAGGGACTTTATCATAGCCAAGACTAAACAAACTAGGCTATATGGAGCTATTCAGACATTTCCTTTGGACGACCAGCCGCCGGGACTAGCTACATGATTGTTTATGGCATTGACTTTAGCAATATGGACGGATATATGCTGGTATTGTCTATTTCGACTTATATTCTATCAAAATCGTTGTTATAGTCATCCTGTACATTAATCTCAATGCGTTGCTAAAATATACTCAAGAACCATCCCGGCGCCGAGATAAATGCCTTGGGGGGATATTGGCCATCAGGATACTGATTGAGACATATATTTGATTCCAATCCCTCCTGTGCCTCATCAATACGCATCGGCCGGTGAACATAGCCTCGGCCACCGCGATAAGCAGCTCATTTCTGCTAGGCGACCGCAGACATGACCGGGATGGAAATAATAGCCACAGCGATGGCGTATCCAATAATCGCAACGGTGGATGCAGAGGACCACTTAAGCCCAATACCCCCATTGACAATGGTAAAGAACATCACGATGTGCCCGAAATACCGGTGGAGTACACCGTAGTTGGTCGGGGCTCGTCGCAGCTTGTACGGCCGGCGGTGCGAGAATCCCACCCCCACTGGGCGACCATGGCAATAGCAATTAGAATCCCGATTATCTGGTGCGATGAGTTGAATGACTGCGATTTCGTGTACATGGTGCTCAGCCAGAGGCCAATCAGGACACCGATGATGGCGATGACACTGGCGATGGTCTGGTTGACCCAATTGCAGCGGACACTCCCTGGAGCCACGCGCAGTAGGACGACACCTGTGGGCATTAATAAGATAAAAGCACCACAGAGGGCCAGACCGTGAAGCTGGCTCCCATCGAGCTGGTGTACGAGTCAGGCAAGCCACCCGATCCGCCGGTCGCTCGGGTCTTATCCATTGAGAACCGTCCGAGGAGAGTGGGAATGAGCTCCTATACCGCTAAAGGCCGACAGATCAGTACATACCGTATTTCGAGTGTCGCTCGATGCTGTGCAGTCTTGGAGTCACTGCGAAGGACGGCGTTGGCGCCAGAGTGAGGGCGCAAGGCGAAGATCCAAGGCTGCGATGTAGATTGCAAATCCAAGGAGCCAGTATCCCATTTCGTGCAATTTAAGCAGTGTCCATTGACGGACATGAAGCCATTCGCATTCCTGTTCCGGGGAGGAGCTGGACGGCGATGGAGGATGCATACTCCCTACACCGGTTCTGTTTCACCAGTACTGAGTCGGACTGACAGTGACATCTGGAATCAGTCTCTGTTAGCTCAACCTTGCTGGATTGTCGTTCGGAACGATTTCAAAGGCTTGCTCTTTCCACTGGCGTCGGAATACAACAGGATCATCAAGAGTTCTTCATCTCCTGGCCGGTCCCGACGGCCACCCACGAGTACGAGGTTGGCCCAGACAGGTGGAAGTAGACATCGCTGGAATTGTCCGGGATATTGAGGGCGAGGGTTTAATTTTCTGAATTGCTTCCCAGGGGAAGAGTAAATGTGCTCACAGCAGCACTTGCTTCTTCCGCTAGGGAAACAGTAAAGAGCCGGAAAAGACAGACTTAGGATCTAAGAATCAGTGATCAATGGCCGGAATAGCCAAGCCTGGACAAGCTCAGGATCTTGGGGCAGTGAATACATACCGGGCAGTACGAGTTCGCTCCGTAGAAATCGTATCATTATGATGAACGAGTTACGAGTGTCAACTGTCAAGCAGCCAATCTTTGAAAACACCCTACAGTTACCAGAACATTAATGAAGATCAACAGTGGGGGACCCATTATTTGAACTTTCCTGCCGGACAGAAGCGTCCATCAACATCCACCACATGGGTTAGGCAACATTGATCCAGCCGTCGATGATCATCCTCCTCCCTCCATTGGCTGCACCGGGCTTCTCCTATTTCTGGCAAAAATCGATGCTGAAACCTAATCCATGGGTTCCTTGCCATATTCAGTCTAGACTAGCTATCAAGCAAAACTCTTGATTGTACGCAGTGAAGAGAGGCAGTCATCTACGATTGAAAAGCACCAGAGACTTTATTGGGGCTTGTGAATGGTGTGAGCTAAAATTCAGAGCTGTTCCCTGCCATCCTGTCCTGACTGAGCTTGGGTTGATTCATACTTTGGGTTAGAACAACCAAATATGTTTGCACTTGCGATGAATAGAGTGCAAGATAATTTTCAATGCTCTTTAATTCAGCATTCCTCCTTCGATTTCGCTCCTGAAGCGTACTGGGGCAAGTAGAACACTTTCTTTGCCTCCAAACCCAGTTCTCAATGTATCGGGACCAGATGCGATATATCTTTCAGAAATGTTTTGATATCATCAAATCTTTTCCCCTCCTCAGTTTTCAGGACCCATCTTGACCCGGCTCTCAGGCTTTTCTTTTGATATGGATTGGATACCATCCAGTTTGACCATTTCGAGATAACTGCGATGGCGTCAACAGGGGCAATTTCAAACCATTCAATGTGCTGCTTCAAACAACCAGTGCAATAGATTCTGAGCCGTCGATGATGTAGCTCCGCGTGACACAAAGCCTCGACGCGGCGGGCATTTGGAACTTTTTGCGGGTTTGATGAGTCCGGATAGAGCAATTTAGGAGCTCGATTGCATGCAAACGCCCACTCCTCATGACGCTCATCCGTGGTACGACTGGTATATCCGATTTTGACGAATCCATCGTTTCCTTCGACCTCATACATGTATACATATCCATGCTTCAAGTCACCCAACTTCGCATTCAAGGGACTCCTAGCTTGCTCTGCAATTCTGTTATATGACAATTCGTAGTCGTTGAGTTTATCGCTCCTCTCTATAATGCTGAAAGGACTCACATCATATGCCGCGGGCCAATATTCAACCGGGTTTATATTCAGCCTTAGAGTCGAAAAACGTGAGGTCCTCGCCGTCAGGACCACGCGGTTTTGAGGAGCTGACGGTGGAGTGTCTTCAGGGCATATGCTGTGAATCTCCATGATCCTCGATTTCCACAATTCCACATGTTTGAGGGGTTGTCTATCATGGCGATCGCAAAGCCTATTATGTTCAAGAACTTTGAGAAGGTGCTCAATATCATCGTCGTCACCTAGATAAGTCGCCAAATGGACTATCTCGTTAATGGTGCTAGTACAGTTCTGCGCCTTCTGTCCTCCGATTTCACGGGAACAATTGTCCTGCGCCTGTGTTTTCCATATGCACTGGGTAGACAATCCGTCTAGAGCTTTTCTAATTTGCCGGTCTAGAGACAGAAAAGGCTTGATGCCGGGATCTCCGATAGGAATGGTGGCTATCCATTCCTCGGCACGAGATTTTATGAACTGTCCGTGATCATGGTGCCAACAGTGCACGAGCTCAGCCAGATTTTCTAGCTCCCCCTCGAGCTCTGGAGATGAGGGAATGAAACCGAGCATTGATTTGATCATCTTGTCGATCTTTGCCTTCTTCTCCTCCGCAATTCTCACCTTACAAGGCTGCTTCTGTTTTGTAGGACATCCACATCGTCCAGTATCGAGACTAAGCAGAGACTTTAACGCAGCAGGATCAAGTTTGGCTGCGTTCCCTGCTGGCTGGCCATCGTTCGTCAACTCTGAAATACTTCGGGGAGGACTTGTGGGCGGAGTGAGAAGTATAGAGGGCTCAGTTCTAGATGCGGCGCCATCCTTGAGCTCATTCTTCGCCTTGTAATTCTCAAAAGATGTTGCTGGAGACGGGGAATTCGGAGGGCTTGGATGGATTGTCGTCGTTGCCTTCCGCAACTCGGGGACGTTCAAGGGAGGGAGGGCGACCACGGCCGTATTGCTCTTCGGGAACATGGAGGCGGACTTGACTGCTTATCAGAATCTCACGGATTGATAAATCAAGCGGGGTTCTTTCTACAAAGGATGAGAGGAGGCGCTTGCTCAAGTTCGGGGACTTGATTCCTCGTGCTTGTATTTAGCTTGAAGACTGAATGTCGCTGTCCCATCAGGAACGGAAGAGAAACGAAGACGCAAGTCTTATGATTTAAATGAGTCACCTTACCCCGCGCGTTCTGCCATGTTCATGACGAATGAAATGAAACAAATCCTAAGTGCTGAGCACAGCCGCAACCTGAAAAAAGCAAATCCGGAGTGAACTGAGTGTGTCAAATAAGGCTGCTGCCTCCTGGGCTGGATCTGCCGCCCATCTATTTCCAAACTCCTAGAAGGTACAACTTTTGCATCTTACCATCATGAAGCTCTCTGCCCTTCTAACGACGCTCGGGCTTCTGCTCTCTGGGGCCGCTGCCATCGAGATGGTTTGAAAACCCACCTGCTGTATACCCCCTCTGCTTAAACAATAGCCACAGGAAGTCCGAGAAGAAGCCGGCGGTGACTGGATTCTAATTCCCGTCGAAGACGGAGTGTGCAAGACATTCGACGTGGGGTATGTCTCTTGCTTATGAAACCTAATATATCCCGGGCCCTCGCTAACCAGTCTCAGAGTCGTGCAGATTAACCTCGTCCCCTGGTCCAACGGCGGAAAGTCTTTCCTTTGCAGGACATACTCGTAGGTTCCTCCCTCAGAATAATACTTTTTGATGCAATCAGGCGAGCAGATTGACTTAGCTCACTGAAGGCTTCCTGAATGCCAAGGCGAGTCTATGGGACAAATCCCGTCCAATCACCCGCTTACTGGCATTCTTGATCCCCCGAGATGGTCTGTTTACTGTTGGACGGCGTGCTGTTGGCCGTGATAAGTGTTTACATGGATTGAGCAGTTATTGAACCTGATGATGATGTCCTGTACTGAGTGAATTGGATTACCTGGTCGCTTACTTGCTAAGCATTAGAACATATCATCAAGAGTACAGATTTTGTCTTAAATTCCTGAGGAGGTTTGAATCATGAAGTAGATCAGTTCTTTACTTGGCAAGGCAACAGTCCTCATATTCACTCCTCGTATTTAGATCCCCTTCAGTAACTCCCCTCCCAGGGAAGTAAAGAAGGTGTATATTGCTTGTGCAGGAGCGTATTAGAGTCCTCTGAGACTGATTGTTATGAAGCCAATTACACTATTCAAGCCTAATAGGTAAGTTGAAAACTTGAAATGAAGTGTGTACGCTGAATACATCCTCACGGGGCAGCTACATTACCCTCTGCCTGAGATAAACAGAAATAGCCAGACTGCATGTCCACTGCCTCAGAAGAATGGAAAGCAAATCCAAGGAAGCTGAAATGTAACTCCCAATCCTGACAGCATGCATAAAGGAGAACCTCTGTTGGCATGTGTAGTAGGTGGCAGACTACCACGAGTTATCCCTGCAGAGGGCCAGAAAGTGGGAGATATGTACCTATAACCTGGGGTAAGCCATGCATCCTAATCTCCATCTGTTTTCTCCACTAATCTCTTTGTGGATGAAACCTACTAGTCTGTCGTTGGCGGTTCGCCTTTTTATAAGTCTATAATGAGAAGGCGTTTCCCAGCCCAGAGAAGTACAGACCTGAAGTTGGCTGGTCAGCGACACTTCCGAAATGGATGCTTATTTACATCCATTTTCAAGGGGCACGCGGCAGTGTATTGGGCAGAAGTGAGCAAATTTCTTTTCAATGTATCGAACGCCGGTGGGCAATCTAAGCACCAGTCTATCACTTATTGAGCAGCGCTTGACGTTTGCGCATTTCGTTCGCCGTTTCAATCCAGTCAAGCTGAAATATATATTAAGTAGTTAAACATTAAAACTACCCTACAGTTATAAGAGTATTAATAAGGCTAATAATAGGAAACCTATTATTTAAACTTTCCTGCTGAACAGAAGAAGTATCTACTAGACTACTATTATCCACTATATAGATTAGGTAATACTAGTCGAGCTATTAATGACTATCATTCTCCCTCCTATTAGCTGCATGGCGCTTCTCCTATGTCTAGCATAAGTTAATGTTAAATCTAAACAGGGGTTTCTTCCTATATTAAGTCTAGGCTGGCTATTAAGCAAGACTTCATTGTATGCACTAGCAGCAAGAACCACAAGTGGTCCCTGATAGATCATAGAACCATGGTCCATGCAGTGAAAGAAGCAGTCATATAAGGCTCATCAAAAATGCTGAAGTTGGAAGACGTCGGATAGTCTGGTTCCTGAGGATTGTCGAGATCAAACTCCCTATTCTTTCTATTAACATTCCTCTTATAGACCTATGCTAAGAGATATCAGTTTATTCCGATAGATATATATTCACCATCTCATTCCAATAGAACGTCGCCACTGGCACAGCCGATAAGAGAAATTGATTGCAAAGGATGCTTCTCTCATTCATCTTCTTGATCCCTTGTCTGTGTTGGTCCCTAATGAAAATATGTCTTATCTTGCCTGTAATCATGGGCCACTGCTCATAGTATTGGCGTGTCGCCGCTTTGACTGTCTTGCAAGCTGATATCTGTTCAGAAATTTGACCATCCAAAATAGCCATGCCTCAACGCCCTGAAAACTAAAGTGTCATGCGAAACACCGTCAGGCAGAGTAACCTTTTTAGCAGAAACTCCAAGAGTGCCTTGTTGTCTGCAATTGATATGGTGTCCTCTTCATCCAGACAGCCCTTACCTCCGTGTTTAAGTAAGGGTTAGACAACCTCTCTGTCTCTGTTATTGGTAGCCCATGGTGGAGGGAACTCTCTGACGTGGAGATTGGAATTGGCGCCGTGCGCCAAGCGGTTTCGAAACACAGCCTTCTTGTTGTTCTCAGCAGCGACTTCTAACAGAGTGCCCTCCCCGACGTCTCTTCCTACACGTGCAACGGTGGTACCTTTCGAATTCGAATCCCTTTTCGCGCCTGCGTCGAGAAGGAGGCATACCACTTCGCTATGTCCTGCTGCTGAGGCGTGCATTAGTGGAGAAGTGCCGTTTTCGTCTGGAAGATTTGGGTTTGCGCCCTCATTGAGCAAAAGTCGAACCACCGCCTGATGACCATTCTTCGCTGCTAAGCACAATGGGGTAAGGCCGTAGGTGGTGGTGCCTATATTCTTGGAATCTATACCCGCTCCAGCGTCGGCCAGCGAGGTGTAGACAATATTGTCTTGGCGATTCACATCTACCCCCCGTTCAAGGAAGTACTTGACCTTGGCTTCATCCCCAATTCTAGCCGCCGTAAAGATGTCCGCCACAGGCCTCGCCCCATACCGATGTAGAAGCATTTCCAGCCTTTCATGACCCTTCTCGACGGCGATTTGAAAGGGAGTGGACAAACGCCGGTCTCTCGCATTCACCTGATGGCCGATCTTGAGCAGCGCCTCTGCTTCGTCCTCAAGGCCTAACTCAACCGCCAGGTGAAGAGGTGTCGTTTCCTCTTTTAGACCCTGGACCCAAGCGTCGAATTTCTCGTCACTCATTAAGAGTTTCCCGACGAGGGAGCGATCGAGAGGTTGCTTCCTGGCATGATACAGCCAGCTTTCCGCTGCATATGCATACAAAGGGTAATTCCGACACCTTTCTTCATATTTATACTCACACTCACATTTCCCAGCTTCGAAATCATCATAACAAAGGTAGGTGACGCATACCTCACCGATAGCGCAATGGGCGTTTGGGAACCAAGACGTCCATGTCTTCTCCAGATATTCTTGCGTTGTGCAGTGAACCAAGCTGATTATATGGTTCTCCTCATTATATGTGATCAGTCCTGCACATGATGAGATCATGATATCCACATCTGGCAGATTTTCTTCATCAAATGAACGTTCTCCAACCACAACAGCAAGAGCATGCTGGAGTTCTGTTAGTGTAAGACCGCGCTGCGCAAAGGTAACCCAAGCCAATGCTCGTTTTGCGAGTTCAGCTCGGTCTCCTATTTGTTGCTGGATTTGCTTCATTGTCTTCTCATACGCATGTTCGTACGCCTCCCATCCAGTCTTGCATTTGTTGAGGGCCTCTTTTATAGCTGTGATACTACATTTTCCCTTTAGGGAATCCAGATACACTCTGGCGAGCGAAAACCTAGGTTGATCAGTCATTTTCCTTCTGAAAGTGTCCTCAAAAGGGAACGCACATTCCACCGGCTTTGTTCATAATTTCCGAAATGGCAAGATTTTGGATATCTGGCTTTCTTCTCACGAAGGACGGTAAGCTGCTCTCAACATATCGTTTCACGTCTGCGTCACTAGCTCGGATCTCCACCGAAGGAAAGTTTTCGAACTTCGAGATAATTCCCGGAATATACCTGGCAGTTGCCATGAAGCTAATATTGAAATGTTGTTGAAGGTCGAGGACATGGGAAACCAGATGGGTCCGCGTCCCGTCAGAATCCGAGCATTCGTCCAACGCGTCAATGATCATATAAATATGGGAATATAGCCCTGAAGCTACATTCAGCATCTCGAGAATATCACCAAGCTGTGGTTGCATTCCATTCCGCTGATATGTCTCGTAAAACGTTCGGATTTCCTCCGGAATGTGGTATAGACCTCGTACGAGCTGCCCCAGGATATTTGCCAGTATGATGCCTAACTTCTGGTTTTCAGGCTGCTGGAAATTGCAGAAGATGTAAGCAAGACCAACATCGTCGTTTGCTCCATGCTTTTTTCGAAGGTACTCAACCACAATGGATGTCACAATCGTCTTTCCGGCGCCAGGGATGCCAGGGCAGAAAAGGACGCCTTTCTCCCTCTCCCATTGACGGAACTCACCCGTTTCAAATATCCACTGCCCAGTTCCGTCGTGTCGCTCACGTAAATTTGCACTTTGCTGTGATGCATAATCAGTTGAGCAAAGCCAGATAGCAATATGTTGCCGTTCTTGATCATGACTGCGTTGAACCAACATCTGGAACCCAGGGTCAGTACTTGGAACGATGGTTTGCCTGGATGAGATCTCGTTTAGCATTTGAAGCATTCGGACTAGGGCCCTAAACTGACTGTTTCACTTCATCAATCGGCATGTGGAAGAACAGCTGCCTAGCATATGCTGCAGCTGCCGCCGCTGCAAATCCATCCCACTTGTCGTTATCGTGCGAATCGCAGTAGTGTGAAATACCTCGAATGACAAGGCAATGGAAGTCGGCCATCGCTCCGGCAGCCTCCCTTTCGAAACACAGGGCCCCGTATTCCTTGGCGAGCTTGTCCCTCAGTGCACTGTCCTTTAGCACAAGCCCTCCAGACGCCACGGTACCTCGGTGTACCACAATGAGATCATCAAATTCACCTATCTCGCGTTTTATACTGTGTGCTGTGTCACATCCACTCTCTTCGCAGGACAGTCCAGGGCAGGGATGCTTGTAATCAGCCGGAAATAGCTTGTCATTTTCAATACCAGGGAACTCGAACCGTCGCAGCTGGGGCTTACTTGTGTCTATGCGTTGAACATTCTCCATAATATGGTCTTTATCTGATCGAGCACGCTGAGCGGCAAGTGATCGCGCAGCAAGGAGAAGAACTGTAGGAGGTGGAGCTAATGCCCCAGTCCGCTCAAATACACCATCTCTCGCCTTCCCTTCGTGATATTGAATCGCTCCTGAAAATGTTCCGACAGGCTGGCTCACTACCACATGTCCAAGGCGCAGCATGCCATGTTCCGTTATCGTTGGCACACCGCCCCCTATACCGACCAACAGAGCAAAGCGAAGGTTGGGGAATCGGATTCGCATCTGGGTCACCACTGCTGTGGCCGGGCTGTTCCCGGCTTGCCACAATCCAGCAATGACGACTTTGTAGCTGGCGATGCTACCAAGATGGTAGATATTGTGGTCAGTGGGAGGTTGTGGTAGCGGCTCGTGTTCCTCATCCAGCATTTGCAGCGCAGCAGTGAGCTCGACCGCCAGAGGGCAAACCCATCCAACTGTGTAATCCTCATGGGTGAATTTTTTCTTCTGCGACTCAGCACCATTCTGGGGTGGACTACCATCTTTTTTTCTTTTTCCTTCTCTATCAGCCTCGTGGTTCTCGCGCTTGAGCATGTTGACCATTTACCGAGACTGCTAGATTAGATGGATGTGGCGCTTCTTTCAACAATCGTATAATCACAGTAGAATCGGTCAAACAAAAGGAGAAAGCACATTACAAGGCCATTTAAGAAGATTAACAGCGTCGGCGAGGCTGAACTGAGCGGTCTCTGGGAGTCTTCATATCCCCGGTTAGCGCCCAGTGTGGAAGCAATACCAAGATAAGCGCCAGGGGTGTGCTACTAATCGCGAAGCACTACTTCAACTTCGCAGCGCATAATGGATCAAGGTGATTCGTTCTTTGCTTTTGCAAGCCTGCCTCAACTTTTCCATACCTGCCCCTCATTCGTCGGCTTTGAGGACCCAATGAGGAGTATGAGACTTCATATCGCTTTACCAACATTCTAGAGAGCAGAATCGCTGCGCCAGGAGCACAGACTAGGATTCTATGACTGGCGTCCTAGAACTGCGCTCGCTTATATATTCGGTTGCCAGAGTCGTCGCCTATGGTTTGAGGTGTCAATTCTGCGGCCATGCAGAAAAGATAGTGCGCGGATTTTAATGATTTTAACCGATGCAACGTTACAGAACATGGAATATACTCTCATCAAGGTTAATGACATATCTACTACTACTGTACATCTTGTATGGTGAGTTCCTTAAGTAAAGCAACATGAATCTGGGGCTAGGCAGATGGCTTTAACTCAATGACTAACATCACTGTTACATTCTAACAGATTAGGACGCTGTACCGCAGGAAACAGCGAGGCTAAGCGGCAGTGACCTTGGGGCTGCGCTATATATACCCTTGTCAGCTGAGGATGCCGAGGAACAATGAAGCATGAACCATACCAGCGGCCCACACACCACATTAGATCAAGTGCACTACGTTGCACTAAATCAGTGATACAGGAAACAGGAAATTCGCCCCATTACTGTAACCTACAGCTTCGGGGATCAGACATCATGGCAATAATGCATACGTGAGAGTATATTGACCACAGCACTTCCAGGGGGCTCTGGAATGGAGAGAATTACGATGACTGGTATGACGCCGTTTCCAAAGGTCTTCCTCACTTGAGCAGTTCTTCTTAATTGAATTCTGTCCATCATTGGCGGGCTTAGAGTCCGGGCTTTGTCTCTTATTCCATCCGATAATTTCTATTCTGTCCAGAGATAAGCATCGTCTGCGGACTTGATTGACCGGATGATCCGAAGGCATAGAGCAAGAGAAATATCTACCGAGGGTTTGGACTTCCTCGGGAGCAGAAGCCCTATTATTTATGGGGTGTTTTCCGCCGGAATGGCTGTCATTCAAACTAAAACAAGCATTCCATTTTTGAGTAGTCCATCTTCTAGATGTTCCGCTTGTTGCAACCCTATAAGCAGAGTGCAACTTGTCAAGTCAGGCAGCACATTCCCAAAGAAGCGGTTCTTAGCCTAGATGCGGATTATTATGTGAAGACGTGATGTGATACGGCAACCGGTCTGCCCGTTTTCCAATCGGACTGCAGCTCAGCTGGCCATTACATGTGAGATAATTTATAGGGTTGGTCAAATTCGTACTATCTATCCACCTGATATATTCTGCGCTGCTTCGGTTGCTATCGCGGTGACAGCCATCCCTTGCGTTGAGATTTTGTCAGATTACCTTCCGTTCGGCATAAATATATGATCAAGCAATCAGCCCATGGTGACATGCGCTGTTGACCGCATCGGCCTTGACCATACGGCCAAGTCTTGCCCAAACGGACCTAGACCATCAACATGGATGGACTCGATTTCGACACTGCCCCGGCTGAATTCCAGAAGGTGCGGTGGATAGTGGAGAAGCCACTCATCTTTGCCGGGGTTGGATGGACACTGAACTACTTCTTCACTATCCGCAAAGCATACCAGGACCGCATGTCTGGTGTCTCGCTGATAGCTTTATCCAACAACCTGGCTTGGGAGATTGCTTTCGCTCTGATCAATCCACCACCTAATCCTTTCGCGAGGGTCAACTATCCTCTGTGGTTGTTTATCAATGCTTTCGTTCTATATGCCACCGTCAAGTTCGAGAGGGAGTCTGGTTCCCATTCGCCATTCATGCGGAGACACCTACCCTTTATTGTCCTCATTAGCATTCTAGGCATGTTGTCCGGACATCTCGCCTTCTCGTCCCATGTCGGTCCATTGGCAGCTCTCTTCTGGGGCGGGATGCTTTGTCAAGTGACGCTCAGCGCAAGTGCATTGGGCCTCCTTCTTCAGCGTGGCCATACGCGAGGCATGTCATATAAGATGTGGTAGGCTCGAGTCTCTCGCAGTGATCACCATATTAGAATTCTCAAAATTAACAGTCATCTCATTAGGCTCACCCGGTTTATTGCCTCCGGAGTCACGGTACCAGGGCTGTTCGTCAGAGCCGCTTACTGGCCTGCAAAATGGGACTGGGTCGACAATGTTCTCATGTACTGGCTTGTGGGAGCTTTCTATTGCTTGGATATAACGTATGGGGTGTGTTTGTGGTATTTCCGGAGGGTCGAACGGATGTCATCTCGAGCCAAGCAGCGATAGTTGTGTTCTGAAGTCGCCTATCAGGTAAGAAGGACCACAATGTTGTATACGCTTCATATTGTGGTGGTCATTGCTGGCCGTATCTGAATCTATCGTTCTCAGATTGATAGATACATGTATATATTGTATTCTACATTTACAACTACCCCCTGGCTAGCCACCAGTGATCATTTCTGAGCCGTTTTTCCGGCTTCCCCTCCGGTTCATTATTAATACCACCTACATACGGCCTTGTGTACTCCGTAGCAGCAAATTGGCGTTAAAAAAGATCGGTCCGTCAATGCATGCAAATCAACCGCTCAGGCAAAGGGCGCGCCAGTGATCCACCGAACCATCATATCCAGAGCAACATCTGGCCGATCTTGAGGGAGCTATTGCCAACAGTCAGCAGCAACTACAGTTCATTGTTTTTTCAACCGTATGCTCACCATATGACCAGCACCATCCACAGTGACAAGAGCAAACCGGGACACGGTCACCGCATTGCCCACAAGCACACGAACTTCCTTCATGGTGCCAACAGTCTCAATCTGGCCCGTGGCTGCAACAAGCGACCGCCAGGGGCGCAGTAGCTTGGACGTGAACTCAGCCTGACCCTTCCAGGGCAGGGAATGCGCCCAGCGGAGGTTCCCAGCTGTATTGCAGGCGAGATCCAGGTTCCCCTGATAAGCCAGAAAATGGACCTGGTTTGCCAGAAGAAATGCGACCAGATCGGAAGTAGACGTCATACCGTCCGAGGTCTCTGCGAACGCTTGGATGACCGCTTCCGAGACCATTTTGTATTCGGTAATTTCTCTAGGGGGTGACAGCGCTTTCCAGACAGCTGGTGTATTTAGATATTGTTCAACATGCGCAGCTTGGATGTAGCACATGTCGTCGATTTCACAGGGCGCCGTGACTATATTGCGAACTGCTTAGCAGACGACAACGAATTCCTCTACCATCTTGACTTACTGTCAAACCTGTTTCGCCCCCCTTTACCGGACTCGTCTTCATAGAGACCGATTACACCCTCGTAGCAGACAGAGAGGGCAGCGCTGCACAAAGCTGGATCTGGATTCTGGACACACACTGCAGTGACGTCCATGCACCGCGGTATGTTTGAGGCGATGATATCACAGCGAGTCTGGTTGAATACGGGCTCCTCCACGCCTGGATTCGTGGTGCAGAGCGTTTCCCAATACCCAAAGACTGTATCTCGCGGGGACATGTAGCCATTACCCACCAGACACGACTTCAGCCGAACCTGTGGCTCGTTGGGATAGAGACCATTCTGCTGTATGATTTGAGCGCCAAGATACGGGATATAGTGACCCTGGAAAGTCAGTACGGTCTATGAGATGGAGGAATCTTTCGTACCGCATATGACTCCCCAGAAAGATGGACAGGAAGATCCTGCAGGTGAGGAAACACTTCAGAGACAAACAGCTGTAGAAAGCGATGCATATCAACTGCAGCCTCCTTTGAGTCCCACGGCAGCTCATGTCCTTCATCAATGTATGAGAAGCCGACATCGACGGGCTGGTCGACAAAAAGCAGCGATGAGTTGCGCGACCAGCCCCAGGGGTTATGGTGTGTCCCATTGCCGTGTTCATTAACCAGACAGGGGCCAACCTCCTGGAACAGACCGATCATACTGGAGGCGCCGGGGCCTCCGTTCATCCACAGGGTCAGGGGGTCGTTGGTGGGATCATTCTTGCTCTCAAAGTACCAGAAGAAAAGATGCTTGTGGCCGACATCCAGCCAGCCAGTGTATTGGGCTGAGCCAGCTGCGCATATGGACTCGTTTTGCTGCTTGATTCGAATTGAGTGATCTGGGGAATGGTGGCTCTGAACAATGCGAAATGCACTATTTTGGTCCGATATAGGCCGCAACACCTCCTGGGCGGCATATGCCACGCTGTAAAGAGCGAATTGGAGGAGGCAAGAAACGATCATGACAAAAGTTGAAGTCAGTAGGATAGAGAAGCAGGAGAAGGAGGGTGGGAAATGATTCATGCTGTTCTTAAATTAACTAGGTACCATTGAAAATGGGTAACAGACACCCTGCTCATATAAATACACCGGATTGGCTTAATAGACCGGAATATCACAGGTCGGAGTTCGGACTTCGGGCTGTCAAGTTTGGACCTTGGGTCAGGCTCTTTAGTAGCATAGGGGCATTACCTCAGAGTATCTTTATCAAGGATATCAGTGAACCTCACTAAAGCTCTCACTCTAATATTCATGTTATTCCAACAGTTTTGGTAGATTTTTCTTTTCTACTTAGCTAACCATTCAGCGCGCTGTCAGCTGTCAGACATCAGTGATAATCCCACAACCATGGCCTCTAGTTAAGGAAGTTCCTGACCTTAATAACATTTATAGTAGGCTTCCAGATTCCAAATCCGTTCCCTTAATAGTGAGGCGTCGGGGCCAATCATAAAAGCTTGATACTTATGACACTGCCACGGCTGAAATAATCTCATTATCAGGTTAACATATCTCTCAAAGCACGCAGATATATTTCATAGACTAGATTCAACAGTTTGATTTCGAAGGCTGCGTGCAACGCCGCAAAATTTAATGCCAATAAAGCATCCATAATAATGGTGACAACACCATAATATTCTTCATATATGAGTAACGCCCAGAGCCGCGATGCTGCCACTTTTCCAGAGCGGCAAATAGAGATGACATGGTCAGACAATCCGATCTGAGCGTGGAGAAGATGGAGAGGAGAGAGGATGGAGCGAAGAATATCTCACTCTCACATGGATAGATACTGTAACTCACAGTGTTGAGTGATGCCATGCTTGATCTTTCATTGTAGTGGGAAAGCAGACTGCAGCACTTTAGCCGTTCTAGGACACTGTGTGATTTATTGAGAGTGTGTACACACATGCGAGAGCGCAGTTTCCAAGATAGTACTTTTGGAGACAATGTTATGTACCTTAGGAGGCTAGCAGGCTAGGAAGCTATGAGGGCACGTCGCTGCAGCTAAATTTTTGGGCATGTTTGAGGCTGAGACGATTCTTTCAGTTCCGCTGCGGCGCCGAGAAGATTGCTGTGTTCTGAAATCACAACCGTTATTGCTCTGAATAGGAGTCAGGGCGATAATGTGCACGCTCATTCTGTAAAGGAATAGACTGGAGCTTTTTGAATATTCATTTGCTAAGCAGATGTACCAGCGGCTTCTTCGAGCATGTCTCCCCATAGGAATGATGGTGCCAGGCAGAATACGATCAATGAATACAATCGTCTCAGGGTGCTACATACTATGGCTACACAGTGGAAGGTCGAAACATTACGTACATCGCATTCCCATGACAAATTTGCGCTCAGATCCATGCGAAACAGCCCTGCCAAACTTCTACTTCACCAAGTGCTACTCCAGACGCATGGCTGATGATACATCAGGCACTCCTTCACCTTCTACCAGTTTCGCACCGACAATTTGATCGACCGGAATCTCTGCCAGTCGTGAAATGATATGCTGCAGGGTTGGCAGCGATTCCCAGCCCAGCGCATCAATCGCGAAGGAAGCTTCGGTTGTTTTGCGTACTCGTATTACCTTGGACGGTACCACCTTGGATTCTGCTGCATGCGGTACGAAGACTGGATACTCAGCCTCCGCCTGTCCTTTGCGATCGCGACCGACCTTGGGAATATAACGGTGCACGAGGATACCATCGCTGGGTTCCCCACCGATAACACCGGGGTCATTTTCTGGGTCCACGTCCTTGAGGCTTTCCAGGTGGAAATGTCCCCAGACGGCACCTTGCCAACTGGTCCGAACGTGATAGGAATCGCGCCGCTCGTGTGCATCGATGGCTGTGTAGAGCTTGGGCATGCCGAGTTCCTCTCTGCCACTGATGATAGGATCGGCAAGGTTCTCAAACAGGATAGGCATGTATGTGCCCTTGACGACCTCGCCATTGGCTTTCTTGTACTGCACGCCTTCAATATAAAGACCCAGATGGCTGTATCCGCCACCACCCAGCCAGTCCATTCCGTTCAGCGTCGTATGTGAGAAACTTGCGAAGGCTATACTCCCAGGACTACTGAAGCTATATGACTCGTTTGGTAGCAGGCTTTGGAGCAATGTGCGGCTGGTCCTGAAGCGGATTGATGCCGTTTTGAAGGTTGATCTCAACGAGTTCATCGCACGATCTTGGCCATAAAAGTTCTGCCTCGGGCCCGGCATTGGCCCGAAGACGATGGGCTGGCGCCAGTACATCCGTGGGTTCTTGGCCCAAAGATACTTGCGCAGAATCTGTGTAGAATGATCGAACTCGTCATGGCCGTAGATGTAATTCACTATCGCTTGGGCTGAGGTGAGTCAGCCATAGCTTTTCTTGAAGGTCCAAAAATCGGGCAGGGGGCTTACATTCAGGTGGTGGCAGCGGACCATGCGCGGAATCCCGTGTCATGTTCTGGACGGTGGTTGCTCGCTCATGGCGGGCTTGGTTATAGAGCTTCAGACGCTCTGGAATCTCGTGCCTCTGAACACCATTCGATAGCATAACACCAAGTGACACGCCATCCTCAATGGCCATGGCCCCTCCAGAGCCACGATAGGGCAAGAAAGGATGGGCCGCATCGCCAATGATAGCCATCGAACCTTCGAACCAGGCGGGAAGCGTGTCCATATCCAACAACGGCCAGATTCTCAGCGTTTCGGCCTCCGCCTTGCCCAGCAACTTGACCAACAGCGGGTCAAAGTCTTTGTACACCTCAATCAAAGCATCCTTGCCGGCCAACTGATTCCAATTCGTGCCTGTCTCAATGGCAGTCATTGTACTGGGGTGCAGGCAAACAAAGTTCAGTATCTCGTTGTTCTGGCACGGATAGATGACCACTCTCCGATCAGGTGAGTCCCACATATCGATCACACCGCGATCCTGTGCAAGTTCTCGAGTTTCGGGGTCGTCCAGTGCCGCCTGGCGCAACATCAGGAACCGGAATGCATTCCTGCCCGTGTCATAGGGTGCAATATTGCTGGCGCCGGGCAATTTGGATCGCGCAACGGAATGCACGCCGTCAGCGGCGATGACGACGTCACCCTGAACCACCTGTCCGTCCCCGAGTGTGACGGTGGCACGGTGCGGATCAATGTCAACCACTCTGCTAGAGGTGTGCAGCTCAGCGGGAATGCCGGAGCCTGGTGCCAGAGCAGCAGCCTTGAGACCTTCATGGAGATGTGCGCGGTGTACCAGAAGCCATTTCTGCGTGTTGGTTGTCAGCATCGCTGGGCATCATGAAGGACAATGAAAGCGGCTCACTGTTCGCCACATGCTCTCGAGCTCCTTCACTGGAAGGATTCGAAGGACTTTGCCGTCAGTTGAGCGCTCGCGAACCTGTCAAGTCTTAGCGTTTGGCCATTGCTTGATCTGGCTGACGTTGAGCACGAACCATTTCTGCTTCGACCGCTCCGAACTTGGTCGCATCCACCCCGAGCCGTAAAAGGACGCTGTTGGCATTTGGAGAGATGTGAATGGCTGCTCCGATTTCATTTGCAAAGCGGCTTCGCTCGAACAACTATGAATGTGTCAGACGTAGAGTTCACTCCCGATTTAGAGGAGCACGCCGAGTCACTCACGGTGACGCGGTGGCCTTGTCGTCTGAGAGCAATAGCTGCAGTTAAGCCGCCAATGCCAGCTCCCACTATCAGAATTTGGAGGCTATCCTGCTTGGTCCCGTTCAGGTTGTTGCTCCTCATGGCGCTTGAATCTCCTGGTGGGAACTTAGAACACGGAAGGTGTTAGATGTAACTTTCTTCGAAACAGGACCTCTCCCCAACATAGCCTTGCTCCGCTTTATTTGAGAAAAGCTGAACGTAGAGCAGTAACATGCCAGCCCTTTGGATATCCTCCTGCCATTGCCCCCGCGTCATCGAGGAGAAATCGAGGAAATATCGTGGCCGGCCATCGGCTCCCCATATCGGCTCCACATGCGGAGAAGGACAGAGAGCAGTCGCCCGCTGATGCGGACGTAAGGCCTTCGACGGATCGGATAGCGGGATTTAATTGTGCTTATAATTTAGTTGTCACACATGCTGCTCTCGGGAGCAACACTTCCTGCCCTTGCATCTCAGATTCTCGAAGGCTAAGCGACGTCATGCCGAATCCAATTCGTGAAGACATCACCACGAGGGATAATACTTCGTTCCCCTACATCTTTGAACAGAATGTCACCATCCGGCTGAAGGATGGCTCCGGTCTGGTGCGCTGCAACCTCTATCGTCCTAAAGACCTTGAGAGGGCTCCCGTTTTGGTCACTTATGGGCCGTACGGCAAGGACATTCATTACCGCGAGTAAGCATAGTTTTATTGTGCCGCTGTTCATGTCCCCAGATTGCTGACCCGGCTAGTTTCCACCCCAAGTCATTCAGCGAAGTCAACCCCGAGCACCACTCGGAGCATTCCGCGTGGGAGACGCCCGACCCCGGTTTCTGGACGAAACACGGCTATGCGATTGTTCGGGCGGACGAGAGAGGAACAGGTCAATCACGGGGCAAGCTGGACACCATGTCCCGCGAAACCAGCGAGGCCTTTTTCGACACCATCGAGTGGGCGGCGGAACAGCCATGGTCGACCGGCAAAGTTGGTCTGCTGGGTATCAGCTACTACGCGGGCAGCCAGTGGAGAGTAGCCGCGCGCCAGCCCAAGGGCCTCACCTGCATTATCCCCTGGGAGGGCATGTCAGACTACTATCGGGACCGTTGCCGTCATGGAGGCATTCTGAGTAACTCCTTCATCAAATTCTGGTGGGACAGGCAGGTTGTCAGCAACCAGTACGGTCGGCCCGGTCGCGCAGCGCGTAACTGGGGCCCTGATACCATTGAAGGCGACCTGGCGGAGGAGGAACTGGTCGCCAACCGAGAAGATCAGACCATCGACAACGCCCAGAATTACTTCCGCGATGATATCTACTACGCGTCCAAGGAATACACACAGTCTGACATCCAGGTGCCATTGCTCTCCGTCGCAAACTGGGGTGGCATTCTTCTGCACCTGCGGGGAAATGTGGAAGGCTATACGCAGGCAGGCAGCGAGCTCAAGTACTTGCGATTTATCACCGGTCGACACGACCTCCCATTTTACTACCCGGAAGAAGTTGACATTCAGCGTAGCTTCCTCGATGCGTTCCTCAAGGGTGAGGATCGTGTCGGCTGGAGCAACGGAACGGCGCCAAAGGTAGACATTGTTCTGCGCAAGGGCAACGTCGGATTCGACAATGCGGAAGCCGAGAAACAGTTTCGTCGTCGTGCTGAGAATGAATGGCCCATTGCTCGGACGCAGTACACCAAGTACTATCTGACGCCCGACCGCGAACTGGTCACTGCAGCCAGAGAGGAACAACCGGTGAAGATCACCTACCGCGCTTTAGGAACATTGGACAACCCCCAGCTTGTGCAGTTCACAACTGCGCCATTTGAGCAGGAGACCGAGATCACCGGACATATTGTCGCGCATTTGAATGTGTCCATGAGCCCTGACCCGGGCGCACCGACACCGCGAGACATTGATCTGTTCGTCACGCTGCGGTACATCTCCCCCGAGGGCGAGGAGGTCTTCTATACCGGCACGGCAGGCGACCCGGTACCTCTCTGCAAGGGGTGGCTGCGTGTCAGCATGCGAAAGGTGAACAAGGAGCATCGCCGTCATCGAACCTATCTGCCCCACCGCGATTACTACTCCACCGATGTGCTGCCGGTGATTCCGGGTGAGGTGTACGGGGTCGATGTGGAAGTGTGGCCCACGAATGTGGTCGTGGAGAAAGGAGGCAAGATCGTTTTTGAGGTTTCTTCCGGGGACACCCAGGGCTGCGGTATTTTCCAGCATAACTCCCCGACTGACCGGTAGGCCACCTTTCTCGCAGGTCTTTATTTATACTAACTTGGGCAGAGCACCGGAGAAATTCCAGGGTCAGAACCATATCAACTTTGGACATGGCGATAACTATGTGGTCCTGCCCATCGTTCCCCGAAGACATAGACAGATATGACTGAGATAGGATAGTTGCATTCGTATGAATATACTCTATTATCACATGAGTTGGGAGAGTCCGGCTGTCGTTCCCGCATTGATAATCTTGCAGGAATGTGGAGTGTGGACTCGCGGCGGAAGCGTAAGGGCGAGAGAGAACCCTAGCAGTAACAGAATCTCCGCTCCCGATGTGGTCCCGAGACAACAATAGTATGCCAATTGGAGTGGTACACAACATGAAACTACAGTACGAGGGGTATAACTTACTTCAGTCCCCTCTATACCTTACACGAAATGCACAAGACAGAAACACAACGTCCTCTAATTTCGCCCGCATACCAAACTATACTATCCAAAATGTCTTCCCGACCAAAGAACATTCGCCCCCTCAAACGCTATATAACCACTCACGATGTCTCCGGCAAGGCAATCTTCTCCAGCGCCCTGTCCGAGGAAATGCCCGTAACCACCATCCCGGATGGTGCCGACTTCAGCCTCGCGTACACCTCCTCGCACTTCCCCGCCAAGCTCAACGACGAGGCCGACATTCACGAGTACGCGAAATATCTTTCGAAGCCGCCTGGCCTCGTTATCAGGACAGGCTCCGTGTGCCGGATCGTGGATATGCACCCTGGGGCGACGAGCCCGATGCACCGCACTGTGAGCCTGGACTATGGGGTTGTGCTGGAGGGGGAGGTCGAGCTTGTCCTGGACTCCGGGGAGACGAGGCTGCTGAAGAGGGGGGATGTGAGTGTGCAGCGGGGACGAACCATGCGTGGAGGAATACGAGTCAGACGGAGTGGGCGCGGATGCTGTATGTGCTTATTCCGGCTGAGGAGATCGAGATTGGGGGGAAGAAGCTGGGGGAGGAGTTGGGACACATGGGGGTTCGGCCTAGTGCTTAATTTTGGTTCTGGTTCTGCCTTGTGAATTGAATGGATGATTTTTTTTTTTTTGATAATATTTTGAGCTGTTAAAGGAAATGAAGCACTTGTAGACTGGTATTGGTTTTGCCAAACGCGTACTGGACGGATCAGGGACAGATACTGATATGATTAAAACTCCCCCCGATATCATACCGGAAGATATGGTCGTTGACTCTTCCCCCTGTGAGCCTCCACAGGCGAGCAACAGACTAGGGATAAGTTAGTAGACCCCTTTGGTGATGTTCATGAAACTGAGGCGGAACCGACCGCGTTCAACCACACCCCGTGCAGCATTGCCTGGATAAACACAAATTCTATGGGGTTGCTCCCCGCTGGTCTCTCGCGCTGGTCTAGTTCATGGTTCGCAGGACGGTATGCTGGCACGCGACGGTAATTCGACGGCCAGTTGGCGGGTTGGACTGCTTGCGAGATGGGGCCTCGTTCATACAGCTGGGGTTCTTCGCTGCCGCTGTGGTGGAGTTCATAGTCGGCGAGGATGGAGAGCGAGTTGGTGCCTGTCTGGGTGGTTGTAGCTGTTGTCGCCATGTCCATTCGAGTTTGTAAATCGTCGGATTCTTGATAATGGTCGAGACGGATGTATGTAGAACGTGGTTGGAGCTCGACAGGATTACCTGTAGTCTTGCTCCGGATACAACATACACTCGGGCTGTTCGGAAATATGGCCGGGAAATGAAGAGAGGCTAAGATGGCTCCCCCACATTTTTATTATCGTTCGGAGATACAAAATGGAACGATCAAGACCCCAAAACCAAAGTGATCAACTGACCATTTTGGCCCATCGGGTTGCCCCCATTTGCAGCTCCCCCACCTCCCGAAGCGGAGTGGCCGACTGCACCCTGCGGCATAGTTTGATTAGGATATGAACATAGGCGAAGATTTCCTCTGAGAAAGGCACTTTGGACCGTCTAAATCAGACTGCGGGTGCCTGACATTGTATCTTCTTTGTAGCGACTGGACGGTCAGCCACCGAAGCAACGATGGTCTCCTCACAGTTCTCCCGGCTGCTTGCAGCAGAGATCGACGGCCGTTCCCAGAACACCAGATATCGCCAGAATGAATTCCATCGCCTCCAGTCGGCCGTCAGCCAGCACATCGACGAGATCCAAGACGCCATCCAAAAAGATACCGGGAATGGACCTGAAGAAGTCCGCGCGGAGCTGTGTCTCGCGCTCAAGGAGATCCGCACACACTACCTGACACTGAGTCTGGACAAGGACCTTGAAAAGGAGTATCGCGTTGTAGCTGGCAAGGACAACGCGGACGCGCGGCGCGGCGCAGGCATTGTCTACATTGTCCCCAGCACACATACCATGTTTTACTCCATTGTCTCAGCGCTCAGCGCGGCATTGGCGGCTGGGAATTGTATTATCCTCGAGGTGGGGTTTGACTCTCTCAAAGAGATCAAATGAGATAGACTGACGGAAGCAGTTGACGAAGAATACCATGGTGCTGCCAGCCGTGCTGCGCAGAATTTTCTCCCAGGCCCTAGACGCGGATACCTTCGCCATCAGCGAAGAGAGACCCGATGCTACTTTCCTCAGCAGGGTGCTCATGGTCTGCCAGACCGGTTCTGCGCCGCTCGCCGACCGCAATCTGCTCTCGCCTGCGAACGCGCGAACTGTGGCTGTCGTCGACAGAACGGCAGATGTTCCACCCGCAGCTGAAGCGTTGGTCGCCGCCCGCTTCGCCTTTGGCGGCCGGTCGACGTATTCCCCTGATATCGTTCTGGTTAATGAGTTTGCGATGAAGCGGTTTGTCGAGGCGGTTATCCAGCAGGCATCCAGATATCTGGCTGGCCCCAATGGAGAGGCACGCCAGGGAGCGTCGGATCCCCGTCGGTTTGGTCCAAGCGCCTCGCTTCTGGATGCTGCGCATAAGGATACGGGTACTCGCGTGCTTGTCTCTGGGTCCGGATGGGGGGTGGTAGAGGTCCACGATCGGTATGCTTCATCCCGTTGACAGTGGCTGCGGCTAACATTGACTACCGCAGAAACTCGCCTCTCCTGACAAAAAAAGTAAAGGAGAAAGTCCTCATCCTTCATCCTGTAACAAGTCTAGATGACGCTATTGACCTTAGCAACTCGTAGGTCGCTCTTCTTTTCCTGATCTATATCATCGCTGACGGTTCTTCAGGAGTGGCACACTGGCAGCGACATATGCCTTCGGCAGCCCCTCCGCAGCCAAATATATCACTCAGTTCATCGACGCCTCCGTCTCGTGGATTAACCACGTCCCTTCGACATGCTCAGTGCGTCCTCCTCTCCGTTCCCTTCAATCCAGCTAACAGGCTCAGTTGGCCCTGCATACCCCATCAACACGGCGCCCCCCAGCACCGAAACCCGCTACACACCCGCTCTCCTCCAGGTCCCCCGTCCTCAATTCGTCTCCGATACCAACAACTCCGCCTTGGTGAAAAGTATTCTCGCCCCCTCAGACGCCACGAGATCGGCAAACGCCTGGCGCGAGGCCCTTGCCTCCTTGCCGTCTACAGGCCAGCGCCACGGCTGGAAAATTGGGTTCTTCGAGCAAGGGCTAATTACTGGCGCGGTGATTACGCTTGCGACGTTGGTAGCGACGGTGTCGACTGTGGGGTGGTACACCTTTACGTATATGAGGAGGTTGCGTGCTTAGATTAGTTTGGTACTGTGTAGTATACTTTGGTGAATCTATTGGTCCTCGGTTGTCCTCGGTTATAATGCATTTTATCTTCGGAAGCGAGCTTTTAATTCTACCTTCAAGTTTTCAGTTGTTGGAGGATGTCAGGCCCTTATAATGTGACTGGGACTACCTTTCGACAACATATATGTTCGCACAAGCATTTAAAGCAGGCAACGACATTGCAAAGGAGATTAACTCCCACATGACAGTGAGCAAAATCATCTTGTCCTGAAATAACCATAACTTAATCTGATCTATCATGGTAGGAAAGGGTAGGCTAGAAATTGAACCGGATGATGGCTCTATCAGAGCTTCGACCGTCAAGTACCTTTGGCTGTCAAGACTTACGAATATAATGCAAACTCGGAATATAGTTGTGATACAATAGTTGTAATACACCGGGCTGGTGGATTATATCCTCGACAAAAGGCTAGATATCCGCTAAGCAGAAATATCCCTGGACCACGATCCAAGAGTATACTGCGAATTACACATGTTTGTCAATTCCCAGCTCTCCGCGCCCATCACAGCCGGCGACCCCGTATCTTCGAAATCCCCCATCGCTCCGGCCACAAACATTGCGGCCATGAAATGATCATCCGTGGCATGCGCATCACGGTACTGGGGATGCTTCATCAACCGGGTCATCGCGCGCCGCAGCGCCGGCCCAGAGGTCTTCGTGATCACGTCCTCGACCGCCTGGCGGAACTCGAGCGCCCATTCCTCAGGCGGCGTCTCCATGGCGAAATTATCCCGGAAGCGCAGCATGGGTGCCCAGAGGTTGCGGTAGAGGTTGTGGACTGCGCCTCCGGTCCCGATGAGGAGGTAGTTCTCGTAGCGGAGGGGCCGCAGCGTCGCGCCGACCTTCATATGGTAGTGTGGATCGTAGCGGGCGTTCATCGAGATGATGGTTGTCGGGGGACAACCGTTGGGGAACATGCGGATGAGGATCAGGTAGACGTCGTGGATCCAGTCGAAGGATGGGTTGCCGCTGGCGTTGAAGCCTTCCTTGGTGAGCATGTCGATGCATCGTTGGGCAGTCTTGAGGTCTGGGTTCAACTTGTAGTTGATGTATTTGTCCGGGTGGACGTAGGCGACGGGTGACTTGTCCGGCTTGGGGTTCGTCGCGATCTCGATCTTGTCGCCGAGACAGTCCCAGTGTGCGCCCTAACCGGTCAGTTTATCGCCAATATTGAAGCCAGAAGGTGAGTGTGACCATAATGATTACGCCTTTGATGTTGTGAGCCAGTGCTTCCTCACCAGTCCTCCTCCAGTAGTCTGCCGACTCGGATTTCTCTCCCAGCATCATGGTCGAGCCATGAGAAAAGAAATGAACCGGTGTGAGGCCTATCTTGTCAGCTATTATTCTGCGAATGCCGTACAGAGAGCATGCCATACCCATGTTTGCTTTGAGTTGGTTGTGTGCTAGGCAGCGATCGAGATTTCCGTCAGGCATTTATCGAATTCAACAAATAAAGACATCGTGTTGGAAACGCTTTCTAGCCGCATTATTATCCAGCACCGACCCATGTCCAGATCTGCCACCCAGTTTCGGAACATCTTGGCTGGGGCCGGGTTGGAAGTGATGTTCGGGTATGCGCCCCACGTCCCGACGCACCTTCACATTCTGATTTGGGCGGGCAAAAATGGGGAGGACATCGGAAATGACCGCGTGATGCATAACTGCACTGAATATAATCCTATCAATTGCCTGCTGGAGGCCGGATGGCGTATGAAGAGTGAAGTCCTGTGAGGGTTGAATATTAGTGTTGAACTGTCTGTGCCATGGGATCTTCAGAACCAAGATTGGCATCCTCTCTTTGGATCAGAGGAGGTCAGCTCCTATTAGAGTATCATTAGTTATGAACCTGTAGTCATTCCAAAACCAAAGTCAGCAATGTTAATGGGGACCACAGGGGAGAAGTGGCCTCAGGCAGTAACCATGGGTAGCAATCCTGATTTCCCCGCATATTCAGCATTTTAGCGTCATGCACCCCGATTTCCGTCATTCTCCCTGTTCATCATCCGCTACTCACAGCTGCACATCCGGATTGCTCCTTCTGTCTGACGGTATTCATGTCTCGAATCAATCCCTTAGTCAAGTTTTGTCAAAAGATTCGTGTATCTTCGCCATGACAACTGACTCCCCGCTCCCCAGCCTCGACAACTCTCCCTACGGCTCCCTCGCCAGGCAGCGGGACGGCTATTTCCAGTGCGGTTCCTGCGAAAAAAGATACAACCGAGCCGACCACCTGATTCGCCATGTTCGATCACGTCAGTTCTTTTCATGTAGACGGTGCTGTCAATGCAGCTGGCTAACTTCATGTAGATACTCGCGAGAAGCCATACGTATGTGACATTTGCAATAAAGGCTTCGCCAGACCGTGAGTTGTCTCTTTGTGGAATTATACCCCAACGAAGAAGACACAGCACATTTGTGTTTTCGAGTCTGAATCTGTTGCAGGGACCTGATGAAGCGACACGCGGCCAGTCATATTCATCCACGCGACAGCAAACGAAGGCGTCTCCCCTCCTATCCCAAGAATGGTCGTGTGTCGCAGGCCTGTAAGACCTGCGCTGCATCGAAACTCAAGTGCGACGAGGAGAAGCCTTGTCGCCGATGTCGGGAGAAGAATTTGGTCTGCGATTGGGCGCAGAATGGCACTCCCATCGACACATCCCCTCCTCAACCACAACGACAAGGTGTGTGCGGGAGTATTCAGTTGACAGGATTCACAAGCTAATGGGCGTTTGCAATATAGCATCTCAGAGCGATCAGACGCCCCATCTCCCTGTCGATGTATCACAGGTCCACACCACGTTCCCGCCCCGATCGACGGGCAAATAGACCAGTATCCGAACCATATGGTCAGTCCAAATGAGCAGATGAACAATTACGTACCCGCGGGGCTTCAATCCGGGTCGTCTACTGTAGATCGCGAAAGTGGCGTGTTCAGTGTCGACGGTACCTTCTTTCCCGACTTTATCCCGGACTCACTGATACCTTCATTGTCCCGAACAGGCGATCTGGACCCGCTACCTGTCCTTCCACAGGACTACATCCACAGCGTATTCAATCACAATGTTGACTTCGACTTCGATTTGACCGACGTGGATTATGGACTCATTGACATCTTCAACTCTCGGGGAGCTGTCCATCATAATGCCCACAATGGCGACGGAGCCAACGATTGTGGTGATGCTGACAGTGGCATCGCCATCGGTGCCGAGGCGTATCATCGGTCATCTTTGTCTGCGTGGAAACCGGCCCACGAAGATCATGCGTTTGCCGACCAGGAAAATCTGTCGGTTCCAGAGGCTATCGACAGCCCGTGGCCAATTCCAGACTGGATCGTCGGATCCTCTCGGAGCGGTTGTCCCCAAGTGGTCGTGATCTCATTTTTGGCATGGTGCTGCAGACCAGCCAGCGAGCCAACCTAACTCGCATCATGAAATCCTTTCCGAGTACCCAACTGCTGGACAGTTTGATCCAGTACTATTTCGAGTCCCAAAGGTACCACATAGACTCCTGGATCCATGGACCGACCTTTCGGATGAAAGACGAGCCCCCCGATATCCTTGCCGCTCTTGCCGCTGCTGGAGCCGCTCGATCAACCATTCCGACCATCCGCAGGTTAGGTTATGCCTTGATGGAAATAGTACGCCTCCAGATGTCGGTAAAGGTTCGTTGGCGTCTGTAGCTCCTGACGCGAAGAAATCAGCTAAAGAATGCTCGCATGTAGTACGAGAGCGACAATAGCACCACACGCGATCTGCGCGCCTCGCAGACGTTTGCTCTGACCATCGATGTTGGAATATGGAGTGGCAACGCACGGAGGACAGAGATTGCGGAAAGCTTCCAGCAGCCTTTGGTCACGGTTTGTCAATCTAAAGAACCTGTGGATACAAGTTCACTGACGATTCCAATCATAGATGTTGCGACGTGCCTTACGTTTTCGACGCTCAGTCTATTCCAACATCGCACCGAGTACCGACGACGATGGAAATGTTCTGGAGAAAAAATGGCGGGAATGGGTTCAATCCGAATCATTCAACAGGTAATTAGTCGCTTGCAGCGGGGCCAACTGGTTTACTAATTCCAGACAGACTCATACATCACATGTTTCTGCATGATGCCCAATCAGCGATGATGTTGAACGTGAACCCAATAATCTCGTATTCCGAGCTGGAACTTCCTCTGCCTGCTCCTCGCTCGTTGTGGGAGGCCGAATCTGCCAAAGACTGGAAGGAAGCGTACTTGGCGAGTGGCCTTTCTAGTCGTGGCCGAACACCCTCGTTGGTTGACACTCTACAAGACATGTCCCAGTTATCGGCATATCAATCCCGAATTGATCTTCAACTGTCCACCTTGGCCCTCATTCACGGTCTCTCTACGCTAGTCAGCGAATACCATCGCCAAAAATTTATAACGAAAGACCATTCCAAACACTGGAGTGCTTTGGTGATCAGTTCACGACATCAAGAGTTGACGCAAGCACTACAACATCTACGCATGCTTTGTTTCGAGATGTCTAGCGCTCTCGCGCCCGGGATTGTTTTGGTATTTGAACTCATTTCCATGTTCCTCCACATGTCGCTGGAGGAACTGCAGCTGTTCGCAGGCAAGGAGGACAAGAACGAAGCCCGTCGGGTCTACCACAGCGCGATCGAGTGGATCAGCAGTATTGACTCGCGACGAGCGATTTGGCACGCCGGCCAAGTGATACGGGCGGCAAAAGTCATGCCTCCGGGGTCTTTAACTCGGTTCTTTGCTTTGGGAGTCTACTACGCTAGTCTCGCGTTTTGGTCCTACAGCGTTGTATCGAAAGCCAAAGATTCCCAAGCGGTCGTCGGCAGTCCGCCATCGGACCCGCAATTCCGCGGTCCCTGGCCCACAGTCTATCTGGATGGTGAGGAAACGACCGACGTGCAACGGTTCATCTCATTAGGTTGCGGCTGTCCAGCTTTGCATGCTCCAAGTGGTGCCGCTGTCATCGCCGATCCCAGCCGGATCATGGATACAGTTCAAACACTTCTGCGAGGCGATGCCCACCATGATAATTTATCTCCATTCGTCCAAGGTCTTTGTCAGTTGATGTGCGATTTGGGCAACGCAGCCTATGCCTCTACATGATATTGGTACCGCTTTATACCTATATATATATATATATATATATTTCTTCCTTCCTTCCAGCATCCCGCCCGGATGGGCATTGAACCTGAATTGGTTCTGATGGGATAGATGCCCTTGGCGGGGACTATGTACTTGGCGCATCTCAGCGTGAGCAGCGATTCGGTCATTCCCCAAAAAGAAATCTTCTGTTTGTAGTTTTTACTAGTACTTGCCATTATAACAACAGGCCTTAGCCTCCTTAGGGACCAAGGCCTTATAGAAAGGAGGCTAGTTATAAGGGTTCGAAAACATTCTTTATCCTTTATATATAGATTCTGCAAAGGTGAGTCCGGAGGACTCCCTCCATGGATAGGGCATGTGACCCATAGCATATATTTGCTCTTCACAGAGCTGACTTTAATAGATCAGTAATAATCTACATTGTTAAGTGGCACATGCTCAGCATTTTTGCAAACCATTATCTCCTTCATACTAATTCATAAGCCAACCTCGCGGATCACCAATCCTATAATTAGACATCTTGACTTGGTTTACAAGGCAAAACGATCATTGACCTGCACCTGTTAAGAAACCTAGTTACACCCCTCAATGGTGAGCTGAGACCCGATCCTGATCAAGCAAAACCTACACAAACTCAGAATAACCAGGAAATCACAGCTCTTAGATAACATACTGTCCACACAAGTAACCTTACCTATTCTGAGAAGGACCCAGCAAGGAAACCTAGAAGGTCTACATAACCTGTTAGACTTTGATATCACCAGGGTCCATTTCTCTATGCTCAATGTAAGCTGTTTGGATATTATGTGCCTTTAGCCTAATGACTTTGTGGTCTCTGCACATTTTCCTTCAAACAGCTTTCCATCAGCAGATCCCTGGGCAGGCCGATTCGGGGCTCTCGATCCTCACAATAAGCGAGTGGGTCCCAAAATAGTTTCGCAGTTAGCTTCACCACGACGTGGGAATAAGATACCCTTTGCGGCGAGAATAATGCATGTACCGGCATTTCGCATCCTTCTTGCGGTCCCGGTTTGGTGGCGGCAGACCCACCTCGACGAGATGTTAAGTGTGCCCCAGGCGCGAATAGCATATTATAACGCCCTACCCGAACATGTCATGAACGGACAGAAAGATTGAGACTTCGCTAACACGGCCTGACAGATAGCTGAGGACAGCTCACTTTCTCCTCAGGTTATCCGACGTGGAAGGCAGCGTCGATATGTATCTACCGGTAGGGTGAAATTCATTCAACACATATCAACAAGCGCTAAACGTTCATGCGTCAGGTCTTTGGCCCAAAACAAGTATCTATAAAGTACGAGAAAAGAGAAACAAGGTTCAAAGCAGGCAGATATCGAGGTAAGGCACGTCTCTTGAGCGGAAAGACTTCCTGTTGGCTCACCCGTCTACTAGTTGGCCAAGGACCTTCCTACGTAGGGTCCAGGTTTTCGGAAAATATGGCCTTGTACAAAGACGTGTGCATTGCAGATTTTATGTCTGGGAATCCTGCTCGTACCTTGCGGATGGTTGAACGAGGAGAAGAGGAATTTACAGTGAGTGAATTTGCATTGACCAAGTAAGCATTAGAGCCTCGCATAAGGAAGCTACATGACGCCATATATCGCCCTTTTTTCTCTTCTGGTTCGTTCGGAGACCGCAGCGTGCGAGAGGCGCGTCTTCCAGAAGCTTTGAATATTGTTAAATGATGAGGGTCTAGTTTTGACGACTTAATTCAGGCATCAAGATTAAGGTCTGATGAACAGGGACCTCACCTCACTGGATCAGTTAATGCCTATAGCTGATCATTTACTCACAACCTCACACCGGTGCCCGACCGGCGCAATCAGAAAGTAATTCTCAGGTTTCATAGTCTCCCATGTAATATCCCCGGCCAGTTTAGCCCCGCGACAATTCCTAAAAAATTCCGCCACCGCAAGTCGCAGCTCCATATACGCGAGGTGAATCCCCAAACACGTCCTTGCACCAGCCCCAAACGGCGAAAAAGCCGTTTCCATGAGCTTAGTGTCATTATCACCCAGCCATCGCTGCACTTTAAATACCTCAGGGTCCGGGAAGACATCCTTATCACGGTGAATTGTATAGCTCTGCGTGCTAACCGTCGTGCCCTCCGGTATGAAATAATTTGACAATGTCGCGCCACCTGCAGGGACAGAGCGCGGCAATGAACCTGGAGCTGCTCCGTAAAGACGTAGCGACTCCTTGATGGTTGCGTTGAGCAGTGGGAGTCTCTCCAAGTCTGCATCTTCGTATTCTTCGTCTAATCCGGCAACCTCTTCTTCCAGTTCCTGTTGTAGTTCCGGCTGTGAGAGAATCGCCCAGACGAGGTAGGTGAGTGTGACAGCTGTTGTATCGGACCCAGCGACGATCAGGTTCCCTGCTTCGGTAACGACGTCTTCCTCTGTAAGTGAGCTAGCTCCTTTTTCGGACTCGGCAATTATTCCAGCAAAGATGTTGCGACTAGAGGTGCTGGTGCCTCGTGCATTGGCGATTGCACGCCGGCCGTAGGTGGCTAGGTAGTCGCTGGCGCGGAACATGGACTTGAGGCTGGCAATCGGGAGATATCGTGCGACAAAGCCAATGAAGGGCAGCTCGGCGTTGATGCCGGAGCCTTTCATAGTTGATTCGAGGACATGGATGTATTCGTTCTTCTACTTCAATTAGCCACGGTCCAGTTCATCTTCCTAAATCCAGAGCATTCATTGCTGGCTCAAACTCAAGTCTTATCGATGTAGAGACCTACCTTTCCATAACTTAGCATCCCAAAATCCTCCCCAAACATCAGCCGCCCACTCACATCTGTGGCCAAAAATGTCCACCACTTGAACACATCAGACCTCCCTCCATTCTTCATCTCCTCCTGGATCTTACCAACTGCAACCCTCACTTTCTCCCTTACAACTTTCTCCCAGGTATTTCTTAACCCACTCTTGGAGAACGCCCTCGCAAACAACTTTCGACGCGCCGCATGCGCTGCAGGATCACGCATATCAAATACTCCGGGTTGTTGGGACATGACGAACTTGCCGTACCATTCAGACTTGAGGAATCCGGCACCGATACTGTGGATCTCTTTAAAATCCGCGATTGAAGAGATCGAGACCTCATTGGGGCTGATGCGCACTATCGGTCCGTATTTTTCGTGCAGGTGGTGTATGAAATAGATGCGACGGCCCTTGAGGATTGATAATTTGAGTGGAAGGCGGGTGAACTTTGTGAAGAAGGGGCCTGGAATAAGGCCGAGTGGTGAGTGGAGGTTGTTGTATGTTTTCTCCAGTAGAGGTCTTGATGTTAGTACATGTGTATGGTTTCCGGCTTGGCTTATTGGTTAGGGTGGTGGTACCTGGGCAATCCAGAGTGCAAGGACTATAACTGTGTAGATCCAGATTTGTTCCATGGTGGTATGCGACATGAAGTGACTGATAGAGCAGTTGACGTCTTCATTCTCCTGCAGTACCCCGAATCTTTAGGTCTACTTATATATTACAGTTACCGGTACTTTAACTAGATATTTTGTCCCCGCAGCGCTGTGAGCCTGTGAAGAGTAACTGGGGCTGCGTGCGGAGTAATCGGATATCAAAGAAAGAGGTCCACATTTCCGCTCCACGAAGTAGAAGGTATTCCCCCTTCTTCGACCTGCTATTCTATGAGAATATATATCATCGACGAGGCCATAGGAAGCTACCGTACGCCACTTCTTTGGGGTTATAGTGTCCCCGCCGGGTTTTTGAAGCGCGAAAACTTTACACGCTGAGCCACCCGAAGAGATAGGGATTCGCGGTGCGGACCCTTACTCTTCGGTCTATCTACCTTTCCAGTTCCTGAATAATGACCGCAGCAATTACCAAGATTCTTAATTGAAACCAAAACTTATTGTCGCCGCCGCCGCCGGTCTCGAAGTTCGGAGGTTTTATGTTGTAGTTTAGACCATTCTTGAAGAATAGAAATACAAAATATAAGTCAAGTTGGCATAAAGTTTTACCCAGTCACGGCAATTTTATGCTATTCATTATAAATGAAATCCATCTGATACCGGAGAAAGAAATTCCTCGAGATATTCCCGGCCGAGGCATTCCACCGAAAGGAAAGAATACAGAAGGCTGATCAGTTGTTGAACAACATGTCCATTGAACTCACGTGGACGGTGCTAAAGCAGGATGGAGGGCGAATTGTTTTGACCACATCTGCATCCTTTGTAGACATGTTATGCTATGCCATGCGCGTCTCAGGATTAAGTGGGGTGAGGTCAAGTCTAAACGTCGTGAATTGACTAAAAGCCTGGTATTCTATATCTGTTGCTCTCCAATTGCCATAGCGGATGGGCGTGCATTTGGCTGACCACAATCGGCTCCACATCGGCTCCACGTTCACAGGCTCAGCACTTGTCGAGGATTAAGCGGCATTCAGGTCCAACGCATGGCTCTCCGCATGATTCGATTAGCCCAACTTTATTAGTATGGCGGAATCCGCAAATATATCAAGTGCTCCGACAAGGCAATATATGCCGCATGCACAGTAGATCCACTGAGAGAGTGTTCAGAGTGCCACGCGTTGCAACCAAAAACAGAACAACTGGTCAAGATGGTGGCTTGGCCAGTTCCGATCCAGCCGGACAGCTCATTCACTTTGGCTAGTTTGCCGTATGGAATCTTCAGTACTTTGCATTGTGTGAGAGAAAGCCCCTGTCGTCTATCTGACGGCGTCGCCATCAAGGAATGGAGAACCTCCAGCTGGCTCTACACAGGAGCACATGCAAGAGTTGACATTTTATAGGAAGAAAAGCGAGTGGGAGTAGCCATTGGCGACTTCATCGTCGACCTTCCCGTCATTGAACGCTCGCCTGGCTTTAAGGTCATCCTACAACGCCTTGAGAACGGACATAACGGCAGCTCCACCTTCAGTCATGGGGACCTGGGCAATTTTGCGGCGCTTCCTGCGCCTACGAGAAAGCGTTTCCGTCAGCAGCTCATTGACTGGCTCAATGACCGCAATTCGCCCCTCTTCCAGGATGCCAGCTTGAACACGGCCGCCTTTGTGCCCATGAAGGATGCGACGATGCATTTACCGTTTAATATTGGAGAATTTTCTGATTTTTCGTGCTCGGATGTCCATGTTTCCAACGTACGTGGTCACCCAGTGGCCTTTAAAGATGTTTCCTTCCGTATAGACGCCTAACCATGGAAAAAAGTGTACCAGATTGGCTGGTGCACCCACTCCGACAAACCATTACGCTATGCCCATCGGCTACAATGGCCGCGCATCGTCAGTCGTCATCGACTCAGCGCCGGTCCATCGACCATATGGCATCATCAAAGACAAGGAAACGAATACTTTCGCATTCAAGCCCAGCGAGATGATGGACTATGAGGCCGAACTGGGAATATTCATCTCCCAGCCAGTGCCAGCTGGAAAAATCATCACTGCTGATGAGGCTGAGGACCATATATTTGGCTTTGTCGTCTTGAATGACTGGTCCGCGAGAGATATTCAGTTCTCCGAGATGACCCCGCTTGGGCCTTTCAACGGCAAGGCTTTCGCAACTAGCATCTCACCCTGGGTCATCCCGATCGAAGCTTTCGAGAGGGCACGATGCTCTTCGTCTTCAGTGGATTTACGTGAGGGTGGGTCTGCCGGTGCATGGCATTTGAGTCATGCTAAGGCTGAATCCACTTGGGATATTGAATATGAGGTTTCCGTCATCCGTAAGGCCAGAGTGTGCTCAATGTTTTAGACACTTTATTTGTTAACCGTGCTTATAGGGAGGAAGTCTGTAGATAGAGTTCCCATGCTGACGACTCGCTCAAATCTCCGTGATCTTCGTTGGTCTCCCGGCCAGATGGTGGCGCACCTCGCTTCGTCAGGCTGCGGCTTGAACACGGGTGACCTCATTGGTACCGGTACCATTTCATCTCCTGTTAGTGCCCCGTACACCGAGCAGCCCTTCATTTGCCAAGGCCTTGGTGCCTGCTTGATGTGACCAAGAAACTTACCACGCAGTTAGGATGACTCTCCTATGCTCCGTACTCTCGGTTGCCTCTTCGAGCTGACAGAAGCCGGCCAAGTTCCCGCTGGTCAACATGAGGGGGAGATGCTAACTTTCCTGGAGGACGGAGATGAGGTCGTGATGACAGTCAGGGCTGGTGGAGGTTCCGTAAGCTTAGGAACACTACGTGGCCAGCTGCAAACGCCCAGAGATAGTCGGACAACGCTGTAGGGAATCCAATGTCTTTCCTTGCATCATGTAGCATCATGAGCTTGTCTAAAATTTCGCCTCTGCACGAATACGTGTATGAAATTATACAGCCGACCCTTGTAGGTCCAGTATTTGCTTACAAAATTAAGCATAGTAAACGTGGACTGCATTACTGGTTCCTGTCATAGGGTTTAACTCATACTTGGATACAAGTAGTAATGCTACATCGCCAGCTTGAGAACAATCTGGTTGGCAAAATCATTCTTGGCAGACACAACAGCCAGGATGATACTGCACGACTCTTTTATTCAGGGCTGAACCACATCCTGGACAAGCTGGACATCCATCGCGGACTGTTGCTTGGTTTTAGAATGGATAAGTCCAGGCAGGTCAATAATAGTCAAATAAGCATGATCGGGACCAGACACCTTAGCTTGAAGGAGGTCATTTAAAAAGGCCTTACCATGGGTCATTATTCCCATGGCACCTTTGGCTTTCTTAATCAGGATGGGTAGACTTTTAAAGCTATCTAGCTGTTTGCAAAAATCACTGAGTGAGCGTTGCGCAACATCACTGCATGTGTGGTGAGGCAAAATATACATATAAACCCCAATGTGGGCATGCTTACGCAGAACAAGCTTAATAGGGAATCTGGTACACAGATTGCTTTTAACTAGGAAGCCAACGCCGGATATCGCCTCAAGAATAGAACTTCAGTTATCGCGTCTAATTCCATCGCGGAGCTATATCTTCCTATTTCATTTCTAGGTCATAGTAGCAGCACATAATTATTACTGTCTGGGAACTAGCTCAAGAACAAGAGATTAGCTGTAGGGCCCAGAGCATTCTCCCTAGCGCATGGCGGTTTCTGTGGGCCAGTTCAAATCTCTATTTATACAGCCTCTATCATATGGATGGACAACTGCTTGACGAGTCTGACCATGCCGTGATGAAACAAGGTAAATGTTCAATTGGACGCAATTTGAAGGATGTTAATATCCAAGTAACCTGATACTGGAGGTGTGAGCATGTTTGCTTTATTAACTTAAAATCGTTGAGAGGCTGTAAAACTATGAACACCAAGCATGAAGAGGCATGATAGCATATCAAAGTTAGGGATCAAGTCATTGACCCGCTCGGTACTGCTCTAACTCGGCCGCATCCACGCCGGGCATTCCTCTCATCAAACCATCGAAAAACGCCATGTCTACCCCCTGGAACGCCCAGTCATTGACATCAGCCGTAATGACAGGAAGCCCCACATGCGGTTGCAGAGTGATGTCGTCTTGGCTTGGGCTGGTGTCTTGCAGAATGGACTGGTCATGTAACTGCGCATTCAACCGTTCCGATGCCGGCACGATTCCCTGAAGGGGGCTTTGGGTAGTGCCATGCAGGTGGCTAAGCGGCTGTTGTTCCTCCGTCAATGACGCATGAGGGAGAGACGTGGACGCATCGTTGGATACGGCGAGTGTTGACTCTCTCTGTGGGAACTCGAGCGGGGCCATCTGGTGCGGCCCAAACAGCTCGCAAGAAATAGGATCCTGGAGGGCAATCTTGATGATGCCGAGGTACGGAATATGTAAACGAAGCTCGTCACCCTTTTTGTCAATGCCCTCCTGTCCATCGTCGCGATCTCCTATTACGCTTCTGGTGGTGTAGCTGCGTCCGTCGGCAGCGTCCGCCTCGATGTCGAGTAGGCGTCGGATCAGTTTGGCACTCTTCCCGGTGATTACGTCCTTGTTCGCGTTACTGATGACATCCATTCGTTCCAGGGCTTGCTCTAGTATGGCGCGGTCACTCAAGCGTTGGTGAGCCAGGATGTTAGTCGCTTCTCGATGATGATGAGCGTCGAGATGAGCAAGCAGGAGTGTCATTCCCGCCAGGAGTGCAAAAAAGTCTACGGGCCGCGAGCAGGACGACATGGGGTTGAAGGTCCGGTGAGCAATGAAGCGCGTCATTATCTCCCGGCTGGCATTGACGCAGGTAATCCTGGAGTACTCGTGCTCGGCATTGCCGGCCATTCCATGCATCATCATATACGGTAGGTGGAGATGAATCAACAAGCCATAGTAGTAGACCTGGGCTGACAAGCGTACAGTCTCCAGCAGGCTCTCCGGAGATCCTGGGGTAAGGTTATGAAAATTCGCTGGCCGCCAAAAGTTTGTGGGCATGCTCTGGGCCAGTCTCAATAGCTCTGAATCTATGGATTTGGTTGTAATGACTGCGCTTGTGGTGAATGCACTTTCACTGCGTTCCAAGATGCAGGATGCAATCACGGTGAGCTGTCGCTCAAATTTGCCGACGGGGGGTTCATGCTGCAGAGACGATATTTTTGCTCCCACACTCTTGTCTGTTGTGCCTTGAGGGAGACCAAGTAGCAGGCTGAGATAACGGTCCATATAGACGATGCGGAACCACATGAACTCGGGTTCTGCGTGCAGCTCTGGGTCGATACGTTTCAGGAGAGGCATTGGGGAACGATGCAGGCCCATCAGCTGGGCTACGGCCATTGCCCTGCGATAAACAACCCAAGCCCGTCGAAGATTCCCACAGTTCACCTCAAAAACACCCTCTAGGATGATGCAAATCAGGCTCTCGACCGTGCCGTGCATCTCCTCCTTGGTTGTTATCCATGTCGCTGCAGCCGTCTTCAAGCGGCTCATGAGTACGCCTTGTGGCTCAGAAAGACCACGAACCTTCTCCCCACACGGACTTTGTAGCGTTATTGCGAACATGAGCATCCGTTTGGCCAGAATGACCGGATGGGTGTTGGGACCAGGAAGTTGAGGCATCGGGTGCGGCGCGGCAAGCGAATCGAGCGTCAGCTTGCTATGGGGCTGGGTGTTAACGAGATCGGTATAAAGCGACGGTCTCGAGCTCTCTCGGAGCAGGATTTTGGCATCATCTTCCGCTGGAAAGGCTGCCCATAGGTGATGAAGCGCTGTTGTCTCGGTTTTGGTTCGAGCTGATACACCCTGCGAGTCCACTGTCTGTGTAGCTCGAGTTGATGCGGGCTCGGAATCATCTGATCCGGTGTTTGGTTGATCCAAATGCCTATCTTGCAGTGGCTCTCCTCCGGCATGTTTGCTAGCAACAAAGTCCTTGATGAAGTCTTCGACTCTTGCGATGCGTTCGCTGAGATGCTGGTTGCCTTTTCTTGACGGAGACAAATCCTCAGGCAGGTCCTGGCCGACGCAAGGAGCACGCCGATTCTGGCAGCCGATGCAAGTCACATCGTCTGGGGATAAGAATATGCACCGGATCTTCCGCCGCTTGCATTCCCAGCATGACCGAGTCCCTTTGCGCACCCTCCTGCGCTTGGCCGATGGTTCTTGGTGGTGTAGGTCTGCAGTAACTGACTCTTCCATGGCTGCTGTCCGACTAGAGTACTCTTCTTTTTTTGTACAGATGGTTTCAAGGATAGAATGCTGGATGTTGTCCAATTCTTAGTTCCGCCGTGACGGGCGAAAGTATTTGTCAGCTGCAGTGAACTATACGGACAATATGCGGCCATTCGTCCGTCACGGCGGAAAACACAATCGACCTATAACCCCCTACTTAAGTGTCTGCTTCCTCCGAGAATAGTGCCAGATATGTCACTTTTTATGTCTGCTCACTGCAGTATCAAAAATGGCTTCTCAAAGGACCGTCCAAGACGTGCCCAGGCAAGATGTGCCCGGTGATGAGAGGCCGCCAATGAATCCCGACAACAATGATACCCCCAAAGAGGTCGACGAGGAATTGGCAACGGCTCCAGCTGCTCCCAGCGGACCTCCTCCGCCTCCTAACGGCGGACTCATGGCATGGCTGCAGGTTGCCGCCGGCTTCGTTCTTTTCTTCAACACATGGGGCATGATCAACACGTTTGCCGTCTTCCAAACCTACTACGAGAGCGGCGAGCTCTTCAAAGCCTCTTCTTCCGAGATCTCCTGGATAGGGTCCATCCAATGCTTCCTCCTTCAGCTCACCGGGCTTGTTGCCGGCCCCATCTACGATCGGGGCAACCTCCGCCTGCTCCTCATCACCGGCAGCTTCCTGGTGGTCTTCGGTCTCATGATGCTGTCCTTATGCACCGAATACTGGCAGGCCCTGCTGGCGCAGGCCATCTGCATCGGCATCGGCGGCGGCCTGCTCTTCACACCCACTGTATCGCTACTTCCAACATGGTTCAGCACACACATGGGCCTCGCGGTCGGCATCGCCTCATCCGGCTCCTCCCTCGGCGGCATCATCTACCCGATCGTGCTCTACCGGCTCCTTGGTCCGATCGGCTTCCCCTGGGCTGTCCGCACGCTCGGCTTCATTGCCCTCGGCACCTTCATCCTCCCGCTGGCCATCATGCGCATCCGTATACGTGTACCCAAGCCGCGGGCCGTCGTTGACTGGTCTGCCTTCACCGACATCCCCTTCATGGTCTTCACGCTGAGCATGGTCATCCTCTTCATCGGCAACGCAGTCCTCATCTTCTACATCTCCTTCTACCCGGAGGACCGTGGCTTCACCGATACCTCACTGGCATTCTACATGGCCGCCGTTTTCAATGCCGGGTCCGTCCTGGGGCGTATCGCACCCAACGCGCTGTCGGACCGCATCGGCGTCTTCAACACCATGGCGCCCACCACGCTGTTCCTGGGGATCACCGTCCTATGTATGCTCGGCGTGCACAATGCAGCCGGAATGATCGTTGAGGCAATCGTCACCGGCTTCTTTAGCGGCGTTGTCGTCGCCCTGCCTCCTGTGTGCTTCCGTGTCCTCACCGCGGACAAGTCTATGATTGGCACACGCATCGGACAGGGCTTTGCGATTGGCGGACTGGGTCTGTTGATTGGTGGGCCAAGTGGTGGTGCCATACTCGGGAAAAGTGAACCTCTGGATTGGACAGGCCTGTGGGTTTATGGAGGTGTTGCCGGTTGCATTGCTGGCATCATCCTTGTTGGTGTTCGAATCATGAAGGCTGGAGTCGCGCTGAGGGTTAAGACTTGATTGGGATATTTGACTGCGGTTTCTTGCTAAGTTATGTTGCGCAGTAGACGTATCTTATCACTTGTGGACTATGGACATACAAATAGCACTCTGCTGTAACTTGACTTGCTCCTGACACTTACTTAGAGATGGTCAATGTAGTACTATGCCTGTTCTACGAACAGGACATACTGAGACTTTCCTTTTCCTGCTTCAGCAAAGCAAACAATGGTGGAGTGCTTAGCAGTTAAGATCTACAGCTAGATATCTATTAGGTAAAGTCAAAGAATATTTCAACAAAGGTTTACATTAACAAAGGGCAGGATGCTATCTGGCATGGCTGAATTATATACTTGGTATACAAAGGCAATGCTCACCTTTAATAGATACATTCTTGTTGTTACTGAATAACAGTGATTGGACAATCTCGGCCAGTACCTTACGGTCAGGGGTGACATCACCTCCCAGCCACAGTTAACTAATGCTACTGCTAATAACTTTCTCATACGTTCTCACCCAAGAGAATGAGTCTCTGTCTAAACGAGAATAATGGCAGAAAATAAGATCGTTGTCGCCTTCGACCTGTACGGAACACTCTTATCAACAGATTCAATCGTGGAGTAGCTTGGGCAGCACTTCTCTAGTACCAAAGCACAATCCATATCCACGTCATGGAGACGATATCAGTTGGAATATACCAGGAGACTCAACAGCATGGGTACATTTTGACAAGTAGGTGCCGCTGAATCTCTAGACTGATTTGAAAATAGGACGATACGACTCATTCTCCAACATCACTCGAAATTCCCTGCGTCATGCCGTAGCAGAGCATGGTGAAAAGCTCGATGAAGACGCGATTGACGAGCTTCTAAGAGCTTACGACAGCCTCTCAACTTTCCCAGACGTTCTGTCTACTTTGCGCCAACTGGCCGATCGTCCCGATATCACTGCGGTGGTCTTTTCGAATGGGACACAGGACATGGTCACCAACTCTGTACGCCACTCTCCGGACCTACCGCCTCACAGTGCCGTGTTTGGGGAGATCATCACGGTTGATGAGGTGAGGCAGTTCAAGCCTGCTTCAGCAGTGTATGCCCATCTTGCCGAGAAGTTGGCAAAATCGCCCTCGTCACAAATGGCGGACCTATGGCTAGTCAGTGGAAACCCATTTGACGTGCTCGGCGCTAGGAGTTGTGGTATGCAAGCCATCTGGGTGGATCGAGGTCGTCGGGGATGGATGGATGCTGCTGTACCTGATCTACAGCCAACTGCTGTGGTTCATGATTTGAATGACATTCTCACTGTCATTCGGTGATGAGGCTGATATGAGAAATGGTACTGGAGTTGATTACCACGGTCGCTGGCTTGGAGTGCCTGTATATCCGTTATGGGTTCATCAACAATTCGGTCACGCTATCATTAGCCAAGCTAGACAACACGGCTACGACAGACCCGGCATGTAGCAGTAATACGCCCATACCGGCCCCATACCGGAAAGCCCCTCGTATCTTCTGCCGTATCAACAGTGAGCACGAACCAGAGGCAGAGAATTATTGATACTCAAGATCAATTTCTGGAAGTTTCATGTTGATCGCCGGTTGCTGGCCCTGGTATGCAAACCACATGGTGGATGGGTGTAGACTCAATTTTCAGGCAAGGGATAGTCTAGGCCAGAATGGGATCGATAAAGTCCATTCGAGACGAGAAATGGAAACATTAAGAATGTACGGACCATGAATTCGCCATTTAAATGAATTCCAATGCCCCTTTGGCCACGAGGCGAGCATTCTTTGCACGATTTTCGGGTATTGATCGCTTAACACAGCGGAATACAGAACCCGTCAACATCAGCCACTAGATCTCTGGACGGGTAAGCGTCCCAGCCGACAGGTTCAGCCCGACGAACTGGATTGGTGGCGGTTCACTTGTCTGACGACAGGATCCAGATGTGCTTGGTTGTTCCCCAGACGAAGACCCGACCTCACATTCCCAAGGAGCTCTAGCATACCAGCCTCGCTTGGAAGAATGCTTGTGGCGATGCATAGTGCGATTGGAAGAAAGATTACTAATATAGAACCTTCAGAGCTGTCAAGAATAATGAGCTTCGTGTGTTTACAAAGCACTAACATTATTTTACTTCTGATATCCAATATTTCGACACAAACCTCAGTGTAAGAGACCTACAGCCTCAGAGTCCTATCCACTATCCAAGAACAGATCATCTCTTGTACGCAAAATAACGTAGTCGTAATCATCCCAGCGGGATTATACGTAGCAAGAAAGTATGTCTCGACTGCATGGAGGACGAAGAATATTGTGTCAGATGCTTTTTCAGAATCTTTTCAGGAATGCTCGCCTACGAAATCAACATAACTGCGCTCAACAGTCAACCCTTGGAGAGTGGCTATGAAGCTGACGACAAACGTGGCCCGAGGAATGCCGGCCGGGAGGCAAATACTTTCATCGAGTCGGAAACAGAATGACACACGTGCGCTCGGGCTCTGGGGAATGGGGATGTTGTGGGGCAAATCTCTCATGGTTCGGATATTCCCGATCACCAGCTTGTGTCGATCGATGACAATCTAGACAGTCTGAAATGTCAATCGATTACATCGTTGACGCGGCCGAAGCAATGAGATGGCGTTCCACGGACGGGCTACCCGAGGATAGACTGAGCCACCGCACTTTAAATGGCAGCACATGAGTGACACTGCCACAGGAGAACATGAGATGCCAGAGCTCACCCGATGCTCATGAAACCGAACCATGGGTGGCTGATGGTCAGACTGTCGAGCACATGGACTCTGTTTATTTCGGCCGGACAGGCGTCTGCCGTCATTTATTATCGCGTTTGCCGTGCCTGTGGTTCTGCCTCCCCACATGCAGATAGAAATCTTCCGCCATTAAGATGGACCATCAATCAAATTCTCCAATAGCGGTGATAGGGGTCTGTGTCGGATCATTTGTTATTGTCGTTGTTGCAATGCTGTATGAGACCCGGTCCTCTCCGCTCGTTTGAGGAGCCAACAATACCGAGTTGGAGAGTGAAAGACATCAGCTAATGACTTATCAGAGGGATTTTCATACAAGTGCGCCGAGAGGCAGCTCGCGCTTCGGCCTCAAGAACCCTCATAAAAGAAACCAAGCATCAGTCAGACACAGAAATGCTGCAGAAGCTCGAGACTCTCTGTCCCACCAAACCGTATGAGGAATGGGTAGAAAACACTCAGATCGAACAAGACTTGTCTGATCGCGCTTCGACGAATTTCACATGGTAGGTCGATTATTGCTTCTGGTCTTTTTCAACCAATCAGACTAACAACTACATTAGTTCCATGTGTCTGGAAGACGTAAACGGAACAGATCTAATGCACGTGTTGTCCTGTCGCCACGTATATCATGCACACTGTCTGGAGCAGTGGTTTCTTGGGCGCCACTTTTTATGTCCTCTGTGTAATCGAGCCTTCTTCGAACAGAATGAGCCAGGGCCAAATAACGTCTAGTCACAGATTTTGTATATATTATGCAATATGCTCATACTCAAAGTGACGCTCAAATTATCCCCATCAGATCGAAACCTCCATGACAGGTCCCGTGTACACCTTCCTCGCCCGCAGCACATAGTACAAAAGTGCCAGCAGAATAGTGCCCACAGTACCCACCACACTGAAGTTCATTGTCGTTTTGTTGACTGACATCTGAGAAGGCCAGAAACTGAAGAACACGACGATCACCATATAAATCACCGCGTAGGTGTTGACCGCCGTGCCCCAAATCCCCGGCACATGGAATGGGCCCCAGGCCAACTTGGCACCGGGAACATTGATGACCCCGTCTTCTCCATGGTCGTGTTGCGAGATGGCGCCCGTGCATCGTCGGTAGAGAAGAAGACTTCCGACCATGAGGTAGGAGAGATAGAGACCAGAGACCGCCATGGAGACGACAGCGTTGAGGGCGACGCTGGAGCCGATATTGATGAGGCCCAGGAGACAGCATACGGTCATTGTGAGCAGGATCGAGTACGTGGGGAGGCAGTTAATAGGGGAGACCTGAAGAGGCAGCATGTCAGTGATGCTAAGTCGAAACCACACGGGGAGTATACCTTGCTCCAGATGCGCCATCCAGGGACAGCTCGATCACGCGCAAAAGACCAGAACTGACGAGACGTTGCGGCCAGCATTCCAATCACCGAGCAGACGCCAATAATCAGCAAGATTGAGGTCATTCCGAGGGCCCCCGGGAGTGAATTGGTAGCTTGGCGGAATATCTCCATGTACGGATATCCAGTGGGAGTTGCCAGGGCAGCGTCGAGATCCCCCAGGCAGAACAGTACAGCAATCAACATGCTGAATCCGAGCGTTCCATTGATGAGGACGGACAGGAGAATTGCTCTCGGAATTGCCACAGATGCGTTGCGCACCTCCTCGGCCATCTGTTTCTGGTCAATGATCCAATCTTCCTAAGAGGGTACGAAGAGTTCATACGTGCACAGCAGCATCGCCCCCAGCGAAGGCGAAAACGCAACCCGTCATTCCAACAAACCACGACAACCCCTGACTGGGAAATCCACCACTGTTGACAAACTCGAGAAATACGTCGTGCGAGGACTTATGGTCGGCCATGTAGGTCATCGGGATGAGAATGGCAAAGAAGCCCAGCAAATGAACCACCAGAATGACCGTCTCAAGCCGGGGGAGCAACTTGCCTCCGACCACGTTGATTCCAAACGCCAGCAGGACGGCCGCCCACATGAGAAGGGTTCCTTGCCAGGGCTTCGCCTGGTAAAGTTCGTGCCCGAGGCGGACCGCGCCTTGGATCTGAGTCCCTGCAAGAAACGAGGACGAGGCGAATGCAGCCTGCCATCCAATGACGGTAACCCACCCTGTAATGACGAGGTCAGTAGTGACAATGGTGATCCGATGAGTTACCTACCAGTCATGTAACTGAGGAACTTCATGTGACGCGGCGGAGCAAGCATGGCGCACCAATGGTATTGGCCTCCAGAAGTTGGTGCCCTTCCGATTGTTAGTTTTTGATGTCAATACTTGGATTTGCAAGATGTCTTTCACGTACATTGAGGCCAATTCAGATATTACCACAAAGCAGCATGCGGTTCCTGTCCAGGCGAAAATAAAGGCGTAGATTGCGCCTCCTGGACCGCCACTATACGCTGTTAGTTTCGACCTCGTGTCATCTAGCTTGCATTACGAACTTTGATAGAGGCATGAGCAAAGTACTATAAAGGAGAATTTATTAGTTGCATGATAGCCCGTGAGGGGTTAGGAATTCATACTTGAACAATCCCTCCCACGTCGCAAGAATTGTGCAGCTGAACCCGAGTGTGGATAGGATGCCGAATGTTCGCTAAAGACGAGGTCAGATCAAGGAACGCTTCAAGAGAAGCAGCCTATTTACCTTCAGAACTGATTTCTTTCCCAGTCGCGCCAGATCGGTGACATCGCGATCATGGCTGCGGACCTCTTCGTTCGCGGAGACAGCGCGATGCTTGAGTTGGTGCGACTCCATGTTTGCGATATCAGGAAACTGGGGAATAGCAATCGAACCCAAGAGCTGCTGGAAATTGTCACCATGAATGTCGGGGATGGTTCATTTTTAAGGTCTAGGAGTAGGAGAAGTGGGTTGCTGGACAGAACACAAGTTGCCCAGACCAATCTGGCCACCGTCGAAACACCTTCCGTTCAGGTTCTAGTCCTGAACGCAAAGGGAGGCCCTCTTATGGGTGGGAAGTAACCCCGACTGAAGCCGATATCGATGGTGTCTTTCTAATTTACGATCCCTGTCATCCCCCTGTCTTGCGGGTCATTCACAGTGGTGGCAATCCAGGATAGGATCGAGGAGTTCACACTTGATGCCCTTGATGTTCAGCGGTGTTATACCACCACCAATTTGGTATCATAAACCTATATCCGTTTGTACAATTGGATGCTCGAATGTCCGCCTGCCGATTCTTCGATTGATCACAATGCTTGGGATATGCTTCTTCGGTCTCGAATTCTTGTCCCGCCCACCGACCCGAGCCAAGGCACCATTTGATCGTGATCGCTGGGTAGACTTCGCTAGACCGTTTACTCTGAAACTAGTCCTTCTATCAATCGGCATTGGGTGCTGAAACCAGTTAGACCACGGTCAATCCACCACCTAGAGTCCAATCCTATTACGTGACGTCTCTTGGCGCGACAAGGGTTCGGCCGACAATGTAACCTTGCTCCGTATCACTGCAAGGATGTGAAAATTTTGTCCCCGATGGTCGCATGCTCTTAATGCACGAGCCAGGATCCGTGCCGTGCGTGTTTCACCAGAACAGTCGGCGGTTGTTCCGTGTGTATGCTGTGCTTGTGCCTGAGATTTGTCTTAAGGGCTGTACGTGTAGATCCCACGACACGCGATAATATGGCAATATGGCCACGCGAGGGATCTTCATGTAGATGCTCCTGTAGGTCTTTGGGTGAGATCAAGTGAAGAGGCCTAAGGATAGAGATCTGAAACGGAGGAAATTTATTCCTGGTAATATTTGTCGCCAATGCAGGCCGTACACGAGGATGGCACGGGAAGGATGAGATCCCTGTCCCTCCCTGGTCATAATCAAACTTTTGATGTTTCCATCAGCTCAGAGTGGGCTCTGGTGAGGTCTACTGAGTATTGGCATTGATTTCGACGTTAAATGTCGAGGAACTTTCTGCTTTCATCTCTTATCATGTCAACCATGCCAGGTTGCTTCTCCTTCTTCCTGACATGAATGCCATTGTGCGCGACAAGCGCTATTGAGTAGCCGGGCTTTGATCGACTGCCTACAGGGCATGAGTGGCAGACATGGGGCGATTTGCCAACATCGATACCCGAGATCCTGCCGTCAATGTCACCAACTGGTTTCTGGTCGTCGTTGCGGGTTTGAGCGTCCTTATTCGACTGGGGACGAAGTTCTGGATCTTTCATAGATTGACCAGCGATGACTACCTGATAATCGCATCTTTGGTATGTTTACAAACGTAAACCCCAGGAGAGTTTTGGTCTTACCTCAGTTTCAACACAGGCGTTCTGCATTGCACAATCTGCAGCGATCTCGACAGCGGTATCACACGGATATGGCTATCATTTCGCGACAATTTCGAGTCAGAATTTTGACCATGTCATGAAAGTACGTCGTTGCTAACGGCATCTGCTGCCTTGAGTCCGGTTAACCCTTATCCAGTCACAATATGCCGCCTACATCCTGTATATCGCAAGCCTCTGCCTTTCCAAGCTATCGCTCTCGACATTTATTCGCAGCTTGACACCGGTGCATAAGGATCACTTCCAGGCCGCGGTCCTGCAGGGACTTATTGCTGTCCTGGGAGTGGTTGGTGTGTTTGGTACGGCCTTTCAGTGCAATATGCCCCGTCCATGGGATTACTGGCACGGGCAATGCTTCAATCTGGTAGCCACACTTCTTTTTGATAGCGGTGTTCCAAGGAATAAGTACTGACACATGCTAGGCCGCTTGGAATTACTTCCTTTCTGTGTCCAATATTGTTACGGATTGTATGATCATCGCACAGGCTTTGCTCTTGATTGCCGGCATTCAGGCGACGCGGAAGAAAAAGGCCGTGTTTGCAAGTATATTTCTATCAAGAGTCCTGTTTGTACTACTCAGATCCATATGATTGAAACGACAAGGACTGACCTCTGCATGCAGCGTGGTCATAGCGACAATTATCGAAATCGTCTTCTCGCGCGACGTCAGACATTCCACCGATCCTACATACGACTATTGTCCTACTACAATTGTATCGCAAGTTGTACAATGCGCGAGTATAGTCACCGCGTGCTGGGGCCAGTTGAAACCTTTCCTCAATCAGCTCAAGTCAAATGGTCTGCGTATTCAAGGGGTGGAATATCAATATTCGACTGGGAAGGGTCAATCGTCACGATCATACGGACGATCTGGGACGAACCATAGCCGGGAGGAGCATCATGAACTGGTCCCAGTGGCATCAGGGCAGAATCTGACCACGGTGTCAGCGTCACCGGCGTGGGATGCGGATAGCCAATCCAGCCAAACTGGGATCATCCGCGAGACGCGGACTTGGGTTGTAACTGGTGATGAAGGACATCCGGAGCATAGGTAGTGAAGTGAGTTTCTTCTTTGGTAACTCAGGTCCGGTTGATCATAGGGAAACTGAACTATGACCATAATTGCCCGGCTCTGCTAATGAGAAATGGAAAAGTGTTTCAAAAATCCATTGACATTTAGAATCATCCAAGTCATGATCTGGTAAAATCCTAAGAATCCTGACTATGTTGAAATAGCATCATGCCACGCATAACATGCCATCGTCAAGCCACATCACTCCACATCACTCCGCATCATGAAAACCACAAAATGCAAGAATAATGCAGCCTGTATAGCAAATATATAAAAGCAACGGTATCGTAACCCAGAGAGGAAGCACCATCAATTCAGCACAGGCGCTCTTTCGTACACTTTCTAAATCTCACCACGACATATCCCCTAACACTGTCGCCACCATGGGCTCAAACGACAGTACTGAACAACTTTTCCACATCATTTTAACAACCAGTCACCTTCAAAAAAATCCAAACAACGTTGTCGAAAAGGTCCGAATCCCTGCCACCTACACAAATCTCCAGGCAGCCAAAGCCGCCGCATACCGCTGTCTGTTTGACGCGGGCTACGAAAAGGAGTGGTTCACCACGTACGAGACCAAGCCGGAGATATTTGAGAACAGAGATCTTCCCGAGCGATCTGGATTAGCCGTCTTTGCTGTTGCGCCCGATCGAACAGAATTTCGGGTTCATATCATCACAACCCCAAAGGACGATAAGCTCATCGGCGAGGTCATTGAGGGCCATATCACCAGGCCATTGTACTACGTAGTACAAGCCAATGTCGAGTACAGCGCCGAGGAGGGCAGCAGAGTGCGCGATATCGACATCGAGGGAGTCTTCCTGACGTACCAGGAGGCAAGAGACGTGGCTAGCCGGGTGTTGCTGTCGAAGGAAGATGCAGTCACCAAGGAGAGCTTTGCCGAGTACAGTGAAGCAGCACCTACAGAGAAGGACTGTGGATATGGAGAGAATGTGGTTGTCCGAGCTGTGTCGGAGCATGGGACAAACATTTTGATTTCGGTCATCAAGAATCAGGAACTGGAGGCCGTACATCTGGCGGAGGCCGCCATGAAGATATTGTGATGATCTGCTAGTCTCGTTGGGGCGAGCGTTCTATATCTGTTTAACCATATTGCTTAAAGATGTCTAATCACGATTCGAAGGCATCCATCAATGTTTATAATGCATGCTAGTCCTCCTTCTCAGATTCTCTCGGAAATCCCAAACCAGCCAGAGCTTTCGTCGGTCCGACCTGTTTCCAGCGATCCAACTCGGCTTCGCTCTTTAGACAGACAGAGCCCATCATTCCAGCCGCATTGGCAGTGATGTCCTCAAAGTTGTTACTGCGCCGGGGGATGACAATGATCCACTCTCGGACCAACGCGACGTTATGTGGAAAGTACCCTTCATTGTTTGCGTCGAGTGAGTCTCCAGGCCTTTCTTTCGCCTCTGCCAATAGTTCCTGGTAGATTTCCGAGAGTTTTAGGGGGCAGTCCGGACTTCCGAAATCCAGACCGCGAAGAGATCGCAGACCATACTGAAACGGAATCACCTCAGGGTCAAAGTTCGGGTCGTCCGGAAATAGATCGGCAGGGCGCGGCAAAATCTGCACATGTTTATGGTTCCTGCTTGCGCCTGCTATTGATCCACAATTGTAGATAACAAGATGGCGTTCTTTTGACGAGCTGAGGACGCTGTGAGTCGCCGCAAAGTCTTCCAGGGTAAGTGGTTCATGCTGCCGCCGGTAGGAGTCGCATGTCAACAAGAGCAACTGTGGCCGGAAAACAGAGAACTTGTTGATTACGAGGAGATGAGTGTGGTTAATAGTGGCGATCAGCAAGTTTGGATCCTCATTGGCAATATCACTGCCTGGTCCAAAGCCTGCAGGTGATGCACTATCGTTGGAGTGGAAACTGTCCCCAATATAAGCCGGTTTTGTGCGGAGTGAAGGACTAATATAGAATTCGAACTGGAATCGATCTTGTTAGTGAATGTCGATCTAATGCCGGGATTTCTCACAGGAAAGCCCGCATCGTGCAGCCGTATTGTTGTTGGCGGGGAATAATATATGATTTCTCGAGTAACCAAGTCGTCGAAGCTCGCCAGGAGAGCATCATAGTCGATCGCAGTCGCCATGGCACGTGGAAGGCAGCAGAGCTGGGATTGGTGGCAGCAGGATGCGAATATTGAGTTGCCTGACTGAGATCGAAAAAAGAAAAGAAACCAGGGCAATAAGAATGATGATACCAAGGCCGGCTATGTTCCAACCAGGCTTAGTGCTTACTACGTGTCCATATCCATATCCATTCGATATCTCCGCCTCCTGGCGGCTGACAGATTCAAAACCATGGTCACATTCATGCACTTCGAAGGGTCAATCCATATATTCACCCTTTCACCTGTCCGATCCGATATCTCCGGATTTTGAAGACATGGTTTCCTAAGATGATTATGACTCTTAGGCTAACTCGCAAGGCCGAGAACAGGACGCCATTAGTTCCGTCTCGGCATGCCCAGCTGAAAGGCAGCCGGGCAGAGAGGACGATCTGTCAGTGGGTGGCGTATCCTCCAGCATCATTCCGACGAATCGCGCATGTCAGGTTGGCCGGACAGAGTAATCTCTGCCGAGCTCAAGCGCACTGGCCCCAGTGATGAGGCTCATCCTTGTGGGAAGAAGAGGAGCCGTTTCTGCGCAATGTCGGCAGATATAGTCTGGACACTAGACGAGGAAATCCCCACTTTCTTGACAATATTTAAGCTTGTTCAGACAAACAGAACTGCAGGGCGCCACCAGCACAATGGGCGATAACCAGCCCATAAGCACCGACCGTGAAGATGCCAACTTCTCACGGTTAGAGGCGTCATTTTCACAGACAAAGGTGCTTCCTCGAAGGAATTCGATTGAGATGAAGGATATCTTTCGTCATGCCCAAGCAAGCGATCTGGAAGCGAAGGATCTCGATTTCAACTTCAGTTTAGACCGCAGCAACTACCCTCTCGGTAACCTCCAGTCTCTCCAGGATGTCTTTCCAGCGGTGCAGCATGACACGCATTTGAAGAATCCCCGGAACTTTTCTGACGAGACCGATATCATGTGTCTGGACGTGAATGAAAACACCTCATGTCAGTCAGAGCGATAATCGTACAGTTATTGATCGATTACTGATACTGCAAAGCATGGCATACGCTCGACTCTCGAGGATTGACTCAACTCCTTCGGGTAGGAGCACTTGTTCCACCATGCCAACAGAGCTGATGGGCAGGTTAGAGTATTCCAAAACCTTCCCACACGAATGCACCCTTTGGACATTCAAAACCTTCGAGGCTACTTGCATTGTACGTTCTAGACTCTTTGTTCCTTTCGCCCACTGACAGTCAATAGCTTCGTACCTCTCATACCAGAGAAGAATACTTCGTTTGCGAGTCGGATATCCATGACTCAAGACAACACGATGGACCTTTTCAAGTACCTGAACGCTGATCCGTCATTCATTATGAACTTGCTTGGGAGACCAGACTACTGGGCGCCGCAAACACGGTGGACGTCCGATAGCAATAGCAACATATTGGCTTGTGGTCCGTTACATCTGTTGCGTTTGATAAGTCGAAATCGGCTGACATCCACAGACTTCTACTGTCAACACCCCGATGGAACTTGCATTTTCAAGGGGCACCTCTATCAGTATACATGCGTTACGACGCGGCATCGCATCTCACAACCTATATCATATCCCACAAGGAAGGAGACTCGAGTATCCAAGCCCTGCAAAACATTTTCAACCTCACCATCGAAACGGCACCAGCAGAGCAAAGGGCACGTATACTGCTCGACGATCCATTCGACCTCGCCGTCATTCTTTCCACATTGTCGTTCGAGGCCTCGAAGAATCACGCCCAGCGATTCCGGCGATACATGTGGACCCAGATCAACAAGGTCGACGACCATCTCGCGGGGCTTGAAACCAACGACCGCCGCAAACTAGGAGAACTTACCGAGGAGTTGCAAATCATCTCCCAAAACGCGGATTCGCATCTGGGCAATGCCGACGTCGCCATCATCACAGCAACTGGCATCCGCACGGCGCATGCTCACTTGCATGAAGCCATGGGTAGCCCGGCGCGGGTGTTTGAGCGCGCGGCCGACTCGATCACATATGTCATTGAGTCCATGCAGAAGCAGAAGATATGGTTTCTCAACTACAAGAACCGCAAGGATAGCACGATGGCGCTGGTGTATAACCTTGTGACGCAGCAGGATGCAGCGAGTAACATACAATTGGCGGCTAGTATGAAACGAGATAGTACCAGTATGAATGCGATTGCTGCGTTGACAATGGTCTTTCTACCTGGGACATTCATCGCGGTGAGTACTTCTGGCGGGTTCTTGGATGGAATGGATCATGGTATTCTGATAGTTGTTTCACAGACAATCCTAAGCGCTGGGAGCTTCAACGGTGGTGGTGATAACATGCGGTTTGAATCGACAGCGGTATGGTGGCTCTGGGCTGCAATAACAGTGCCTCTCACACTGGTTGTCATGTCCAGTTGGTGGCTCTATAAGAAGCAGAACGACAAGGTACGCCCAGCGCCGGTGCCTAAGGAGGAGGAGGAGGATGGGATCCCAGTGAAGAAGAGAGGAACGTTCCGCTCTATGAGTTTCTCGTCATGGAGCCGACGAGGCAGTGCGTCTGGCAAGGTCTGATGCAGACTGAGTGTCAGTAGCCTGCACTTCTCGTCGCCGGATACTGTACTGATTGATGACGTATGATAATCTCGAGCGCAAGGATCTCACCACATTAGGACCTTTCGTCGGTAATAGTTCCTATGTAACATAGATATTCCAACAATGAATATACTAATTTGCCACGCTGTGCACGTAAGGATTAAGGCAGGCGGGTTTGTCTGGGCTCCCTAAACAGGACTGACCTGTACCTACTCAACGGAGCCTCTTGAATCGTAGCCACCAATGATCTTAGGACGATGCGTTTATATGACGCTGGTAAGGCTCCATTTGATGACGTGTAGTTCTATTTCATCGGTCGAATGCGACCTCATAACTTGCAACACAGATTTTGCGATCTGTTCCGTGGCCACTCGGGTTACAAAGAATTGAAATCGTACTGACAGGATCGCTCAACAGACTCACTTCGGCATCAGATAGTCTGCAGTGTTCAGGTAGGGGCGGAAACAGCATATCTTCATGTCCCGGAGGGCAATGCAGCTCAAAGTCATCCACCGCATCTAGAAGCTGGTAAAAGTCGCCCTCCTCAATCTCCATGACTTTTCGCGCCACGAATGCCAAAATCTCTGAGTCCCAGAAGCCTTCCCTGTGGAAGCTGCCTTCCAGCAGCCGGATAGCATGGAGTCGAATCCGGTGCACGCGACATTTGATAGCGATATAGTATAGTGGGGCAATCCAGCCCAGATCTCCAATGGAACGCGACATGAAGAACTGAGCGGGTCGAGAGCCAAAGTCGGAATACATCGCGAGAAATTTCCATAGCTGCGCCAGCATGGTGATCATTTCCAGAAAGTGGTCGGTATGCAGGTCGAAGACCATCTCATCGCCAGGATAAAGACAGGTCGCTGCCATGATAGTTATCATAATGTGATATGTGCGAAGCAGCCCGTAGACTTGCGCCTGATCTTTCCGCATACCCCCTTGGATTGTGTTGTTGTATGTGTTCAGCCACTGGGTGAGATTCTCATCGATGGATCGCTGGTGCTTGACCAGCTCTGCTCGGGGACTGTTCTCTGTACAGAATCGTTCAACCACTTCTCCATTCAAATTGAAAACTCTTCCCATCAGGTGGTGAAGCCAAGACCACGCCTCTTTCACGGAGGGGAACGTCGATGATTTGCAGTCCAAGATGGGAACCTGGAGCCGTAGGGAAGAACCACGGTGGACTTGCTTAAGTAGCTCGAGTTGAACGTGCAACCTCGATAATGCTTGCACAATCCAGTCATCAACATAGTCTTGACTATTCACTACAAGAAGGTCGCCTTTTTGTTTCACCAGACCTGACCCTTGGAGGAGGTTTAAGCCTTGTTGAAGGTGGATTCGCGCCGATGCAAAATGGCCTCTGAGCAGCTCTAGCGCAATGAACAGAACGCAGACAATGAGAGCTATTCGAAAGGCAGTCCGGTCCTTTGCCTTGAAATGAGGCTGTAGGTGATTGATCGCCTTACTATAGCGGGTGAGAGTCAACTTTTCCTCGTCCTCTGTCTTGAGACCATTATCGCTCAAGATGCCTTGGCGGTGGACACAACTCAGAGCAAGGATGGCGTGCAGCACTGCGGGCTCGCTCATACCGGCCTGTAGGACAAAGCCGCTCCAGAATTCCGAGAAAAATGAGCCTGACATTTTCGACCCAGTACGTTCTTTGAACCACTGAATATAGCGGCCCTCTTCATTGTTGATCCTGGCGGCCAGTGGGAAATCTGACATTGTTCCGATAACAAGCGCAGAGCTCACTGTGACGGCCGAAGGCTTCGTAGTCCTGCTGGAGCTTCCGCCCCCCCAGATGCCATATCCATCGCAAGCACGACCAGTGGAAAGACACCGACGGCACGCCGGATAGGCCTCATCACATTTGACCTTGCGAATCCTAGAAAGACCTCAGCCACACGCAGGCATGGTTTCGGCATTGACTTACCGGCATGTCCGGCAGCCGGTCCTGACTCTTCTTTTACCCATGCGTCAAGTGATCACTTCTATTGTCCATTTGATTGCCAAACCACAGTGTAGCTCTCGTCTACCGGGAAGGGAAGACCTAAGCAGATGTGAGACGAGATCCTCCCTGCACTCCTTTAGGTAGCCGAAGGCCCCACTCGCTAATTGCCGCCTTGTGGTGGGTCCGCGGGTGGAGCTTTCTAACGGTTTTGGTTGGCTTACTCGGCTGTACTTACATTTGATTGGGCATCCTTAATAATGGTTTCATGGCCCATCCCCAAAGGGTGCCCGGGATACCATGGCAGACTAGCACTAACGGCCATTCTCCAGAAGATCAAGACAAAAATATCTTTTGCTCTGCCCTTAAGCTGGTTGGTCATTCAAGGCAATAGGCTCACTCGGCAATGCTCCACTCTGATTGGCTGTTCTACGTCCCTATCCTGAAAGCCACTATTAGCGAGGGTGCGCTTCATAGCTCAGCACTTGGATAGCAGCACGGTCCTTGTGGGAAGGAACTGGATATCTCTCATTGATCCAGGTAGTGTTGATAGGTATAAGTATCCAGTATGAGTCCGCGTTGGTCGACCTTGCCAACGCCCGAAACAGATCGATCCAGTTTCATTGCGTCAACAATATATATATAACATCACTTATCGCGCCTTGCTATGGATTCCAATATGGTTGTCAACCGCCAGCTGGGCAAAAACGGTCCAACTGTTCCGGCCCTGGGGCTCGGTCTGATGGGAATGTCCTTCTGGGTCTATGGCTCCATTCCCAGTGACGAAGAACGATTCAAGGTCCTAGATCGTGCTGTCGAGCTAGGAGAGACATTTTGGGATACATCCGAGTAAGTCTTCAAGCAGCACCAATCAGTAGATTCTCATCGCTAATTGACTCTACCTATATAGTCTCTACGGCGACAATGAGGAGCTCCTGGGAAAATGGTTCCGACGGACTGGAAAGCGTGACCAGATCTTTCTGGCGACCAAGTTCGGCTTTGTTCAGGGAGGAAAACCCCACGAGGTCAACAGCTCTGCCGAATATTGCAAGGAAGCTTGCGATGCGAGCCTCAAAAGATTGGGGTCGATTCGATTGACCTTTGTTAGCCCCCTTAACCCCGTCTACTGACAAAGGCCAGTATAGCTAACCAGCTTTCTACCTCAGACTATCTGCACAGTCCCAACCCTCAAACTCCCATCGAGGAGACCATGAGAGCTATGGTAGAGCTTCAGGCGTAAGGCACAATTCAATAACGTTAAAGGTCTATGCGCTCATTCAGTATCAGAGAAGGCAAGATCAAGCACATTGGCGTGTCATCCGTGTCTTCCGCGACCCTCCGGCGGGCATGCAAGATCGCCAACGTCGTGGCTGTCCAAACCGAGTATTGCGTCTTCTCACGCGATGTCGAGGGCCCAACCGGCACAAACCTCCTGGCAACTTGTCGAGAACTGGGGGTGGCGCTTGTGGCTTCCTGTCCCCTTGGACGCGGGGTCATCACGTCCACTTTCAGCAAGGGTGAGCCAGTCGGCAACAGTGAAGATAAGCGACCAAAAGTCATACCCAAGTTCTTAGAAGAGAATCGCGAGCATAATGCCAAGGTTGCCAGTCAGTTCGCGTCTCTGGCGGAGAAGAAGGGTTGTACTGTATCGCAGCTGGCACTGGCCTGGCTGTTGAAACAAGGGAACGAGATTTTTGCCATTCCAGGGACGAGAAGGGTCAAATACCTGGAGGAGAACTGGGGTGCTCTGCAGATTTCACTGACGGACAACGAGGAAGCCGAGATCAGGACTTTCGCGGAGGAGAATGAAATGGTTGGTGGCCAGGTCCCGGACCAGTTCGCGGAGTATCTCTATCGCGATACTGTCGAGGAGAGTTGATGGAGCTTACTTTTCGATCCATGTTGAATATCCGGAGAATCATTCATTGCGTTGAAAGGCTTGTCAATCGTATTGTAGATACAAGTCAATGCTGTAGTCTGTCGCATTTAGATGCATTCTGGATGCTTGCACCTGCTAATAATAGAAAATATACCAGCTGACTTCCTAACCATCTAGCAGATACGAGTCCATATGTTTCTGTGTTTGGTTAACTCCATACTGCATTTTTCAACTCTCTAGTCAAGTGGGTCTTTGAGATCAGCCAGCCACAAAGGCTCGGATCGTCGTAGTGTATTGTCTTATTGGCTACAGTAGGCTCCCACGGTCTCACTCTCACCCCAAGGCTACTTAGTAAAAGTCCCAGGTACTGAAGCAAAGATAAAAGTTACACGGTACCCTTCAGGTGCATTAGATTGCGTGTTAAACGACTGCAGTCCAACTGCTAGGATGGGTATTACAATCGTGTCTTGATATCAGCTTCTGAACCATCCCTACGATCTGCTCAGACGGGGAGACGAGCTGGAGATGAGGGGAAGGTGAGAGCAAGACATTGGCATTTAAGTGCCTCGCTACTAAGCCCTCGATCTGGTTAGACATCAGTGTCATCAAGCTGAACCGCTGAGCTGAAAGGACCAGGATATCAATGCGTTGCAGCAAAAGTTGCACAGTAATTTTATTGTGGACATAGCTGGAACAACCATCTAGCTACTTGCTCTAGGCCATAATGGCCTCTACGTGGCATTAGTCAAGATGCAAGATACATCATCAGATATCAAATTCAATTTAATATTCAAATAAACACCTGCATGTGTGACCATTCTGATCTCTAATGATAGTAGCACCAAGCATGTAAATCACATCCACATATCTGTATCTCTATCCTATTCTATGCAGTTCATCATATCCACGGCACTTCAAATTCTGGTGAATTTAGAATACTTTAGAAAATATTGGAAAGATATACACCATCTTCTTAGTATCACCACTGGCCTTCTTCCTTCAATCCTTCTTTCCTATCTCTGGTTCTACACCCTCTTGTGACTCCTGAGACATGCTCCTGCAAGCTTTCTCAACTGCTCTCCAGTCACAAATGTGTATCGTTTATGCTAGCCAAGCAATGAGCACAAACAATAGACCTCATATGATGTGTCCTAGCTCAGAATACAAATGAGGGGAAGTGAGAGTTATTCTGATCTGAAGAACCAATCAGCAAACTAACCTTGCACGCAGCCCTAAGCTAAAGTAGAAAATTCCCCACACCAGCGTAGACAGCTGTGTATCACGGCCAGACAAGGCTGCAGATGATTCCTCATTTCGTGATTGTAAGACCGGAATGGCCGAGATCGTTAGGCTGCGGTTGAGTTCCAGTGAGATTTGACGTCCGAAGAAGACCATTTGGAAGGAGCACACCATGATACCCTGCTTTAGTTACAGCCAGCCAGCATCATAATATCAGCCAGCCCTGCATTGTAAACCAGACGTCGGATCAACTGGCCCAATGGTATCTCAGCATACAAATGTACATGCGTTACAAGCGCTATTTAAGCCACAAATGCATCAGAAACACAGCTCACTGTTCTCGAAGCACAATAATTGGATTGATTGCACATTATGGCAAAGCAAAATCAAAGAGAAGAGGGGTTTGCTTCATGGGCAAATAATTATTGCCTCTGTTTGTGTATAAAAGGCTGTGACAGGTCTGCACATCAATCTACAATCATAACCTCGAGCACTACTCAATAGCTATAGGACCTGAAAAGATACCCTAAGTCCCCGAACAATGTCTACCACTGGAGCACAGCAAGTCCTCTTCCGTATGTTGGATCAAATGCTCCTTTCACCTCCTGTTTCGACCTGACAAATATAGGCACCGGAATTGCCGCGGTCAATTCAACCAACCGTCTCCGTGTTTACTTCCAGGATGTCCACGGCAGTATTCGCGAGAGTCTCTACGAGGGTAGCTGGGCCAACGGCACCGAAAAAAATGTCATCGGCAAGGCGAAGCTCGGCAGCCCTGTGGCCGCGGCTTCCAAAGAGCTGAACAACGTATGTTATGTTATTATCTGCCCATTGGCTCTGCTCCCGTTCTGACCATATGGAGATCCGTGTCTACACCCTCACTGAAGGAAACACTCTCCAGGAGTTTGCCTACGACTCCGGAAGCGGATGGTACAACGGCGGCCTGGGCGGTGCCAAGTTCCAAGTTGCGCCCTACTCTCGCATTACAGCTGTGTTCCTGGCGGGAACAGATGCGTTGCAGTTGCGGATCTATGCCCAGAAGTCAGATAACACAATCCAGGAGTACATGTGGAATGGTGTGTCTAATCACAAAGTCTCTTGATGTCTGTTACTAACCTGCAACTTAGGCGACGGCTGGAAGGAGGGCACCAACCTGGGAGCTGCGCTCCCCGGCACTGGCATCGGAGCCACCTCCTTCCGCTATACTGACCACAATGGCCCAAGCATCCGGTACGGCACCGCCATATGCAAACCTGAATACGGAAAGACTTACTAATAAAAGATAACGCACAGGATTTGGTTCCAAACTGACGACCTCAAACTCGTCCAAAGAGCTTACGACCCGCACAAAAGCTGGTACCCAAACCTCCACACCATCTTTGACAAGGCACCTCCACGTACCGCCATTGCAGCCACCAGCTACGGAGCCGGCAACAGTTCCATCTACATGCGTATCTATTTTGTCAACTCGGACAACACTATCTGGCAGGTCTGCTGGGACCACGGCAAGGGCTATAACGACAAGCGAACCATCACCCCAGTCATCCAGGGCTCGGAGGTCGCTATTATCAGCTGGGGCAGTTTGGCCAATAACGGGCCGGATCTCCGCCTATACTTTCAGAATGGAACATATGTTAGCGCTGTGAGCGAGTGGGTTTGGTCCCGAGCGCACGGGTCGCAGTTGGGCAAGAATGCCCTTCCTGCTTAATTCTGTGTGAATTGCCATGTGTGCTACAGGTGAACAGTAGCTAGGAATGATGCTTGCAATCACATCTTTTGGTTATAATCTCTATTAAGAGTAAATGAAGGCACATATAAGATTAGAAGACCTATATCATGAGAAGTAGGAAATCAATACATATAAAATAAAAGTACACGTCGCATGGATGTGCGTTTTTCTGCTTATCCAATCCAGACCAGTCAAAGCTGCACAGTCACGTGCTAGCCTATTTCAAGTTTAGTGTGTTTTCCAATAATAAGTGCGCCAGGGCCCGGGGGTAGGTAATAGTATCTTTCCTTTTTAGGTCCAACCTTAGCTGCTATGCATATCCTAGAATATCATTATTGACCTAGCCAAACAATCACGGCTACTTAAAGCCAGGATCTTTTGCAGCCGACCTCAAAAGAGCTACGCAGGCAATCCGCGGTTTGACGTGCCCAAAATGGCACAAAAACAATTATCCCTGCTACCACCGGACGTGATGGAGTCTCAATTATCCACAATCGACCTCCTGACAGCCATGTTCCCATCTCCTGGCGAGATTGACATACCTGTGGCCACCACTCAATGCATTGAGAAACTCCGCAACTGGTGCGAGAATCCATCTGCGGTGCCCTCGGGGATTCCTTCAACCTTACACCTTGCAGTCTGTTTACCGATTGCGGGGGGAGAAAAATCAATACAAGTCAACATATCAATCCCGGTCCAAGGTGATGCTCCAGATATAGCACAGCCGCCGTCATTAACTTACTCACTACGGCAACCAGACTGGATGTCTAGAGCTGAGCTGGCAAGGATGGCCGCTGCAATGCCTTCAGATGACCTGTTTGAGGCCCTTGAATACGTCCAGGATGAAGCGCTCCGCTTCTTAGAGGCTCAGCGGGCATCAAAGTCTGAAAGTACCGAGAGTAGATCCGGACCGATCGTGCGAGTCTGGTTCTATTTCCCGTCTCTCTCAACGCGAGAAAAGAGGAACGATCTGGTCAATCACGCCCCTGATTATTCTCTCACTGGCTTTGTGTTGGCCGGAAAACCTGGTGTGTTGTGTCTAGAGGGTATGTCAGCGAACATCGATGCTTATATGAGCTTCATTAAGACACACTCCTGGGGCGATATCCCCAGCCATCAGAAAAAGGTCAGCGAGAGATATCGGGAGACGAAGGACGTTCAGAGAGTGTTCTCTGGGATGGAGGAAATCACGGATTCATTAGGGGAACGAAGTGGCCACAGAGCCAATCGGGGCGACATGCAAGCATTAGAGACGTGGCTACAGGCGCGAGGGTTGCGTGAAGCATTTGAAAAAGTGATCTTTTGATATCAGTCATTATCGTTCGCGAGGCTATCTGGGAGTGTTACCTCGGAGTCCATCATATCTGTAGCATTATTCCTAGTCAAGGCGGTCCTTCAAGAGGCAGACTGGTTTCAATTATGCATCGCGTTTCTTGTAAGCATCGAGAAGCTTGACGAGAGACTGATCCAACTTTGGTGGGCCAAATAGCCTTGGTCCCTTCCTCAACTCGCTCAAATCAAAATCAACCTGCAGCTGGCCGGTTGACAGCAAGAGCTCAACAACTGGAGTCCGTTGAAATTTGGCTGCCCACATTAATGGTGTCATCCCTTGGTGATCTCTTGCATCAAATTGCACCCTGCCTGTTGCCAGCAATAGCTTAACGACCTCCGCATGCCCACGGAGCGCTGCCGCGATCAGCGGAGTTCTCTGGTGACCGTCAGCAGCATCTGGATCTACTCCCTCAACCGCCAACAGCTGCTGCACAACCCCCGCGTGTCCCCTCCTGGCTGCCTCCAGTAATGGCGTTTCCCGATGGCCAGTTTTTGCGTCTGGATCCACCCTGAGAGTCAGTAAGTACCTAACAGCCTCCTCCTTCCCGTTACCAGCAGCCAGGAATAATGGTGTCCTTCCCTTGATACATCCGACAATCTGGATCGACCCCTTCCAAGGACAGCAAGAACCGCATAACCTCACAATGGCCCTCGCTCGTAGCACATGCAAATGGGGTCACCCCGTCATTGTCCGCAGCATTATGATCAAGGTACCCGGTATCCAGCAACATCTGCACAATTTTAACATTGCCCCCGTTGGCAGCATACCAGAGGACACTTCGATTCCTGCAGCTGCGCAGAGTCACATCTGCAGGCCCATACTGTGCAGAAAGCAGCGTCCGCACCACGGCTCCATGCCCGCCCTCCGCAGCGGACATGAGAGGCGTCCGCCCGATCCCGTCGCGGATGTTTAAGAGGCTACGTTTATGCAACAGTAACAGGCGCGCAACCACTGTCTGACCTGTCTCAGCAGCAAAGTGGAGGGCCGTCTTGCCCTGTTCAGTCCGCACTCTCATTTCGGGGTCAGCGCCATCACGAAGCAGAAGCTGACAGAGTTGGGGCGGTTTGGAATTTTGTATGGCGGAGATGAGGAGGTTACTGCGCTCCTTGCGGTCCTTGCGGGCCCTGATGTAGGGTGTTAGAATGCTGTCAAGTTGAGGGTGGCTTTGAGCGAGACAGCGGACTTCAGGCTCTGAGGGGATGTGGTCCGCGATGGCCTGGAGGAGCTTGCTTGGGAGGCTGACGAGTGTTGGTGTCATTCTATTGCTTTGACACCTAAATTTATGTTGTGATATATTGGAATGTTGAGGGCTGTTGACGGAATGCTGCGTGGAAAGTATGAAGGAGAATTAGATATTTGTAACCATGGCGGAAGGCACCGCAATAGTTAAAGCTATTTGCCAAATCAAATAGGCTAGAAGACAAGAAAAGCTTAGACTAAGTGACTTTTGAGACATGGTTATACTCCTTTTAAGTATCGGTTATCACCTTCGTAATCCAGGCTAAGCCGCAAAGCGTAATTATTATTAAGGGGGTCAGTTAGATGGTTAGAGAAGACTCCTGGATTCAAGAGAGGATCAGAACCCTTCGGCGACATGCAGTAGGTAACAGGCACCAGTATGGAGTATCATACTCTGGTATTTACCTACAGTAGTTGTCGATTTGTTGTAGTGGTAACTTAGCGGTCCCTGTTCTGACGTCTCAATTCCAAGACCGATAATGAAGCCATCCTGAATAGATGTTAGGAGAGAGCATCAGAACTGCAAGCATGGATCAGAAGACAGGAAGTATAGCTGGATAATAAAGTTCGGGGTTATGAGTCCCAAATTCATATCTGCGAGGGCGGACATTGGGATTTGGGACCGAGGATAATGCGGAAAGTGGCCGAGTTGAGAATCAACCACTGATTTTAGTGAGTCACCCTTACTCTTTCATCTCTTCCGCAACCAACAATTTCCTCCGAATTGACCCAACCGAGGCTCATACGATTTACTCGCTACAATGACGATCGTACATATGGGTAAGTCTGTTTTCGAGTAAATCAACTCAACACGTCGTACTAATATAATCCAGTCCTGTTCAAGTTCCGTCCAGAGGTGACGCAGGAGCATAAAGATACCTTTGTCCGCGAACTCAAGAAACTCAAGGACCTCGACTGTGTCAAGGGCCACCGGCTGGTGGTTGGCGGGCCATCAATTACTGATCCGATCGAGAGAAGCAAAGGGTTTGAGATCGCGCTGTTGAGCTTCCATGAGAACCGGGAAGCTTTGGAAGCATATCAGGCCAGCAAGGAGCATCATTGGTATGTGCAACTCGAGCAAGGCAGTTAATAGTTAGCGATTAGGTGACGCTGACAAAGAGATAGGGTTACCAGCACATATATGTTCCCCTACAAGGAGGACCTCATCCGGTTTGACTTTGAAGTGGCGCCGGAGGACGAGTACATGTGGAATTTCTTGCCAATTGATGGCCTTACACAAGGGCTAGCAAAGGAATAAAGCTTATCTACTTTTGAAGTCGCGGTTAGCTTTATTACAAAGACTCGAAACGTAGCGTCTTGTCTGATTATGTAGTGGTGTCGGGGTCTCTAGGACAACTGACAGAGAGGAAGGTTTGGCTACAAGTGATAATGTTTGTTACTGTATAGCCAAAAGTAAGATGCTAAAATGGACTGCGGTAGTTGCGGAATTGCCCCAGGGGTTGGGCGCCTTCCAGAATATGCTGCAACAGCGTGCCATAGTCCCAGCCCATAGCTGATGCTGCCTGGCAGTCAAGCTAGCCTGATCCTCCCGTCCTGGCCGCCCTCGACCGGTCATATTCTAAAACCGTTCAGTATAATTACAGACAGGAAGGTGAAAGCAAGTGCTTACTGGCTTCATATTGATATCGAACAGAGCGAATTCCGAACCCTCTCGGGACCGTCGCACATCTACCCGAATCGGCGCAGTGGCACCAATCAGTCTGGAGACCCCTTCGCACTGTCGCATGACCTTATTGTACGCAGGATCTTTCATTTCGTCCTCCGACACCACGCGAGAATTGGCAGTGACCGCCATCACCCCATTATATGGAGCAATACCGTCCGCATGATTGAAGCGCATCACTGGCACCATACTCCAGTAGTCCCGGTGAGAAGGCGTCGGCGGCATGAGGGTGATAGTCGCCTCCTCCCCCGTAAGAAACTCCTCGAGCATGATCAGCGGAGATTCTGCGAGTAAGGCTTCGGCATGTTGTAGTAACTGAGCGGTGTTATGGCATACTCGGACGCCATGGCTCCTCGGCCCCGCACCGCTTTCCCCACGATCGGATAACGATCGATCTGATTGACGATCTGGCGGACATTATCAGGGTCAACCATCCACGCACGAGGCAAGGTGAGTCCACAAAGTTCGCGCAGTTTGTTGTTCAAGAAAGCCTTGTCATCGAAGTTCTCGACCAAGCCGGGCGGTTGCCCAACGACGTAGAGATCGGACGCCAGAGGAGTCAATCGGCTGAACGTCTGCAGAGGGTGTGAAGCAAACAGGATAGTATTTGCCCAGAGATGAGTAGCGCCTTGCTGAACGGCGGAGTAGATTCCCTCTTCTGTATCGGGGAAGGACCAGCCTTCGTGAGAGGAATCCGATGGCGATGGATTGGGAGTGAGGACCCATAAGCCCTTTTGTCGCAGGGCATAGGCAATATCCGCTCCAGAGTCCTGGTATCCTATGATTATACTGAGTGCCGTTCATATTCAAATGCAGAGAGTCACTTACCTCCAGGCTTGCGAGGTTTGCGCACGCCATTAATGACAGGCGGATCGATGGCCTGGAACAATACAGCGACAGTTGGGGAACAAGCGGAGCTGCTTATAGCGCGGGCGCACCGGCTGAAAGGGCGCTGTCTGCAAGCGACAGCTAGATTTGCTGCCATTATGTCCTATTCAAATAATGCATTTGTCCGTTGAAGGAGAGAAGGTGCTTTGGAGTCAGTTTAAAGAGCATGGAGGTCGTTGGCGTCGGAAACGGCCGTATACACGGAGATAACATTGGCTACACTCCGATATAACTATATATCGTTGGCCGACAAACACCCCACCCTAGATCTGTAATAGAATATACGGCATTCATGGTCTATAGGTGGTCTATATCATTTGAATCATTTGATTGAAACATAAAAGAAGATACACGTGATTTTTCTTGAACCAACTGTTCTTGAGACAAAGAGCTGGTTTATACAAAGTTAAGTGCTAAAATGATGGGCCGTCTGCGTTGAGGGCTCGCTCTTGAATCGGCATAGCGCATAAAAGGGTTAGGGTTCATTTTAAAATTCCATGTTTTAGATCTACTCCTAGTGATGCGATTGAATTTCCTTGCCAACCTGTCTAGAGCTTTCCGAGTGTCTCTCCGAGTTCCGCCGCACGAGATGTGGCGGCCTTTACTGCCTTGTCCACGATATCCTTGAAATTCAGCGACTCAAAAGTCTGCAGCGCGGCGTGCGTTGTACCGTTTGGACTCGTCACGTTCTTGCGCAGCTGGGCCGGTTCCTCCGACGACTCGACCAGCATCTTGCCTGCACCCAGGCAGGTCTGAGCCGCCAACCGCGTGGCCTGCTCCTTGGAGAGACCCAGAGCAGTGGCACTGGCAACCAAGTGTTCCACCATAGCGAAGAAATACGCAGGTCCAGATCCTAGTCAATGTTAGATTCACGTGTCATCTGCATGGAGGCGCCCAAGATACTCACCGGACAGACCGGTCACCACATCTAGCAGTTCCTCCTTATCCACCCACTCGGTGGCCTTGCTTACGGTCTGGAGTAGAGCTCCGATGAGCTCCTTCTCCTCTGCCGTCACATCGTCGCTAGCCAGAAGACCCGATGCGCCTTCCTTGACCAGGGCGGGAGTGTTGGGCATGACGCGGACGATATGCGCGGTCCGGCCATCACTCGTCTTGAGCCACTCTTTCAAGCTATTGAGCGTAATACCCGCCGCAATGCTGACGACCACAGGGAGCGATGTGCGCTGGGACCAGGCGGTGGCAAGCTCCTGACAGACATTCTTGGTGGTTTGAGGCTTGACGGCAATGACCACAATATCTGCGTTGCCCGCAGCTTCACCATTGGAGGTCGTCGTCTGTACGCCCAACTTCCCGATCTTTTCGCGGTTGACATCCCATGGCTCGGAGACGGTGATGTTGGCGGGGTTCATGTCCTGGCTCACGAGACCTCCGATGATGGCCGAGGCCATGTTGCCGCCGCCGATGAAGGCGAGCTTGCTCTGCTGTAAGGAAGGCATTTTGAAATATGCAGTTTGATGTCGATGTAACAGACTGAATGCTCTGTAGTCTGTAGTTTTGTACACCAGATAAATGATGCAACTTTGCAGACGCGTCGGATCAAGGACGGCCCGATGTCGGCGGAGGGGTCTAGCCCCACCGGAAACGCGGGGTTGTTCTTCTTCCCGGTGCCGGCCCGGTGAACACCAGCTATGGGGATATCTGATGCTTACAATGGGGAATCCGCCTTTCCAGAGATAGCACAACTTGTACAGTATTCTGTGGAGACTTATCATAAGGGTATATGTGCAATGCGTTGACTAAAAGGGCATACTATCAACAAGGCTAGATACACGCCACTGCTCATCAAATGCAAGTTTTTGCACCAGCACGAATTTGAACACAGATCACTGCTATTTTGACAGGACTTGTCGACTATTAGATTTTTGACAGATCTTGCTATGGGCCGACACTAGAATTGTGGATCCATAGTCACTGCATTCTGGAGCCTGTCTGGCCCAGTGGAGCACGGACTGTCTTAAGTCTAATGTCGAAGTCGAGACATATCTCCCAGAGCCATTGCCCCGGTAATATGACGGATTACCTTTCAGAGAGGCCGTGAACGAACCTAATGACTGAAAACGAAACCCCATTCTTCGTCGGATCCTGATACCGAAAGAGAGGGAAATTGTAGAGCGGCGCCACCAGCGTGAGGAGTCCCCAAACCCAGAGATGCCCGATCAGCCTTGTCCAGAGGGTACTGTGCTGCTTGGTGCTGCCCCTGAAACGCCGGAATGCCTCCTGCACAGCGTCTTCGATCATGATACCAAGCGGTTGGACCAGGAAGCAGCGCAAAGCACCGCTATAAGGGAGCCAGATGCCTGCTCGTCCGTCGATCGCGAGGTGCAGAAAAACAGAGATGGCGAAAACGCATGTGATATTCACATACCGTTCGACTAGTGAATGACGGGGCAACCGCAGAATATCTCGACAGACGTAAAAGGAAATACTCTGCATTGGCCAGCGAAAGACCTGGGGCCATAACCGGCTACAATGGCCGATATGTTAGTGATCCAGACGAAAAAAGCAAGGAAAACTAAGGAGGAAATGCGTACACCCAGAACCCCCCTCAGGGTGTAAGTCTTTGGGATACCCTGGAAGGCGAGCCTCAGAACTGCCAATAAGTAAATAAACACACGAAGGGAAGCAGTCATGAGGCAGCGCTATGCTTGGGAAGTTCTTAATGGCAATGGCTGTATTCACTGCTATATCGATATCCACTTATATTCCTTACGAGTAATCTTGCAATTAAACAAGTTCAACATATATCGACCAGTGAATTCTCCTGGCTTATCTCCTGCAGACGAAACCCAGACCAGTTTATGACTGTCTCTCCAATTGTCCTTCTCGTGGTGCTGACCACATCCGGCCTTGGTCTTCAACTCTCTCTTTCCTTCTTCATTTTTCTACTCTTCGGCATAGAGAGTCGCCTTACAATACTGTTCCTATTACTGAGCCGTGTGCTCACAGCATCTGCTGCGCATGTCAAACGCGAACTGACTCTGACCTGGGAAGAAGGTGCTCACAATGGTCAAAGTCGCCATATGATCAGGACAAAAACGGCCAGTTTCGCTCGCCTACTTTGATTTTGGACGAGGGAGATGATGTGGAAGTACGCTCTTTATCATTTTAACATGCGTTGGGAATATTAAGGCTTATAGTCCTTCAGATCGTCATCAACAACCATATGCACCAGAATACCACCATCCATTGGCATGGAATTCTGTAGGCCTTATCCTCGCATATTCTACAATGCATCATGAGATCCGATGACGACTCGACAGGATGCAAAATACCCCGTGGTCAGATGGCGTTCCTGGTCTGAGTCAAACGCCTCTTGAGCCCGGCGAGCGCTATGTCTATCGCTGCACTGCAAGTCCTCCCGGTCAATACTGGTATGTACTAGGTGCTTCCCAAGAGCAAGCCGGAGATTGATCGAGTCAGGTACCATTCGTATTTACGAGCCAACCTGTTGGATGGTCTGTATGGGGTGCTCTTTATTCGGTAGTCTGCATGTGCTTATTCCTCTGCGACGATCAAATGCTAACACACTCATGACAGAAGCCAGGAACTCCAGGACCATGGGCGACGATCAGCCAAGGTCCAGTGGAGATCCAAGTCATGGAACGCGCTGCCAATGATCCTCAGATTATCGCGCTCTCAGACTGGGGTTATTACAACTCATCCCAGTACAAAGAGGCCGACGCAAATAGCCATCTCCAGATATTGTACGAGAATGATGACTCTTCTGCCTCGTTCCACACGCTGACCGTCTCAGCTGCGTCGATAATATTTTGATCAACGGAAAAGGGAGCGTGTGTTGCCCTGGTCATTAGTGGCTCATTGACAAGCAAATTCCCTTCATGCACAAAAGCTGGCCAAATGATAACATCCCCGACAAGGGGTATGACCTTGTTCTTCTCTTCAAGATTGAGACACGCAATATTGACACTCACAGTTGCTTTCCATTCGCTGCTTATGCTGAAGGCCCGTGGCTTAAGGATGGCAACGTCTCCGCCATCCCTCCGGGGTTACAAGGGGGCTGCAGACCCTCCACCGGTCCCACGGAGGTTATCGAGGTTGATGCCAGCGATCTATGGGTCAGTATCAACTGCATTGCAGGCTCGATGCAGCCCACGATCGACGAGCACGAGATGTGGATCTACGAGGTTGATGGGCATTACATCGAACCACGCCGCGCAGAAACGTTCCTGATCTGGGCGGGGGAGCGATACTTGGCTCTGGTCCGGCTCGACAACAAACAAATGGACTACTCCATCCGCATGCCTGACGGTGGCTACTCGCAGATGATTGCAGCTTTAGGGGTCTTACGGTACAAGAACGGGGACCCGGACGCTCACCAGCCTTCTGATCGGTTCGGCTTCACCGCGATCTCGCAGCCGCATATCCCATCTATATGACAACTCTCTACTATATGATGATTCAAATCATTCAATACGCCTAAGGGAAGAGAAATTGAAACCTAAAAATAGTTAGGTGCTTACTGCCAGCAGAAACCCATGAATTACTAACATACCGAATACCTACAGGTGTATTTTTGTTTTGTCTCTAACTGATTCAAGGTGGTTCTTTAGCAGATGATGTGTGTTTCCTGCAGAGACGTCTATCAAGCACACCGCCAGTTTTTCGGCAGCACAGCCAAATAAATAGTCCCACCTTACTTTGTCTCTGCTTTCCAAGATATGAATCAACATCAAGGTTTATCATGCTATAAACTTCCGCGTCCCTGCAGGAACTGGATTTCCAAATGTCATCATCCAAGGCAGCCACTTCCAACATCCCAGGGGCTGCAAGAGACCAACTACCCTCACCTTCGTGCCACACACCATTAACAAATACAGACATCCACCACTCTGTCCTTCATTGTCAAAACACATCTACAGCAGAGCAGCAGCCACAGGATCCTACATCTATTAGTGGAGCTATGGCCAACCCATCTTGTAGCAGTTCTCGAAATAAAATCCGGCTGAGTGTTGCCTTATTCTCATCCCTGGTTCGTCATGCATGGCAAAAAAAGATCGATTCCTATACTGAGATCTGATATTCAGCTTTGCCTCTTCCTAGCGGCACTCGACTTTACTATTGCTACCACTGCAATCCCAACCATTGTGTCTTCCTTCCACTCTGGACAGAGCTATGTGTGGATCGGCTCCGCGTACCAGTTGGCCAGTGCTGCGTCGACGCCCATCTGGGGCAAACTGTCAGATATCTGGTGACGTAAAGCCATCCTACTGCTCGCCATTTCCATCTTTGCAATTGGATCGATTATCTGTGCGGCTGCCACCATGATGGGGATGATGCTAACAGGCCGATCGGTTCAAGGTGCTGCAGCTGGCGGAATAGTGATTTTGGTGAATATCTGCATTAGTGACTTGTTTACTGAAAGGTTTGTTTTGCCTACCACAAGATTCATGAGACTGGATTATCCAGTGCTGATTATGGCAATTAAATGGTAGAGAACGAGGATTTTACCTTGGGCTGACTGGCGTCGTATGGGGACTTGCCAGCGGCATTGGCCCTCTGGCTGGAGGTGCTTTTTCCGAGTACGTTTCCTGGCGCTGGAACTGGTGGATCAACCTTCCCTGTTGCGGAGTCTCGTTTGTTGTTCTGTTCTTCTGTCTCGACCGCGTCCGTGAGAGACAAGCGGGAATCAGCAGCGGCTTGCGACAAGTCGACTGGCTTGGGACTCTGGCCATCACTGGTTTAACTACCATGTCTCTTCTGGGTCTAAACTTTGGGGTGTCTATAGCTCATGGAAATCCGCCAAGGTGATCTGTCTTCTCTTGATCTGTCTTCTCGTGTTTGGAGGCTTCACAATGGCGGCTTTCGTGGTCTACGAAGCGAAGATCATATCCGAGGAGAAAGCTTTGATCCCAATGCGCATTCTACGACGGCTTTCCAACAATGCGTCCTTGTTTGTCTGCTTCATGCATGGATCTGCAAGGACAGGCTAGGAACACCCTTCAGTCATAGAGACTCACTGACACTTACCGATCTCGATGGATCTAGGTCAATGTTTCGTCCTGGTACTTTCTTCCACTATACTTTCAATCCAGTCGCTCCCTGTCACCTCTTCAATCCGGCCTTCTCCTCATGCCAATGACCGTCATCCAGGCCGTGACGGGATTCATTGCTGGCTTTATCATCCGCCGCACCGGTCGGTATCTCCCGTTGATCTATCTCCGGTATGACTCTTACCACATTAGCCTTCTTGCTATTCACCCTTTTGTCCGACAAGTCGACAATATCCGCTATTATAGGCCTAGAGCTACTTGGAGGGCTCGGCGTGGGGCTCGTATTCCAGCCTCCCCTCATCGCGCTCCAGTCTTTCGTGCACCACGACGATGTTGCCACAGCTACGGCCTTTTTTGGATTTATCCGGAGTTTTTCTACCTCTGTGTCAATCGTGATCGGCGGGGTCATGTTAAAAAACGAGATGCAGTCACGTCAAGGCATGCTTCAAAAGCTTCTTCCTGGGGATGTCGCCAACAGTTTCTTGGGCCAGAATGCTACAGCAAACGTGGCTCTCGTCCGGTCTCTAAACCCTGGAGAGGCGCAGATAGTCGGGGAGGCGTATTCGCAGAGTCTAAGTCGCATGTGGATATTGTATGCTTGCTTTGCAGCTACTGGACTGCTCATGAGCTTTGGCATTCAGGATCAGACGTTGCGAAGTGAATTGATAACTGAAACGTCCGGCTCTACCGGTACCCAATCTCGAGCCAGGGGTAACAAAACAGGCGTTTAAAACGAGTCCTGCACCTTTGCTCAACTGCTGGTTCACTGAATGGCATATAGAGGAACACAATAACGTGCACACCTCTAAGGAAAAATTTTACTCATTACTAAGCCTTAGGCTATTATGAAAAATTGATGTTGTGTTGTATTTCTAATGCTGGTCTGCAGAATAGTGACAGCTATTTATATACAAATCCACAGCATTTTTCATCTCAACTTTAGCAGTCCACACTAGGATGATTAAGCTTATTTAATACGTAATATATAATACTGAGATAACCAATTATCATCATTGAATGAAACATACAAAATCACGGGAATATTGTTTCTCTGAGTTCTCTCAGACCTTATTCTAAATAATCTATCTAGTTAGCATAGTAGCCTAAGGAGGTATGGAATGAGCTCCATTTAGGTAGAATGAGTGAGTGCTGACGCAGAGGAAAGTTCCCTTATGCTGCTAGTTATAGGTTTGTAGCATAGACCCAAATGGGGTCATACTGTTACGCCTTCTGAAAGACATTTGTCATAGTTGAAGCCTCCTGCATCTATCCCACGTAGCAGATTCACTTCTTATCGGTCCAAGTCATCGGGAAAAGAGAAATCAGACATAACATCTACGGTGGAAGAATAACACCTAATGCTGAAAAATATGCTGAGGAACAATATGCTCCTTAGCCAATGGGGTGAAGCGCAAATACGGCTTCACGGTTTGCATATTTGGAAACTTGGCCTGTGCCTCCTCGTCGGCGACACTCGCGGGGACGACTACATCATCACCTGGCTCCCAGTTGGCGGGGTGTTGACGGAGTACTTGTCGGTAGCGAGTAGGGAATCCACGACACGGAGCAGCTCAGTCGTGCTCCGACCGGTGGAGGCCGGATAGGCCTGGATGAGGCGGATGACCTTGTTGGGATCGATGATGAAGACGGAGCGGATCGTGTAGGCGATGCCGCGGGCGTCGACGTTGGTGACATCTTGGTGATCGAGCCTGTTCCAGATCAGATCTTTGTTAGTGGTCGGGCCCAACAGTGGTGGCAGGCGAGTGAAGAGACCACTTACATATCATAAGTGTGGGCGATCTTGCGATCCTCGTCCCCAATGACCGGAAACGTCAAGGAACAGCCGGCGATCTCGGCGATGTCGTTGATCCAACCATCGTGTGACTCGATCGAGTTGGCGGACAGGCCGATCAGCTTGACGCCGCGCTTTGCGAACTCGGACTGGTGCTTGGCCAGGTCTGCCAGTTCGGTGGTGCAGACGGGGGTGTAGTCTTCGGGGTGGGAGAAGAGGATGACCCAGTCGTTGCCGATCCACTCATAGAAGTCGATACGACCGATGGTGGTGTCGGCTTGGAAGTTGGGGGCTTTGGATCCCAGGCGGAGTCTGTAGATCGAGGCATAGTCAGGTAGAATTGTCCAAGGGACTTGGCAGCACATCGACTAATCATTGCGGATCGTCATCTTGTCAAAGACGCATGATGACCAAACATTACCAAGTAGGGCACACAAGGAAAAAGAAGGAAAAAAACTAGGAGAGGAAAGGGAGACATGAAAACATATAATGTCACAGAAACAAGCACGGATCATCAGACAAAAACATGGAAGGGTGGGTAACATACGGCTTGTATGCCACTTCCTCAGGCATTGTGAGCGGGAATTGATTCTCTTCAAAGCCCGCGGAGATTCACTGCGATTAGAAAAGTATAAAAGGGACCCAAGATCAATGACTGGTTATTCAATATTAGCTAGGAACCAGGCTAAGTTGACATTTGAAAAGACCAAGTTTAGAGACATGACATAACAAGTTCAGCATTTAGTCAGACCGAGGAGGGAGAAAGATAGAGGGAGAGGTGAGGGAGGGGAGAAGGGTCTGGACCTTGCCAGATTGCATTTGATGATTTGATCAAAATGTTTGTTCCTGTGATGTTGTTGTGGAATACATTGCAGCCAATAGACGGCCTGGAAAATCCCCGTCTCCATGCTTGTCCCAGGAACGGGTTAGCGCCAGAAAAGTTTAAGGGTGACGTCATAGATCGATCTGTCAGATTTACTTTGCGGGGTCATTCAACAGGTGACAAATCAGATATAGCTTTAGATAGTCATTAATATCTATTATTTTTCTTCAGATATCAGATTCACTCAATATAGGAAGACAATAATGCTAGGTACGGAAAAGGAAAACCCATAAAGCAAGAGCAAGGACTGCATAACTTTTGACGGTCGATACATGGAAGGGAGCAGCCAAAACCGGTTTTTGCGAGATTGCTTAACGTCCCGAGCTCGACAACCTCCACTAGGCTTAGCGTCCTTTTCCATTGTCCAGACTATCGGGCCATCTGCTAGTTATCTGCTCTCTGTATCTGCATCTGCCACAGTCCACAGTCACTGACTGACTAACTGCTGCTGCCATCTTCCATGTTTTGGCTGCCGCCTCATTTTTATTTTTATTTTTTTATTTGTTTCCTACATCGCGCAATCAATATACTTGACCATTATTGCAGTTCGTTGCACTGCTCATCTCATCAACTTTCATTCCTCCGTTACTTTAATTATCCGTGTTTGCATTGGAGGATATACTTCTGATCAACCAGTCAACGTGACCAGCAATGCAAATGATGATAAGATCGGCGATTGATCCACCCACTTAATAATCCTTGTCCCTTTAATCCTCCGTCAACCCCCAAGTCACCCGCTCCCCCCGCCATCGCAGAGATGCACCGAGAGGCTCAACAGCCTCCTACCGGTCTGCTGGACAGGCTACGACGGCTAGCAGGCTATACCTGGGACGAGTCGACGCAGTTTCGCTCCAGCTATGGCGTATGGTGCGTTAGCACCTAGATTGTTGTAAGCGAAAAAGATCACGCGCTAATGCTTCGTAGGCATACCTTCGGCACAAAACACCTCGTCGATACCAATAGGTCGCGTCAAGTCCTACCCGTCCGTCCTCGCAGCGCGTCGTCTCTCGAACAACGCAACGATGAGGCAAACGCCGTCGCGCCGCCGCGCGACGCGCGCGATGACGGTGGTATTGCGGCGGACAAAGGCTGGGAGAGTGGGATAGAAGTGGTGGCGCGTATTTCCGAGAGCCCGGGTCAGGAGGAAAAGGTTCAGGAGGAGTACCGGAGCCTGGGGGCCGTAGCTGATTCCCAATACACCTGTCTCCTGAGGCCCCTGGAGGTGAAGCGATTACCCAGTGGCGATCAAGAGCGCGAGCCACCGCTGGTGGTCTGCATCTACGAGAGCCCCGGTCCGAATGACTTGTTGAAATACGTCGACTGCGGCCTGACCTGGTATCGCAAGGCTCCCAAAGTGGATGGTAGTGACGAAGATCATGATAACAACCCGGATGAGGACGGCAATGATGCGACTTCACTGCGACGCAGTCGGGACGAGCCAATGCCGCTTTCCACTTTTCTCGATTTCGCCATCGGCGCCGCGGAATGCATCAAAATTCTCCATAGCCAGCAGATTGTTCATGGGGAGATCAGGGCGGATGCTTTCCATTTCAGTGAGGAGACCGGGAAGGTGAAGCTGATTCACCTGGGAGCCGGTCGGCGGCGGTACCACTCCGACCTCAGAAATGCAACCTGGTCCGCTCTGGCCAACCAGGACGGCGCTACGGCCAGGATATCATACATGAGCCCGGAGCAGACGGGCCGAACGCCCATTCAACCCGACAGTCGAGCGGATATCTATTCCCTGGGTATCCTCTTGTGGAGCACTCTGGTCCAGGAGGCCCCGTTTTGCGGGAGGACCCCCATGGAAATCATCAGAGCGGTGCTGGGAGAGGAACTTCCTCTCGTATCGAGCTTGCGACCGGATGTTCCGGACCTCATCGCGCGAGTGATCGCCAAAGCAACCGCCAAGAATGTCTCGGAGCGATATCATTCCGTCAGTGGTCTACGGCATGACCTCGTGGAGTTGCGGAGGCTTCTGGCTGCCAAAGAGCCTGATGACGAGGACGACGATGAAGGGGCAGCAGCTACTGCCGCAGAACTCGAGAACTGGAAAATTGGCAGCAAGGATGTCTCTCCGTTCTTCACGCTGCCGCGCATCATGGTGGGTCGGACACATGAGCGAAATACCATCGTGGAGATTCTGGACCGTACATATCAGCTGTACCAGGCGGGAAAAGGGCTACAGCTGTCGGCGCTGCCAGAGGGTCAGTTCGCCACGTTCGATGCTTTGGCCTTCCCAGGCGACACCCCGGGCGAAGAGGATGGACACAACGCAATGGAGGGGTTCTCGAGCTTGCTGACCTCCACAAATGGCGTGCGCCGGTCATATCCAGCCAATACGGCTCGTATGCGGTCCCCTGCCGACTCCCGGTATGGTTCGTTCGAGAGCATCGAATCCGTAGCAGGGTCGTCAGACACAAGGACGGCAGATAAGCGACTGTCGACGCCATCGATTGACAGCGCCAGTGTGGAGGGAAGCTCGCGATCCAGCGACAGTGCTGGGAGGACAGCCGCGCATCGCATGATGGTGCCGAAAGGACGATGCGAGCTGATCACCATCGAGGGAGGCGCTGGCTTGGGCAAGACCCGGCTGATCACGTCGGTGCAGATTGAAGCCAGACAGCGAGGCTTCTTTGCCAGTTCGCGGTTTGATCCTGCCGCCAAAGAGCGGTTGCGTCCGGTGTTGCAACTCTTTTCCAGCCTGTTCGAGCAGGCGTTCTCGGAGAATACGATCGAGCCGAGCTTCCTGCCCATGCTGAGAAATCATATAGGGTCTGCGTGGAACACTCTACACAAGGTTCTGGGTCTTCCGAAATTTCTCCTTGAATCCGGTCCCGACTTGCCAGACCAGGCGTCAAAGCGTGCTACTGCCACAAGTCCAACCTCCTCCCGGCACACCGGGACCCGAGTTCTCAAGAATTTCTTCGGACCGGATCGTCCACCAAGTCCTTGCCGCTCGTCCGGACCTTGCTGGATATTCTGCGAGCCTTCTCGCGATACAAACCACTGTGTCTCTGCCTGGATGACGTCCATTTTGCGGACGAGGAGTCATTGGAGCTTGTTGCTCAGATCATCTCTGCTAGGATCCGAATGGTGGTTATTCTGGCCTACCGGCCAGAAAGTGCCACCTCAGAAATGACCAACCATATCTTAGATCTTTGCACCAATGAAGGTAGCTTTCCGTTCCTTTTCCTTTCTTCATGTTTCATTCCAAAGAGGTCTATACTCATTAAACTAGCAGGGTTCCGAAAGGCAAGAGATGTAGGAGTTACCACTATCACGCTGTCTCCACTCAACGAAGACAGCGTGATGGAATATGTCGCAAACACCTTATATCTATCCGTCCCTCTCATTTGGCCCTTGGGGGCGCTCATTCAATCCCGGACCGGCGGGAACCCGTTCTATATCCGAGAAATGTTAAGCGTTTGCTACCGACAGAAATTCGTCTGGTACGACTACCAGGAAGGCTCGTGGTCGTTTGATCTTCGCCGCATCTCGGACCATTTCAAGGCGGACGACTACCACGAGGCCGTCCTCGATGATTTCTTGGTCGTTCGGTTAAACAGCCTACCGCCTGTCACCAAGTCAATCCTGGCCTGGGCATCCTCCGTGGGAATGACGTTCTCATTTCAACTGGTGCGCAGGCTTCTCAGTGGTGACAAGACGACTTCTGAAGCAGGGCTGCCCGAGGTGGAGATGATTCACGCGCTTCAGCCTGCCATGGAAGCCTACGTGATCGCACCTACAAAGCACCATGACGTCTTCTCTTTCACGTATAACCGTTACATGCACATTGCAGCCTCGTTCCACACAAAAGCCAAGGACCATGTGAACTTCATTAAAGCACAAGTCCTGTTCCAGTATTATTCCCACGACGACAAATATCGCAATATGCTGGCCTCCGCCATAATTGAATCCGCTCCGGTCATCAAACGCTCCATGACCAGAAGACAGCCCTTCCGCAAGTTTCTGGTGGACCATGCGAAAGCTGCCAACGAGACTGGCTTCCGATCAACCGCCGTTGACTCGTATGCGTGTTGCATAGTCCTGCTTCAGGATAACATGTGGGATGATAGCGCTGTGGATGTGAGCTATGACGAGACGCTACACATTTTTACTGCCGCTGCAGAGTGCTATCTGTATCAAGGACAGCATGCCGAAGCGGACTGCTTGCTGCAGTCGATTCTCTCTCATGCGCGGAACGCGGTGGACAAGGCTCCAGCGTGGATCTTGCAATCCCGCATGCTTGCGCAGCAAGGTAACTCGACCGATGCTTTCCAGGCGCTGAAAGCGTGCCTCGTGACTTTAGGTCTTGATATCGACGAGGAGCCGACTTTCGCCAAATGCGACAATCAATTCCGGCGACTGCGTGACACCATCACAGCGATCGAGTCCGAGGGCATCGCCGAAAAGACGCCCGTGGAGCATCCCAACTTGGCTGCTGCCGGTGTGGTTCTCGTAGAGGCCACCCGGGCGGCTTTCTGGTCCGATACGCTGACCTTCTATCAAATGACACTGGTCATGGTCGATACCTATCTCACTCGCGGTACATTTCCTCAGGCCGGCATGGGACTCTTGCAGCTGGCTGTGATTGCCATCTCTCGCGACAATGCGATTTCCTTCGCCAGCCATTGTGGGGACCTCGCCTTGGCACTGATTGAGCAATGGAAAGATCCCCATACCATGGGCCGTGGCATCGCCTTGTACTCGACCTTTGTCGGTCATATCAAACATCCCGTGCAGTCCTCCATCGCGCAATTGGAGGGGGCCTTGGATTTTGCCATCCGCGCCGGTGACCGGATCGCGACAATCCTTAATTACGGATTTCTGGCCACCGCGAAGTTCTTTGCCTCTGAAAACCTAGCGGAGTTGGAGAACTTTTGCGTCTCCAGTTGTGAGGACATTCCTCATTGGCAGTCAGACACCCCCGGCGGCACCATCCTTATGGCGATATGTCAGGTCTGCCGTGCTCTGCAAGGGAAAACGTTCACGCACGACCCTATAGGGGTGATGAGCTGCGAGGAGCACAACTCGACCGCCTACAAGCATTGGCTGGTGAAAACGATCAAGAACAGCGACCGCCCCCTTATGCTCTATGAAAGCATGGAAATGGCTCCATTATTTCTTTATGGGCACTACGCCCGAGCGGTTGCACTGGGAAATGCCTGCCTCAAAAAGATCAACGCTGTGTGGTCTGCACGGGACACGAGGTTCCTTATGTTCTTCCATTCCCTTTCTCTAGCTGGACTAGTATGGGTCCGGAAGCAAGAGCAGCTCGAGCGCTCATATCAGGCAGGCAACCCCCAGCCGGCCTCGGATGTAGACGGGCTGCCTCTCGATCCCTCTCTGAAAGAAGACATGGTCAGCCTGGCAAGGATGCTGAGGTATTTTCGGCGAAGGATCGAACAGTGGCAGACTGTTTCAGATGTGAACTATCTGGCGTGGTCTAAGATACTCGGCGCCCAGATCGCAGAGATGGAAGGTCACCAAGCCGCGGCTCTACGTCTCTACCAAGAAGCTTTAGATCATGCTTCCACCCATGGTTTTATTTTCGAAGAAGCTTTGGCCCATCATCTGTTGGCTGGCCATCTGATACGCGAGGGCTCTTCCCGATTAGGCACCCTCGCCCTCAACGAGGCAGTTACTATTTACCGGCGGATGGGCGCCACCGGAGTGGCTGATCATATCCTGCAGACGCATGATCTGCAACAAAGGGTAAAGGACGCACGAGAGGCTGCTACTCAAACTGACGCGGAAGAAATGACCGTACAGACTAGACCACAAGTGACCACCGCCAACACCGACGACACCTCCAGCACTGAAGATGCCGTGGCGGACCGTGCCCTCCACATATTGGATCTCACTTCCATCCTTGAAGCGTCACAGGTGATTTCCAGCGTCCTGCGGGTGGATGAGCTACTGCGTACCATGTGCAGGATCATTATGCAAAGCTGTCATGGTGTTGCTACCCTAGCAGCCATTGTCACCAACGAAGAGCAGAAGGTCGGGTGGGCAGTGGCGGCCAGTGGGAATGCGGCCGGACACATCAAAGTACATAATCCTCCAACCCCAATCCGCCAATCCAACCTCGTGGCCGAGAGCATCGTCAACTACTGCGTGCGCTTCCGCGAAGCGGCGTATTTGCCGGATGTCCTCCAGGATCCGCGGTTTAGCCACGTTAGTGAAGCCTGGGTTGCGCAGAACCCGGTCAGCAAATCTGTCATGGCCTTGCCCATTTCGCCCGGCGGCGACGAGAGTGGACCCAATGTGGTGCTGTACCTGGAGGGCCCACCGAACGCCTTCTCATATCGTACTCGGGTTGTTTTGCAGTTGCTCGTGGTGCAACTCGGGATCAGTTATTCCAATGCGCTGATACTGCAGGAAGTCGAACGCGTCTCCACGATCAATCAATCCATGGTTGAGGCACAGAAGAAAGCCCTGGCGGAAGCTATGGCGGCTGAGCAGAAGGCAAATGTGGCCAAGGCTGAGGCCTTGCATCACGCCAAACTGGCCGAAGAGGCAGCTAAGGCCAAGAGCAGCTTCCTCGCCAACATCTCCCATGAGCTACGGACTCCCCTGAATGGAGTCATTGGCAACTCCGAACTGTTACTCAACAGTCCACTGCCCGAGGCGCAGTTGGAGATGGCCGAGTCGATCCGCATGTCGGCGAACCTGCTCCTCGCCGTGATTAATGACATCCTCGACTTCTCCAAAGTCGAGGCGAACAAGATGCAGTTGCACATTGTTCCGTTCGACGTTGAGAGAATGGTAATGGAAGTCGTTCGCTCAGTCCCGACCGACTCCACTAACGGGCCTAGGTCGAGCAATGTCCATATTGTGCACGACATTCAACTCCAGGAAACCCGGCACGTGTGTGGTGATCCGGTGCGCCTGCGGCAGATCCTAGGAAACCTGCTAGGCAATAGTCTGAAATTTACGGAAAGGGGGACCATCACTGTCGGAGCCCGCGCGGAAAACGAAACCCAAGACTCTGTCCGTCTTTCCTTCTGGGTGGCCGACACAGGGATCGGCATCCCCGCTGCACTCATCCCCCGCCTGTTCCGGCCCTTCACCCAAGCTGATGCCAGTACCGCGCGCCGGTTTGGAGGTACTGGACTAGGACTCAGTATTTGCAAGCTTCTGGTGGAATTGATGGGCGGCACAATCGACCTCAAAAGCACCGAGCACGTCGGAACGACCGTTTCTTTTGCAGTCACATTACCCAAGGCGGTCCCGGAAGATTCGGGACGCACTACACCGACAAGGTCCAGCGACGGCAGCCAGGGCGTGATCGATCAAGGGCCGCCCTTGGAATTGCTGGATTTATCTAACCTCCGCCTTGCCGACCTCCGTGTCTGCATCGCAGAGGACAACCTCATCAACCAGAAGATCACCGTTCAGTTCCTCAAGAAATTAGGTTTTACCCAGATAGACACCTATAACAACGGCCTCGAAGCCGTAGAAGGCATCCAGAAGCAAGCCCTCCGGGACCAACCATACCACATGATCCTGATGGATGTTCAGATGCCCGTCATGGACGGGTATGACGCCACTCGGCGTCTGCGTCAGGATCCTATGGACGCAGTCAGGCGGATACTCATTATCGCGCTTACAGCGTCGGCGATTCAGGGCGATCAGGAGCGTTGTTTGGCGTCGGGGATGAATGATTACCTGGCGAAGCCGGTCCTGCTGGGGGCTTTGAAGAAGAAATTCAGCAAGTATTTGAGGATCGGATAAGTCGATGTGGACCTGGGTTCTGGTCCTTCTGGATATCATTGTCCTGTGGTGGTTTTTGATAATACCCGCGTAGTTTTGTTCCTCTACAAAATATATTTTATACCCACATTATATCCGAGATAAGACCTAGAAATATAATGAAGTATCATTGATGTACGTTTCACGCCTTATTCACCGCCAAAGTAAGGATTCATGGCTTCGACCGTCAGAATCATATATATCTGGAAATGGGTCTTCTATGTGAAGCGACCAGAGAACGAAGGCATCTACCATCGACTCACCCTAACACAGGCCCCGAAAACCCGACATGAGCAGTGCAGATCTGACCGCCGTCTGACCTTCCCCGAATGGAGGGTTCACCCCACCGGTTGGGAGAGGATCGGCCAGGATTGCCAGCATCACTCGAATCACAGCCGGTGATCGTCTGGGGAGGGCGGCTGAGACACATCACTAAGAACTTTCCTTGTCCGAGAATCTAACCCTAAGCTGACGGGATCGACATGATCTGCACGAACCATGTTCGGTGGCTGGCTCAGCCAACTCATGTCGGAACACTCCAATACATAAATGAGAAGAAAGATTCTGGCTATCCCCCGGCATGCCATTTACTGCATCCTTACCTCTCGTATGCTGTAGCTATGGTAGATACACCACGACGCCAGATTGTCCTGTGTTTCGATGGCACAGGAAACACATTCCGTGCTGATGGCACGGAAACGAATATCCTCAAGATTTGTCGAATGTTGGAAAAATCAGATGAGCAATGTCAGTATTCCCTTTTAGCGTTTTCAGATTCGAATTCTAACCCTGATTAGTGTGCTACTATCAACGTACGACCACGCCCTCCCCCATAACAATCCAGACTAACACACTCAGCGGGCATTGGCACCGAGATAACGCCAGGCTCACTCGCAGCCATGACGCTGAAGAAGAGCAGCCGCCTGGGGAGGAGCAAAACACTGAGCCAGGCGCTGGGAAAGTCATTTGACCAGCACGTCCTCGGCGGCTACCGGTTCCTCATGCGTCACTACCGAACCGGGGCCGAGATCTACATTTTTGGCTTCTCTCGCGGCGCCTATACAGCTCTTTTCTTGGCCAACATGCTGGATTACGCCGGCCTGCTGGGTCCGGACAACGAAGAAATGATCCCTTTTATCTGGGAAGCCTTTTCGAAATTCAAGCTGAGAGCATATGCGGAAAGTGATCAGCACAAAAAAGCGTTTGAGTTTCTCAATCACTGCCGGAAAACACTATGCCGCCCGGTTGTCCGGGCTCGCTTCGTGGGCTTGTTTGATACCGTCAACAGCATTGCAGACTTTGAGGTCTTTAACAATATGAGCTCCTCGGCCGTGAAAACGCGCCATGCGGTGAGTATCGACGAACGCAGATCCAAATTTGAACCTGTTCTGTTGCGCCCTAGAAATGCAGGCGAGCCTCGAGTGGTCCGTCACCACCCGCACACGAAGGCTTCCCCTCCCCAAGAGTCTCCGGGAGAGGCCTCAAATTCATTGGACCATCCTGCTGCAGCTCCTGTCACCGATGCGGCTGAGGACGAGGATGAGGATGAACTTTGTGATATGCAAGAGGTGTGGTTCCCCGGCGGCCATGCAGACATCGGCGGGGGATATCAGCGCGAGCCAACAGAGAAGAAATACCAGCTCAGCCATGCACCGCTGGTCTGGATGGTCCACGAGGCATCTCGGTGCGGACTTCGGTTCGATCCGCACAAGCTCCGAGTGGAGGGGTGCTTCCTCGATCCGGAATCGCCCGATGCGTTCTATAAGGACCTTGATGAATCTATCACGACAGGCCAGCTGCATGATCGTCTTGAGTTCGGTCCTGGGATGTCTGTCCCCTCCGTGCTGGCGTGGCGGATCATGGAGTATCTGCCAATCCGCCGGGCCGAGAGACAGCTCAATGGGAAGTGGAAGCCCATCCACTGGCCGCTGCATCGCGGGAGATTTCGGGAGATGGGGCCTGATGATGTGATCCATGCCTCTGCTTTCCGTCGGATGGAGGCAAATCCCGATTATCGTCCGGTCAGACTCATAGCTAGAGGTTGGAAGAATCTTCGAAAAACCCCTGCCGAACTTGGGCGCGGCGAATTTGTGATCTATGAGAACGAGGGGGATCCAGTGCGACAGACATATGTCAGAAAAAAGCCTCCAGTGCCGGGCAAGACAGAATAATGCCGTTCTTTTCTGGATGGCGACGTGGAAACCTTGGTATATAGAACAGAGGCCTACAGCAAGGTGGTGGGACGACTCTAGTGTGTCACCAGCTAGAGGCACACGTGATTAGCATGCCTGAGGCATATTTCCCTAGTGAACTGGCTGGAAGAGCCAACGACGCTGTGATTCCTCAGCCTGAGGAGGCATGTGAACAACAGCCGTCATATATTCTTAAGATATACTACACCATCCAGGTATAATTTCGCTCTGCATTCAACCTCAAACTATCACCTTAATCAAGTATTGTATAAAGAGTAGAAGTAAAAAAAGCAGGCTAGTCAATGACGCGTATACTAGGAAAGTCGGAGACCCAACCAAACATATCTTCCACCACTGACTAGAATACATGTACAGTTGACCGCATGCGGCAGTCCTTTACATCAAGGGGCGCTTCAACATTAACCTACAGCTCTGTATAGGTGACGTATTGTAATGATACTAGACTATTAAGATGCGGACTGCGTCCCTCCTCTCTTAAGTTCTAGACTTAATCATTCTTCTGACTGCACAAGTGACAAATACGCGAGAAGAAAATAATGCCTAAGCAACTGGTGGGATATCCTATTATTGTTTGATTTGTAATTTACTAATTAATGCAAGACGTTTGATATCCGCTACGACAATGAGCTTGCTCATGGATATTATGGGGATGGGGAAAAGCTAGCTAAACTGTACACCTTCCTGACCCCGTCATCGGGTTATCATACCTAATAATTAAATGCAGGGTCCGCAATATATATAATAACAAGGGTCTTACCATTCCAGATGAATTTGACAGCACACCGACCCATCCACCTATACATTTTATGCAGTGCGTATACTACAGAAGATAGTAGCTAAATGCTAATGAAAGCAGGGTGTCTGCCCCTGATGGGACTGATGTTGGGGATTTAAAGAATGTGTCCATCCCTGAAGGCCTGAGCATCGATATAGTAGACTTCGGCGATGAGTGAGCCAGTGTAGTGTCTTTTGACAGGTTGACAGATGTGTTTATCTAATACGGAGGTGCATACGTGGCTTACAGGTTTACATTAATTTCCTTGTTTGATCTTTAGTCAGAGTTACCTTTCAAGTCTTTTTCGCCCATATAGATCACCAATGAAAGATTTCAGTTAGGTGGTCACAGAGTGCCTCAAGCATTAAAGGAGTGATGCTTGGCGGCCAGCCAGCGCAGATAGGATGAGGTCTGGCAGTGCCATACTATCTCGAATAAGCATACGGCCTTTTCAGCATTCAAAAAGTTGCCATGGTCACTGCAAGCATCAAGTAAACAATTAAATGTTACAGAGCATAGCCTTCTCAGGTCCATTTGCCAGCCAAAAAAAGTAGCTTTCTAGGTGTCCTTCGGTGTCCGCGGACGGGGAGTGGACCACACGGAGCGGTATCAGAAAGCGGGACTTGGCAGATTCCGCCAACCATCTCCGACAGCGGATCAACTTCCCTCCGCTGAAGGTTCTCCGTCGGTCTAAACTCGCCCCGAGTCTGCTATACAAATACATGTAACCGAAAGTTAGAGAACCCCCAAATTCCTCAGCTGGCTTCTCATACAATTAATAATCCTGATGGGCGTTAAGGCGGCATTTGTTGGGGCTTCCGGAGCTACACTGCGTCATGTGCTAGCATGGACATTACTGGCGGGCCATCACGCCGCTGCCCGTAAGTCACTCAGCCCAGTTTTTATCTACTTTGACTTACAAAGATCGTTGTAGTCGTCCGGGATGGGTCCAAACTCAGAAAGGTCTTGTCAGATCTCGGCGTATCTAACGAGATTGTCGAGTCACAACTCATCATCACAGAAGGTTCATCCCGTGATGTGAAGACAATAGTTAGGCTTCTTCGCAGCGATCCTGAACTCATCTTCAGTGGCGTTACAAGTCTTCCTAAATTCTCAATTAATCCATTCCGCCCAATTGGCATGCAAGATGCCACCATCACGGGAGACTCTGCTATTGCAGTAATTAATGCTCTCTGTGAGCTGAGATCCACAGGCAGCATCTCAAATTCGCCCCTATACATACCGATATCGTCGACTGGTCATGGCTCCCAGCGAGATCAGCCTCTTCTATTGATTCCACTTTACTTGTGGCTCCTGCCCATCGCCCAGGAGGACACTGCCGTTTTGGAGAAGGTTGTACGTGAAGCAGCCAAGGAAGCTGATTCGCCTCTTGGTGGCTACGTTATGCTACGAGCGCCGCTGTTGACTCATGGCAAAATGAAAGGGCGTGAATCTGTCCGAGTAGGTTGGATCTGGGAGGATGAGGTCTTCAAGAACCAAGATGAGGAGGAGCAGGGTATTAAGTTTGGATGGACTATTAGTCGGCTGGACTTGGCAAAGTGGATGTTTGAAGAGCTTGTTCAAGGAGATGCTCACAAGTGGAAAGGGAAATGCGTCTATCTTACATACTAGACTCCTCTTTTCCGTTTCATTTATGCCGAGTGTCTAAGAGCGAGTACCCTGGTTGGCTTAGCTCGACTACCTAACTGCGAGCACAGGCTGAGTGGCATTCTCGAACGCTTTCCCCCTGTCGCCCATGTTGAGCAACCATCGATGATTACTGGCAAATGATACAACTTTTCCGCATACTACTTGTACTTCTCTTCCTGGAACTCGACCTTGCCAATTACATACGACTAGTTAAGCGGTGCATCTTACACTTTATGATATCAAACTCGTTAAGGACTCATAACCCTTTAGCAAAAGCCGGGCGCGTATCATGAAATAGGCGACGTTGGCGGATATCTTCCGGATATTTCGTATTATGCACTCCTCCTTACCTTCCCCAGGAGCTCCATGACAGCTTCGACATAGCCAATGGGCTTCTTCTGGCGCTTAATCCCCCTCCCACCCACTTACACATGCTTGAGTATAGAGTACACCTTTCGTTCGAGATGTTGGGTGCGCTCCAAAGCCTCTACTGGTCACGGTCCCCGGGTCCTGCAGACAATCCAATGGCAGCCATGGCTGCATAGGTAGCCTCTAGTAATCGTCGCTCCTGTATGGTATTGGGTGGTTTGGTCGTATCGCGTCCATTACTGAAAGGGGCCATCCAAGCTGCACCCAGTCGCGGTAGTACTGGCAGTGTAAAGGAAAGTACCAGTAAAGTCGAGGACAGAGGTGGTGGCGCGGGGCCTGTGAGTATCTGTGGAGAGGCACTAGACACGAATATTTGGTGGAGATCCAACCGCAGAGATGGAGCCTTTTGTCCAGCCCTATCCTGGGAATGGTGGGCTGAAGGGTTGCAGGAAGTTGATCAAGTTCCGGACTGAACAGTCTTGTTCCTCTTGCATCCTCATGGGGTTGTGGATCCCGGCATCCTGTTGCGGGGTGCCTGGTGTTATTATGGGGCATCGGCTGTGTTTTGGGGGTAGTTGAGGCGCTATTCAGAGTCAGCGGCAGATTGGTGTTGTTGGGGTGCAATTTGCAAACCCATGAGCTGAAGGATGTCAGTGCATTGCACTGTTTCGATGCAGGTGGAACGTTACCGCCAGGTATTTTTATGGAAGAGAACAAATTCGAAAACTCGGCAGAGCTAGTCGCAATCGCGTTTTGCGCTTCTTGTAGACATGACTCGTTGCAGAGCTTGTTGAGACTGCAACGGCTGCACGGTCTCCTTCCAGTCGAGGGATGTTGCCAGAGGGCCCTCAACAGACTGAGCTTTGATGGATTGTCTAGGGCAACTTCCAGATGAGAGGATATAGGTACTCACGTCCAGAAGCAAGGACCGCTTATTGATTCTTCGTTGTATATGTGGGGTATTCTGGGTGGGAGCAGCTGGAGTATTCAGTAACTGGTCAGCTAATCATCAACTAAAATCGATGACCCTACCTTCGTCTTGGGAAATGGCTCCGGTGGATGGGTTGACGAGATTTTTCGGTCCGTCTTGACCCGACACTACGGTTGCAAGGTGTAGCCGAGACGCTAAGATGGCATCAATGAAGTTCTCGTAACGGGTGTACCGTTCCTGGAAAAGGGCCGCCTGCGCGGAGAGCTGGCCATGGTCCCTCTCCATGTTACTGCCTATATCGGAGGTGGCTTGCTGTTGTTGATGAACGACTTGCAACTTCTAGTAATCACCCGAGCGCTGATCGTCCTGCATAAAGCTCTTCGTGACCGGTGACATCTGCCGGGTGTTGGTCAGATTATCGCGCGATATCCCCGTCGTCGTGTCCACCTCCCTGCGTCGCTTATGAGGGGAACCTAACGTTTCGGATAAGTTCAGTTACTCCGCACGCTGTATACTGTAAATCCGGGCTTCAATTTAGTAGAACAACCCTGGTATGCAACACTGGTCGAGTATAAACCATTCATATCTGTCAGTCTGCTACTGTCGGTGATCTTGAGTGGAATGCCGCTTATTGCTGTATTGTCCCAAGGCTTTGAATTCGTCTAAGCCTAGCGATAAAAGTCATTCAATTTAAGCCTGCTTCCTCTTCGCTATTCCGGACCGCCCCATTCCGGGGTGATATCGTAGAGGTGTCAGCGGTTTGGGTATTCCAGATCTGTATGGCCGGCGGACCCTTGGCATAGAATAGAATACATCCCGGGTTGGCATTCACACGTGCGTTGAGACCCGGGAACGCAGGAAACATAAAGCCAGGCAGACATAGAGAACGAGGGTAGATTCAGGAGCCCAGATGATAGGGCAGTTCGGAAAGAGGGGTCAGTCAGGATGTCACCGTGAACATGAGGTTGGCTCTACACTACTGCTTTACGACCTGACATTCTCTTAGCCCTGAGAACTAAGAGGTAGGGAGGCTTTGTTGAGAGTTGTGAGCAGTGCGTTAATTTATTCCAATGGCCGGCCCTCTCGGAGATATGGCTAACTGTCTGGAGGCCAAATGACAACTAACCTAAGCTGAAAAAGGAAAAGAACAATCTCCCGTGGTCTTCCCGTCACAAGAATAACAACAATCAATCGCGTTGCTGCAACCGACAAAGAAATCGCAGTACAGACAGTAACTTAGCTCAGCTTGCCTTGTAAGTTCCAACTGCGGCAAGGCTAGGGAGGACCACCTTTGTACCTTTCTCAAATTGTAGGGTAATAGCCCCCTCAACTCCTTGGGGAAAAAGCCTCATGTACACTTCCGCGCCAGTCCAATTGGCAATTGGGACTGGCTCTTGAGCGACTCCTTGCACAGTAATGTCGGCGATTATCATCGGTACGTTGCCGCCGAGAGAGCTGAAGTCGAAGGGGTTCCACAGTGTGAGTTTTTGGGGCCTCTTCTGTGTAACCATCGTGCGCCCCTGGCCCTCGACATGGATGCTCACAGAGGCGCCCCACGCTTCCATCGACACATATCCTACTTGGCGCTGAGGATGTGCTGTGATGTAGCCCTGAACTCGAATAGGAACGGATTTCGGTCCGTGTAATAGGACCTGCGGAGCCGTTTCCAGATCCCTGCCAGCTCTTTGGTGCTCTAGGTTGTCACTCTGACAGAGTAGCTCGCCAATAGCGTCCACTTCAATGTTTGTAATTGTTTCGTTTTCTCCGGTTCCCCGACTCTCGGCCCCTTCCTTGAAAGCATTCTCATCGTCATTGCTATGAGCCAAGATCTTGCCTTTTTCCTCGCTCCCTCCGATGAGCACGGCTTCCCCTTGAACTGAATTTTTGTAGCGGTTCTCCATCTTCTCGCCTTTCATGCCAGCCTAGATCCGAGGATTCCGGCGTATTGCACTTTATCGCTTGCACCGAAGCTTTCTTTGTCGGCAGAAGCAACGTTACTGGCTTGGACTTTCAGCTAATATCGTGACCCGACAATAGCTTTGCGGATAACATGTGTACCCCAATATTGAAAGAAATCTTTGTAGGGCGTGATTGGGCGCTTGCGTCAGACCACTTCGGTAAGGAGCTGGCAGCTTGCAGGAAGTCATTGTTCAGATTGTCAAAGATCCCTCGAGGCCAGTCGAGGTACACCGTGTATCGCTCTGTATTGTTCAAGATGAAAGCATAGATATTGTCACGCTTCACTGCGCTCTGGCAACTATACTCAGCGCCTGAAGTAACTGACAAGGCAGGGTATGTCCCAGAAATGCTTGCGCTTGCTGGGAAAGAGTCGATAACCTCGGAGCCTGTCATGACTTTCAATATGATCTCATGACTCCTAGCGCCCGGATCCGAAATTCCGATATTGTCCCCTATGAAAACCTTTTCGCCGGAGATTCCAGGAATATCTATATCTCGTCTGCCCACAATATTGATAATCCGAGGTTGGTTGCCTCTTCTAACCAGTTCCTCAACCCTGAAGATATCAGGGCGTCGACGGTCTCAGTGAGCTCGGGCCTCTTGCAGCTCGGGTTGAAATTGGGGTATGGAGTATATATGCAGTAATGCCATGTAGCGGATCGACTTCTCGGATGGACTAAAATTTTTCGAAGATGCAGTCGGCACACAGGGGAAAGACTTGTCGATCCATCCCAAAGAGAGATGGAGTCGCAGAAGTACCGTTGCATGGCTAGTATTCCAGGCAGCAGCAGAGATCTATGAAGGTAATGCATCCGTCCAATGTCTAGTACAATATCCACGAATCCGAGGGACCATACTACGGTGGCACAACTGATTATGTGTAAAGGTTGATACCTCACTTTACGGGGCATGGAGAGAACTAATATTATCAGCCAGCCACACCGATGCTCGGACATCAGCTGAAGTACAGCACTACGGATCACATGAAGCGCCATGATGGTGTTGATTTAAGTAATCCGGCAATCCAACCCGCACCCACAATAGGTTTCAGCTGAGCTGATATCAAGGACCAGTCGTAGGAAATAATAAAATGTAAATCGTGCTACTACTGAGTCCCAACCCTCGTAAAGTATACGCGGCTTACAAGCCAAAGACATTGATTTTTGTTACTGTTCTGTGCCCTCTCAAGAACAGGTGCAGCTATGCGGTGAGGGGTGTGCCAAACCCTGGGATCCGCCTAAGATACGTGGCCTGCTAGATTAGTCATTCATACCCTGCCCTACGCCGTCGAGGCGTTTAAGGAAACGGTGGACAAATCTATGAATCTATGCAGACGACGAGCACAGTCCATCGATGACCCGATAAATTTCTCTGACATATGCTTCGGTGTTGTCGTTACCCAGAGTGCCTCTACCAGACATGTTGTTCATCACGTAGGAGATAGTCATGCGTCGGTCACGGTCCATGGTGATCATAGATCCTCCCCAGCCTCCCCAGAAGCCGATTCTTCCCCCAGGAATCCAGGCACAAGTTTGCGGTGCTGGCAGAGCCACGCCAAGACCAAATCGCAGGAAATCAAAGGTGACAATGTCCGTTCCCTTTATCTGCTCCCTGAGCATTTTCTCAATGGTACTGGCTGAGATGGTGCGCTTGTTCTTGTCGACAATGCCGTCAAGAGAGACTATAGATCCGATTCTGGCCAATGCACGCGCATTGGAAAATCCATTGTTCGCACTGGACACGGTTTTTCTGAAACCTGCTGTCATAGAAGCCTCAGCGGGAAAAGGTGAGCCGGCGATCGCCTTTGCCGTTATACTTTGCGGATCCAGCTCGCCAAACGGGAGCGTTGGAGGTGGGATGATATCTGCTGTGCGTGGCCAATGTTCTTCTGGTACGCCGTACTGAAAGTCAGCTTCCAAGGGGCCTGTGATTTCGTCGGCCACAAACTGTTCAAGCGGTCTGCCAGTTATACGTCGAATGATTTCGCCGACAAGGTGACCTTGATTTGTGAGATGGTATCCGCTCTTCTCACCCGGAATCCACCAGGGGGCCTGAGCAGCAAGCTTCTCGGTGGCCTTTTTCGTGTCGTATATCTCTTCTAGAGTTATAGGAAGCTCCCATGCGGGGACCCCAGAAGAGTGACTGAGAACATGGGGCACTGTGACATCCTCTTTGCCGTTGGCTCGAAATTCCGGCCAGTACGTGGCCACCTTCTCATTCACATCAAGCAGACCACGATCAACAAGGATGAGAGCTGCTAAGTTGGTGACAACTTTGGAGCACGACCAGACCACTGTAATCGTGTCTTTCTGCCAAGGCCGAGTCCGGGCCACATCTGCGTGGCCTCCCCACAGGTCGAGTATATTTTTCCCATCGACATTCACACAGAGGGATGCACCTAGTTCATCCTTTGAGGCGATTCTCTGTTGGAGAAGATCACGCACAGAGTGTAAGGCAGGGTCACAAGTCCCATAAAGCTCATCCGTTGTTGATTGAAAGTTGCGAGATCAATCAAGGTAATGAAGATGAGAGAATACTTCTACAAGGATAATAAACAAGCCATGTCAATGCTTATAAATGAATCGACGTTCAATAGGGGTTGAGAAATTCTAAACTTATGACTGACTGAAACACTGTTGCCTAGTGATATGCATAGCGCTTTAGCTTCGAAATCTATTTTGACGGGCTGGGCGCTAGAAGCTGCAGTAACTCATAGGCAACAGCTTCTCAAGCAAAGGCAGTGGAGCACCTGAAGCTGGCAGGGAAGTGACAGTTTGTACGCTCGTGGACCTCTACAAGCAGGGAATAGTCGACCTTGATATTATTAGGGGATGCCGCGGATGCTCTCTGCTTGTACGCACTACGGCAGCCATGTCATGATGGGGACGTCAATAATTCAATCACCAGTTGTCTCTTAGTAGGTGCGGACGTTAACGCACAAGGTGAGGATGGTAAAACAACTTGCCATTTACTCTGCACGCCTGGTGACTCAGAGCATAGCAAAGCGCAGATATGATTAGTAGAGTGCTTCCTGAGTCGTGTGCCAACTGGATAATTCGAGATAAGGATGGTAATACTGCTCTCCGTGCAGCCGCAGCCAACTGGGGCTATAGACATGATGCGATGGTCCGCCATATCGTCGATGTGGCCACAGAGCGCGACAAACAAATATTAGCCTCTCCAAACAACCTGGGGAAACCTCCACTTCATTTATACTTCGCGGGAGCCAATGCAGCCAGTCGAAAGAACCAGACGACTATCAAGTTACTCCTTGACGATGGTTGGGATGTTAAGGCGGCTGATAGTGGGAACAGACAGTCGCTTGCTACTCACCAACACGGCTGACATCCAGAGAGGCAGCGAAAAGTCTTGTTCGGCTTGGGTTGGATTCATCCCTGCATGGTAATGAAGTGGCCATCTTTTCATTATTTTGTTATAGCCTTGAACATACATGATCTAGAAAGGGACACGCTGACATGGTATCTGTTGACAGGCAGGCTGAACCTCCGTAATGGCGGCAGGGGATGCAAAGTGGCAGACGCAGGACAAAGGAAGGCACTGAGTTAAGTGCTAGTCATTATGTATATAAGGCAAGAATGTAAACATTGCATATGTGTGAGTGGTCGGTACAAGTAAGTAGATGCCGAACACATAGTGAGGGGTGCGATTTGCCAGGAAGAGAACAGAAACAAGCAGGAAATGGGTTTACAGAAGCATATTGTTCCATAGCATCATGAACAGCTCCTTATAGGCCTTTCTCTGGATCCTGGGTCGGTTGGCCGGGAGTAAACTGGTCCGATTTTTCTTCCTCAGCTGAGTCGGATTTATGCTTCCAGCCACGAATCTTCTGACCTAGTCGGTGTGCTCCTCGACTCAATGGTCGGTAGACAAGTACCACAGGTTTGCCGACGAATTTCGCAATCCTTTCAAACCACACATCCGGGAACAGGCGGATACAGATGGCCCAAGGGAGCGAGATTGCTGCAATAAGAATACAGATCGCCCATTGTTCCCCTTCGATTGCGACAATGCTGAATGCAGCGCCACCGTAAAAGGCAATGACAATCTGGCAGCCAACCATGATGCAGTTGATACCAATGAAAAACCAATTGCGATGTAAGCCAGTGAAGATATTGAACCGATTGTCCAAACGTCGATTGTTGAATTCATTGAAGATTTGCATCCACACAAAAGTGTTGAACACGATGGACCGTCTGTACTCGTCAGGGTAGTCCAGGAAGTTCTGGCGAGGACCGAAGTGGAGAATCAGAGTGACTGTTAACTGAAATATCGATTGGCCAATAATCATCTTCCACATTGTTATCGAGATCAGAGGTGCGCCACCCTTGACGGGTTTGCGGTCCAAGATTTCCTCAGTCGGGGGATCGGTAGCAAGCGCAAGTGCAGCCAGGGAATCCCTATAAAGGAAAGTTCGGTCAGCCAAGAACCAGTTGGATCGGAGAGCATTTACCCTTACATGATGAGGTTAATCCATAGGAGTTGTACGGCGGTCAGGACAGATCGCATCTCGGGGTCAGAAACTGATGAAATGAAGGTGAGAAGGACGGCTGTGATGTTGACTGTAATCTGGAACTGGAGGAACTTGCGCACGGCATCGTTGACTGCCCTTCCCCACATCAACGCAGTTAGAATAGACGAAAAGTTATCGTCCATAAGCACAATTGCAGACGCCTCCTTGGCCACCTCAGTACCAGCAATCCCCATAGAGAAGCCAATATTGGCGGCCTTGAGCGCCGGTCCATCATTAGTGCCGTCCCCTGTTACTGCAACAATCTCACCCATATCTCGTAGCTTCGTGACGAGTATTCGCTTGTCTTCGGGTGACGAACGCGCAAGAACCTGCAGGTGAGGAAGGACATCCTCGAATTCCTCGTCGCTCAAAGTCCTGAATCGAGGCCCTTCCATCACGATTCCTCCTGTGTAGATTCCACAATCGGTTGCAATAGCCTTGGCTGTAACCATGTTATCCCCAGTGACCATGCGAACAGTCACACCGGCATGGTGGCATTTAGCGACAGCCTCAGGAACACCAGGCCGGATAGGATCTTGGATACCAACAATACCAAGAAGTCTCATGTTGCTCAGCAGCAGACTGAGATCGGCCTCCGAAGGATCTTCTGGGTTGACAGCATGGCTAGGAGGCCACTCTGCAAAATCACGAAAAACCAGTGCGATAGTGCGGAGTGACTGTTTTGCGTAATTCAGGATAACTCCCTCCAGTCGCTGGCGTTCCGCGGAGCCAAGGGCAACCTGCCCTGATGGCATCCAGAGCGAAGAGCTGTACCCGAGGAGGATTTCAGACGCACCCTTGACAAGGAATCGATGCGTACCATCGGATAATCGGACCACAGCACCCATACATTTACGGCCTGAATCAAAAGGCATCAACTGTATGACGGTGGCATTGGCACGTTCCTCGGCCAAGGAGCCCATTCCAAGGACATCACGAGCGAATCCAAGAAGAGCAGTCTCTGTTTTTGAGCCGATAAATCCAGGGATGCCGTTTTCCTCGCCCTCAAACGCAGTAGAGTTGATCGCTATAGACTCGATAATCAATCTTTTATGATCCGGGAGCATGTCGTTTGCAAAAGCTGCAGAGCGTCGGCCATTGCTGCTCTGGTTCTTGTCGTCGAATGCATCAGAACCAAAGGTGCCAGTAACAACGGTCATGCGGTTCTGAGTTAGTGTTCCTGTTTTGTCTGAGCAGACCGTGGTAGCGTTACCCATCGTCTCGCAGGATTTCAGCACTCGGACCAAATTGTTCAACTTCACCATGCGTGTCGTTGCAAAAGCGAGTGCCAAAGTAACAGCAAGAGGAAGGCCCTCTGGAACAGCCACCACAATGACAGTAATTGCAACAATGAGAATATCAGTAAATTGAGACGCCTTCTCTGTGCTGGTTTGGTGGTTACCCGGAAGGCTGCCCAGGAAGCGAAACAATAAGACAAAGAATAGAAGCACCGCAGCACTTCCTCCCAGTTTAGCAATAGCGCCAGCTAGACCATCCAGCTTCTTTTGAAGGGGTGTGGGATCCATATCCTGACGCATGGCCATGAGAATCTTGCCGTAGCTGGAATTAACGCCCACTGATGTGACCACGCATGTACCAACGCCTTCAAGAACCTTGCTTCCAGAGATGATGAAGGGATCCAGATCCTGTTGCTTGGTGTGTCCTTGCTCGAGCAATCGCATAACTTGTTCAGCTCCTGTTTTTCTAAGCTGGTCAGATTCTCCGGTGGCGGACGACTCGTCGCATTTCACGTTGTGACCTCCGATAAAGATGCCATCAACGGGAACAAGGTCCCCAGGCTCCAGATGAAGAATATCACCGACGAGAACGTCATGAACGGAAATTCTAAGAGCTTTTCCAGATCGAATCACAGTCACTTCACGATCTTCCTTTTTCGCGTTTAACCTGACAAACGCTCGTTCCTTCTGGTAGTCGTTCAACGATCCCACCATGACGACGATGATGATAGCAACACAAATTGCACAACCTTCAACCCAATCAAGGGGCATTCCTGAACCTGGGGGATGTTCCACACCAAAAGTCTCGTACAGGCCTAGGGCCAAGGAAATAACGGCAGCCGCAGTAAGCAGAATGAGCACCTTGTCATTGTAGGCCATCCACATGAGCTTCCAGAGGGGTGTTGCTTTCTTCTCTGGGAGGACATTTCGTTTGAAGACACGGATGCGGTCCGCAAAGGGTTCCTTCGAATGGGACCCGTCCGATACTGAAGTTTCATTTGCACTGAGGCCCGCATTGGGATCCGTACGAAGACCGTTTACCAGCCCCGGGAGCCCGCCTAGAGCCATGAGTGCAGGTAAAGACTTCGGGTTCAGAAGCTTGTTCAGTTGGCCGGGAGAAAACTGAAACGGGTTATTGTCGACCTTAAAGTCTGCCTCAGTGCCCGGGTCTGGCCGCAGAGCTTCCTCTTGCTCATTTGCTGAGAAAATGCTGGATGCAAGGCTAGACGACTGGTCCATTTCCCCTTTCGGCAGACTCAACCGCGGACTACTCGGTGCCATTGTAGTTTCACTCATCGCTCGATCGCGACCGGTGTAGACGCAGCTTGTTGCTGTTAGATCACTAAGCGATCTATTCCGCGTGGGGTCCTCTGGCAGGAGGTCTCTATTTATTTCATTGGCTGCGAAAGTATCGGAAATGGGATCCTGAGTCAATGTTAGATGTTGAATATATAGTGGGAAGCTTGTGGATGACTGGTCACGTAGGTACCGGAACTTGGACTGTAATAGTGGGAACAGGCGCTTGGGGTGAAGCGTCCGCTTCCTTTTCAGATGATGCCATCATGTCGCTTGGATATGATTTTGAAGGAAGGAAAAAGGTAGCGTCCAGAGCCTCTAGACAAATGATTGCAGGCCTGAGTCAGAAGGGACATCAAGGAGGACCGAACGAGCATTTATCATTTTCATCACCCTTGAACCCTAATCATGATGTTACTCAACAGCTCCACTCCAAGGGCTGCTAGGACTCGTCCAGATCACAGAAGGCTGTGCAAACCCCAAGCCGTCTCAAAAAATGGCTGGGGACATCTCCGAGATTCCATATTTTCGTGCCAAGCCAGTTCCCAGGGGACCCAGGGGACTTGAAGACCCGAAAAGCGGCGACGGCTCCGCAAGATAACCCCACTGAGACTTTGAAGATGGTCAGTAATTCCTGGTATTCGCTCCCCGACGATCCAATGGTCTGTACGAAGGGGCTCACCGCATGAAGAGAGGTAGCATGCAGTAGATCACTCCGCAGAGAGACCCACCATGCTTGGCTGCCCTGGGGAACTGCCCGCAAGATAGTAAGTCTTAAGAAATTTCTTTGGGTCGGGTATCAGAGGGGAGAAGAACTTCGCAAGAGGAGGTTGCCAAGGCTCTCGGCCTTCGATAGAGTGAGGCAGTGCTTGCGGAAGGCCACCGCGCCTTGAAAAATCTCGGCAATCAGCGTGACCCAAGAGTGCCCTAACCTCCGGAAATTATGCAGATTGCTATATACCAAGGAAGACGGGCCTGAGGGATATGTGGGCGAAACGGCCAGGACCGACCAAGGTATGGGCAGAGGCCGCAGAGCCGACGCCGAGACAATTAGCACATGGTCTAGCCGGCATCCTGAACGCCAATCTCCAAAGCCATTCCAGTTCAGGCCAGAGTTGGGGGAGCCGGGGGTGGGGCTTTGGGTCTGGGGGACGTCACCCACCCCGCAATGTATCGAGGTCTACCCCGGATAATGCATGGCTTCTGTTGCACAGCCTCGTCACGATAGCCGGACTGGCCTCGCCAAGCCTGGGCTCTAGATCTTGACCGCTCACCTAACCTATGGAGAGGAGAGATCCTGAATCACCATGTAACCTTGAACAGAGTCAACGGAAATTTCCGCTCTTGGCGGATTCAGAACGAGCCTGTTACTAGTCGCAAAGTATTGAGAGCGGGATGCCAAGTCTCCGGGAGGTAAGGGCACGGACCAGAGCAACACACATGCATCGATTCTTTGAACTTTAACCAGCCGCGATACCGGTAGTTGGTCAACTAATAGTAAGAATCATGTATGTTACCTGAAATTAAGTTGTATAAATTTAAATACACGCGTGGTCCAGCAGTAACCCGCTGCCAAGAATATGACAGGAGACGAGGATGCGGAGAAGGGTCCCCCTGTTCAGAACCCACATAAAGATGTACAGCCTCCCCCACAAGGGTCTCTTGCTTTTCCAAGCGTTCCGACTGTTTCGACTGAACTAACCTTCCGGAGATTAGCATTGTTCATTGATCCTAAACGCTCGTCAATATGGGTATCACCCTCCATGCCAAAAACAGCAATGATCCACCTGAGGTCCGTAATTGGCGAATACACCTTATCGCTGTGGTGATGAGCATGGGAGCCATTGCTAGTAAGTTGTAGTCGCAGCCTACGTCATGCCATACTAACCATCATTACAGTGGGTTATGACACCAGCGTCATTGGCGGAACTATGGCCCTGGATTCATTTCGTCGAGACTTCGGCCTGGACAAAGCATCCAAGTCAGAGACGGATACGCTGGAAGGCAACATTGTATCCACATTTCAGGTCGGATGCTTCTTCGGGTCACTTCTCACCTTCCCGCTTGCAGAAAGGTTCGGGCGGAAATTGGCGATTGTTATGGCAGTGAGCGTCTTCTGTGTAGGGGGCAGTTTAATGGTGAGAAGATTATCAATATTTCCAAGAGAAGCCAGACTGGGAAACTAACTATCTCGTTCTTCAAGACTGCTGCATCCGGTCACCTGGGTTTGATTTATGCTGGTCGTGCCATTGCAGGATTCGGAATTGGATCTGTGTCTCTCCAAGTACCGGTATATATAGCGGAAATGGTGAGTCAAACGAACACGCTTCTCAGTAATCAATCTATCTTCGGAGCTAATGGAGTCCAGTCACCATCGTCAATTCGAGGTCGGCTGGTTGGTATTTTCGAAATCTGCTCGCAAGGCGGCGGCATGTTAGGATTCTGGATCAACTATGCCATTAACCGCACGATATCCTCCTCTCTGAGGTCTCAGTGGCAAGTGCCCTTGGGCTTACAGCTCCTTCCAGGTGGTCTGCTCCTAGCAGGAGTCTTTTGCTGTCCTGAATCTCCGCGATGGTACGCTAGAAAAGATCGATGGGAGGAAGCCGAACGCAGTTTGACATGGGTACGCACTCTGCCGGCAGACCATCCCTTCATCCAAGACGAACTTCAGCAGATCCGTGAGCAAATCCTAATCGGCCTTGCTCCCCCGACAACCAAGCATAGCCCGTGGTACTATGTGAGGCGCTTGACTCAAAAAGGGACTCGGAATCGTATCGGCATTGGTCTTTTGTTGATGGCTTTTCAGAATTTGACGGGCGTGAACATTATCACATAGTAAGGATCGCAATGTCGCCTCTGGAAGGAGCACTCCCGCTAATAGTATGACTTGAAGCTACTCCCCACGGATCTTTGAAACACTTGGTATCGGCAGCACTGACACAAAGTTATTTGCAACTGGGTTCTACGGGATCGCAAAAACAGTCGGGATGATCATCTTCAGTGTGTGGCTGGTTGAGAGGGTGGGGCGGCGCAGTGGCCTGGTATGGGGTGCCTTTATAGGCAGCCTTCCAATGTGGTACATAGGGGGCTATGTCTTCAAACAGGACCCAACAGGCGCCTCAGCCCGAGGGGACACGGTGCGTACTGCCTGGGGGTATATTGCCATGGTTTGTGTCTACCTCTATGGGCTCATTTACTGCGCTACTTGGCAGGTAAGTAGTGCCCCTCTTTTCCCGCCATGTCCTTTTGCCATGAGCTGAGCTGACATGTTCTTCCAGGGCATTACCTGGGTAGTGTGTGCGGAAATCTTCCCAATTGATATTCGTATGCTGTGTGTAGCAATCACCACAGCCGACCAGTGGCTCTGGTCATTCATCGTCAGTCGCACCACACCGTACATGATTACCTCGCTTGGCTATGGTACGTATTTCTTTTTCGCGTCACTGATGATCTGCATGGGCTTCTGGGCGTGGTTTTTTGTCCCCGAGACGAAAGGAAAGACCTTGGAGGAGATGGAGGCGTTATTCGGGGCCGCCACTGCCTTTGACTATGAAATTGGCGGGGTTCAGTCAGATGAGAAGAAGAAGGAAATTGTGCACATCGAGAACGCGACATAGAAGGAAGACAACAACAGTTGACGACTCCGCTGCCTGCGCACTAGCAAGAGAGCAACGGGAAGACTAAAGACTGCACCGCGCATGGTTTGTTTGATATGATTGAACGTCGCTCGGCTATGGTACGGCATATCGTGGATATGATTTAAGCTTATTAAGAATATTATGGACATCAGTCATTTAGGAAAGGTCATCACCGGTAGAAACGGCCATATTTATTTTGCTTTATCTGGGGAAATCAAGCGAGTCTACTTTCAAGAAACCGACTTTGCATCTTCCCGCCGTTCGGCTATGATACGTCTAATACTCCTTCGGTTGATACTTCTGATATATATCTATCATCCCCAGGAGTCCAGCACTTTATCCAAATAAGCCTCTCTTTTCCATTCACAGACTTGATCACTTACGGTACAAGCGTGGGCAACGACCTCACTACCCCCACAGGTGCGGAATCGCGAGCAGTCATAAACAGGCGATCAGAAGAGGTATCATATCAATATGGGATTGACTGGAAATTCAACCACACGTTGCCCTTGCACAGCCTCCACATGAGCGGGGTGCTAAACGGAGTATGAAACCATAAGGAGCGATTGAGGAGTCGTCGCCCAATGAGAAGCAGCAGCGGGATGATCGCAACAAAAATGGGTCGGGACATGTCGGACAGCAACCGGCTTGATGTCGTCAAAGGCAAGGAATAACCGTAAGCTGACAGTTATTGAGTCATTCCCCAATCCGTAGTCAAATGGCGGCTCGTGTTGCAGTGCATTTCGGGACATGTGTGCGTTTTTGGATTCTGGTAAGCGCTTGGCCTTGAGGTGGAAGTTATATATTTTTTTGCCAAGGCCACTGTCAAATTCAATTGTAAACCCCGAAAGGGGAAGCAGAAAAGGGACTATAATCACATACAGTGATAATCGTTAACCTATCATTAACTGACTTGAGCAAATAACATGAAGAGCATTGCCGCCTCTGCCGAGAGAGGCAGTGACCAGAAATCTGGTGCTTTAGCGGCTTCAAGTGCAAGCCGATAGCATATCTCCAAAAGTTGGCGTTCTGTTGGGTGACGCTCGGTTTTCATCCGTAAACCGATTGCCATTGCCATGTAGACATGGAATTTGGATATGATATCGATGTAGGGGATTTTCCAATCGTAGGAAACAGGCAAGGAACAGTATATAACATCCAGGAATAATTGGAACATTTCCCGACTGACAGTATACTTAGCCGCTCCGACCTTGTTAAAAAATATGTCCAGAAGTGTCTCTGCCTCGAATCGGGTGGGCGAGGTAGTTATGTTCGAGGCCTTGCTGGTAGCAGAATGCAGAGAATCAAGAACTGCGGGTGAGGCACAGTTTGTGCCCATGGCTAAGGATGATGCTGAAAGAGGAAGATACTGGGGTGGCACATCGGCCAGACGTGAGGAAGCTGTTGTAGGCGACGTAGGATATCCTGGTGAAAGCCTCTCTGGTACTTGTTGGAAGCTTGTAGAGAATGTATCGGGAGCCTCGGAGGCGATATAATGCGGAGACGGTATAGCAGATAAGGATACTGATGTGGCAGAGATGCTATCCGCGACTGAACGAGATGGCTGATACATTTCAGCGGAGTGCTGGATAATTTCAGAATCAGTCAACAAGTATAGCGGAGAAGAGACTTGTTGCTCTGTCGCAGCAACATTCTGACCAGGACCAGCGAAGAAGTTGCCGCTGAGTTCCGAAATCAGAGATTCCAATCGTTGAACCCTAGGTTCTAATATTTCGTGTATCTCGCCCTTCCTTTGGGGGCGAATACAAGCACGGGAGAGGCGCCGACAAGTTGCACAGGGAGTCTCAGTGTCACAACGTCTCTTTTTCTGCCGACATATCTCGCACGCTGTTATAGGTTTCCGCTGTAGCGAACTTGTGCTGGAAGGCTTTTCTCCCATACGTTCCAAGAGCCACTGGTCCATGGCCACCAGCCCAAGCTAACTTGCGACGGGTCCCTCTCAGTCAGCCGGAAATTGAAGTTTGATTGCGTTGGGTTTACGGACATCGGCTGGCCCAGTCACAAATATATAGGGCTCAGTCAGTCCGGGAATTCCAAGAAATGAATAGAAAGGATAAAAAGACCTTCGAGGAAGGACAGAGCACCGACAGCAACTTTGAGAACCTGGGGACCGGGGAGCTAAAATCTGTTTCAGTCCTATACCCCGCAGGCAAGAGCACTGCCACCATTCCCGCCAACCCGCAGCCGTCAGAAGCGGCTGTTTGTTCAATTAGCCCTTTACGTTTGCTAATTACTCCTCCGCCGTCTTGAGAGCAGGCTGGCGCTCTTTTCATGTTTTTCTTGGCTTGTATGGCGGGAGATTGACGTGGTGAGCGATCAATGTAACCTTGATTTATACACTGATTCTGTACGTATTGAAGGCTGAAAGACACCCCTTCAGCGGCGCGTTTTGCGGTCTAAGTATTGCGATGAGAGATGGCTTGCATATCATTGATACTCGACGCTGTGTATGCCTGCCCACCCTCGCCAGAGCTTCCCAGATACTCGCCATTTTCAGCTGGTTTGTGTCGACCGTCAGCGTTAATGGTCACTCTGTCTGGCAGCGTGAGGAAACAAATCCTGAAGCAAAGCTTATCAAGTTCTCTGGGCGTTTCCAGTCTTGAGTCGAGAATAGACCGAGTGGCGTAAGAGGTGAAGAGGGTTCTTGCCAGCCTCAGATCGTCTTGATGTAATGTAAAATCCTACAGTGTGGGAAAGGACACCATGGCCACGGAAGTTGAAGTACTGCTGTTACTGGTGGGAGCGCTTCAGTGGTTGACAAGTTGTATTCCAAAGCCTCTCGGTCGCGGTCCTAGCTGCGAGGACACTACCCCGAGCCTGAAAATAGCCGATTCCTACTGCAGCCGTACTTCAGTCTTCCCCGCCGACTCCTGGAGGTCCTTGACATCCGTGACCGTGCTCTGTAGCAAGCCAAGCCGCTTCTCATGCTGACAAGCCAGCACCGCAAGCGTCGAAGTCTTCCACAGAGGAACTTGGCGGTCCTTACGATTGCTGAATATGGTCAAGACAGCGAACATAATCGCTATCAGCTCAGTTGCTATAAGCGGAATAAAATACGGCCAGCGAATCAAAACAAACGGCTGGCTCTCGATTCTCTCTCCATGTGCAGCCTCGGCGTTTGGCCCGTGACGCAGATAGTCCGTCATACTGGCCGCCATTTTCTCAAAACGCTGCTCGATGTTCACGTCACCAGATAGAGCAGCAGCCAGACCTAGGTTTTTGTTGTCAAAGTTTCCTTCAACCCACTCAGTAACGATCGTCGGGGACACCAAGAAATTTCGCAGGGCTGCGAGATTGGAATAGAGTATTTCGAGCGCAGGAATATTATCGGTCTTGGACTCGTTCGTGTACAGCCAGCCCCATTCATACTGACAACATGAACGTTTCCAGGGATTCGTGATGCCGAAATCAACCTCCCGGATCTTCCCAAAGGAAAAATCACTGCCGTTCGCCTTTGCGTCTATGTATTCGTACGCCGTGAGTGAGAGAGAGCATTCCGTAATGTTAATGTTCTCAGGTTGGAGATCAAAGTTCGGGGTCGATCTGTATACTGCGAATCTTGTAATTTCCGGAAAGGTGTCTGGCAGAGCTGTGACTGTTGGGTTTCCCAACATTGAAGATGCATTCAAGAAGTAGTTAGTAGCCCATTGGGTGAAGTAATAGCGAGTCGAGATGCCTAATCCGCCTGGTGTCGTCATGTTGCATTGCGTGGAATACTCATTACCATCACATTTGGCTGACCGCAAGGTTTCCTGGGTGACGTTCTTGCACTGGCTCTTGAAACCCAGTGATATATAGGACCCAGTCCAACGACACTCCCCGGGGCAGCTGAACATTGCCGGGGTGTTGATGCCGTAGAGTCCTTGGACCACAGCGGACTGCATATTGGGATCTTGCGGAATGCTCTCTAGTCAAAATATGTGAGCGGCACTTCTTGTTAAACTCGGGGCGCGGAAGATGCTACCAATACGAGGGTTCACCATTTCTCCCATCCACTCAAGGGAGTATTTGTGTGTATATCCAAAGGTGACGCGGTCATCGGGGGAGTAGATTTGTCGCTGCTGGAACAGGATCACTTGCTGGGCAAATGGCGCCAAGGTGAGTCGCATGATAGTGATAAACGCGCCAATTGTGGCCAGGTTCCACTTGACTGTGGTAAGTAACATGATAGATCCCCATGTGCCGCCGCGGCTAGCTTCATCAAATGTTTCAAAGTGAGAAAGCTTCCGAGATCCGGTCTTGAAGTGAAGCCACTTGAGTTGGCCGATGAACTGGCTCACGCCGTGCATCAGCGCCGCGGTGTAGCCGGTAGTCAGGATAGAAATAGTCGCGCTGAGAGAAACACGGGCGCTCCAGGCAGAGAGAGGCTTGTTGTCCATATACCAGAAGATGCAGGCGATGCCAATGAGGAGGCCTAGGCTCAAAATTGAGGTGATGGTTTCTAAGAGCCATTCCCTGGGCGAGTACATCGGATGGCGCTTATACTCAGCGGAGGCGAAACTCAATGGCTCGGAACCGACTTCAGAGACATGTGCGGGCTCATACGGGCGAGATTTGAGGTTACTGTGGTCTCCAGACATGATGAGAACCTGTGGCTGCACGGATACGAGTTGATCCGGACAGCGTTTGAATCTTTGAGCGAGATAGTCCACCTAAGGACAAACCACCCAGATAACTTGCAGAGCTTTTCCCGAAGGGTGTTCTGGTTCGATTTATGCCCAATGTTTGGCTGCTGACACCCCTGTTTCCATTTCAAGGCTGGTTGAATTCAGCCGCCAGCCGAACTGGGGCTGTCCGTTTTCTTTGGGTCTGCCCTGGTAAGAATTTAGGAAGGGTGAGACGGCCAACATAATTCCTTTGAAGTGCCAGGGTCTAGTGGTCAGGGGCCTCAGGGCCTGGCCCGCCAAGGAATGAGCTGTACTCGGATCCCTACAAGGGTAGACGTAGGAGACGTGTGATTGGTGCCACCGTATTGATACAGGTCAATCTCGACCAATATCGGTAGCGAGAACCGTAGCCTATTGAAGTCCGCAGCTGGGAACATGCAGACGCCAGCCAGTAAAAATTATTACAGCGTCAAGTGAAGGTTTCGGCAGATTCAGAGGTCATGAATAGAGGAAGCAATTAGGCTGGCAAAGGATGGCAAACATGCCATCAATCCCACAAATCCCCCACATTCTTCTTTCTTCTGGTGGAGAGTTGCCCATATTTTTGCACTACTGCAATCGCAACAACAGATCAGAAAGGCAAACCCAGACCCGATACAAGTCGCCCAATTTAGTTGGTCGACCGCGTTGACGAGGGTGTTGTCCAGCCTGTCATTACCAACGATGCGGCAGCCTTCGTGTTGCGAACTCTTCAGCAGTTGCTGTAATGTTTCCGGCGAAAGACAAGGCCAGAAAATAACCTACGGTCAGCCTTCTCATTTTCGGCCATATTTGGATATTCCCCACGCCAGAGGCTGTAGCGCAGTGTTTCCTGGACTTGTCTTTTGCTGGGCAGCCCTTGTTCCACCTATCAGCGATGGTACATTGGATGTCGTCGTCCTCGATCCACCTTTGCGAGTGATCGGACATATGAGACCTGTTGTCTATGGGAACATCCTGCTAGTCGGTCAAGCCTTGTTACTCGTGTATTGAGTCAGATACCGTTGCTATTTAGGTTGGATGACTCGGACCGCCATATTCGTGGGGTTTAGTGCTATTCAATACACTTGCTGCGCTGTCTGACAAAACGATATGAATGGTCCCCTCCTTTCTGTTAATTGTGGCCAACCCCCACCAGAAAGGAATTGGTGATTTGTAATCCTTACGACGTCGGAAACCCCAATTTTGGACTGAATGCGCCCGACCCCAAACACAAGACTATATCTTCAGTGGGGGCCGAATTCTGAAGTGGGGCGCCAAATAACAAACAGGGGCCATTGATATGGTTCTGAATGCGGATACTACGGAGTACTTACTGAGTAATTTGATTACCTGCACTCCATCAAAAAGAATGGGAATTGCCAGGTAAACTAGCCCCGCCTGGCCAAATCACTGGTATATGTGTAACGTGCTACGCCTCTTAAGGAACGCAGAACAGAACGTTTGCCCAACAGGAACAGCGGAACAAAAATATCTGGCGAGCTGAATTGAGCCAGACACACATTAGTACGAGGGCGCTACGACTCTGTATAACCCCGAGATATGGCGTAGACTGGGGTATTCTCCCATACGTCCCTGCATGGCCGCAGGTAGCAGGCGACAGGGTCCACGAATGCTCGTCGGGCCTCACAAATGCATACGGCCGGCTTTAATTTTATTATTGGCTGTCGCTACACTGAAACTCCCCATCCAGTCTTCATGATTGAAGCCATTCTTGTTGGGGTTACATGTAGGGAGGATATCTAAATTGTGATCGGACATGCCCTGAAATGTCAGGCAGAAACCCCGCCCACATCCATTGTGAGTGATCTCAGCCTTGCTTATTTTGGTCTTTAAAAGCTGTGCCAGTAGCCTGCTGGCAAATTTTGCATATTGCTACGGCGGCCTTGGCCAGGTTGTTGAGTATTTCATCGATAGCCGTGCCTTGCGTCTGGGATATGACGAAGGCCTGTCGTCCCGATAGATTCAGGTTTGGAACTCTCTCGTCCCTGGAAGTTATTGAGGTTTTCAGAAGCAAACCATGCTACCCCTTTGGCACTACCTGGTGGCTTACGCCCTGTTACATCTGCAATGTGCTGTGGCACTTCCCCAGGAAACTTCAAGGCCCGAAGTTTCGAGTGTAATCCCGGCTATATCTACACCCGAAATGTCTATGGTAGAGGATGGCAGAAAGTGTGACTTCAACAAGATCGAGGACTTCTTCAATTATGCCAACAAGAAAGGTTTAAACATCACTGCAGAGGTTCAGAACTGCCAAAATCTGTGCCTGCTCACATACGGGGTAGGAAACCCTGATCTATCGGGGATCGGCGTAAGTTAAACCACTGCATTTACTTTACGCCAGTTTGTTCTCTCATGCAGACATGAGGCTGTAGCTAATCGATTGGCATTCCATTTCGCTGCAGATGATGTATGCATATAGCATACAGACCGCGCTTACCATCCTCGTTGGTCCCGTGTATCGTCTGCTGTATCTTGCCCTGTCGCCAGCCAGCAGCTTTATCAGAGAGTTGAAAGTCATTCAAACTAATTTTTTCTCCTCGAACGGTTTTTTCATCGCCTCGTCCGCCCTTGCCTCCCTTGCACACTTGTCGCAGAACCCATCTACCTTTGAGGTTGCAGAGATGCAGGCAATGGCATTCCTGCAAATCAACAGCATCCTTGTGACTTTCTTCTGCCTGGTTGTTGTCCAGCCAATGTCACGCTGGGCAGCGCGTGTGCTGCTTTACGTTGTAGTTTTTGTTCTTGTGATTGTTGTCCTAGGCAAGAGCCACCTGAACAGCAACAGCAGAGCGAATTGGAGACTCGCCTCTGATGGGTGCGCCCACAGCTCAACAGATTATAGTGTCATCAATCCGGTACCGTATCCATCATGGACTGCCGCTATCTTTGCCGTCGCGGGAGCGATCGCGTTCTGGCTTCAGTCTCTGAAGGATAGATTCCAGGCAGACAAGTTACATAAGACACTGTTTAGAGTATTGATGCTGTTTTGGGTCTTGCTAATAGGGCTGTTGACTGCAGGCATGGTAGTTGGTCTTACTATGATGTGGCGGCAAAGAAGGCATCTGCGAACCTTGGCTAGGGACAAGTTTGAGGATGATGCTTGGGGGTTCGGACAAGTTGCTGCCTTGACTGTCTGGGCCCCAATATCAGTTGAACTGCTGTATATCCTAAATGGCGAGTAGCTCTTCTTACTATTTGCTGCGATTTGGTCGAGCTGACAGTTGCACTTTATTATAGACTTGGCCCAAAGGAAGTCTCCAAGATGGAATCAGTGGAATCAGGCCATTAGTGCCTTCTTCTCTCACAAAGCTGTGAAACAAGACCAAATTTCGCCCAGTTGCAACTCGCAACCCGAAGGGAAGGATCAGGGCGACAATGCAAGAGTAGTCGAGGTTGCTGGTAACTAAGCAAACGCTACGTCTTAAAACAGTGTGGAAATAATTGCTTAAGTTGCAGTCAATCACGTCAACACTTATGTATAGTTGATGGTTTGGGCCGCGCTGGGCCGCGCTGGTCCACTGCTTCTGGTCCTGTTGTGCTGAGAATGCTTGTTTGCTTCAGAAGTCAGTGACTCAGACTCTTTGCTGACGGAGCAGGTCTATTGCTTAGATGTTTCATGTCAGGATATGATCAAATTCGGATGTATGCTACGCGATAGCGCAGGAGCAAGAACCTATGGCAGTGAATTCTATTTGCCTGAAGTAATGCTGTGTAGGAATGAAGAGGCGGCTGGCCATAGAAACAAGTAATTGGTATTTAAAGAATAAAGATATGGGAATTTGTGAGTTAGGTAAAAGCATGCAGGCAACTTACAGTAGTATGGTATAAACAGCATGATTTTCTAGAAAGTGCAAGAAACAATAAGTTATGGAACTGGTTACATGCATTTAAGTATTATAAATTCAAGAAAATGAACAATTTCTTTCAAGGCACATGTTCAAATAGCCTCAGCTCGCGGGACTTTGCTTCGGCTTCGGGAATCGAGCACTTCCTGTCCAATGCAAATAAGCGCCCATCAGGCCGCTTAAGTCCAATTCTTCAGGATTCTCTAGCGTGATGGACCATCAGGTGGACTGTGTCGGTACAGCATGATCCTTAGTTGGAAATATGGCATGAGTACAAGTGAGGATTGGATTCGAGTTTAATGGTTCGGTTATGCAACTCTACCCAGGAGGTGACAGGAGGGCCGGATGCGGGCATTGGGGTGAAGGGGGGCATACCCGACGACTCACAAGGACTGCAGGCCCCATATCGTAGTCTCTTTGGTAAGCTATGTTGATGATGAGGAGAACCTAATAAGTAATATCACATACTAGAATAATGCAAGGAAATGAGTAACCCGATCCACATCCACTCTGTTACACAATGGTCAGAATGGAGGTGCTGACCCCGCTAGCAGAAATGCCGAGGGCGTCCGTGAGAGCCAGGATGTAGGACATTATATGGAGTCGGAGTTTAGTGGTCATCAATGACATTGTATTTCCTTAATACAGAACTTGCACCAACTCAGACCAATTTCCAACTCTAGCTACCCCTGCTAACCTGATCCCTCTATCTACTACGTGACTCAGACAATAAAAAGCGCTCAACTAATGTCCTCTAGAACATTTTATTACTAATTATGTTAGGTGTCCTACAGGCTACTCTAGCTAGTTCTAACGAAAAGCCGCGTTGTTTGGTTTTTTTGGATAGTTTCAAAATACTGAGTTTGCTGGATTTTGGGAGGGGTGTGGCTTCGGGGCGGATCAAGTTAGATATAGACTCCCAGATACAGGTCAGAAGTACAGGTCAGAAGTACAGGCAGCGGCGACCGTAGGCAACCATAGTTAGTATGGGGCAACATGGACCCTATGCATGGTTCCACTACTCATGATTATTACTACAATTCTTCACTGTATTCCATGGGACATCCCATTAGAAGCATTGAAATAGCGCAAGTGACATAATGACCCTGTGGTAAGAGCGGGGAGGCGTGCTCCATTTATATCTGTAACTTTCCAAGGAACGCAATTGTTCGTCTTGATTATGTGTTAGATTAAGCTTAAGGCTTCTAGGGAGTGGTCGAGGTCTCCGAATTTCAAATTGTTGACGTACTACCAAAGTTAATTGTAAGAAGGCTGTGCCAATGCATGCCAATGCGTGCCAATGCTTAGCCTTTGTAAAGTTAAGTCACAGTACAAGGTTTGGAACTATGCAAGCTTCCGTCGATTGCGCTTTTACCATATTCGTCAACCTTGTCAGACACTATAGGGAGCGGTAGCGGTTTCTTCGCATCATGAGTCGATGATGTATGTAGAAGTCGTCATGGAAAGAGTGACGTCCTTGACCTATGCTGCTACAAGCAGAATGGTGGTGGGTTGCATAACCAGATTGCCACCATATAATGGACATTTAAGGTCTGAGAGAGGAGTCCTCGCGCAGAGATCTAACATTTTTCCCTCAATCCTCATTCAATGGAAGCAGGATCTCCGGTTGAATCAGTCGCTGTGTCAACGCTACTTGAGGCCCTTTTCCTACATAATGCAGCTTAAGCTTTACGTGATCAGCTTGATCAGGTACTTCGGTTTCACATCCTTGATTGGACTGGACTCGGTGGACCAGGCGCCTTTACTAAAAGGAGGTAACACCACTGCCGAGGAAACCAGCTCCACACCACCCATTTTTGTTCCACCGGGTACCGGTAAAGATAATCGCATAAAGTGCAATTACACGGGATTGCCCGGCTGGTGGCATCCGGATTCACCAGATCTAAGAGGTGTCTGGCTCCGGAATAATAAAACTGGGCATGAGTACAACATCACAACTGACTATGAGACGTCCTGGCCACAGGGAGTACGACGCGATGTAAGTATCTAGTGTACCGTGTGGAGCGGCAGACTACTGATGTACGCCCTTATAAAGTACCATATCGTCGTTAGTAATGACACCACTGCGAATTGGGATGGAATCCCCTTTCCTGGGGCAAAGATGATCAATGGAACCTTTCCTGGGCCCTGGATTCGTAAGTCATCTTAGCACTACGTTGAGACAGATGCTGATAATGTGTAGAGGCATGCTGGGGAGATTCAGTTTGTAAGTACATGGATGGGGCATTAAGTTGTTACTTGACTTTAATGGGTAACAGACGTCACTGTCACGAATAACCTCACCTACAATGGAACGGCCATTCATATGCATGGGCTGCGCATGCTTGAAAATAATCTGATGGATGGCGTACCTGGGGTTACTCAGTGCCCAATTGCACCAGGGGGGAGTTTTACATACAAATTCAGAGCCACACAATATGGCACCACCTGGTACCACAGCCACTACTCACTTCAATATAGTGATGGCATGTATGGGCCCCTGACCATTCATGGACCCACATCGGCCAACTGGGATGAGTCCATCGACCCAATTCTCCTGGGCGACCATAATCACAGAAGTGCCTTCCAAGACTACTATCAGGAGCAATTTTCCGGAAAATCTAGAGCGCCTCCCAAGATGACCAGCATCCTAATCAACGGAAATGGTACGCTCGCCTATCTATGCAAGCCTTGGTAGCGATCATGACTGATGTGCGTAATACATTCTAGGGAGCTATGCTGGTATGTTGCTTAGAAGATATGAAATGGAAGTTGAAGGTGTAAGTCTTAGTTCTGCCTGCTTTGAGTGTTACCCTAAACATATTTCTAGCATAAACGTTACTTATTAAGACTGATCAACACGTCCACTGATACAACCTATGTGTTCGCCATTGACAGCCACAACTTTACTGTTATTGAGTCGGACTTGGTGCCTATTGAGCCTTATGAAACAGACCACTTGGCAATTGGAATTGGTCGGTAATTGGCTTCTGAACACTCGGTGGAGGTACGCACTGACATGTACCCAGGGCAACGATACCATGTTGTGCTAAACACATGGCCTGAGGAACAGCGAAATGGGACCAATGAATTTTGGATACGGACTGTGCCAGCTGACCACTGCAACAACTTTGCTGATCGACTTGACGTACGGCAGGGCATCCTGTGCTATAAGGGCTATAAGTGCGGATGGCCGACAACAAGTGAGGGTGAATACAACTACACCTGTCGTGATGAGCCACCGGAAAAACTGCGGCCCATCATTCCATGGATAGTGCCTTCTCTTAGGAAGGGCGAAAAGGATGACATTGATCTACCCATCTCGACGATCATGCTTGCAAACTGGTCTCTCCCTGCTGAGCCACCTGACATACCGTCAGGCCCTGTGGTGAACAACTGGCACATGATGAATCACACCCTTTGGGTGAACTATTCAGAGCCGACAGTGAACAATCTTGATGGTCCATTTGGCGATAACGCCGTCGTATATCCAGTTGATAAAAATCCCCTTCACAATGAATGGAACTACATGGTTATCATTGGAGGTAAGGAACCAAACTTGGGTCCTCCAAAGGGAGGTCGATTGATCCCTGCTGCGCATCCGGTAGGTGGGCCGAAGACCAGTAAGGACACCAGTCCATGCTGACCATTTTTGCAAAGATTCACCTCCACGGCCATGACTTCGCACTACTGCAGCAGTCAAATTATATTTACAAAGGTCCAAGTTCACTAAATTTGACATACAACAATCCCCCTCGCCGCGACGTGGTGCTTCTGCCGAAGGGTGGTTTTGTAGTCATCGCATTTAAAGCTGACAACCCCGGTGCTTGGGCATTCCATTGCCATATCGCCTGGCATGCTTCAGCTGGCCTAGCGTTCCAGATTTTGGAAAGCAAAAATGACTTCAAGCACCTGATGGACAAACAGCCTCACAACAGAAGACAACTCGACAGGACATGCCGACGTTGGAACGAATGGCGTTCTAACCCAGACAAATTCTGGCACCCCAAAGGTCGTTTCCAGGATGATTCTGGCATATAGCTTGATTCATATTGGTGTATGGAAGTTTAGGTTGTTTAACCCTAAACCCTGTTCACCTAGGGTGTCGTGCACGGAGTCCATGGTTGCCATACTAATTAGGGGTAACCATAAGGTCTAGTGAATGTAGAGTCCACATTCACTCCAGGAGGGAGTCCATCTCTTCTAGCAGAATCTTTTTCATTTCTGGAATCATAAACCAATAAAAACAGAACAGCAAGTAGAAAGTTGCAGGTCATGAAAAAGAAGAACAATTTCCTGCCATAGTTAGTCCATATTCCAATTGCACCCCTAGAGTTGCAATACATTTACGGCCCCTCATTTTTGTAGAAGATCAGAAAGAACTGCTGGAAGATGGTATTCGCAACACCCTGCATCTGGGAACACATGACGACAGCTTGAGCTCGAACATTCATCGGGAACACTTCTGCAGTATAAATCCAAACCGTCGCTCCCCAACTTGGCTTATAGAAAAAGATGAAGAGGAACATGAGGAACACGATGGTAATACCAACAGGCTGCGTCTTCGGCTCCTTGGGGAGTTTTTAGCGTCTCAAGACCAACCATGGCAACCATGAACATGCACGCGCCCATACTGATGGCACCAATGACGAGAAGGAACTCGCAACCAAACCTGTCATATCTTAACACTCCTGTCTATTTACTACTTAAATATGAGTATATGCGTTTCCATAATTGTAAAAAACAACACACTCAAATTTAATTGATTTGAGGAAGTTATCTAGTCATATTACTGTAAAATACGCGGCGTTTCTGATCAATTTCTTATTAGCTCTTGATAATAACTCTCTAAAAGTGAACATATGTGTTACAGGTCTTATTAAAATGGACCTTGTTATTCTTATATTTTACCTAGAATAAGGATGGTTATCAAGACATGATGTTGTTATTTTCGCATTTGATATGTGTTTTGGAGTTATGGTTCACTTGTGTCCACGGCTCGCCAGTGGACTACGTTAAATTTAGAGCCACTGGTTTGGCAGAATTGCCAAGTCGTGCTAACCATTCGAGGCGCTGAGGCGGGTGGCTCCAAAGGCGACAGACACCTGCCCACATCTACTCAAAGACCTGTTACGCTCAGGTATGAAGAGACAAAGATCAACTAATGTAGGGCATTCAACGAAGCAACTAAGCATATGGAGAAGGAAAGAAGAAGAGATGCAAAGGGCGATCTAAATACATGTAGGATGCCTGCGGCAGCTGGCATCAATATCAGGCTTCAGCGCCAGGCATCAAACACTACACATGGCATGTGAATCATCACAAAACCCTTGGTTCAAGGTCCATGCATTCTTAAGAGATGTCTTATGAGTATAGTTCTTAGTTGCCCCACAGAATCAATCTAAACCTATATGGAAGTGGTTTATCTAAAATATACAATAGGAACCTCTTTGTGTTTCTATGCTGATATCATTCGTAACATGATATTTGGCACAAGCATGCAGTTCAGATCAATAAATATCGTGTATAGGAATATATATACCCTTGTTGACTTTCAAGAAGGAAAGCCTCACTGTTTCCATCTTTCCTATCGTCCATTAATAGAGCATAATTAAGTACCCTATAAACCTCACATAGTCGGCAACCTACATATTATGGCGGGATATTTCGCGACGGCCCTAAGATGTCCTCGTCGAGCTTACCCCCTTATCCCGGGTGGCCATTTTGCCCCGAGAATGTTGGAGTGGATGGAGGACCAGCCTAGACTGGCTGCCTCAATCCGCAAATCCATATCCGACGTGACTACAGGTGACACCACCTTTTGCAAGAGTTCAGGTGAATGTGGCTGAGGTGAAACAGTGAATGAGACAACCCCTAATCACATGACATGTCTCTACCATAAAGGTTGACTGAGCTCCTTATAGTAACTTACCTTCTTATATATCTCTTCTATTTCCCCCCCCCCCTTTTTTTTACATTTTTTTGAATAACTAGTTACTAATTAGTTCTGAATTATAATTATCCTGGCTACCTCTTTCTCTCTCTCCCTCTTATTACCTTAAAGGTAGGTTTTCTACTTCAGAATACTATTAACTTTATCTTACTGTTATCTCACCTTCATCTTACCTTCATCTCACCTTCATCTCACCTTTATCTTATAATTCCGACCACATGAATAGTCCCTATCTAGTTAGGAACTAGTTCACATATCTGCTACTAGATCTCCTTTCACTAACTAGTTTATAACTAGTTTATGACTAGTTTGCATTCAAGATGGTATTTATTAAGATGTTAGTAAGTACTACTCTAACTATTTAACTAGTCCATAACTAGTTCTGAACTAGTTAGAATGCTAACCAGACTATAGGAAGCATATGCGCAGTATCTTAAGCTTAGTATAGAGAAGCTGGCCCTCCCTCCCTTTACTGAAAATATAAGTCATCCTAAGATATATTCTAACTAATTATCAACTAGTTACTAACTAGTGAATAGGTAATAGGATACTTAATTATCTACCCTAGTAAAGTCTACTACTGTGCCCCTAGTTGCCTAAAGGCCAAGGTATGTATTTCTTTAATATTCCTCATGAACTAGTTATGGACTAGTTACTAACTAGTCCTATTAGAAACCATACTTAAGCCTTAACAACCTTAAGAAATATATTTAGAAATCACATGCTAATAAATACACTGTGTACATAACTAAAGGAGGGGCTCTAACTATTTAGGAGTAATAGAAAGCTATTAGTAAGTCCCTGTCTAACTAGTTTTAGAATAGTATAAGAAGCTTCTTAATAAGCTAGAGCTGCCTGCTCTCCCCCTAAAGAAAGATAGCACTGTAAGTAAAGTACCTCCTATTAATAATCCCTAACTAGTTCATAACTAGTTACTAATAAATTAGATCCACATGACCAACATGCATAAGATAACTAAGGAAATGGGTGTAGTAGTTCCATATGCAGCCTGCAAGGCCAAGTTAAAGAGTAAAGGTAAGCTTAAAGTTCTAATCTACCTAGTTCCTGACTAGTTACTAACTAGTTCTTTAGAGTGCTGTTCCTCAAAGAGTAAGGAGTGGTGTAAGAACTTTAACTACTTTACTAAGGAGGATGATGATAATAAGGCTAAAGAAGTAGATAAGGAGAGTAAAGAAGAGAGTAAGGAGGAGGAAGAATATACTAATAGTAATTAGTTCTTAACTAGTTTAGAACTAGTTAGTAGCGACTTCTTTGGTTTTTTTTAAGGTGTTATAACTAGGTAAGCCTAGTTACTAGTATTCTAGTGTGGCCTTTTTTCTTTTTAAAGTGGACTAGTTAATAACTAGATATTAACTAGTCTAGCCTATTACTAGCCTGGAATGGAAATATTCTTTTACTAGATCTAAATCTAAAGTAATCCTTTAAGCTAATTATATATTTATCCTAGACTTATAAAGTACCTTAATAACTAGTTCCTAACTAGTTCTGAGCTAGTTACCTATAAGTTTATATATATAGAAGTAATACACATAAATAGGTGCATATAATAGGCTATAATATCCTTACACATTATAAGAACTAGATAAAGAATTAAGATATGCTTTAAGATACTTAGGCTAACTAGTTAGTAACTAGTTATAGACTAGTATTTAGTAGGGGTGGTACTAGCCTAAGCTCTTTATGCTAGATCTAAACCTATAGTAATCTCTCCTTAAGCAGAATATACCTTTTAAGCTATTAAAGCTTACATTCTTCCACATCACAATAAGCCTATTATATCTGTATATTCTAGGCTTATAAATTAGTAGTAGCAGTTTACTGCAGTTACCTAAGTAATGGGATAACTAGTTAGTAACCAGCTATAAACTAGTTATAAGAGTGTGATACCGATCAATATGTGTGATTTCGATTAAGTCTACGAGGGTGCGCAGAGGATATTAGTAGATGTCATCAGCATGTACATAACCATGTAGATTCTTACATTCCTTCATAGCTTAGGTAGGATTATAAAAGGGGCCAGAATCCCTCAATATCAGCAGGACATGTACAGGGCGGCCTTTGGCCTACCCCCTACCCTCGCATGATTCAAAGGCTCTACACCCCCTGCAATGAACAATTATCCCATCTAGTAGCATGTCTGGATCAGGCAATTATATGATGCTTAATTCCTGAGAAGGTTCAAAATCCCTATAAAGGATTCAATCTAAACCCTAGCAGCACTGAAAGACCATAGTCTTAGGACTTTGAGGATGCCACTAACAGGTTAATTTTAATAAATACCTTATATCAACTGTCCTTAACTCAGTAGAAAATGCCTTAGATTAACTACTTTGACCTCCTCAGGCTAATCTAGATACCTGTGATGGCAATGATTTACCTAGGATATCTAGTTAGCTCTTCCCCACAGCCACATCACAGAGTAGATGTCATTAACTATCTAAGCTTTCTAAAAAGTGACTAATGACAGGATCAAGTTGTCTAATTATAAAGGATAAGATAAATAGGGATAATCAAAATTATTTTAATAGATTTAAATTACTATTAATAAGCTTAATTCAGATTTCTATTCCTAACTTAATTATCATTCTTCTCTTGTTAAAATAGATAACATTAAATCTATATCTTCTGGTGTGGAGACTCCTCAAACCTAGTCTACCTATAATAGTAATAGCTTTAAGACTGACTAGGACTGTCTTTAACAGTGGTTCACTCAGGCAGCTTATAGTATAACTAACTAGAATGCTTGAAATAAACTAATCAAACTATATGAACACCTGGTCAGACTTCTCTGAGCTAAGTATAATCATCCTTAGCTAGAAGGGGTTGCTAGAGCTTTAACTATAGCTCCTAACCCCTACTTTCTTTCTTCTCTTCACTCTGAAGAACACAAGCCTTATTAAAAGGTCTCTAACCTTAAGCCTATCCCTATATATAACAGCAAGTACAGTAAGGATGCTATAGTGAAGTGGCTTAAGCAGGTTAATAATTACTTTTATAATGAGCAAACTCTTGCTCAAAAGGATGCTACTAATCTTGAAAAGGTCACAGTAGTTAAGTATTGCCTTATCAGCTAAGCTAAGGAGTGATGGGACGCTCATAAGTAAAAGATTAAATATAATCTAATAGCTGCTATTACCACTCTAGATAATTTCAAGCAGTGGATTTGAGAAAACTTTAGAGAGATTAGAGAAGAAATTAAGTATTAGGAAGAGTATAAGAGGTACACTTAGGGTAACTAGATAGTATAATCTTATACTACTTCCCTAGTGGAAGCTGCTAAATATATTAAATCTGGAATTCCTAATAATGTGTTAGTCTAGAAGTTTATTACTAACTTAAAACTAATTCTGCATGCTTGCTAGGCAGAAGATTATAGTAAACTAAACTACTTTTAATAATGTAGTTTATTACTTTACTAAGTATAAGTAGAGAGTTACTTTATGTACTTAGGTATAGTTCTAATCCTTTAGTAAGACTAATAATAGTTAAATAGACCTGATGGATATTAATTTGAATGCTATCCTTATATCTCCTAATTATCTAAAGAAGGGAACGCGCGAATAGAAGGCTTAGTATTAAACAAACTAAGCTTACTTTAATTATGGATAGAAAGGCTATAATATGCAAGCTTATATAGTACTAAATTAATTAAAGACCTATCATAAGAAATAATCAGGAAAAGCAAATAACTGCTAGATAAGGAAGCACTAGTTGGTTAACTACTAAAAGCTTCTAAAGTTAAGGAGTATAAGGTATCTAATAACCTTAAACCACCTAAATATCATGATAATTCAAATGGGAATAATAATAAGGAGGATTAACCACCCATTAAGGGAATGCTTAATACTATATAGGTAGATTTAGAACTAGAAGATTATAATTACATTAATGCCTATCTAAATACTCTTAGATCTAATCTTATCTACTTCCCTGCCAAACTTGAAGCTTCTAGGATGGTAGCCTATATCTAAGCACTGCTAGACTATGGCTCTAGCCATATATTTATATTAAAATACTTAGCTGATTTACTACCCTTATTATAGTTCTGCTTTCAGCATATGCTTAACCCTTTATAAGTTTGCTTGCTAAATAATAAAGTTATATATATATTATGTCAAGTTTAGATCCCTCTTAGAATTAGTAGTTAGCCTTGTATCATCACTCCTTAGGTTCTTGAAATAACAGAGTATAATATTATTCTAGGTTAAGATTAGCTAAGATATATTAATCCTGATATTAATTAGATTACAGGTTGAATGACAATTAAGGGGTGAGGAATAAAGTATATAACTATTAACCCTATTAATCTTTAACACTAAATTAAATTAGGCCTAGAAGCACTTATAAGTCTTATCTCTATAAAATAACTTCAGCATACCCTTTAAAAGGATTAATAAGAAGCCTAGTTATTTATTATTTAAGAGCTTAAAAAGGAAAAGGAAGAGGAAGTATTAGTAGAACCATCTTAGTTAAGGCCTCTTCTCACCTAGTATAAAGATATATTTAGGGAAGAGTTACACCCAGGAATGCCTCTAGCTTAGTTAATATAGTATTATATTAATACTAGAGATTCCTTACTAATAAATATAAACTCTTACCCTTAGTCACCTGAAAAGTTTCATGAGATAAAGAAGCAAGTTAAAGAGCTATTAAAGAAAGCTATTATTCACCCTTCAGCTAGTATATAGGGCTTTCTAGTAGTAATTATCCCCAAAGCTAATAGGAAATAGTAAATGTGTATTAACTACTACTTACTTAATAAGGTAACTATTAAGAATACCTATCCACTGCCATAAATTTAAGAACTTCTAGATTAAGCAGGTTAAGCTAAGTGTCTTTTAAAGCTTGATCTCCTCTCTAGATACTGGCAGCTGTGAATAGGTGAATCATTAATTCTAAAGATAGCTTTTAACACATCATTCAGCAAGTTCAAATTCTTAGTAATGCCTTTTAGACTTTATAATACACCTGCAATATTCTAAACAATGATAAATAGCATTATACAAGATCTCAACTTTATAGTAGTGTACCTTAATAATATCTTAATCTTCTCAGACTCAGATGAGGAATATAAGAAGCATATTCAATAGGTGCTCAACTAACTCCAAGAACATCAACTATATGCAAAGCTCTCTAAGTATATATTTACTAAGAGAGAGCTAGAGTTTTGCAGTCATATCATTAGTAATAGATTTATTCAACCAATACCCGCAAAAGTGGAAGTTATAAAGATATAGCCAAAACTAATAAACATTCATAAAGTTTAACAGTTCTTAGGACTAGCAACATACTATTACTAATTTATATATAAGTTTGCAAGAATTACTACCCCTCTTCATGAACTCCTAAAGGAATCAGATGCTTTACTTTATAAAAAGAAGTTTTAACCTATAGTCTAGAATACTTAATATTAGCAAGTATTCATAACACTAAAGAATATAATAGTTCACACACCTATTCTTAGGATTACTAATCCCTCTCTGCCATATTAAATTAAAACTAATGCCTCTAAATGGGCACTCAGTATAATACTATTATAATAAGATAAAAAGGGACAGTGGCATCCAGTAGTATTTAATAGATATAAACTTAATAATACTAAAAAGAACTACCCCATGTATGAGAAGGAACTTCTTGCAATTAAGGAAGCACTCTAATAATAGGACTATTATATTAATAATAGCCAACCTATTATAATTATAACAGATTATAAAAGTCTTCAGTACCTCACTAATATAAAGATGTACTTAAAATATCTTATATATTAGATTAAAGAATTTCAAGCATATAATCTTATTATCTAATATCACAAGGGAACTAAAGCAGTTATCCCTAACATAATAAGTTATCAACCTAACTTTGTTAAAGAAGGTCCAGTAAATAGAGCATAAGTGCCTACTTTCAATCTATCTATAATATAATTATAGTAGATGATAGGTGCAGAGCACCTTTACATACTACTTAACCTCTCTAAATCAGAATGGCATCCATTAATAGTCTCATTCTTAAAAGGTAATGATCTAAATATATCTAATAATATTAAAACAAAAATCAAAACATTAGCACCAAACTTTCAGCTTAAGATAGAATATATTAACTAACAACCTACTAATCAGCTATACTACATGGATGAAGATATTAAAACACCATACCTTGAAATTCCCTTTTAAAATAACTTTATATCACAGCTCCATGACTAGTTTAGCTATCTAGCTTATCCAGCCTTGCTTAGAGTAATTCATACCCATGCCTGGTAGCCAACAATATGAAGGGATATCCAAGATATTACTAGAAGCTATCTAAATTATTAAATAGTAAAGCCTTCAAGACTAAATCTTGAACACAAAGCTACATAACACCTAGTGAAAAAGGGTATCTATCCATTTGAGTATTAAGGGATTAATCTCATTAGGCATTTACTAATAACTCTAAATAATAATTAATGGATTATCATAGCTATCAATCATATAACTAGTTAGGTTATAGTAAGAGCTATACCTAACATAAAAGATAAAACATTAGCTTATTTTCTTTATAAGGATATCTTTATCAACTACAGAGTGTTTAAAGAACTACTCTTAGATAATAGAACCAACCTCCTATCTTAAGTTATAGCATTATATCTCAAAATTCTTAAAGCTAAATATTATACAACAACTCTAAATCACCCCAGAACCAATGGCAAAAATGAAAACATAAATAGCTTACTAGGAAAGATATTAATGAAGTATCTCATAGGTAAACCAACACATCTATAGGATGAATACCTACCTCTTATAGTTTTCACTATATAAGTGCATATTCATACCTAGACAAAGCTTTTACTATTTTATCTTCTCTATAGCATACATCCATCGCTACCTGGTTATCCGCGACACAATTAACCAACTAGTCAAGATATCAAAACATAATTATAATATATTAACCACACTTAATCCCTAGCTAATAAGAAGTTATTAGTATATACAATCAAACAGAACCTGATTTAAGATAGTAATATAAAGGAATCCCACCTTAAACCTAGTTAATGGGTCCTCATTCAAAATGAATCTCTGCAGAAGTTCTAAAGTAAATAGTTTAGCCTATATCAAATTATTTAATTGCACCCACTTAGCACATACACTATCGCGGAACCTAGCGGACATAAAGTAGAGAACCTTATTAATAGCTAATAATTAGTAGAAGCTAATATTAGGAATAAACTAGAGAAATTATAGATATCTGCTACACTAATATAATAATTATAGAAGGTAGGATTATTAATCCACATACTAATTAAAGTACATAAGGTACTTAAAGAGGTTGATAACCCCTCATTCTTATATAATGAACTTTCAAAAATGACTTAAAAGGATTAGGAATCTACTGAATATCTAGGAGTATATTTAAAGCAGGCAGGGGAGGGTGTCTTAATAAAATAATATACTTAATAAATAAGGCTTTAAGAACACATTAGTAATATACTAACAGGGAATAGCCAACCTATGCACTATTAAAAGGAGTTAACTCTAGGAAGTAACTAGAGTGAAATTAACTCAACTTCTTTAGATAATAAGCTGAATGGGGGAATAACATATAAATTATTAAGGAGTGATTAATCCTAAAGAGATGCTAGTAGGAAAGATACAGACTTTAATAGACTATTCGCGGTGGTGATTCCAGCTTATTAGGAGTAATTAGAGAAGGATAAGCTACTTAGTATTATAAGAATATTAAGATAAAGGAATAAATTACCTATTTAACTAAAGCTAATTACTTAAAGACAGCTAAGTATAAAAGAAAACTATAAACTAACACTAGGTAAGAGAGCCACATCTACATTAAACTCTAAGAACTATAAATTAATCTAACTAAAAAAGCTTCTTTAACTTTATTAGCTTCCTTAATAAGAGCTATGCTTAACCACCTCAGCCTCTACCTTAGCCTTAATAATTGCCCTAGTCTAAAAGAACCTAGTTTTAATACACCTTCTTACACTCATCAACCTCCTCTATATCTTCTTCCTCCATCTTAATGGCCTCCAGAGCATTAATCTAATTCACTATAACCTTATTAAACTTCACTAGGTCTTAGTAAATAGAATATAGGCGCCCCAAGTTCTTAAAATCCTAGTAGAGATTAGCCAGGTAAGTACTTAACTATCTATAAGATAGCCTTGATATCTCCACTTTAAAGGAGTGGTATTAGTTAAAGGGGTCAGATATTTCTTCCTCTTATTAAGAAGGATGGAAGGGGCCTCAGAAGGAGTATCTTAGGAATGATATTAGTAAAATAAGACTATACCAAACTTATCAGCCCAGAAGAACCCATATGGATGAAGACTAGTAGACTTACAAGGCAAAGTAGGAGTGCTTATCTTTAATATAAAGGAAGGAGGATTAAAAAAGGACTTCTTCTTCTAAGAATAAGTAGTAGGGCCTTTAGATAGAGAAGATATAATAATCTCTAGGGTTAACTTTTTCACAGACACTTTACCTTTCTTAGAAGGAGTAATTAGCTTCACAGAATAAGATTAAATAGCAGATTCTAGTGCTTCTTCAGCCTTCTTAATAGGCTAGTCATATATAATAAGGCTGTTATTATTAAGAGCATAAAGTCCCCCTTGCTTAAGGAATAGACTACACAAATTAGAAAAGAATAAAATAAAAATAAGGAAGGAAAAGAGAATTTATATATATTAAGGTCAGGCTTCCAGACCCCTGATTTACTAAGGTAAAAAGAGCAGTCTACACCTTTGCCATTCTATATATAATTTATACAGGCGCCAGCATATAAAGAACAACATCATCCAGAAGAATTAATTACATTAGGGGCAGCTATGTAGGAATAAAAGGTACTACAACCACCTATATAGGTAGAATATGGTTTAGACACCTTATTGCCGCGTCATTGTAGGAGGAAGGCATTATAGTTAGGTTATATCTTGAGGTCCTTTACAAGAATCTGCTTATTTTAAGTAGCCTAGTTAATCTCTTATACAGGGTCCAGTAATATTACACAGGATGTTTAAGTGCTTATTAACTTATAGCTAATCTCTTTCTCAGCCGCCTATACAGCGCTGGTGTGTTTAGGAATATTAGGCATCTTGAAATTAATAGAACAAAGATAAAATAAGGCATGAAGAACACTAAAATACTCTATATCAGGGAGCAATGATAAGAGACTGTTAGTTTAGATAAGAAGGAGTTTAGCCAGGTCACCCTATTTATAGCAGCAAGAGCTAACTAGAACTCTTAAAGCTCTAGGGTTCCACCCTGTCAATAAAGATATATACCTCTATACTAATAATAAGATGATTATTATGGTGTTTATTGACAATATACTATTCCTCTACTAAAGAGAATTAAAATTACATGCAGATTAGGTGATTGCTAGCCTATAAGCTAAGTATAATTTCTGCAATTTAGGAGATGCTAGCACCTTCCTAGGCATCCAGATCTAGCATGATAGGGCTAATTAAATACTCTGGCTTAACCAGGCGGCATATATTAATAAGATGGTGGATTGATATTATCTATAAATAAGCAACCTGCCGGCTACACCTACATTAGGTGAACCTCTCACCAAATTTAATGGGCAAGCTAGCTTTGAGATTATCTATGAGTATTAATAAAAGACAGGCTCATACATATATCCTGTGGTAATCACCAGGCTAGATATTATAAAGATAATATTAAATCTATTAGAATTCCTTACCAACCCTTCACTGAAGTATATGGAATTAGTTAACTAGGTGATCTAATACCTTCAAGGAACCCAGAACCATTCTATAAGATATACTATTAAACACTGCAGCGGAGAGGTCTACATAGTAGCTAGTGATGCTACTTATAGTGACCATCTAGATTATAAGAGCTCAGAAGGCTATATCTACCTACTATATAGAGGAGCTATTGATTAGAAGGCAGGGAAGTAGAAGACAGTCACTATATCTACTACTAAGGCTGAATTACTTGCTATTTTAGGAGCCACAAAGAACATCTATTAGTGGAAATAATTATTTATATTAATTAGATTTAATCCAGAGCATCAAATCTCCATCTTATGTGATAATCTATAGACTATAGATCTGCTTACTAGTAATAAGCTGAAGGTGTGCACAAAGCTTAGGCATATTAATATCCACCAGCACTAGCTTTGGCAAGAAGTTTAGGCTAGCTGTATTTCCATTTAATAGATTAAGATGAGCAAGATGCCTATAGATGGCCTTATAAAGTTACTCCTGCGCCAGAAGCACTATAAATTCATAAGGTAGATTAGCCTTGTCAATCTAGATAGAGATTATTTGATTTAATCTAAAAATTAATATTAGATGAATAGGATAGATGCTCTTAACACCAGCCATCTATCTTGCCTTCCTAATTAGGAAGTATCAAAAGTTCATTCAACATCTATAGCACTAGATTATAAATGTTAGATCAGCTTCGCGATGCCTGCTTACCTAGGGGGGTGTGTTAGCCATATCTTACTGCTATTAAATCCGGAGAGTATCAGATATCAATATTTAGCTGAATTCTGGCTGGGCCAATCAGATTACTGGATTCTACCATGGATTCAACTCACTGGATTGAGAAGATTTTACAGAGTTTTCATTTAGTCGATTATAAGTAGTTAGTTAGATATCTAGATTGCCAGAAATCAGACCTTCATTCATCCCGAATCATACCCTTTACTAGGGTTACCATAGATTCGCTATTATCGGGGATAGAGTTGCATTTGGTGCGGGTTCGGGCGGGTTCAAGCCTAGTTGGCACCAAACCGCTGCGGTTTCAGGTTCAAAATTTAGAACCCGCACTAAACCTGGACCCGATGTGATTTGGTTGCGGTTTTCACCGCAAAACCCGCTGCTAGGCCTATACTAACTAACCATGGTTAGATTCGGTTCGGTTTCGGGTTGGTTAAACCGCTAATTTTAACTGTTTTAACCCTTACCATTCCCCCCTTCGGGGACCCCTCTGACGCCCCTATCAAGCATGCTTATATAAAATTATGATTTTTATATGAAATATATGGTAATTATCATCATATTAATCTAGATCTAGAATATGAATTCAATATCTATAGGTTTGAATGGGTGGTGGTTAAAAAATCATTTTTAAATATGGTTATTGTCAACAGTCGGTCGCATATATATATAAACTACCACTACTTTCATACCAACCTATGACAGAGATGAAATTCCCTTATATCTCAGCAACCACCAGGTATTTTTGAATAATATTTATATCACTAGCAGGCTATCTAGTGATATTAATGTCAATTAAAAATATCTAGAATTCAGTAATTTCTAGGTAAAACATTTACGGGTTGGTTTATGATGGCACTGCTCATATTCCAATGGTATGGTAGTATTTCGATAAAAAACTAAGCATAGAGAAGAGGGGGAAGAAGTATGTACATAGTGGGGAGATATGTAAACAGAGGGTGGAACAGTGCAAACAATCCAAACAGCCCTGGAGAGGTAAGTGGTCAAGATGGGCAGAAAGCTCTGTGTAAGGAGGTCTGCAGGGAACATGATGACGGATTGTCACATTACCCCCCCTTTAGGTTCCAGATGCCCTCATCTGGGGTTTATTATCATCAGGGTGATCATCAAGGAATACATTGTCTTCAGCTGCTCATAGCCATTCTGGTAGGTGCATTGGTGGGCCTGGTATGGCTAGATATCAGGTGTGGAAGTCACAGAGCAATATTAGGGAGTTCCTAAAATTTCAGGCTGGATACCAGGCAAGATTAATGTTATGACCAAGCCATCTTACCTAGTACTAGAGCTTATAATGGTGGAGTTAGGATGCTAGTATCTTATTAACCTCCTATTCATCTTTACTATCAACTTCTAGTGGGGGAGCCAGGTCCTAGAGCTGGCCAGGCAGAGGAGGTGTAGATAAGGCTTTGCAAAGCTTCTTAGGTGCAAAGATGGGGTGGACTTTTATAGAATCTAGGAGATCTAGTTAGAAGGCATTCCCCTCTTACTTTATAATTTAGTATAGTCCAGTAAGCTGGTTAGTAAGCTTCTAACTAGGATGGTCAAGCTTCTAATCTAATATAGTAATAAAGATGTAATTATTAATATTAAAGTTAATAGTATAGTAATACTTATTAGCCTGTTACTTCTATTAATGTTAAGCAGCTTCTATACCTCTATAAGTATATAACTAGATCTCCTCTATGTGTCTAGCCATCTACTGTGCTTACTTATGATTAATATCAAGGTCTAACAGTCTGGTAGCTACTAACTAGTCAAAGGATGTGCATGGTTCAAAGCCTCTCTTAATAAAGAAGGGTGATACCCTAGTAGATTTACTTAGAAGCACTGCAGCAGTAAAATTTAGTATAGACAGCCACTGGTCCTAGTCATCCTAGTAATAGTTAATAAATAGTTATAATTACTATGTAATCCACTAGTTTATGACTTCTATTTAACTATTAGTCTGTGGATGATATCCTAATAATAGCTTAAGGCAGATCTGCAAGACCTTATATAGTTTATCCTAGAAATCTAAGATGAACTAACCTCCCCTATCTAAGATAATTATTTCTGGTAAGCCAGTCCATGGGTAAATATAAGTAATAAAGAGACATACCATGTTATAAGTAGTAGTTATCTTATAATAGGGGATGGCAAAGGCTCTCTTCCCTAGTTAGTCCACCACAATAAACACAGCATTAAACCTGTCTTGGAGTGTGGGAATGAATAGAAATCCATAGTAATATGTTACTAAGGTTGGTTAGGGATTAGAAGGGGCTGTAGTAGACCTGGTAGAGGGTCTCTACGCGTCTTTATTTAATGGTAGATAAGGTAATTATCTATATAGTAGTCCACATCCTGTCTCTAGGAAGTCTAATAGTAGTGAGCATGGATAAGTCTCTTCATCTTAGCCTTGCCTAGGTGTATGGAAGACAGTGGGTAGTAGATTTTATTTAGTAGGTGAGTGTGTAGGTCACCTTCATTAGGTACTACTAGGCATCCTTAGAAGAGTAGAAGTCCATCTTAGAGTTCCCATTAGTCACTACCTGCCTGTGTAAGCTCTTGCTTGGGCTAGAGGCTGTTATGTAGTTAATTTACTTTAGATACCTAATCTACTATTAACATCAGGCTGGGGGTAACAGCTGCTAAGATTTAGGGGTTAAGGTGGTTTAGCTTAAGTATTAACTAAATTTAGTGATTATTAGTCCCTTCTAGGTCTTGCAGCCTGGAGAGTGTATTAGCTAGTGTGTTGAGCTTCCCTAGTTAGAAAGTAATAAGGAAGTGGAAGCTAGATAGGAACTTATTCCATTAGGCCTATTAGGGATTTAGTCACTATTTCTATATAAAATATTATAATGCTTGATGGTCTATAAATATCTTAAATAGTTTAGCTCTTTATAGGCCCTATAGCTTAGCTTACTATTCTTCTAAAGCATGTATAATAGCTAATAATTCTTAGTTATGGATGCTGTAGTTATGCTCTACTAGATTTATGGTTTTAGAATAATAGGTAATAGGATGCTACTCTCCCCCCTACTGCTGAGAGAGCATGCTAGTAACTACACCATTAGAGGCATCTGTCTCTAGCTTTATGGGCAAGGATGGGTTATAATAGGTAAGAAGCAGAGCTTCTATAAGGGCAACCTTTAAATAGTAGAATGTCTTCTTATAGTTATTATTCTATATAAAGGGAACATCCTTCCTTATTAATATAACTAGGGGTTTAGTAATGTGACTATACTCCTGTATAAACCTCTGATAGAAGTTATAGAAACCTAGAAATGACTAGACCCCCTTATAGTGGTGGGAGTCTTCTACTTCTATACTGTAATAACCTTTTCTAGGTCAACCTGGATGCCATCTATTAAGATAATAAAGCTAAGATACCACATCTTTATTATATGGAATTTGCATTTCTTTATTAAGGCTTATAGGCTGTGCTCTTATAAGCACTATAGAATAGTATAGATGTGGAGCTGGTGGTCTAACTTATTATTGGAATAGATTAGTAGGTCATTAATGAATGTGGTCAGATATTGATCTAGGCAATCTATGAAAATGCTATTTATAAAGTGCTGGAATGTGGCTAGTCTATTAGTGAGTCTAAAGGGCATTATCTTATATTTAAAGCTGCTGTATTGCGAGCAGAATGTGGTGAGGTCCTCTAAGGCTGGGTCCATGTAAATCTAATAAAAACCCTGGTGGATGTCTAGCTTGGTGAAGATCTTTACTTTAAAGATATACTCTAAAATCTTATTAATTAAGGGGAGAGGGTAACAGTCCTTACATATTATGGTATTTAGTTTATAGTAGTTAACATAGAAATGTAGTCCTCTACCTAGCTTTTCCACTATAAGAATGGGAGAAGTGAAGGGAGTGTTGCTAAGTATAATAAATCCCTTATAGAGGTTGTCTAGTATATATTCCCTTACTACTTCTAATTCTTCTATATTCATCTTATATAGGGGCCTATAGCTGACTGCATTCTCCTGTTCTAGTTTAACTTTATAGTTAAATTCCCTGTGGTGGGGAGGCAAAGTATTAGAATTATATTTAGAGAAAACATCAGCTAGGTCCTAATAAGGTTCTGGTAGGACTTACTTAATCTTATCTTCAGCAATCACTGGACTATGGTTAGTTGACTAAGATATTAAAGACTAAGCTGCAATAGTCAGCCACTGAGGGAGGGAAAGGGGTTATTCACCCTATTTCTTATTAATTAGTTTGTTAAGCTCATAGAGGGAAGATAAGAAGATGGTAGCATCTTTCTTATATATATATTAGTAGAAGGCTACTGCACTTATTACAGTGATATTAATAATAGTCTTACTTAGTGGGTGGGTAGATTATGATATTAGTTCTATGCCTCTTCCTTGTAGGGCTTATTCTATCTTAAGGGTGTAATACTGCTAATTAATTTCCTCTATTCTTATAGGTTGGTATCATCTAGTCTCATAGAAAGGTGAAGTAGTGGTTGTTGGTGTTGCTAGGTCAGGCTCCTCAGGGGAATAGGGCTTAGGTGCCTCCTTAGGAGCTGCGGAAGGAAGCACTGGGGACTAAATATATAAGTGTTCAGAGGTATCTAGGGACCCTTAGATTGTTCTGAAAAAGGGGCACTATAACCTTGCACTATAGCCCTATGGTTCTCCCATCAAGCCATGTATATTTAAAGGCTTGGTTACTGCCCTAGGAAGAACCACAGGGCTAGGGGTGGTTGGGGAGAGAAGAGAAGATGGAGCTAAGGGAGGGAAGATGTCCCTTTTATACCTTGCCTATTACCTAGTATAGTGTATCACATCATGTTGGTGATCTTAGTTAATAGGTTACCTAATTAGGAAATTATGAGGGACCTCCTGGTTCATCTATATAGCTATCTCATCTTGGTAGGTGGGTGGTGAAGACTAGATCAACTATTTCCCTGCGCAATCCACTAGTATATAGTGTTCTGTGAGCCACATCCTTCCTAGTATAATATTATGGCATCGTAGGTCTAGTATAAGAAATAGCATCTATCTTATAATGCGATTGTCTGTGGCTATAGTTAATATAATGATGTGGGTAAGGGGAATAGACTGCTTTCCATCAAATCCTATAACTATATACTCCCTTTCTAGGGGCATAGTAGGTATTCTAAAATATTAAGATATCTGGATAGCTAAGGAAGTGGTCATGTATATGTATATATTTGCTCTGGTGTTAACTAGGGAGCTTATAGATACTAAGAATCTATTAATAAGGATAAGAGATTTTAATTTGAAACTATCTTCTTTATTGCCTAATAGATTCTGTAAGTCTAAGTTATATAAGTTGACTAAATTTGCACCTAAGAAGGAGACTTCTCCTAGGCATCCTTATTTTCTAGTTTAGGAGTGGGCTTAATAGGTTATTCTAATACTTTAAGCTGTGCAGCCTGCTTCATGGGGTAGCTGTAGCTAGTATGCCTAACCTAGAAGTATATAAAGTATTTGCCCTTACTTATAAGACACTTCCTAGTCTTATTATCAAGGTTGCTAGGAACCAGGGAAGCTATAGCAGTACAGCCATAAGTAGTAGTATTATCTATAGAGGGAGTGGCTGCAGCTAGGGTAGTAGTATAAGATATTACTCTAGTCCCTCTAGTTTAAGTATTAGCACTACTATTTAAATAAGCCTTAATTCTCTCTATATTCTTAATATTTATTACTGTATGGCTGCAGTAGTCCATAAACTCCTAGAAGGTCTTATTATTATTATTATACATAGGCATAGTGAGCTCTTGCATGCGGAGAGATAGTTTATTATATAGGTTATCTTTCTAGGTCTTCTTAGGGATGCTTACTTCCACCATAAGGTATAGGAACTTAGAAATGAAGTTATTCTATTTGACTGATAGCTTTATATAGAGGGTGTTGTATTTCCTCTTAGTAACTTACTCATGATTAGGGTCTGTAAATATATTTTCTAGGTGCTTGAGGAGGTCAGTGGAGTCCTGGTATGGGTTAATAGTGTCTTCTTATAGATAAGGGGTAATGTGCTTCTGGGCGTTGCCCTTAGTGTAACTAGTCATGTAGGTAATTCTCATTATAGGGTTAGGGAAGTAGTTAGTATTAGTAATAAGCTTCTGCTTAATGGCTAGTAACTAATCTTTAAAATAAGGGTCCTTTCCATCACTAAGGAGAGGGGGGTCTGGAATCTTTACTAACTTACTACTAGTAGCTAAAGCCTAGGAACTAGTATTTCTAATGCCAGATCTATAGGCTACCTATAGGGTGAAGTTATTTTATTTGCAGATTACCTCTTTAAGCTTCTCTCAGGCCTTATTATATTCTAGGTTAGTGGTGATAAGCTGGGCCTAGGTCTATTTATGTTCCTGATAGATCTGTTTATTCTAGTGCTTAAGATTGTTGGTCTTACTCTAGCTCTTAATAAGTTACTTATTTAGGAGAGCTGCCTCTGCATAGTTCTAGTTTGCCTTTATGTCTAAAGTAATATAGATTTAGGAGATGGCTTCCTAGTAGTGCTTAGGGTCCATTCTCTAGTGGGCAGTGAATTCTTTATAGGAGATGCTGTTAGCTAGCTTGTGGGTGTCTTTATTAAGGCCACTATTCTCTGTCTGGTTGAGTAGGGCAGTCAGCCTTCTAGTGAAACCTGAGCCTGGTTTAGTATGCTGAGTGGAGGGGTTATAGGTTCTATTCCCAGCTCCTTGCTAGTTCTCAGGCTCCTTAGTGGAAGCTACAGGTCTGGCTATCATTTATTCTTTTGTGATCTTAGTTAATAGATTGTATTGTTGTCTCTAACCATTGGTGTTGTTGGCATGCGAAGGGTTCTTTACAAGAGGAGGTAAGATTAGTGCTTGATGTGAAAAAGAATGTGTTTATTACTGGATCTTGAACCTTCTAATGAAAGAGATGATGCAGGAAATGATACTTAGTTTTATATGATGGCACTGCTTATATTCTAATGGTATGGTAGTATTTTGATAAAAAACTAAGTATAGAGAAGAGGGGGAAGAAGTATGTACATAGTAGGGAGATATATAAATAGAGGGTGGAATAGTGCAAATAATCCAAACAGCCCTAGAGAGGTAAGCAGTCAAGATGGGCAGAAAGCTCCGTGCAAGGAGGTCTGCGGGGAACATGGTGACGGATTGTCACAGGTTAACCTAACTCACAAAACTGCAAAAACCGTAACTGGCGGTTTTAACTGAACTCAAAGTGGTTCCACCCTATGGAAACCAAAACCAGTGCGATTCCCTAGGCTAGGAACCGAACCCAAACCACTGCGAGTTCGGTGAGGTTCGGGTTCGATTTTTGCGGTTCGGTTATGCAACTCTAATCAGGGAACGGTTGACACTAGTTATGTCTCTACCACTTTAGTCACACCACAGCGAAATCGTGGGCGGTAAGTAGTGGCACAAATGCTGAGGAACCAGCGCCTCTGGCATTCTGCCTGGAGATTTGTCCAGTAATAACTCTGGAACTATACAGCCTATACACCTCCCAGTGTCCCTTATGGCATGACTGTTGGAGCTACACCTTCTGGTGTTCCTCCCAGCATCTCTACCAGTAATGGCTTTGGAGCTCCACGGCCTGGCGTATCTCCAGTGTCCTTAGTGGCATGACTACTGGAGATCTTCCTGTTTGTCTCATAAGCCTGTCTGACGACAATCCCCAGAACAAGGAAGGCTATAAAGCAAGTGGCGACGATGGCAGATTGAAACTTTCTAAGGGAAATCAAGGCATTTTGGTTGCGAAACTGGAAGCCGTACTGCCAAAGGGCAGACGGAAGTCCTCCAGCAACTTCGGGAGATTTTGACGCTAAGTGGGGTTCTGAAAACTAGATGAAGCGCCTTCATCACAAAGCAGTACAATTTCGTCATCTAACCGAAGGCAAGCCCTAACATCGAGCAGATATACAGGAAAGCCATTGGTGCTGGGAAGAACACTAACTGGGAGCACCATCATGGTGGACCAAGCGTATCAGATGGACAGTCTTCAAGCGGCTTTCTATTCGCGACGTGAATTTCCTCTAACTTCCTTTAGAGCGGCCGTTTTATTTCAAAATCCAAGTGTGCGTATGATGAGCCAAAGAAGGTTCACAGCGACTGAGGTAACATTTGGCTGAGGAAGAGGACGTCCGTATCAAAGAACTGCTAGGGCCATTTCCATAGAGATCGCGGGCATCCCTGGGGCAGTTGGTACAAATAGGGTCAGTTGAATGTATGATATCTACCTGACCAAATTATGTCCCTGTTTCAGTGGTTCTTCCAGTGAAGCTTGCATTTTCTGCCAGCCATGACCAGACTAATGATTGAAGTTGGTAATACTGAAAGCAAATGATTAAGCTCCTGATCTCCATGGCAAAATCCGGGTCTCTGCCAGTCTGAACACCTGCCTTTAGTATAACTCCCATGTCCCCTACTTCCTCTGGGAGGATCTTCAAACCCACTAGGCACTGAAGAGAGTGAGATGCATAGTAGCAGTCAAAGAGAAGAAATTAGGAAGTTCGCCGTTACTTCCTAAGATATGCGGGGCCTAAATATATACATGGGATGTGAAAGGTAGCATACAGACCAGCCTACCATAAACCTGTGTGCCTGGGATATAGAGACGCCTAAGCAGTGCTGAGATACAGCCATACTGATCCAAGCATTCTCCGGATCTAGGCCCACACGCCCAGGTCCTATCAATGCACGGGGCATGAGCGTCAAACATCAGTACCTGAGCGAAGTCTCCTGACCAATTTGACCTAGTATAGGAGGTTCAGCCTTTACAGCTTGCGTTCGTCAGCTTAGGAAGTAGGCTTGCTCAGCAGGCCAACAAACGAGCTGGTAGGAACCTGTCTTCTTCCAGCGCCTGTGCCAGCCCGCCGAGTCACCTACTGTCAGTAGGCAATCTGTTTGTCGTCAATAGCGCTACTCCGTGACAAGCCAGCTTATCTACCTAACGCTGAAGATCCTTTGGAAGCGATGTCTTTTGTAAGCAGCCCCAGGCGCCGGTGAAGAGTGAGCTGGGGTGGTATGAAAATACCTACACTTCCCTCCAAGCCTGCAGACCAAAACTTTTCGAAAGGACAGTTTCTGAATTCGTTAGTGAAGGGAGATTGACCAAAGGCCCATCACTCACGTTGTCCCCTCCGTCACGTTGAATGGATAGATGTAGGCAGGAAGGGTGGAGAGGCGAGAAGGGGATATCAGACGTGTGGGCGACCGGGCGGCAGGTTTGCTGAAACAAGTAAGCGAGTCCATGTCATCAACAAACGAGGTATCTCACCTCTTTTGCTATGTTACTGGCATTAATTTGCACTCAGCTGCAGACTTGGGTTGCTTTCACAGTCTTTCAACAGCTTGGACGGGAAGAGACTGAGCATAGGGGCTCCCATCAGCTGCAGTAAAGATATTGGGGAGACGGGAGTTATTTGGAGTGAAGGCAGCACAACAAGTGAATGATACTGACAACATACAAGATCGAAGTGGAACAGAACGGCAGTATCCATCCTCACTATATTCAGTTATTATTGAGTAAGTTATAGCAAGCAATAAGGTAACGCAGAAGAATCTGAGAACTCAACAACTGATTTGAATGGTGACTTGTGATATTTTTTTCAAATAATCCCACGCTTAGTGGATAGGCCATGAGCAGATGAAGCAAAGTGTACTGGATCAATAATGCACCAGGCGAGAAGGCCAACAGCAGAGCTCAATATTTCGAAGTACTTGGCCGTATGTTTAATCCCTTAAGACAATATTTGGTAGTTCCCTTTCATAGTACTTAGATGTGTTAGCAATGGTGCTCCTGTCGTGGTGTTATGCTGGGTCTTGTTCTTACATCACGATAAACCCCTTTAACCTCATTATCATGAAGCACTTAAACTGCATGGTTCTCTTCATAAAGTATGCATACAGCTTTCGTGCTCCCTCATTTTCAATTGGTTTCAGAGCTCGCTCTATTTCATCCCGCACGACAGGCCATCCTCCGTTCGGCTCCAAGCCCAACATGTAGAGAAGATGTCCCAGGTGGACCTGGAGCAGTGAGTGATGAACCTTGCACCATACCGAATGCAAATCATCGGTGATCGTAGGACCGCCTGGTGGGACCGAGCTCAGGTCGCAGCCAGCGCGCTGAAGGCTGGGACGGTGGAGTCGGACACCGCCAAAGTCGCGGACAGCAAACCCGACAATTTCTTTCGTCTTCAGGTGGACTCGCACCACGATATTCTGACTGTGACTCTCCAGGCCGATTCCATGAGATGCCAATGGTGGTAGCAGCGCCCTCAGCAGGTTTGCGGTATAGCTAATGTAGCAAAATTGTTAGTCTCACGATATTCCCGGTAGATACCATCGGCGATCAAGATTGGTTCAAAACATGAAATGACTGACTGTCTGAACCAGTCCCTTTTTCTGTCCAAGGTATCCAACTCGAATAAGATCTCTGCATAGGTCCGGTCATCACCAAAGGGTTTCTGGTATAACCCAGTAGCAGGAATCAACGCCACATTCTCTTGCTCAGCCTTATTTTCAAGGTTTTCTCGAATTATGCAAGTTAGATGACGAGCCCTGTCAAAGTCTGTCTGACTGCCTGTAATGGATGCTATCTCCCCATAAACCCATAGGTCAGGAGGAAGCAGCTTCTTCAGAAATTGGGTGACCACCGGCCCTGCCAGTGCAGTCCAAGGAGTGATCGTTCTCGGGCCCGACGTAATCTGGCAATTCAAAGAGAGCTTTAGGTGAGGGGTGAAGCCTAGTTCAGGTCTAATCGAAACAGTCCGCATAGAAATATGCGCTTGAGCACAGTGCTCGACCGATTTAATATGGATTACATCGGAGAAGTGAGCTCGGATGGAGGGGAGCTGGCGGGAAAAGCATGGGACGATGATGCGCTCGGACGATGGCTCAAAAACGTCCAGCTTATCGAAAAGGGGCTTTATTAGCTGCTCAAATGGCCCTGTAACATGTAAGCTTGTCCTGGGTACTGATATGAAGGAAACTTCAGGGTCCAACAGCGTGGGCAATTCAGCGGCGTCAATCGGTTTTAGAGGCGGTTGTGCCAGAAGGGTTCGATGCAGCTAACTATAGATCAGCCAAGGTAATGAAAGGACTGCAGTGAGCCTGGCCAAGTTCGTACCGGATGAGTGGGATGCCCTAAGATACATGATCGCTCCCAATCAATCAGAGGCGATCGCAAAGATAATCGAGGCAATCCCTTCTCCATCTCAAGCCACTTGTCTGTATTCAAGGTTAATTTCGACACCAGTTTGCCTTTTGTATGCCAATAAAGCGGTGGGCTTTAGATAGCTCACCCTGGTTTTCCGCTGAGTTGCGAACCTCTCGCACAAGAGACTCCTCACTTTTCACCCTCTCAGTTTGCCAGAGGCAAACAATTTGGCATATCGTACCTGGATCAACCTCATCCTGAAGACCACCGGTAGCATGTTCGATTTGTACAGGAAGCTGCAGGTCATCTGGACGGAGAAAGCCAGTGACTCTCACGCCGTTTAATTCCACCCGCGCATATGGCAAGATCCCGACTGTAATGCAGATGATGCTTCTGCTTTGCCCACCATCTTCTTTGCCCCGGAGAATCACACATTGTGGCTTTGAAGAGGTTGGAAAGGGCTCAATTGTTGCGTCTACCAGGCCATCGTTTATAGACTGGGCGAGAACGCGTTTCGTGGTCTCAAAGAGAGCCCGGGTGCGTGCCGCTGTGGACGAAGTCGAAAATGATGGCGACATTTATAGCAGCGTTCCGTGAACTTGTCTGAATAGGTAGTGGCCAGCATGTAACGCACTTGCTAATTGCCTATGAGGTGATGTTGGCTGCTGTACTTCCAAAGCAAGAAGAGCCGGCTAGTCCGTAGGAATGAAGTCTATGTCTAGCGTTCTTTCTTACAGTAACAGACTTCAATTAAATATCGAACAAAGGAGCCGATCAACAGATGACCAATATCTACATACTCCGTATTTGACAAAGCGGCAATGGGAGACCACGGCGGCGGTATGTTATAGTATGACGCGTCGAATCCAATGTGCGGTGAAGAAGTTGAGGTAATTAACTGGTGTACAGTAACTATGCCGCAAGCTCCTCCACCTCATGCAATGCAACAGGACATTAATGTGCGGTCAACGTGGCCTGCATAGATATGATACGGAGAAAAGCGGCGTGCTTCCATCATGGTACTCAAGTAAATAATCTACACACTCCGAATTTGACAAAGCGACAGTGGGAGACCACAACGACGGTGTGTTACAGTATGACGTGTCGAATCCAATGTGCGGTGAAGAAGTTGAGGTAATTAACTGGTGTAACTATGCCGCAAGCTCCTCCACCTCATGCAATTCAACAGGACATTAATGTGCGGTCAACGTGGCCTGCATAGATATGATACGGAGAAAAGCGGCGTGCTTCCATTGTGGCACTTAGGTAAATAGCTGAAGCGTTGACCACGACTGTATCTATGTGTGTTTCTATCGAATTTCCCACCAGGACGTCTAGTGGAATTACTATCAAATGGCTACGTTTGCGTATGTGAGCATGACTGATGCAAATAGTCCTGGTCGGTATGCTGACCTACTTGATCAGAAAGACGGGATACCCGGCCGCAAAATATGCAGCACATCGGCTCCCTCCTCCTCCTTCTCTTTTTAACACAGTTTTAGACTACCACCATGGTCCACGTAAATTATGTGTCGATTTAGGCACTGGCCATGGCGTAGCTGCCCATGGCTTAGCCAATTTCTTTCCACTTGTCCTCGGTATTGATCCGTCAGAGGGGATGCTACGCCAAGCGCAATCACAGACCGCCTCTACAGAGTCAGGCCGTATTGAATACCATCAATCAGTCGCCGAGGACATGTCCTTTATCGAGTCTTGCACAGTGGATTTGGTATTAGCAGTACAGGCGGCGCACTGGTTCGATCCCAGGCGAATATGGGATGAACTGTACCGCATTGTTCGCCCTGAGGGCACCGTTGCATTCTGGAACTGGGGCCGGTATTTTCTCATTGGACGTCCATGTGCAGACAGGGTCCTCAGGATGTATTCGGACGGCCCTGAACATCTAGGTCCTTACTGGCCTCGGCCGGGGCACACCATTTGGAATGAGCGAATGCGAGCCGTGGAATGCGCCGATTTATCAAGATGGGAGGACATCGCCAGGCTGGAGTACGAGCCTTGTTTGGAATCACTTGGAGCAGGAACCGGGCATGGTGTGAAAATGTTTGCTCGCTTGAAGCTCAGCGAACTGGAGTCATTACTTCGAACATGGAGCTCTGTGCATGAATGGAGTGTGGCCCATCCAAGCGCCATTCCAAAGGCCGAGGGCGGCAATGGTGATATTATTGACGCTCTTATGGAGGAAATGATACACGTAGAATCAGATTGGAAAGAACATGCGTCGCGGGAAGATTGGCGGGAGATTGCAGTTGAAGTTGAAACGCGAAGCATCCTGCTCTTAGCAAGGAGAAGGGGTTAGATAGTCACGAAAGAATTACCTTTAGGTTTTGTGAACTCTATAACATAGCGTTATAGCAGATACCTTGGGCAGTACATTTCTACACCCTTGACCGTGTGTGATGGAGCCATCAAAATCAATTCTTCCCCCGAAAATCACGCGAGATCTAGGGACTTGACGCCATACCCGACCTTCACCAAGGACAGAGTACTAGCCCACTTCTACAATATGGAGGGCGACGTGACATTCCCGGAGTCAGAGTATGACTGCCGTACTTGCTTAATGCGAGTAGTCCGGTACTCAGCCGCAATTCTGTACCAGAGTATTGCGATGTATCATTTTCCGAGTGAAAGAAATAGCGCGAGAAAATTATGACTTACTGTCAGACAGTAAGTTCACCAGCAAAATATTTCAAACCTATGGAGAAAGGAGAAAGCGATCGCATGGATACTTCACAAAAGTCTGAGGCTGGAAAGCGACTAGTGCTTACATGTGCCACCTTCTTTGAATAGTGCCGTGCGTTGTGGGGTTGTACGGAATAATAGAAATGCCGCGGACGGCAACTTTGGAAATGGGGACGCTGATACGCTTGGTCCACCATGATGGTGCACCCGGTTAGGGTTCTTCCCAACACCAATGGCTTTCTGTATATCTGCTCGATGTTAGCGCTTGCCTTCGGTTAGGTGACGACATCGTACTGTTTTGTGCTGAAGGCATTCTTCTGGTTTTCAGAGCCCCACTTACTTGGCGTCAATTATATAGGCACCAGGACCTTCCTCATGGCGTTAAAGAAGATCAAATCTAGACTGGTCGTGGATTGGGTTTGGATGGATCCGCAAGGGGTTCAATCCAACCCATGTGGGTTATGGGTTGATCCACCACCTATCTAACCCACCCTCATATCCATGCGGGTTGGGTTGCGGATAACCATTCTACCCATATCATACATGTGATTTTAGACTATACTACTTTCGGTAGGCGGAAAGACCTAAGAATCTAGACTATACTACTTTTAGTAGGTAGAAAGATCTCTCTTTGAGAGAATATCATGAATATCTATTATTCTGCCGGTCACGTGCACCCAATGGGTTATCCATATCTATATGGGTTAGATCAGGGTCGACCCCCATCCAACCCAAAGTGCGGATTGGGTGGGTTGGATATGGATTTGCGGATTGGGTCAGCCAGTCTAGATTAGGAACCTTCTACTATAACCCTAGCTCACCAACATCACCATGCTAAGTGGGTTAATAAAGCTAAACTATCCTATTACTGTAGTAAAGGAAGATGCCTATGCTGTAGGGCCTCTAATTATATAATTATGGGCTGCTAGTATCTTAGCACTATTCCCCTACAGGGCAGAGATACGGTCGTCTCCGCTTTGAAGGGCATTCTGCAACAGAAACGTTCCGGTGTTTCAGTCAGGAAGGACGGAGGTGGGGGATCTTGGCAAGCTGTTGAAGTCGCTAGGATACATAAACTTTCCAAATCACTAGTAAACTATATGGCCAATCGAAAATCAATGAAGGTCCGATTCTTCTAAACGAATGACTATCTATCTCCTATATATGCCTTCAATAGGGGTCGGATTGCAGGTCTTTTAAATGATCGAATGCTATCGAATATTCAGCCAAGAGTGGCAGTGCTTTGCCAGTTCATATACTTCCAAATCAGGCAAGTGGTAACATAATTCAATACACCCCCCCAGCTGAGCTGTTAGGCGAAGCTGCATACAAAATCCATAGCTGTTGAAGCCATATCCATATCTAAATCGAGTAATCATGTTGAATCGATGGTGTTAGATTGGTTGAAGCTTAATCTCTGCTTCCTGATTGGTCTATGAGCCTAACCATCTTATAAAAGTTAATATGCTTATTCTTCAGTAATATCTTCATAAGGCCATCTGCCGGCATGCGATTGGTTTCAATCCATTTAACTGATATGTGGCCTGATTGGACCTCTTGCTGAAGCTAGTGCTGATGTATATTAACATGGTGTAGCTTCGTGCGAATTATAGGCTCTTCACTGCGCAGTAGCCCTACTATTTGATGATTATTGCACAGAATGGATATCTTATGCTCTGGATTGAATCTAATATCTAAGAATAATTACTTCCACTAATAGATGTTCTTCGCGGCCTCTGAGATAGCAAGCAATTTAGCCTTAGTAGTGGAAGTTGTAACTGTTTGTTGCTTCCCTGTGCGCTAATCCACAGTGGCACTAAATAGCTTCACCAGATATCCTTCGCTGCTGCTATGATCTAATTGATCTGCGTAGGCGGCGTTGCTTGCAATGATAAAGATATTCCCTGTTAAATCATCTCTATATTCTAAAGCGTAGTCCTTTGTTGAAGTGAGATATGTAATGATGCGATTGGCTGCATTAAAATGAGCTGGTCTAGGATTTAAGAGATATCTTGCTAGATCAGACATTATCTTAGTAATATCTAAGTGAGTGATCACTGCAGCATAGAGAATTAATCTAATTTTAGATTAATAGTGGTGTATCTCTTCAATCATCGCCTTCCCATTGTATGGACGTAGATTCTCTGCTGTAGGTATTCAAGGCTTCCTATTAGGTGAATCCAAATGATATCTTGCAATAATCTTATTAATATATGCCTGTTAGCTGAGCTAAAGCTTCCATTTCATTCGATCCCTGCTAATCTTGATATTCAGGAAGCTCTCTTCCTTACCTAGATCATGGAATTTGTAGCATTCTTATAGTTTTTGAATTAGATTGTTAGCATGCTTCTTGCTTTTAGGATAGTAAAGAAATAGTATGTCATCCATAAACACTAGGACAACAGTCTTATCATCTGTATAAAGGTATAAGTCTGTATTGATTCTTCGCAAACCTATCTTATTAAGGGCTTTTGAAATATCTCTCTGCTAGAGGTGCAGTGCCCTTCATAAGCTATAGAGGGCTCATTTTAACTAGTAAATATAACCATATTTAGAGAATCCTTTGGCTATGTAGGTATAGACCTCCTCATCTAGCTTGCTGTTGATGAATGCGTTAATAGTATTAATTTACTGTATATTAAGATTAAATACTGCTGTAATAGCCATTAACATTTAAAATATTTATGCAGTAAGAGTAGTAGCTATAGTATTATCACATGTCATCTGCTGCATATCTCCTCATACATAAATCCATGCCTTAGCCTTAATCAAATAGTCTTCTTAATTAAATTTATATGTGAAAACCCATTGTAGCAGAATAATCTGCTTATCTCTAGGCTGTTTAACCTTCTGAAAAGTTCCTCAAGCTAATAATATATTATATTCTAACTCTATAGCTACTTTAAAGAGTTCCTTTAGTGGATGCTTTTGCATTTCCTTCCAGCTGTTAGGTACAGGTGGTATTTCATCTTAATGAAGTCATTTCTTTATAGATACCTTATCTTACAGGCCTATTCCAAATGATGTAAATACTGAGTAGAATTACTTTAAGCCATCTATCTAAGCACTAGCATAGGTATTTTATAGAGCTTAACACTGTCATTTTCCTTTAATGATGTTATCCACTGAAAAGTTAGTACTAACACTATACTTTAGCTTTGTTAGGAAATTATTGATATTATCTAGAGTAGCTGGATTAATACTTAATTAATTCACCTCCTCATAGAGCTGTTTTGAAGGTGAATCTTCTAGCTCTAATTAATCTAGGGATTCAGGTAGAGTATCTATAAGCCTTACAGGCGTGTCAGGCTCTGGGGAATTATTGATTCTAGTAGGAGATCTCAGAGTCATTAAATCAAGGCAAACATGCTATTCTCTTTATGGGCTATCAATCCAGCCTCCAGGAATGCTATATTAGCCCATATCTACACACTGTAGATGTGGTGTAAGATCTCCATATTTGATAGATTTAATAGGTGCATCATGTTAGATAGATCTTCCTGGTGTAGCAAGGGGAGTTAGAGGTATAATATTTGCTTCTAGTGATTCTGCCATCTGACCACCTCCTGTATCTGGTTTAGTGCCTTTACTTATTCCTTTACTTATTACATTAATTACTTTATTCACCCCTAAGCTTTAACTTCATCTAACTCATCTTCATTACTTAATTCTTCCTCCTGCCTTATCTTAATATCTTCACTTATTGTGATATTATTAATTTTGATTAGTTGCTCTGGCATATTTGATATCTTAACTACTTCTGTGTGGAATAGCCTGTCTAGATCAAACATAATATCTTTATTAAATGTGATGTCTCTTTCATTAGTTATCTTCCCTATTAGTGGATTCCATATCTTCCATATATTAGATGCAGTGTATCTAATAAGATAACCTATCCAGGCCTGTGGATCCAGCTTCTTTATTCTTGGAATCTTATATTGCCTGACATATATTCTGCATCTATATATATGCAGATTCACTAAAGATGGCTTCTTGCCATAAAGCTTCTTATATGGCATAATCTATATCTATTTCTTCTGTCCATTCTCCTCTACTACCTCTCTGCGCGGCCATTAATTGTGCAGGTAGACAGCAGCATGAAGAATATGCAGCTATAGCTTCTTAGGTAATCTTACAGCTATTCTCATGCTTTAGGCCATTTCAATTATCAATCTTCCAGCGCGTTTGACTAGGCCCTTCTGCTCATCAATATATTATGTTAAATAGAGGATCTCAATACCTTCATCTTTCATAGTGCATATATATTCATTTCCAAGCATTGGTTCGTGGTCTGAGAACATCCTCTTTAGCTTGACATTAAATTACATCTTAACCTATTTGATAAACTGCCATATTTGGCCATTAAGCTGATCTTTATCTGGATGCGTGTAGATGACATGCCATCTAATTGATTCGTAGATGAAATGCGTGGCCTAATGATCACCATTATAGGCAATAGTCATCGGAATCAAATCAAAATGAACGCTTTTAAATGGCTTGGTTGATCTCTCTCTAGGTGTTTGAGATATCTGCTTATAGGCCTTTGCTAGCCTGCACATCTCGCAGATTGATCTCTTGCAATTCAATACTTTTGCACCAATAGATGCCTCTTCTAGATGCTGTACGGCTTCATCTCCTAAATGTGCTAGCTATTTATGCCATTATTTACTAGTTTCAGTAGATTCATGTGGCCTCTCTAAATATCAATTTATTATAAAGATATTTGATATCAGATTATATTCCACCACTTCTAGGTTACATCTCATTTCTATACAGTAGATCAGCTTCCTATTCTGATCTTCTATGGTGTTGGTGTGTTAATTAAGATAAAATCCATGCTTCTTTATGTGAAAGGTTAAGAGCAGATTTATATAGTACTTAGGTATGTAAGCCACTCTGCTTAGTTCTAAAATATGCGGCTTTCTATTTATTTTAATTACTTTCAGTTCAACCCTTCTATATCCAAGGATTTGCACATTTATTGCACTAAAACGTGCATACTCATCTTCCACTAGCTCATAGGTGAGGAATTAAGTTTGATTATTACAGATATTAATATCTGCTCCTGAATTAATAATCTAACTATCTTACAGCTTATATGCATTGCTTCCTAGCAAGAATACTATGGAATCACTTTAAATAATGCTTATTACCATGTGAGATACTCCCTGCTTCTAATTTACTTACTTAATTACTTGTTCCATAGCATATTGCACCTTTAGTTTCATCTGCTTAAGCTACTTAAATTATTCCATGATCTCTGCATTTGGCTTCCATCCATTCAGCCTCAATGATTTAATCAAATATGGGCACTTATTAAATATATGCTTTTCTCCATAGGGGCAGTCTTTGGGGCCTTATTTAGGCTGTTCATTTCTATGATTCTGATTAGCTGAATTAGAATATTAATTAGAGGATTGTCCCTTGAAGGTGGTAAACGCGCTCTTCTATTCTCTTTAACTAAGGGATCACCACTGTTTATGGAAATGGTAGATCTTATTAAATATATCTAATAACTTGTCCTTTAATAGTTTATTTAATCTAATCTAGGCATACATTCAATCTAGGCCCCTCAGTGCTGTAAGGAAGGACCTGGTTGCATCTTCCCTAGTGAAGCTTTTTAATCCAAGATAATTACATTCACTTAGCATGTCTTCCCATTCATCTAGCCACATCTCGACGTTCTGATTAGCTGGCTTTAATAGGAGTTAGTTATATCTTGCCATGATATGTAATATCTAATCTTCCTTCTTCAGCTCCAGCTTGGCCTTCAGCTTTGAATATCTTTCAATGGCGTAATCTAATTTGTTAGTAAGCTACCTAAGATACTTCTACGCGACTATTTACTCTATTTCTTGCTAGATAGCTACTAGGCCTATCTCTGCCTTCTCCCATTCCTTATATCTTCTCTTCCAGCTGCTGACCTGATGCTTATATAATTAGTTTGCTTGCATATTCTCTGAATTGTCAGGGTGAATTAGCTTTGATAGGTGTGGTATTTCTCCAAGCAAGATCTCTTTCACTCCATAGCTCATTGCTAAGCCTTTTATATAGGCATTCCACTGCCACCAATCATTGGGTGAATCTAGTATGATAGGGACCTTCCTGGTGGACCTTATCAGCTTAGCATAGTACTCCATATCAGCTTCAATGGGTGATGGCAGTGTTAATATAACTTTAATTCTTCCAAATCAGGCAATTCTAATAAGATATCTCGCCAATACCATGAGATAGAGCTCTCTAATATACAGGCCTGGAAGAATGATCCAAACAAATCAATCCATGTATCTCTTAAGGGCAAGCCAGGCTCATAACTATTGAAGTCGCTAGGATACATAAACTTTCCAAATCACTAGTAAACTATATGGCTAATCGAAAATCAATGAAGGTCCGATTCTTCTAAACAAATGACTATCTATCTCCTATATATGCCTTCGATAGGGGTCGGATTGCAGGTCTTTTAAATGATCGAATGCTATTAAATATTCGGCCAAGAGTGGCAGTGCTTTGCCAGTTCATATACTTCCAAATCAGGCAAGCAGTAATATAATTTAATACACCCCCCAGCTGAGCTGTTAGGTGAAGCTGCATACAAAATCCATAGCTGTTGAAGCCATATCCATATCTAAATTGAGTAATTGTGTTGAATTAATGGTATTAGATTGGTTGAAGCTTAATCTCTGCTTCCTGATTAGTCCATGAGCCCAACCATCTTGTAAAAGTTAATATGCTTATTCTTCAGTAATATCTTTGTAAGGCCATCTACTAGCATGCGATTGGTTTCAATCCATTTGACTGATATGCGGCCTGATTAGACCTCTTACTAAAGCTAGTGCTGATGTATATTAACATGGTGTAGCTTTATGTAAATTATAGGCTCTTCACTGTGCAGTAGCCCTACTATTTAATGATTATCACATAGAATGGATATCTTATACTCTGGATTAAATCTAATATCTAAGAATAATCACTTCCACTAATAGATGTTCTTTGTGGTCTCTGAGATAGCAAGTAATTTAGCCTTAGTAGTAGAAGTTATAACTATTCATTGCTTCCCTGCGTGCTAATCTATAGTGGTGCTAAATAGCTTCACTAGATATCCTTTGCTGCTGCTACAATCTAATTGATCTGCATAGGCAGCATTACTTGTAATAATAAAGATATTCCCTGTCAAATTGCCTCTATATTCCAAAGTGTAGTCCTTTGTCGAAGTGAGATATGCAATGATGTGATTGGCTATGTCAAAATGAGCTGGTCTAGGATTCAAGAGATATCTTGCTAGATCAGATGTTATCTTAGTGATATCTAAGCAAGTGATCACTGTGGCGTAGAGAATTAATCTAATTTTGGATTGATAGTGGTATATCTCTTCAATCATTGCCTTCCCATTATACAGATGTAGATTCTCTGCTACAGGTGTTTAAGGCTTCCTATTAGGCGAATCTAAATGATATCTTGCAATAATCTTATTAATATATGCCTGTTAGCTGAGCCAAAGCTTCTGTTTCATTCAATCCCTGCTAATCTTAATATTCAGGAAGCTCTCTCCCTTGCCTAGATCACAGAATTCATAGCATTCTTATAGTTTTTAAATTAGATTGTCAGCATGCTTCTTACTTTTAGGATAGTAAAGAAATAGTATGTTATCTATAAATACTAGGACAACAGTCTTATCATCTATATAAAGGCATGAGTCTATATTGATTCTTTACAAACCTATCTCATTAAGGGCTTTTGAAATATCTCTCTGCTAGAGGTATGGTGCCCTTTATAAGCCATAGAGGGCTTATTTTAACTAGTAAACATAACTATATTTAGAGAATCCTTTAGCCATGTAGGTATAGACCTCCTCATCTAGCTCACTGTTAATGAATGTGTTAATGGCATTAATTTACTATATATTAAGATTAAACACTGCTGTAATAGCTATTAATGTTTAAAATATTCATGTAGCAAGAGTAGCAGCTATAGTATCATCATATATTATCTGCTGCATGTCTCCTTGTACATAAATCCATGCCTTAGCCTTGATTAAATAGCCTTCTTAATTAAATTTATATGTGAAAACCCATCATAGTGGAATGATCTACTTATCTCTAGGCTGTTTAACCTTCTGAAAAGTTCCTCAAGCTAATAATATATTATGTTCTAACTCTGCAGCTGCTTTAAAGAGTTCCTTTAGTAGATGCTTTTGCATTTCCTTCCAGCCATTAGGTACAGGCGGTATTTCATCTTGATAAAGTCATTTCTTTATAGATACCTTATCTTGCAGGCCTATTCCAAATGATGCAAATACTAAGTGGAATTACTTTAAGCCATCTATCTAAGCACCAGCATAGGCATTTTATGGAGCTCAACACTGTCATTTTCCTTTAATGATGTTATCCACTAAAAAGTTAGCACTAACACTGTGCTTTAGCTTTATTAGGAAATTATTAATGTCGTCTGGAGCAGCTGGATTAATACTTAATTAATTCACCTCCTTATAGAGCTGTTTTAAAGGTGAATCTTCTAGCTCTAATTAATCTGGGGATTCAGGCAGAATATCTATAAGCCTCACAGGCGTGTTAGGCTCTGGGGAATCATTGATTCTAGTAGGAGATCTCAGAGTCATCAAATTAAGGCAAATATGCTATTCTCTTTGTAGGCTATCAATCCAGCCTCCAGGAATGCCATATTAGCCTATATCTGCATGCTGTAGATATGGTGTAAGATCTCTATGTTTGATAGATTTAATAGGTGCATCATGTTGGATAGATCTTCCTGGTGTAGCAAGGGGAGTTAGAGGTATAATATTTACTTCTAGTAATTCTGCTATCTAACCGCCTCCTATATCTGGTTTAGCGCCTTTACTTATTCCTTTACTTATTATATTAATTACTTTATTCACCCCCTAAGCTTTAACTTCATCTAACTCATCTTCATCACTTGATTCTTCCTCCTGCCTTATCTTAATATCTTCACTCGTTGCAATATTATTGATTTTAATTAGTTGCTCTAGCATATTTGATATCTTAACTGCTTCTATGTGGAATGGCCTGTCTAGATTAAATATAATATCTTTATTAAATATAATGTCTCTTTTATTAGTTATCTTCCCTATTAGTGGATTCCATATCTTCCATATATTAGACACAGTGTATCTAATAAGATAACCTATCTAGGCCTGTGGATCTAGCTTCTTTATTCTTAGAATCTTATATTGCCTGACATACATTCTGCATCTATATATATGCAGATTTGCTAAAGATGGCTTCTTGCCATAAAGCTTCTTATATGGCGTGATCTATATCTATTTCTTCTGTCCATTCTCCTCTACTGCCTCTCTGCGCGGCTGTTAATTATGCAGGTAGACAGCAGTATAAAGAATATGCGGCCATAGCTTCTTAGGCAATCTTACAGCTATTCTTATGCTTCAGGCCATTTTAATTATCAATCTTCTAGCGCGTTCAACTAGGCCCTTCTGCTCATCAATATATTATGTTAAATGGAGGATCTCAATACCTTCATCTTTTATAGTGCATATATATTCATTTCTAAGTGTTGGTTCATGGTCTGAGAACATCCTCTTTAGCTTGATATTAAATTGTGTCTTGATCCATTTGATAAACTGCCATATTTGGCCATTAAGCTGATCTTTATCTGGATGCGTGTAGATGACATGCCATCCAGTCAATTTGCAGATGAAATGCGTGGCCTAACAATCACCATTATAGGTAATAGTCATTGGAATCAAATTGAAATGAACGCTTTTAAATGGCTTGGTTGATCTCTCTCTAGGTGTTTAAGATATCTGCTTATAGGCCTTTACTAGCCTGCACATCTCGCAGATTGATCTCTTGCAATTCAATACTTTTGTACTAATAGATGCCTCTTCCAGATGCTGTACAGCTTCATCTCCCAAATATGCTAGCTATTTATGCCATTGTTTACTAGTTTTAGTGGATTCATATGGCCTCTCTAAATATTAATTTATTATAAAGATATTTAATATTAGATTATATTCCACCACTTCTAGGTTGCATCTTATTTCTGTACGGCAGATCGGCTTCCTATTCTAATCTTCTATGGTGTTAGTGTATTAATTAAGATAAAATCCATGCTTCTTCATATAAAAGGTTAAGAGCAGATTTATATGGCACTTAGGTATGTAAGCTACTCTACTTAGTTCTAAAATATGCAGCTTTCCATTTATTTCAATTGCTTTCAGTTCAACCCTTCTATATCCAAGGATTTGCACATTCATTGCACTGAAACACGCATACTTATCTTCCACTAGCTCATAGGTGAGGAATTAAGTTTGATTATTGCAGATATTAATATCTGCTCCTGAATCAATAATCTAACTATCTCACAGCTCATATGCATTGCTTCCTAGTGAGAATGCTGTGGAATCACTTTAAATAATACTTATTGCCATGTGAGATACTCCCTGCTTCTGATTTGCTCACTTAATTGCTTATTCCATAGCATATTGTACCTTTAGTTTTGTCTACTTAAGCCACTTAAATTATTCCATGATCTCTGCATTCAGCTTCCATCCATTCGGCCTCAACAATTCGATCAAATATGGGCACTTATTAAACATATGCTTTTCTCCACAGGGGCAGTCTTTGGGGCCTTATTTAGGCTGTTCATTTCCATGATTCTGATTAGCTAAATTAGAATGTTAATCAGAGGATTGTCCCTTGAAGGTGGCAAATGCGCTCTTCTATTCTCTTTAACTAAGGGATCGCCACTGTTTATGGAAATGGTAGATCTTATTAAATATATCTAATAACTTATCCTTTAATAGTTCATTTAATCTGATCTGGGTATACATTCAATCTAGGCCCCTCAGCACTGTAAGGAAGGACCTGGTTGCATCTTCCCTAGTGAAGCTTTTTAATCCAAGATGATTGCATTTGCTTAGCATATCTTCCCATTCGCCTAGCCATATCTCGACGTTCTGATTGGCTGGCTTTAATAGGAGTTAGTTATATCTTGCCATGACATGTGATATCTGATCTTCCTTCTTCAGCTCCAGCTTAGCCTTCAGCTTTAAATATCTTTTAATGGTGTAATCTGATTCATTAGTGAGCTGCCTGAGATGCTTCTGCGTGACTATTTACTCCATTTCTCACCAGATAGCCGCTAGGCCTATCTCTGCCTTCTCCCATTCCTTATATCTTCTCTTCCAGCTGCTGACCTGACACTCATATGATTAGTTTGCTTGCGTATTCTCCGAATCATCAGGGTGAATCAGCTTTGATGGGCGTGGTGTTTCTCTAAGCAAGATCTCTTTCACTCTATAGCTCATTGCTAAGCCTTTTATATGGGTGTTCCACTGCCACTAATCATCAGGCGAATCTAGCATGATGGGGACCTTCCTGGTGGACCTTATTAGCTCAGCATAGTACTCCATGTTGGCTTCAATGGGTGACGGCGGTGTTGATATAACTTTAATTCTTCCGAATCAGGCAATTCCAATGAGATATCTCGCCAATACCATGAGATAGAGCTCTCTAATATGCAGGCCTGGAAGAATGATCCAAACAAATCAATCTGTGCGTCTCTTAAGGGCAAGCCGGGCTCATAACTGTTGAAGTCGCTAGGATACATAAACTTTCTAAATCACTAGTAAACTATATGGCCAATCGAAAATTAATGAAGGTCTGATTCTTCTAAACAAATGACTATCTATCTCCTATATATGCCTTCGATAGGGGTCGGATTGCAGGTCTTTTAAATGATCGAATGCTATCGAATATTCGGCCAAGAGTGGCAGTGCTTTGCCAGTTCATATACTTCCAAATCGGGCAAGCGGTAACATAATTCAATACAAGCCTAGGTGCGTTCAAGCAGAGGGGATCTCAAGAGCAAATCTGTGGACTACTGCACCTCTACTCTGTACCATGAACGCCAAGCCTGCGTGTCCGACAAAATAACACTAGAGATAGTAATGAGAAGCATAAAAGCCTTGGCATCACTATGAATGAGAGCAGTTTACACCAGATGCCAAGACGCCGTTAACCAAAAGCATCCAGTTGGTGGTGCTGCCGAGCCCCAGCAGTGTCATGGTCTGAGTCACCAGAAACTGCATTTTTAGAGAGATGGTCTGGATAAATCTGGGTAGTGTCATATTAATCTAAGTGTTGGTGGTGGATTGCCAAGGGAGGGGACAGCTCATCTACCAGGTCAACACCATGGAAATCATTAATTTGAAATTATCCGCAAGTCCGCTGCGCTTCTTTAAATAGACTAGTACTCCAGAGCGCAAGTTCAAGCCACATAAGATAAACAACATTATAATAGCAAGCAGGAATTTAAGAAGACAAGTCAATACACAGGCCCTACACGCATTACATAATGTTCTTCTGAGACGGTTACATCAATCTAAGACGCAGATTGACCAGGTAATCACTGGGTAATCACTAATCAGCCTATTTAACTTCCAAAATGCGCAGTGCAAGATTAGCAGTAATAGATGAAGAGGACTCAAACAGCAGCTTCAGCACTGCCTAACACATCTTCTATACCAGCAGCATTTGATGATGACCACACTATTTATTGCTGTTATTTTAAAGTGAAAGTGCCAATCCACAAAGAGTTGATCTCTCTGATGCGGGGAAGCTTGGCGGGGAAGCACTGCAGTGCTCTAATATATGTATTGCCCGTACCCCAGTTTATATAGAGACAACCCCCTTCCCCCTCTTCTTCAGTGTAGATAGACTCATCCAGACTCACTTCTATAGACCACACCATTTCTAGAGGCCCTCAATATATCTCAGCATACAGTAGATCCGAGACCATCTTCAACATGCGGCCAGTGGGCCTTGGATGTCATTACAAAGTAAGCTGGATACAACCTCAGGAATCATATAGCTGTTCCTGACAACCACAGAATTCAAGGACTAACAGAGCTCTCTGACCTTACCATCATTTGCAATGGGACCAGATTTCCAGTGCATAAAGCAGTTGTCTGCTCACAGTCACCAGTGCTACATGCTGCCTGTAGCAGGGATTTCAAGGCAAGTAATATGACCCAAGTAAACTTATAAACTTTCTAAATCATAGCAGGAGTCACAGTCAGGAATGTACAAGATGAGTGATGGCTCGACGCATATCATTGACAAACTTTTGCAATATTTCTACACCGGAGACTATACTAGGCTATCCGAAGAGGACGACAGCGCATACTCACATATGTCTGCACTTCAACTTCACGCAAGGCTCTTTGCAATGGCTGATAAGTACAATATGAAAGACTTATGTGCCCTTTCAGCAGAGAAATACTCCTCTAGGCTTGAAAAAGACTTCAACATCATTGAATTTTTAGAGTCCAGCCCAGATGTCTATCATTTAACGGCGCCACAAGTTCAAACATTGAGGAATCTTGTTTTACACTTCGCCCGAAAGAACCTCGAAAATGCTCTGCATCACAGCTTGCATTCCAAGATCTATGATGATATTACGTGCGAAGTTCCAACATTTACAAAGGACTTGCTCAACTCATATATTGCGTCCCCGATTGGCCAACTGTCAGAACTGTGGGCCAACAATGGCCATGCAGGCGTTGCAAGTTCGATGCCAGCAGTGCAGCCGAGAAAGGGCGTACTGAGAATGCCTAGAAAATTAAGTCTAATTTAGTTATTAAGTACACCAATATCGACGACTCTACTGTCAAAGCCGTCAAAAATCCCATCTCGCCAATCATCATAATCAATACAGAGCTTTGACAGTGATTTTAGAGATAAATGACTTGCAATTGCAAGGTTGCGAAACAGATCCGGCTCTAATGGATCATCAGGACTTGTGATACAGAGTACGTGGCAGCTGCAGCAATCCCGGGCCTCCTCGCTCTAGCATCGAACAACTGGGCCCCTGATCCGAAACAAGCCGTTGGGATGGCGATCCAGATTGGCGTTGGCTCTATGGGTGGCGCGGCCGCGTCGAACTTTATCCACGGCCTTAGGATTGCTGACTACAGTGTTGTACTACGTTATTTGCAAAAGGCTGAATGCGAGACGGGATGCAATGGGAGCGAGTGAGCATGGCTATAGTGAAGAGGAATTGTTAAGTATGGGTGACAAGGCGCCCACGTTCAGGTACAGGGTGTGAGGTGATGGAATGGCCAACGGAAGCCTTGGGAATAGAGAGGAGTGGTTGTGCATGTCGGCTAAGCAAGCCGCGGAGTTCATGAAATTGCTTGTGTCAGCTAGAGACGGGCAATGAAGATGCGTGATCAGGGAGTACCCCCAGGTCCTCACCATGAATTAATGCTGCACTGTTCAATGGTTCTATTACTCCGAGGATCTTTAGCTCTAGCGACTGTCATTATGATTCTATGATAAAATAAATCTTTGCCAATGGACCACGGCCACGGATCGGTTCGAGACCCGATCGTTGTATGTGATTCCTTATGATTGTTATTCCAGTGGACGGGTATTAAGTGTTTGCGATTTACTACCAACACAGCACTAAGGTGCAACACTCCCAAAACCCAGTCCAGAGCAGGCTTTACTCGGTCCCGCCTGCGGTGGTGAGTGGATCGGCTACCGGAGGTGTATTGTCGACCTGGATTCCTCCTCGCTTCGGGTAGCAGCTGTCGTGGAACGGCAGACACCATCCCCCCTCATGTTCAGGTGTCGCGATCCACGTCCGCAGGAGATACCGTTGTGGCTTCGGTGGCGGTGGATCCGTGAATCCAGTGCGCGAGTGGAATGTCTGGCAGCAAGAGACAAATTGGATATCGCCGATCTCACAGTCGTAGACAATTCCATGCCGCTTGCACGTCTCCTCCAGGACCTCCATCGCCTCCAGCTGCTCTGCGGATAGAGGAGGGATCAACCCTTTGTCGCTGAAGCGAGCCAAGGACTTGACAAAGTACGGATCCCACCTGTTCCGTAGAGTCCGACATGAGTACAATGCAGATTCCACGAGAGAGAAGGGGGGTAGCAGACATACTTGACATAGACACGCTCTTTGCCACCCGGCTCGACCATGAAGATAGGGTTCCTAAACCAGGGCTCCTGCCCGTCTGTCACCTCGCCCTTGCGGTCGACATACCAGATGGGCGAGGCCAACGTCTTTGCCACATCGGGCCTTTCTTTCACCAAGGAATTCCAGACTGTATGTGCGGACGCACAGCCAGAAGCACCGCCCGTCTCCCCGGGAGCGCAGAATAACAGCCCGACGATATCCGTTTCGTCAGTGTGATAGAACTGCCTGAGAAGTATGAGGGTAACGCTCAAGGAGCGGACTGGTGCAGAGGACTTACGGTGCGTTTGTGGCTGAGATCTTGATCTTATCAAGGTCGTTGTGATAGTCCGCTCCCTGGTTTGTTACATGGCCGAGAATCAGGCCAAGTTTATTCTGCGAGACGAGGTATCCCAAATGTACGGACAAGCCCATCGTCACCACTGCCGCCTTGTATCGCCCCCACTTGTCAATGGGTAGGCCGCGGAAAACAATGAACCCCCGTCCATTCAAGATATCGCTCCGAATCCCTGGCAAATTCTTTTCAATTGTGGGTAGCCGGAAGTTGTCCTTGAGCCGTGCCCAGGAATGTCAGCCATATGTCCCAAAGACCACAGGGGCTGTTCAAATCACCTTGCTGATACTGGTAAGCGGAACTCCCGAGGCTATGAATGTGTCGACGGCCTGCAGAAGCTCCGCAAGCTCCGGCTCCGTCCACCGGTGAATCCATTGCTCTGGATGTTGAATCATGTGTTCCCTTGTCCAGGCCGTCGGCCCGGTGATATTGCGAGGGAACTCCTCGAAAGGACGTAACTGGCTCTCGATGGGTGGATGTTGGCCGCTGGTACGGAGCCCATCGGGGAACAGCTTACGGTCCACGGGCACTACACGAGGCAGGCCGGCGGGGAGACCTTGCAGGGCAGGCGCGACATTCATTTCAACTAACATACTGAAAAGAGAAGGTACCCACAAGAGCTCTTGCTGCTCATGATCCTCGTTGAAGGATGTTTCTGAAGCATAAATAAATATACATCAGATGCTGCCGAGTGGTATACTTCCGAATGTGTCGAAACTCCGCGTACTCTGTGCAAAGAGGACAAGCCGCGCGGGGAAGACCCCTGACCTGTGCGTCATAGAGCTGGATCCGTCGAAAGCACTAAGACTGATGGCATGGCGTGGCCGCAGTACGGTATTGTCCGTATCTCTATGATCAGGGAACTCTGCCGATGCCTCGTCACCTTTCTCGCCATTCCATATTGGATGGGACGGACTCAAAATGCAACGTTTTTTTCCACAAAAAGGGAAACGAAGGCGCTCCGCCCTGGACAAGAGGCTACTTGGACGGCAGAGGCCGATTGCAGGCGCGGAAGTTGGCCGAGAGGATCGAAGATCATCAAAAGTCTTGAATTGCGACACGTGAGGTGCCGGCCAGGGATGATAATCCTTCAACAATACTGCCCAATCAATTAGCAGCAACCCAGACCGAGTCCACGCCCAGTGCAACCTTTGGGAGGGGAGCCCGGAATGTATCTACTAACGCCATTACTGTTGCAAACCGTCTCTGGCCGTCCATATAAGTGGGGGCGGGATCGGATCCGGTTCCTTGCGCCGTCGTCAAGGCCCGATTTGGCGGATGGCGTCGTCTAGAGATGCTGTCCATTCCCTCCCCGTTAATCTCCGCGGCCAGGGGCCTTCCAATTGGAGGGTTTGCCATGTGGGTCTTGATGGCGCAATGTGCTATCCAGCAGTGGAACCACAGCTAAAGCTTCAGAAGACAAAGAAAGATGGGATGCGACGGATGAGACTACCCTTTTGATTCGTGATAGACGACTCCAACAGGTGGAGAACCCACAGCAATACGATTATCGAGGATGTCAAGGAGGTTTCGCGTGCATAAGCGTTTACTCTGGCTGCACATCCACTTATAGCCATTATATCGCCGTTGACATGACTTGAAGTCTCCTAAAATACGATGGGAAAATATGACCAAGCACGAACATGAACCAGCTCAGGCTCGCGGGAGAGGTGACCAAGCTACCAACATTACCTCGGCCGCCGTTGTACTCCCGCCTCCTGATGGCGGATTTCATGCCTGGGCCCAGGTTGTCTCTGGTCATCTGGTTGTAGCTCTGACCTGGGGGTACGCTGCCAGTTTCGGGGTGTTTCAGAGCCACTATGAGTCTACCTTGCCTCAGAGTCCGTCCGACATCTCCTGGATCGGTGGTTTCCAGGTATTCTGTCTATTATTCATCTCAACACTCTCCGGTCGCGCAACAGATGCGGGGATGGCAAGGACAGTAGTGGCTGCTGGCGCAGTCCTGCTGGGTTTGGGCACCTTCATGACCAGTCTCGCGACAGAATACTGGCAGATCTTTCTGGCCCAGGGGCTCTGTATTGGCCTTGGGCAGGGCCTCATGTGGTTGCCCAGTGTGACGTTGATCTCGACGTATTTTATGCGCCTGCGTGTCTTTGCTGTGACGACTGCGGCCACGGGTACGAGTACAGGAGGCATCATTTTCCCAGCAATGATTCAGTACCTCATCCCAAAGATCGGTCAGTCGATAGTTGTGACCTCAACGTGCAATGCTGACACCTCGATCAGGATTTCCGTGGGCAGTGCGGTGCATGGGGTTTGTTGTCCTTGCCATGTCAGCAGCCACCCTCGCCCTTCTGCGTCCGAGATTGCCACCACGAAAGTCGGGACCGCTGGTCGAGTTGAGCGCGTTCAAAGAGCCTGCGTACATGCTTTTCACCTTTGGCGTTTTCCTCCTATACTGGACCCTGTATTTTGCTTTCTTCTACGTACAGTCCCCATCATGAGAGGTGCCGTATATCGAGAGCTAAGTATAGTTTAGATCCAGGTCTATGCGACAGAGGTGTTGGGGATCTCCGAAGAATCCGGTGCGACATTGATAATCATCATTAACGCCCTCGGTATTCCCGTCCGAGCCCCCTCGGATACTTGGCCGATCGCTACATTGGTCCGCTCAACTGCCTCATTCCTTGCGTGGCCCTTTGTGGCATTCTGATATTTGCCTGGGCCGCCGTGCATACCACGGTCGAGCTGTACGTCTTCGCGGTGTTCTATGGACTAGCATCGGCAGCAGCGATGGCCTTGTTTGTTGGGACAGTGCCCTCGTTGACGAAAGACCTTGATAAGATTGGCACGCGAGTTGGCATGGCCCTGACAATTATGAGCTTTGGCCCGTTGACTGGGCCCTCTGTGGCGGGGACATTGATAGCGCGCACCGGTGGGGAGTACCTGGCTGCGCAGATGTGGGCAGGAGCCGCGTTGATCGTGGCGGTCCTCGCTCTGGTCGGAGCACGACTGATCATTTCGGGACCACGTGTTCTGGCAAAGCTTTGAGGACGTGGATGAGAGTAATAGATCACTTAGCCAAAGAATAGATTGCCGTGCTGGTTTGATATCCAGACTGTCTACTGCGCGGAAGAGCGGCGATAAAACCAGAAGACAACTATGATTCTAACCAGCGCACAAAGGGTGTATTGTAGGCGAAGACATGGACCTACGCGTCTGTCTCTATTCCAAAATACCGAGCAACGTCCAAAAGACCTGAGCCCTCGATGCCGATCCAGTAATCAACAAATCCCTCTTCTTTAGCTTGGGCAACGCGTTCCGCATCCCAAGCTTCTTCCAAAGGTCGCTCGATATAAATTGTCTGGAACCCGCACTTTTTGGCGGCTTGCAAGTCGTGAAGATGGGCAGCGACAAGGCAACACTGCGAGGTCTCTAACCCGAACCTGCGCGCAGCGGCATGATAGACTTCTGGCGCTGGCTTGTAAGCATTGAAGTGCTCTGCACTGCTTATATGCTTGAAAGGCAAAGAACCGTGCTCCACTAAATCTTCGAGAAGTTTGACATTACCGTTGGACAACGTGGAAGTCGGAAACTTGGTGTTGAGCAGCGCAAGGCCTTGAACACTGTCCGCGTACGGATCGAGGCGATGCCAACAGAGGGTCAAGTGTTGGAGATCGTCGTCATTGAAAAGATCCCGCAGACGCCTGTCGGTGAAGATATTGCCCAGAGAGACGCGGTTGTGCTCGTCTACAGGGACAAAGGGCTTGGATGGATCAAAGGTGCGTCCGAAGTTCATATACGAGCGGTGCCACTCGTCTGTGATTTCATCCCATGTCGAGGGCGCTAGGTCGGAGACACGGCCTCGCACATCCACAGCAATCTCGCGAGCTTGGTCTTGCAGGGCGCTTTCTGCTGCAGCCTTCAGCTGGTTCGCAATGCAGAATCTCCATTCAACGACTGTGCCCAAGACGTCGAAAAATAGCATCAAGGGAGTGCCAGGTCGAGCCATCTTGACCAGGGTTTCTTCGAGATGGCACAGGATGAAAATTACCGTCGGATGTATCTCAGAATGTGCAGAGTATCTTCTCCCGTCGTTGGGGGGAACGCCATCGAAGGGGGATTTGGAGAAAGACAGACGACCGTCGTCCAGGTTAGGAGGAAAAGTACCCCTTCACCTGATCTCGGCACCCATTGGACTTGCATGTGGCTGGGAGGGGTCAATTGGCGTCATTCGGACATGCGGATTGACCTCTTTGTCTGCTGCGGGATCCCCCGATGTTACCAGCAGGTTACCGGAACAGGATCACCGCCAGCTCTGGGTTTAAAATCCTCGGTCAGGTTCCGCTTTCCTCGGCCAGCCCGTTCTCACCCGATCTCTCTGGAGAATGGATGCGCCATTTCTCAGTCTATTCAGGGCTCCATGCGATAAACTATGCCCTACTACATCTGTTTTGTAAGTCATCGCTGGTACCTTTCCACGTCTGGGAATGGCTGTTGGTTTGCTCCTTCTGTCGGCTCTACATAGCGCAAGACACCTCTAATTGATGCATGAAATAGTTGCACACCCGTAGCTCTATGCTTATCCACAACTCGTCGATTCGTTAGCCCAGATTCTGACGCCGCGGCGGGAGGCCAAACAAGCTCACTACGACAAGGCTTGGCTGTTCCCTCCGTCAGACGAATGAGGGAAACACTAGAGGGCTACATCGGTCGTGGAAGACTGCGTAGGGTAGCATGAGTTCGTGCGTCACCTCCCTTTATCTTCGCTATCTAACCGTGTCATGAATCACTGCTGAGCGAAACCTGCGCCAACTTGACATAATTCTCTGCCTCACTGAGGCCCTCTACTTGCCCTTTATTTGGCCGATTGCGATATCGAGACTTGATTACGTTGATTTGCCTTTGGAAATCCATTATCTGCAACGCCACAAGGCTGCCGAGCAGGTGTAGCTTCTCACGTCGGTTGACGCGATACGTGGCAACCGAAACATCAACCGGAATCGGACAGGGGACAGGCTCACTTCCCCGCTGCGAGGAGCCTGTATCGCTCAGACTACCCTGATGCATCGCCTTGCAACAGTTGGCCATCCTGCCGCAGATGACCCCGATTTGTCTAGCCGCCATGGCAAGCAGCATGTTCTGCTCTACTCGAGTCGCACATCTGTCGCATGAGATGAAAACGGCCAGAGTCTCGATCGAGTTGCGCAGGTCAGCGAGGAGCAGGTCAAGGCGGTCCTCGCGCGAAGAGCTTTTGGACGACAGCCGTTCGAGAAAGGAGACGGCATTTAACAGACAACAGTTGTCGGACTCTGTACGTGTCTCGCCCAAGGGTTCAACAGGCAGCGTTTCGGATATTGAGCCCATCGTCGCATGTACATCGGTAGTCGTCGTCCAAACAATATCGTCTTGACTCAGGTGAACACCTTGCCAACATTCGGCATCGCCTGTGCTGCTGCTATTCGACGGCCCGAGTAGCGACGCAAACGAGGGATCGGCCGTTGGAATTCCTGGGAGCTGGTCCTGCGCCGCCTCTGTAGCACTGCGCCTTCTTGCTGAAAAGGGAGGCCTCGTTACTGCCAGGTCAGCGGCAGCTATCGTCTATGTCAGCCAAGGATGCCTAGAGCAAACAGAAACCAAAGGGCTCACGGGTTTGAATGTCGCCACTGCTTGATCTGGATCTACCAGGTGAGCTTTGCTGCATGGAAGTATCCATGATCCATGGCATAAACAGCGACTCGTCGATACAGCCATCGTTGAACTTATTGCAGTCCAAATCATCCAATGATAGGTCTTGGCTGGATTTTTCCTGGTTGTCTGCTTCATCGAATACAGTCCGAATGGAGACGCTGTTGTTACGCCGAATGGCCTGGTCCGATGTAGTGCATTAGCGACTCCTGTAGTTAAGTACAGTACATCAAGCTGTTCGGTTACGTACTGCCCGCGAGCCTTTGTTGGTGTCCTGACGCTTGTTTCGCCCGTGACTCTCGGGATAAATACACTCCAATCCTATCGCCTCGCATCTCTGGCATCTCTTGCGGTCTCCCGAACAACGCACCTATAATTCTACTTTGTTAGGGCTCAATGACACGGCACACTGGAGAGGAAGACGATTATCAACCCGTGGTTGCGGGCACGGACCACGGAATAGGAACAGCCGTACCTTTCGCGATCGACAATGTATGCAAGCAACACGTATAGTGTCTTGGACGCTGCGGCTCACTGCAGCAACTGGATCTGGGTTCTCAATGAACTCCAGGGTCTCCCGGTCGAGGCCGGTCGAAACCAGCGTACCAAACATGGTTGGACTATGGCTCTCAGAGATGATTGCGGCTGCCGCAGATAAGGTGCAACGTCTCGGGCGGGCTGAAAGTAGTCTGGGGAGGGTAAGCATGAGGCCGGCCGGGGTGTTAAATGATACTTGCATGAGCAATGTATACATTTATAGATACGCGCTGGGGTACTTTTGATCGTCTAGTCAAGTAGCTGTATGCTGGATCTATAGCCCATATGGCGTATTCTGCACACCTTTCAGGTCTGAATCAGCCCCCGACGATATGGCGTCCAACGCGTGGCTAATCGCCTCCAATAATGGCCAATCGCTTACCATGTGTGAGATCCAAAGCTGTCATCACTGTGGGCTCTAGACTTTGAGAAGCTCTTGTTTTGCGACCCCGAATTTTTCCGACAACGCAGGACACAGTATGGGGGCCAAAAACAAGCAGTAGACAAGGATTACTTGAGACCATACGGGCAAGTGAGGTTGTACAGATTTATCACACTACCGCAGGACCCGCGCGGCTGGGCTTAGGCGTCGATGAGACACTGGACGCCTAATAATGGTGGATCTTGCAGCAGATGTAAGCCTGCAGACAAGCGCTGAGGTGAGGACCTGCGGATTCTACCCTGGGAGAGTCTAGAGTTGGTAGGGCCATGCGGCCGCTGTCGCTGATCTCGGCTCTGATTGCGCTGATTGGAGGCCAGAGACTGACCTGAACTGGAAAGCTGCAAAGCTGAAGAGTACACAGCTCCAGCTCCGTATAGCCGAGGTTTCCCACACTTCCCGAGAGTCGGCAGCCTTCGGGGCAGGCTCGTCACCCCCAGTTCCAGCCCAACTTCACATGCTTTCGCAGAGCTCGCATGTGACACGGCCAAGGCCAGGGCTGCGCGACTCGACGGGACGGTCCGTCGTCTAGTAAGCCCACAATGTCCGCTGTATCTGCTCTGACCGGTGGCCATTACTATTTGTAATGGCTAATTCGCTGATAGCGCCGAATAGAGAAGCTGCGTAAGCCTTCAAATCCCGTACTGACTCTTCCAAACGTGAACAACGGCGCCCGCCATTTGCGGAAAGGCAGCCCAGATGTGGATGATCTCCGCGCCCGTAGCTCCTGGTGGAGAGTCCAAGATCTCCTACCCAGAGTAACCAGAGTAAGGGAAGAGCAACGATTCTCAACATTCGTCACCTCTCTGGATTTCAGTCTTAGCTAATGTTTTACCTTTAGCTCAACCTCCAGCGCTGAAATTCCCACCAGAATCATGAGTCCACCAGTGAATTCCACCGACGAACCTGACAAGCGAGATGCCGATGAAAAATTAGCAGTCACTGGTCCGTCACCAACCGAGTCCGTCAGCATTGCCTACAATGGGTCCGATACACCAGAGGAAGAAGATGCCAGCGGTGGCGTCGGCAGGGAGATGAGCAACCTTCGCTGGTTTGTGGTATGCGTTGGACTATATCTAACTGCGTTTCTGTACGGACTCGACTCCACGATCGCTGCTGATGTGCAAGGGCCTATTCTGGCTTCCCTCGGGGAGCTTCGCCTCCTACCCTGGGTCGGAACGGGGTTTCTACTCGGCTCAGTGGCCACAGTCTCACTATTCGGCTCGCTATACACCAAGATAGAGGTCAAATGGCTATACCTGGGCAGCATCCTGACCTTCGAGGTGGGGAGTGCGATCTGCGGAGCAGCCCCGAATATGCAAGCCATGGTTGTTGGTCGCGTCGTTGCCGGAGTAGGTGGCTCAGGTGTCTATCTTGGGTAAGTAGAGTAATCGCACCGAGCAGGGAGCAAGCGCTGACAAGCGAGAAAGAGGTATCAGCTACATTTCCGTTTTTGTTTCCGCCGCCAGACGACCAATTTACACTGCTTTGATCAGCACGTACGTTACCCATACCGATTAGAGACAATGGACATTGACGAGCATACATACAGATTTTGGGGACTGGGGCCATCCTTGGGCCAGTCATCGGCGGAGCATTTGCACAGAGCCCAGCAACATGGCGTTGGTAAGTGTGCCTTCCGTAGTTGGCTTCCAAGATCTTTTCTTAATCTTGGACAGGGCCTTCTACATCAACCTCGTACTTGGAGGGGTGACTGCTCCAATTTATATCTTCTGTCTTCCACGCCACGGCACACACCGTCACGAAAAGATCCTTCCTCGTATTAGAAATCTCGACTGGCTTGGTGCAATACTCAATGCTGCGACTTACTCTCTCTTCATCATCTCGTGCACGTACAGTGGCTCAACGTGGCCCTGGAACTCCGGCTCAATCATCGCTCTCTGGGTGATGACAGGAGTAACCATCGTACTGTTTGCACTCCAGCAGTGGACGGCATTCCTCACAACAAAGGAAGATCGAATTTATCCCGTCTGGTGCCTCAAAAGCCGGTCCTTGATCCTATTGTACATTGGAACTGCCGGAAGCAGCGCAGTTTTGCAGTGTAACATCTACTACATTCCTCTCTTCTTCGAATTCACCAAGGGAGATGACGCTATCGCTGTTTCAGCCCGGCTGCTGCCATTTATTTTCCTCATGATCTTTAGTTCTTTATTCAGTGGAACCCTTCTGCCAAGATTCAATGTTTACGCAGTTTGGTACCTCTTCTCCGGCATAATAGCCTTGGCCGGGAGTATACTCCTGTTCGAGATCTCGACTGGAACACCACCCAGGAATATCTATGGATTCGAGATACTAACGGGAATCGGCTGCGGCCTGACATTCCAAGCCGCCTACGCCATTGCCATGAGCAAGTCGCTCCCTGAGAAGGCGACCTCCATTCTGGGTTTCATCAACGTCGCCCAACTTGGTGGAGGGGCCTTGGCGCTGGCGATAGCAGGAACAGTCTTCCAGAATGTTGGGTTCGACACCCTGCAGACCGCTCTCGGTGGTAGGGGGTATGCCGCTGGGGAGATTCGCGAGGCTCTTGGTGGTGGATATTCGGCCATTTTGAACGATGGAACTCCTGAAGTTCGTGCCATCGCATCCGAGGCGATTGGGACGACTATCGCAAATGTGTTTGGCATATCAATTGGGGGAAGTGCTGCGGTGCTTGGGGCAGGACTGTTAATGCGGTGGGAACGGGTGAAGTTGTCATAATCGCATACTTGTAACCGTCTCCACCTTGATAGAACATAGCAATATGGGTCGACACTTGCCTTGTTAGATTTCACCGCGATAAAGCTCAGCCGCGCGTCTGTTGAGAGTGGGCTTCATGCCTGGGCTTCGCCTTTTGCTTGTGGACACTTGTTGTTTCAGTATGGAAGCCCAGTCTGATCACGCCATATATATATATATAGATTGAGAGATAGAACGCCACTACAGGAAAGCATAATGGACAAAGTCTATTTATTTTTTTTTATTTAAAGCTAGCCAGGTGAAAGGGTCGAGTATCTCACTCTTCGCTTGCAGAGATCTTGACCAGCTGGCTGTGGGCAGCAATCTTGCCAGCTACATCAGCCAAGGGCATAGCACTCAAGATATCAAACACGGAGATGTCGCTTTTCATATCCTTCAGCGCACGATTGCGGACTTCCACAGCTTGTAGCGAGTCAACTATAGAAAAGGGTTAGCATGGTGTCTTCAGAGTTGTAGTACGCAACTGCATTTTACTCACCACCATAGTCATAGAGAGGCTTTTGAGCATCGATCTCGTCCACCGAAACACCCATGGCCGCAGCAACCAAGCTCTTAATGCTCTCCTCGACAGCTGCGACAGCCTGGGCCATGCTTGTCGCACTCGCCAAGAGTGAGCCCACGTCTTGCTTGTTGGAATTATCGCTGTTATCACTGCCAGAATTCGCGACGCGAAGCGCAAACTTCTTGTCCCTCGAGAAGCCATCGATGTTATGATTATGCTCGATGCAGTCTTCCAGACCGAGGACTATCTGAGCTGGTACGCTTTGTCCATTCGTTGTCGAGCCTCGCATGATGGCCCGCAGCACGACGCCGAGCTCGTCAAGATTCGTCTGCAGGCCTCGCCACCCGTGCTGGTATCGACCCAGGTACACAGCGAGGTCTCCAAACTCACCAGCGTTGGTAAAGTGCGCCGAGTCTGTGACCAAACCGACATCGACACTGGTAGCGTTGATACAGAGATGGTGGCGGGCGTGATGAGCCAACGCGTCCTCAAACGTGTTCCCCGCAGCGTAGTTGGCCTGTGCCGTGTTGCCAATAACGCCGGTTATGGATGAGAGAAGAATAAAGAAGGGTTTATCACCAGGCCAGAGGTTGGCAAGCAAGTTGCAGGAGCCTTTAGTCTTGGGCTCAATGGCACAGCGCCACTGATCAAACGACATGTTATCGAAGATGCCGTCGTCAAGAACCATGGCAAGCTGGATCACGCCCGCAACCCTGCCGCCACTGGCCTTGATGGCGGCGAAGGCTTTGGCAACACTGCGAGCATCGTTGACGTCGCACTTGAAAGCTTTCACCCGAACGGAGCGCTCCGTGAACCTGTCCAGATCGTGCTGATTCCTTGCACCACCTGAGCGGGATAGGAAGGCCAGGTTTCTGGCGCCGCATTCGACCATCCAGTTGGCAATGTGTAGGCCAAGAGCGCCCAAGCCGCCGGCCAGAACATAAGTTGCCTCACGGTCAAGTTTCAGTTGCTCAGCTGGGGGTGGCCGCAAGAGCAATGGGCTCGAATTGTTAAAGGACACGGCAGAGTGCCCGGGTGAAACGGTATCAACCGTACTACCGAGCTTGCTGACGGGCATAATTGTCAGCGGGGATGGCCCCTGCAGGCTGTAGTCTCTGAAAGCCTGTCGAAAGAGTCTCCCGACAGTGGCGGGCCTGCGCTGCATCACGGCGGCGATGTCGATGCGCGAAAAGGTAACGTTGGCTTTACTGCTTGGAAGGAGAGCCCGAAAGCCTTCACCGGTGAGGTCAACAAACTGGCCAAACTCACTCAGAGTCGACATCAAGCCAGGGACATGGGAATGGGTGCGGTGGCTGATAACGACATCAACCCCACGGCTTTCGGTAGTCGCCTGAATCAGCGGCACGAAGTTCTCCAAACCAGCGTCGAAGATGTGGTCTTTAGAGATGCCATATCGCCCAGAGAGGAGATCACGTTCTTCTCTGGTGTCAACCAGAGCAAAGATATCGGCGCCAATAGCGCTGGCAACCTGTGCCAGAGCCTGGCCGACAGCGCTCCCGGCGTCATCCAGCAGCAGTCCTTGCCCGCGACGGAGATGAGCGATCTCGAGGAGTGCATACTGCGCTGTAATAAGTGGCTCAACAAGGGTAACAGCGTCAGGTGGGGCGAGTCCGTTGGGCAGCGGTGCAACCAAGTCCTGATTTTGGCGGAGGTGCGTTTTCGCCGCAGCCTCGGAGAAGACAACAACGCGCTGGCCAAGCTGCAGAGCCCTTACTGAGTCGTGAAGGCGGGCAACAGTTCCGACAGCGTGGCGGACAGAGGTCAATGTCTGGCCCAAGCCGACACCGGAATACTCGACCTTGATCTCGACTTGACCTTCTTTAAGGGGTGATTGGGCCTCATCGTCGGCGATCCAGATGTATGCTTGATCTGATGCCAACTCGCTTGCTGCTAGCGGCTGCCGGGCAGCGCCAAGGGTTGACTCGATTGGCTTTGCGGTATTGTTTGCCAGCTGAAGCTCGTAATCGAAGCCCGCGTCCTCGGTGGCTCGAGGGATATAGACCAGGCCGTTGTACTCGGCGTATTCCATTTCTCCGTCGTCCGGCAGGGACGATCGCCACACATCGAGGACCAGGTCCGCGTATTGGGGGCTGGAAATGTCAGCGACTGCGGACAGATCGAGAACAGGCAGGACAGCAACGGGATATTCGTTGCGCATCACGCGGAACAGGCCCTGGGTCGTCGCAAATTCGACCCCGTTCGACCAGCTCTCCATCACACTGCCATGGGTAATCCAGAAAAGATGGCTCACGGTAGAGATGAGTTTCTTAAATGTGTGGAATTGATCCTCGTTCCAGGCGTACACAAGAGGACTGTCAGTTTCAAGCAGAGATATAACATGTTTGTGAGCGAGTAAAGTTATACTCTCCGGAGTAAAATTCGTCGCAGAAACCGAGTGACCGGCTTGGTCAAGCTTTGCCTGAAGCTCCGCCGCAAATTCCCTCTGCGCAACGGACGGCGTCTCGGGCAGGAGGATCACGACCGTGTCAGGCAACTCAACCGGAAGGGACTTTGGTCTTGAACTGCACAGGACGTAGATATCATCCTCTGCAACGCTGCCAACCCACGTCCTCTCTGACGGAATGGGGCCGACTTCACCTGGGTGACTGGCAGAAGTGAGGCATACCAGAGGAGCCAACTTTGCCAGCGTGGCAGCGTGTCGATCGAGGTCGGAAACACCCAGAGCGAGAACAACATCATTGGCTTCTGGGTCCAGCATCTCGACAGAGAGGCTCTCAGACAGCGTCTGATATGTAATGTCCAGCTTCTCAGTGCCTTCGCCCAGTGTGCTCTTCATCATCTGCGAGATGGACTCGGATGCGGCGACGGCAATGATCCTCTTTGGCCCATACCTCTGGCTGTTGAGGCGACGAAGCACATTGTGACTAGACTCAGATTCATCAAACAAGACAACAAGGACACCGGTGTTTGCCTCCTTCAAGAAAACGGAATCGAGCCAGCTGGTGACTAACCCAGCCGCGTTTCTGGAAGGACTGATCCTCGTGAGCTGCTCGCTGCTGGTGACAAAGGACAAATCAGGAATCCACGAGATGTCAGCGCATTTCCGCGTGGGACGACGGGAAGGAGCAGCATCGGAAGACTCCCCACCTGTGTCAGAGGTCACCTGGCGAAGGGCAAAGCCCTTGACAGTCAGCTTTGGTCGTGTCCAGTCCTCGTCGGAGACAACGAGGTCCGTGATGATCTCGTGGCCAGTCTGGGAGAGTAAGCGACCGTAGCCAGAGTAGAGTGCTCCAACCTCCTTAGGCTGATCATGGGCCACGAAAATCTCGTCAATGCTGTACGGGACTGCGGCTTGTTTTACCGGTTGGCCAGCATCGAGAGATGCAATTACCAAATGGAATATGGAGTCCATGGTTGCTGGATGAATGAGGTGAGGGGTCTCGTACCCTCCGGGCATTGTCGACTTGGTGTCTGGAACGGCCACCGACCCGTACGAGGCCTTTTGCGAGGGCACTGCTGTGAGGCACTTGACATTGCAAAAGGACGGCCCGTATTGCATGCCAATGGCCTCCAGATTCTTGTAGAATGCACCCACGTCGATAGTGATGGAATCTGCCTCGGATAGTAGCGCCCTGCGTGTGGCCAACTGTTGCTGCCACGAGGCATTCACCCCGTCTGGTTCGATATCACTGACTCCCTTCTGGTACACAACAGTAACAGTCCCGGCGCAGTGCTTCCCCCATGCCGAGCCGTTGGTCATTGAATAGACAGTGAAGGCCCATGAGCTGGGCCGTGTTCCGTCGGGGTAGAAGCTGAGGCGCGTCTCCACCGGGGCTTCTTCATCCAGGGAGATGACCAGACCGCGCTCAAAAGTGACGTCGTTCATGCGGAAACCTTCAATCGTCTTGGAAGAGTCGGCAATGCGCAATGCGCCTTCCAATGCCATCACCAGCATGCCCGCGCCCGGGTACAGCACAGTACCGGTAATGATGTGATCCTCAATCCACGGGTTCTCCGAGATGCGCAAGTAGTTCCTCCATCGTGGCTCGAGGCTGTTTTGGGAGTCCTCGGCCATTCCCAGATAGTCGGTGCGCGCATGTGGGGGAAACGATACGATCGAGACGTGTACGATTCGTGCCAGAACCTTTTTGCGTGGTTCCAAGGATAGCTGGGCAAGCTACAAAGCATTTGAGGGGGGTTACTTCCCGTTGATGTCTGCTGGTTGACTTCAGCCAGCTTGATCGGGCAGCCGGCCGCCCACAGCACACCCGCGGCGTTCAGAGCCGTCTCCGTTGCGTCCTGGCCGCGAACCAGCATGGAGACGTATGGGGCAGACTTGGCAAATCTGTTGTTACTTGCGTCGATAATCTGACGCACGGGCCCTTGAAGAGCAGCGTGGGGGCCAACCTCGAGGAAGCTGCCCCACTGTATTGGCACTGGTCGGCTACCCCTGCTGCAACTCTCTTATGCTTTAACAGTGCAATCAGTGCCTGTAAAAACCTGACGGGGTTCTGCATATTGTTGACCCAGTACTGAGCGTTAAGCTCCTTTGCTGAAGCAACGATAGATCCCGTAAGAGACGAGTACATGACGGGCGTCTCCCCTTCCACGTCGCCCTCCTTGGGTTTTAGTTCGCCAATCATGTCCAAGTAGGTTGACGAGACCTCACGCATGTGAGGGGAGTGGTATGCAGTGGTGACCTTGAGCTTGCGGGCGAATTTACCATCGCCCGATATCAGGGTTTCCAGCTGAGCAATGGCGTCAACATCGCCAGATAGCGTCACACTGGATGGGCTGTTGACGCAAGCAACTACGGCCGAGTCGGCGGGGACCTTCTCAAGGTATGCCTGCGCCTCATCCTCAGAAATACCAGCAGCCATCATTGCACCTGGCTTGGAGACTGCGGCGGAACTGACCCCTCGGACGTAGGCCAGCTTTACGGCGTCGTAGTGCGTAAGAAGAGTTGCAGCGTATGCAGCAGCAATCTCCCCGCTCGAGTGTCCGATTGTAGCTTTGGGCATGACCTCCCAGGAGCGAAGCAGGTCAACCAAGGCGACTTGAACCACCGTGCATAGTGGCTGGCTGTACTCCGGGCGGTTGACATTGGCATTTGTTTTCGTGCTCAATTCATCGATTGCGTTCCACGTGCAGCCCAGGTCCTCGAGATAACTTTGGGAGGCCTCGATGCTTGAGCGAAACGTCGAGTTTGCGAGCAGTTCGAGACCCATTGCTGGCCATTGAGCACCCTGACCGGTAAACACCATAACGAGGTTGCTGCCATGGCGTTGCGAGCGAGTCGATGCGACCAGGCCTTTGGATAGCTTTTCTATGAGCTCAGATGTCGAATTTGCAATCGCAAAAGTTCTGTTCTCCAGATGCGTGCGGTGATGCGCAAGTGTAAATGCGAGATTCTCCAACAAGGCTGGATCGTTTTTGTCCTCTGGATCTTGTTGCAGCCATGCATGGAGAGCCTCAGACACTCGCTTGGCTCCAGTCTGGCCCCTACCACTCAAGACGAATAGCTTCTTGCCTGGCTCGTCAGCTCCGTTGACTGATGTGTCCTCGAAGCCGGAGTCTGAGCCAAAGTCACCGATGACAGTGTTGTGGCTGCCCTCCAGTCCCCTGTCATGGAGATAATGGTACGCATCGTCCAGGATAACGTGAGCGTTTGCTCCACCAAACCCAAAGGAGTTGACACTGATTCGACGCAGCCCTGGCGTGGGCCATCTGGCGACTTCGTCTGGGAGCGTAAGATGCCAGTCAGCCAACTTGAGTTTTGGGTTGATGCGCTCCACGCCGAATGTGGGGACCAGCATTCCTTTTTCCAGTAGTAGTATGGATTTGAAAACGCCAGCCAGGCCAGCACATCCCTCTGTGTGGCCCACCGTGGGTTTGATGCTTCCAATGTGGAGAGGGGCTTTCCAGCTGCGCGTCGCGCTGCACCCAGGGTCGACGCAATTGCAGTAAGCTCGAGAGGGTCACCAATGGGCGTTCCTGTCCCATGGCACTCGAAGTACCCTGTTTGCGACAGATCCAGGCCGGCGTCCTCGTAGGTCTGGATAATGAGTTCGGCTTGCGCTGTGGAGCTCGGTTGAGTGACGCTGGGGGTCTTGCCATCCGCGTTGACTCCAGATCCACGAATCACTGCGCGGATCGTATCGCCGTCGCGTAGAGCGTCTGAGAGACGCTTGACGACCATAGCTCCAATGCCGTCACCACGGCCATATCCATTGGCCCGGTCATCGAAGGTATGTGAGATGCCTTCAGGGCTGAGCATGTGCATTGCAGTCAGCTGATGTGAGGTATTGGGGTTGATGAGAAGGTTGACCCCCGTAATGAGTGACTAGACAAGCCAAGTAATAAGTTACCATGTCAAGATGCAACCGGCTGTGGTGTCTTAGCATACCATGTTTGTTTCTCTCAGCCTCAAGGACTGACACGCCAAGTGCAGCGCGTAGAGTGAAGAGCTACAAGCAGTATCGAGCGTCAAGCTGGGGCCTTTAAGGCCAAAGAACCAAGACACGCGATTCGCGGTCATGGCTTCGCTTAGTCCGGTTGCTGCTGGATGGCCGATATCGTAGATGTCATGCAACGAGATCATTTCGTAGTCGTTTGTCATGCAACCGACGTAGCAACCCGTACGGCTGTTTATCAGGTGCTCCATGGGTATCCCAGCTACACGCCAATTAGCAGCAGTTTGGGACTAACAGAGATGCACGGAAATCGCACTGACCATTTTCAAAGCTCTCATAAGATACTTCCAGCAGCATTCTCTTCATGGGGTCCATAGAAGCAGCTTCCTTTTCCGTTACAGAGAAAAAAGGAGCGTCAAAGTGGCCAATGTCCTGCTCCAGAAAGTAACCATGCTGTGGGAGAATGCCGCCCTTTCGGTCTGGATCGGGATGATGCCACATGTTGCTATCCCACCTATCGCCGGGGACTGCACCATGGCCAGTCTTGACCTTGCTGATCATATCCCATAGTGAGTCTAGAGAGGATGCTCCACCAGCGAAGCGACATGCGGCTCCAATAATGGCGATGGGTTCCTGCTTGTCTGACGGGGAAAAGTCCATGACGAAGGGTCAGTGGCTGCGACAGGGTGTAGATTTGGCACTGGATGAATAACGGTCACACTGTGGCCACGAGTAGGACACAGGATGAGAAAAACACGCACGGACATGTAGGCTGACCGCACACGACCTTATCAGCAGTTCAGTTAGAGGTCGCTGCAGTGATTTTGCATGGCCCCTGTGTCTTAAATACAAACCCACTTTGCCCACAGCGTTCAACACGTTGCACAGCTTATACTACAGCTCCGGTGGATTCATTGCGTGTGCGATAGAGACATATGGAGCGAGGATATACTGGATCGCCCTGGCTCTGAAGGGCATAGCGTGGCAGCGACTGTCTGTTCTGGTTGGGGCCGCCCACGACGGAGACTCGATTCGGGCGCGGCGCGCTGCATTGGGCGATGGCCCGGTGCGCTCGAAGCATTTCCTCACAAATAAGCGAAGCACGGAATCAGCGCTGAGAATACTTGTTGCCCTCAATTACCAAGTGCGTGACTGAACCCAACCATGAGGATCCTCTGTCTGCATGGCGCTGGCAGTTCCGGCGCCATTCTCGAACGGCAAATGTCCAACCTGCGGCGCGAGCTCGATCCCAGTTTCGAACTCATCTTTGTAGACGGGCCCTTTGAGTGTGCAAGAGGACCCGGTACGTGAGCCGTGAGGCGGAGACACCGTTGTGGTTTGTCGCTAACATATTGGGCTCCAGGCGTCTCAGAATTCCAGCCGGGTCCATACTATTCTCACACTCAAGGCTACTCTCCTTCCGACATCGCTCAGGCGGTCCGTTACCTCGAAGACACCCTTGAAGATGAAGGCCCCTTTGAAGGGATCTTTGGCTTCAGTCAAGGCTCAGCGCTCACCTTGTCCTACTTCCATCAGCAGCAGACGGTCGGCAGCCCGATCGCAGTCAAGTTTGCTTGTCTTTTCTCCACCGCCATGCCATGCAGCTCGGATGCGAACATGGGCCGCGGCATCATATCGAAGCTGCGAGCAAGGGGATACGACGTGACGAACAGAGCCGGGCCCATAGGGAAAGACCTGACGAGCGAAGAGCGAGAATTTGTCGAGATACTTCAACGAACAGTCGTCGAAGCCGGCGCGAAAGACCCCCAATTTCCGTGGACTGATATGGATATATATCGCTACGGAGAGTTGGACGAGATTCCTCGCGTGATGTATTCATCGGCGCTGACACAAAAGATACAAGTTCCAACCATCCATGTTTGGGGCCAAAATGACTTTGAGTACTTGATCCAAATGGCGCAGCTTTCCAGGACTCTTTGCGAGCAGTCTGTTTCCAAAACAGTTGTACATAGCGGGCTACACGACATGCCAAAGAAACAGAGTGAGATCATAGCTGTACTTCGAGAAATCAACTGGGCTTTAGCGCGGGCATAGAGAAGGGGATAGACTACATATATATATGTTGCGTCACTTCTCGCCTGCACAGCGATGTTCTATGATTGTTGTAAACCTCTGTTTCAGTCATAATGGTAGTTATGAGCCATGATAACCTACACCAGGCCAATGGTCGCTTGTGACTTGCTGAGCTCTTGCCCGACGCCGAGTTGGGAGGATCTGGCGGGCTCTCCACATTTGGCAAATCACCGTACGACCGTTGATATAGATTACAAGCCCGGGCGCCGTATTTGAGGGATACCCTAGTCCAAGTTAACTACCAAGACGACGATGAGAGCTGCACGAGTCCGACCCACCTCACCCGAGGGAGTCCCATATGGGTTTCCCGGGAATATTGCCCCATCCTCGGCCATCGAAGTCCACGACAACATCCCCAAAGCCCAGATAACGAAACCGGGCGAATTGTTGATCCAAGTCAAGGCCTCCACTGTGTACAAAGATAATCTCGAGTGGAACGAGCTTTACCCGCCGAACCATGCAACATTGGGGAATGACTTCTCCGGGATTGTCGTCGCTGTGCACGAGGGCGAAACGACTTTTCGCGTCGGAGATCATGTATACGGCATGACGCATGCCGGAAGGGGAGGAACATGGGCAGAGTACGCCATTGTCACGACCGAGGAAGCAGTCAAGAAGCCAGATAACCTGTCGTGGGAGGAGGCTGCTGCCATCCCCGGAAGTGCCCTCACTGCTGATCAGGCACTGTTCAAGCATGTTGGCCTCGAGACTACAGCAAAGAACGGACAAAAGCGTGTTTTAATTACCGGAGCAGCGGGCGGCATTGGCACGTTTCTAGTGCAGTTTGCCGTACTTGCTGGCCACCACGTTGTCGCCGCTTCCAGCTCGAATCAGCGGAACAAGGTCTTCCTACAGAGCCTCGGAGCTCATGAAGTGGTCGAGTACGGTGATCTCACCACTCTAGACAGAGTCGACGTGGTAGTTGACTCGGTCGGAGCCCAGGTTCTCGCAGACTGCTGGGCTGTCGTCAAGCCGGACGGTACCCTCTTGTCCTTTGACGCCTGCAGCTGGGGTTTTAGGGAAGAACACAACAAAAAGGGTATTAGTCAAGGAAAGGAGGGTGTTCGGGCACTGTACATGATTGCTGAGCCTTCAGCGGAGAGCATGGCGCGTATCACCGAACACGTCGCCAGGGGTAATATTAGGGGCCACGTATCCAAAGTGGTGTCTTTGAACGACGTGCGAGAAGCTTACGAATCCGCTCATTCCAGGGGAGCCGGGCATGGGAAGATTGTGGTGCTGATCTGAATGTACTTGGTCGTTGATTAAGGTGCCGGTTAGAGCGTATGTGCAAACACATAGTTCATTCGACACTCTCCACCGGCAAATGGCAAGAAGCTGCGAGTCTGATAAGTATAGAAAAGACGTATAATCTGAGACATCTGTATGAGGATGCGGCTTAGGGAGGTCAACATAATCTATAAAGCTATAGAGGCATACGCTACAGTGCGGGTAATTCCCAATCAGCCTCGTCTGCCCTGGCTACACCCATACGCTGGCTAAGGGTGACCCAGGCACCACAATAAAGCAAAAGTCGAAAGGCTTTGGGGTCTGCAGCCTCACCCCAGGCAATCCCCATGGCGTCCTGGATCGTGGTCCAGCTAACAAAACCCAGGCCCTCTACAGCGTCTCGTGTCAGCAGGGCCTTGAGCTTTCGATACAATGGCCCGTCCTTCCCCCATCGAGTGGGAGCCAGGAACGGGTGCTTTTTTCGCCGGTACAGTTCATCCGTTATATAAGGATGTACTGCCTCGCGGAGGATCCATTTTTCATTCAGAGATTGCAACGCAACGCTGGACTTGGTCCAGATCGGGCCCACTTCACCGGAGTCGCTTGCAGTTTCCGCCGTGTAGCGCAACTTGGCGCTTGGAGGCAATCGGTTGACATACTCAGTGAGGTGATGGTCGAGAAATGGCGTGCGCGCTTCGACACTGTGTGCCATCTCTGTGCGATCGCCCAGGCATGACAGCAAGACGTTGGCCAACGAGTTCTTGTTCCACATGTACATGGAAGTATGGAGGGGATGCCATCGGGTCCGCATCTTGGCTTGGACGGTTTTTGGATACGAGTTGAGAATGGTTCTGCGGCAATCGTCGCTGCCTTGTCGTGCTTGTATCCACGGCGCAAAAAGGGAGGCGCTGGGATGCCACGCGAGCAGATTATCGCTCATGTCTGCTGCCCCCGGCCCTGCGATGCTTGGAACGGCTGGTCTATTCTCGTACGCGGTGGCACCACCTTTTTGCCAAATGCCTTTCATCTCCCGCTGCGCCGATTCGAACATTTGGCTCCGAAGGCTACTGTTTTGAGAAAAATGAGAGTCCGGGAGGGCTTCATCGGCTTCGCGGAGGAACTCGCTGAAAAAGTATGGATAGCCCCCAAAGTGCTCGTCGGCGCCTTCGCCAGTCAGGACGACCTTGACGCCGTGTTCCTGCGGCAATGTGGACAGCGCAAATTTGGCCACAAAATTGAGGTCGAAGTGGTGGTGCTCACAATGGAAAACAGCGTCTTCGAAGTTCTCAGCCAGCGTCTCCTCGGTGATAGTTCTCTTGATGGTCTTGACTCCAAGCCATTCAGCGGTGCGCTCGGCAATCTCTGCTGGCTGTTAGTTTGTACAGCACAAGTACAGGATCACCAGCCACCAGGACTTACGCGACTCGTCGTAGCCCGAGATTTCCGGGAAAGCCACACTAAAGCAGGTCACACCAGTGGTGTGTTCGCTTCCAATCTTGGCATGTTCCTTCCGTGCAAGATCAGTGACGATCCCCGCGATGGCCGAAGAGTCGATCCCCCCGGAAAGGTAGATGCCAACAGGCACATCGGCACGCAGGCGGAGACGGACAGAATCGACAAGCCGCTCACGAACGCCAGCTACCATTTCGTCCATGGTGCGTATCTCAGGTTTTGTCTGCGGAAAGAGAGTGAGCTTTAGGTTCCGCGCACTGATGCTCCAGTGGACCAACCTTGTCTTCGTATTCAGCATCCCAATATTGGACCTGTCGCACGCCGCCATCTTCCGTCGTTTCAAGATAGTGTCCTGGTAGCACCTTTCGAACACCGCGGAACAGCGTTCGGTCGTCAAACATCCAACCTGCGTCGGCAATTGCGCAAACATCCCAGCGAGGACTCCAGCCGAAAGGTAAGAAAGCCTTGGCCTCGGACGCGATGAGGAGGCTGGACCCGAGTCGAGTATAGACCAGCGGCTTGATTCCATAACGGTCGCGTGCCGCAATCAATCGTCGAGAACCTGGGCGGTCATCATAGAGCACAAATGCAAATTCCCCTCGCAGATGGGCAAAGAACCCTGGGGCACCAAAGACTTGGTAAAGCGCCAGCACAAGTTCGCTGTCGCTGTCGCTCTGGAAGGCGTAATGGTGAACGGTTTCGCACTCATACCGTAATCGATCATAGTCGTAAATCTCGCCATTGACCACAACGTGAACGTGGCCGTCGCTGCTGTGGAGAGGTTGACGCCCAGCAGATGATAGATCGTTGATGGAGAGCCGACAGTGGCCCAGCCCGACCTTCTCGGTCTCATTTATCCAGACCCCGGAATCGTCAGGGCCGCGGTGGGCAATCACATCCAACGAGGCTTGAAGCTGCGTAGCAAGAGGATGTCCTTCCCTGTTGGTCGTGATGCGGGGCCTGGATTCCCCGTTGCTGGTAACACCTGCATGTTTCGCGTAGCCATTCCTAGCCGGTGCAAGCGAGAGACACGCAGAGATTCCACACATTATTGATGCTTCTTAAGATACCCTTGATAGTTGGAACCAGGTGCACGAAGACACTGACTTTAATAAGTTATACCAGCGGCACTGCTGGTGTCCACATGGTAGTGATGAAACTAACCGTCCGCGAGTTACGCGAGATCCAGCAACAGTAAAACAAACTAGGGAAGCAGCCGCTTACAATCTGGTCACAACCGGTTTGGCCATGCAGGATGGCCTGGCGGGCCTAAGCAAATCGGGGCCGCCGACGGGATCAGCCAAATCTGGCCATGGCGACTTAAGAAGCAACGCAGGCGCGAAACTGCGAATAGAGTATGTACAGGGTCGTCACTACAAACGGCATTCAACACAGTTCAGAACCAAGAAACATCTACACTGTTAATCTGGATGCATGCGCCTCGTTATTCCCGCGTAGAAATTCAAGGGCCTCACGACCAAGAACTCGGGATCGTACACGACTGTCTCCGGTGACGAGTCGTCAAATTCGTATCGGTAGACCAACTCGACCAGAACTATCTTGACCTGGGTCAGCGCCAAATTGAAGCCCACACAGCCGCGAGCCCCTGCTGCAAATGGAGTGTATGACCCTTGGCGAGCCATTTGCGTCGCAAGACCTTGCTGCGCCCACCGGTGCGGGTCAAAACGCTGCGGATTCTCCCAATGGGCTGGGTTCTTGTGTAAACTCGGAAAGCAGGCAATGACAATGGAACCCTTGGGGATCAGGTACCCACCGGGCAGGACCGCATCTTGTTTTGCGTTGCGTGCTGTCTGGAAGCTGGGGCTATGAAGACGCAGAACCTCTTTGACGAAGCAGTCGAGAAACTTCATCCCATGGATGTCATCGTAGGTCCATCGGCCATCGTTACTACTACGGTGGCTGCTGATCTCCTCGAAGAGTCGTTGCTGGTTACCAGGATACCGCACGACGGAATACAGAGCCCAGGAGAGCAGAGATGAACTGGTGGTGAACCCCGCACCACAGCTCACTACCACATTGCCGAGAACCAGCTCATACGGGAGCCCTTTGCCCTGCTTGTCGCGCGCACGGTACAAGAAGTCAGCCACGCAGGTAGCGCTCTGAATGGCAGTGGGCTCGGATAAACTGAGGGGAGGACCGTCCGCTTGCACGCTCGCCTTCATGGCCTCTTCGGTTGTATCCAGCACTTGCTGGCGGACACTTTTCAATTTGACGGTATCGCCAAAGGGAAGATATTTGATCCACTGCGGCCGCATGGACGATTTCTTCATCAGCGAGAGGTACTGGCCAAAGAGCCGAACGGGAAACGACGGCGGCGTCTTGGGCGACTCAAAATGCTTCAGGTCCTGATTGAGCATGACTCGCCAGACAATCTGAGCGGCGAGCTTGAACATGTACTGGTAGACATTGATTGCGAGATTCGCGTCGGCCAAGTGATCGAATGCCGGAAAGATGGATTGAGCCGCATCCTGAATCAGTGGCAAAAAGTGGGCGATAGCTCGTGGCGACATCGTGGGAGGCACAAATTTGTGGCTCGGCGCAAAAGCTGGAGATGCGCTGTCGCAAGTAAACAGGCAGTCCTGGTCCGCCATGTAGTGCAACGGGTGTGATGGGTCGGACGTGGTCTTGGTGAAGAGGTGATCCTCGCGCAGCACGTGGCGGGCAATGGCGGGGTCGTTTGTGTGGTAGATGGTGGTTCCCATATTGACCGTCTTGATCATTGGCCCGTAGAGCGAGAATAAGCGGTCGTAGTTTCCGAGAATGTCTGGATACAGCTCGTAGCGGTTGCCAACGAACGGGATAACGCGAGGCCCGGGAGGCTCGCGGATGGACTCATGCGCTGTCGCTCGCACTTCGACATTGTCTGTCGTCGTAGCCACGCTCTGGAGATCCGATAACGGGTTGCCATTTTCGTCGACAAGCCATAATGCTATCGCGAGTTAGCCAAGTCTGCAATGATCCCCTGAGAACGGGGGCAGTGCGCACTCTTTGCATCGGCAAATCCAAAAACTTCAGCCAAGGTCGCTCTGAGTTGCTCAATGCTGGGGAACTTGGAGACGTCGAGGGTGTGAGCATATGTATCGGTTTGTTGTCCGATGTGGAACTTTTGATACATGTTTCGCGACCACCCTGCACCGAATGTACGAGCAGAATCAGACGACAGTCAAGCAGTCTGGCAAGTTATATGCGCATGATGCTACGCTCCTGATTTTGGTAGCGCGGCCAGAGATTGTTTTCGGAAGCCCGTTGGCGGTTGTCCACGTTGGGTTTAGTGGAGAAATGTTTACTGGCAGTAATCATGATCTCCTTCTCCCAGAGAACGTTCTTTCCCTTGTTCCGACATTTCCTCTCTACTGGAACGCAGCAACCATCGCATCCATGACCGCCCATCCAGGCGAAAGCATCACAGTCGAGCAATTGGCGGACCACACTACCCTACAGTCGTTATGGATCGCGGTTCACGGTGTTGGTAGTTCACCAGCGTTATCCTGTCAAATAATCATGCTTTAAAGCTGACCAGCGCCCTAGTATACGACTTGACAGCCTTCAGCTCCGACCACCCTGGCGGCATTGAGGCACTCGAAAACTGCGCAGGAACTGACGGTACCGAGGCGTTCGAGTATGCCGGCCACAGCGAAGGAAATATCGCCAATATGCAACAGTACCGCGTCGGCAGGCTTGTCGGAAGCCGTGGACGAGCTGGTGCAAGTTCGCACCATCCTCGAAATGCAACTAGGAAGCAAAATCGGAGTGGTGCACTCGGTATCAACTGGCCCATTGTCTATCCATGGGCGAAACCGGCAGTGACGCTATTGACTGCGTACGGTGCAATGGTTCTTTCATACCGCCACCTTCTCCCAAGATTTGGAAACTTTCAGGATATACTCCCAATGAACGCCGACCTACAACCTGGACATGGAGTCTTGGCAGGGATTGCAATTGCTTCATCACTCAGCTTCCTTGGTTTTAGATACCTTGATGGGCTATTTCTGTCGTCTTTTGACTATCAGAATGATGTATTTAGTTTTCCACCCACCATACCAAGAAAGACCCGAAGATAGATGAGACTGTGTTACGTTGGGCCTTCTAGGTTCTGTCGCCCAAAGGCCTGCAACTGTTCTTCCCAACATTCTGACGAGGCTATCTTACCAATGCCTGATGGATTGTCGTCATCTCGTGGTTCTCTTGTCGCCCAACGGTATACTAAGATACTATAACGCACTGACTATGCAAAGAAATATCATTTAATGCCACATAAATGATTCAGAGGTTTGATTCAGCAAACTACCACCACTCTAAATTCTTCGAACCCCCCAATTCTACTCCACGACTTGATCAACCAAACGCCACAACCAGTTGGTCATTTGTTCCTCTTCTCCAAACAAAGGTACAATGGGCCAGCCTGCATTGCAAAATGCTCATACATGCCTTGTTCAAAACCAGCTACCGGGTCAGTTTTGCTAGGGGCAAATTTCAGATTGTAGTGCATGACCAGCCTCGAGATTGTGACCCGAATATTGGTCAACGCAAGATGCTTTCCGGCGCAATTCATGGGACCCAGGGAGAATGGCGCTATTGCGTTCTTGTCCCTGACCAATTCCGGGAGACTGTACCACCGTTCAGGGATAAACTCATTCGCTCGCGGGAATATGAGTTCGTCTGTTCCTGGGTCAGTGGAGAGTGGACAAACTTATGCACGGGTCTGTAGCAACTACTTACCTCGCCCGATGACGTATTGGGGCGCGATCAGTTGTGTTCCGCCAGGGATAAATCGGCCAGCGATTATGGTGCCCTCTGGTGGGGACAGCCGTGTCGGGTGACTGGGGCTTGGTGGCCACATGCGCAGTGCCTCCTGAACAACTCCATTCAGCAAGTTAAGGTTCCTGATTTGATCATCCATCACAAGCTCGTCCGGAGACTCCGGAATATACGGCCTCAACTCCTCGCGCAGCCTGTCCGCAAGCTCCGGCCGTTGAGCAAGAATCCACAGGATGCAAGACATGGTGATTCTGGTGGTATCGCTAGGCGGGGAGTCAGTCAATCACTCTGTGCTCAATCACGGGTTGCCCATGAGTATCGTACCTTCCAGCGTTAATAAGCAGATGAGATTCTCCAGCCAGAAGGTTTATGGCAGCCTCATCGAATACTTTCTCGTTCCTCCGGTACGGGGCAAACAGTGCACTCATAACGTCTGGGATCTTAGGCTCGTACTGTGTAGATATGGTGAGCGGTAACCCTGATCACAAGCAAGTGGATGGGGTCGAACCTCCCATCTCCTACGCATTTCTTCGGTGCAGTACTTCAACATGACCTTCAAGTCCTTATTGCCACCGGGGAGCGCACGCAGAATGTGGAAAAACCACATTGGCAGATGAATGCCAATAACGCTCATTCCGTTGTCCAGGATATCCATTGCCCAGTGTTTGTCCTTGGTGTCTAGCATGCCGAAGGGGTGGCCGAAAGACAAATCGCTCAAAACATCCCACGAATACAACCCTAACCAATGGTTCACATTCACCGGCTGCCCAGCATGAGCATCGAGCTCATGCATGAGTTTGGCCCGATAAGGATGAATTCTTGTCTCGTAGCTCCTGACAGCTTTTGTAGAGAATGCTTGACTCCAGACCGAACGCAGTTCGGCATGCCCGGCAAAGGTCCGGCGGAGAAGGACCGAGTCTTGTGGGCGAGTAAGGTCGTACCAGGGGCCTTTTTGACACACCGAATCGGCTCCGAAGATCTGCTGCACCGCCTTGGGGTGGGTGATTGACAGTTCTTGGGTGCCAATGCGCACAAAGTAACCATACTTTTCGTGCAGCTTGTGTAAAGTATTATACATTTGCATCCGTCTGATGGAGAACGTCATGTAGAAGCTGCTGATTCGTGCGATCCATGGTCCAGGGAAGACGTTGAGCGGGTGTCGGAAAGCACGGTAAAAGAAAAGACTCGCATACAAGCCCAATAGAAAGAGACCATCGTACAGGCATGATCGTTTCAGAGCCTCTTCCAAGGCAAAGCCAAGTCGATACTGCAAAGCCGCCAAGGCTGCAAAGGCGACTGCGTGTATTTGGATGTAGGTCATGCCATGCAAGTGATGTTCGCCACGGTTAAAGTACCCCACGTAGCAGATGGCTCCAGCGGCCAAGGCGAGCGCTTCTAACGCGAATTGCATCTTGTGCGAATGGATGATGCCAGAGTGGAGGAGCAGTGACTGTAGAAAACTCAGAGATCTAGAAGTCGCATGCGCACAAGCCTTAATTGCGCGAAATGGCAGGTTGGTATAGCCTTGCTATCCTCTCTGGTTTTACTATACGGCGGCCACCGCCCAATTTGGAAAGGGCCGCGCTCAACTCAGTCACCCGCTGCCCCCTCTTGCACCATTTTCGTCACAAACGCCACGAGTATACTCTGTGTAAGCGTGTTATAGTGTGAAGTCTAAACGCGTTATACTTCCTTGACACCCGGTTCGATCCTGAGACTGCAAAGCACATAAACATAAAGGAACAAATTGAGAAGGCATCTGTGCCAAACCCGGAGGAGTACATCTCTATAGACGAGGTTTTGGCTACAGCGGAAATCAAAAACTCTGTGACTGGCGAAACAACATCCGTGTTTGACCCTCCCTACGCCAGGGTGCTGTTTGCAAGGGCAATTAACAGGCACAATCCTGAGCTTAAATTACCTGTGCATGAGCCCGCCGGCGATTGGGTAGTGACCTACAAGCTGGATAAAACCCTTACAAAGCGGGCTGATAAGTGCCATTCTCAATCGGGTGTTTGACGAGTTAAAAGTCCTGTAGATCAGCCTGCAGCAGCGTGCAAGATGCAAAGCGTCATCCAGGTCATCCAGCAGTTCCAAGATATAGACGAGAGTAGATAACACATTATAGCTCTGACAGGGCGCTACAGAAGGTGCAGCGGCCTCGAGCGGCCGTTATGAAAGAATGGAAACTAGATGATGCACATCCCCCGCCGTTTGGGAAAGCAACCTTCCATAACCGGTTGATTCAAGCTTTCAAAATACGGGAATAGTGGAACCAAAGGTTTCCACCCCACATGTGACTCGGCCACAGCCGAGGCAATTTCCCTGGAATTATTTTCACAGCCGCTCCTATTGGCTCCTTCAACTTATACTGCACTAAGCTTACTGCCAATGAGAACGGAAAAATCGCAATCATTTCAATATTTGGGAACTATGACTATTAGGCTTTTTTAAGAAACCTGTACGGGCCGAAGGAAGGCATAAACTCCATGGTTGGGATAAACCTTGAGAGTAAAACCTTCTTTAATAACCCAATAATACCTGAAACAATGAAGGAGTTAAATGATAATAGACTGTTATTTCACATCTAGCCAGTTATATTTATCCATATATCATACCATCACTAGTCATGCATCCTCATCACTGCTTTACTAATAATAATAGTAATGCTAAGTCCATGTAAATTAGAGTTGCATAACCGAACCGCAAAAATCGAACCCGAACCTCACCGAACTCGCAGCGGTTTGGGTTCGGTTCCTAGCCTAGGGAATCGCACCGGGTAATACGATTATTTTCGGTGGACATGATGCGCGTGGCGTCGTCTCTGAACACGAGCAGACAGTAGAGTCTCTCGTATTGAACTCTTGGCTGTCGATTTCTCGCTCACCAGACGGATACTCGCAATATCTTCTGCTGAGAGCCCCATCCGTCTTATTCACCTTGGCTTCGCGGATGTATTGTGCATCCATTCTTATCCAATCATATATTACTCCGCAATGTTATGCTAGCTCACGCGCATATGATTGGCTAATCCTAAAAAACACGTGCATTATTTCATCTTTTATGTTTTACCCAACTCTGCATTAATTTTCATTCACTTGTGTTCTTTGTCATTTCAAGGCTACAGCATGCGCAGCACGCGTCGCGTCAACAATTTAGAAAGGTCCATCAGATACTACTGGCACGTGGCCGACTGGTTCTGAGGAAGCATACGGGGTAGAGGAAGTGTGGTATTAGGGGGTACGAGACTCCGTCCCGTAGTTAGTTAAATAGCCTGATTGCTGACTAAGGGGGCAGAACTGGCCATCCCAAGGAGCTGGGCTTGGCTCAGTTCCAACCGCTTCTCGTAGTCCAGGCAAGATCCAATCCATGACAAAGGTTCCACGCCAGCCACGAGGCTCAATGTCCAAGATGAGTTCTTGGTATGGCCTACCACTTCCCCCGGAGGTCCTTTTGGAGTTGGCGGAATACCTTGATCCACGAGACCTTGTAGCTCTGGCACAGGCCACGGAGGGCTTTGCGTCATTAGTAGTCTTATCGCGGAGTGCTCGAGAGCTAGAAAGGGGACGAACCATTCTGTTTGCTGCAGCTGTCTGTGGTCATGTCAATCTTGTTCGCCATTTTCTGGATGGAGGGGCGGACCCATGTGCTGTCGATTATGACGGAAGCACAGCCTTACATCATGCATGTTGTTTTGGCCATGTAGCTGTCGTCAGGATGCTTCTTGCTGTTGGTGCGGATATAAACGCCCGCCATAAAAATGGGCTTACACCCCTGGACCTTGCCATCATTACCGGCCGTGATAATGTGGTCGAGGTGCTGATAAACAAGGGGGCCAACATTTTGGACACAAAGATCGGTAAATTAGAGCGGACAACGCTCCATGCCGCTGCCATCAAGGGGTACGCCCGCATCGCAAAGATTCTGGTCAACGGTGGCGCCTGTGTGCACACGGTGGATTCGTGCGGGCATACACCTCTTCATTTAGCAGCTTCGGAGGGCCACGTGGAGATCGTCCAAATGCTTCTGGATGGTGGGGCAAGTGGTTCCACGCCAGACCATGAAGGCGATAGCCCGTTGCACCTTGCTGTTGAAGAAGGGCACCTAGGAGTGGTCCAAAAGCTCCTCGGTGCGGGAGTTAGCCCAATGGCGCAAGGTCGTGATAGGGCTACACCATTGCACTGGGCAAGCCTTTTAGGTCGTGTCGAGATAATGCAGGTCCTATTAGACGCCGGTGCAAGTGTGGCTGCCCTAACCAGCGAAGACAAAACGCCTCTCTCTCAAAGTTGTGCTGCCGGTCATTATGAGGCTGTGCGGCTGCTTCTTGAGACAGGAAGTGATCCTTCAATCTCTGACAGCAACGGCGACACTCCATTACACCTGGCTGTTTGTTCGGATAATGCGGCTGTGGTCTCTCTTCTTCTAAGCTCCGGAGCTCCTGTCGATGCAAGAAATTTGAAGAATCAGACCCCGTTACACTGGGCTGCTAAAGAGCATGAAGAGTCGGTCCTGCCCTTGCTCAATCACGGAGCTGACGTCAATGCTATGACACATAGTGGATGGACACCACTCCATTGGGCAGCTAAAGATGGCCATGTTGGTATCGCTCAAAAATTGTTAGAACATGGCGCTTCCGTTAACACTCAAAATGAGCATGGGGAATCGGCACTGCACTTCGCCGCTCAAAGAGGGCATGGGAACATGGTTCGGTTACTGGTGGATTCGGGGGTGGGGTGAACCTGGTCGAGCGCGGCGGGAGAGCAGCCCTACACTTTGCTGCAATGAACGGGGAGGAAGAGATAACCCGGATTCTCCTGGAATCCGGCGGCAAGGTCAATATCAGAGACGGGGAGAACTATTCGCCACTTGCCTATGCAATTGCTGAGGGATGTCCAGAGGTGTCCGAAGTGCTCCTTCAAGCAGGTTCGACCCTGGATGAGAGCTGTAACGAGGCATTTCTAAGCCTAGTGGAAATGGGCTGCGAATGCACAATGCCCTCACTCATTGATCGTGGTATAGACGTCCTTTGGAAAGACGAAAGTGGGTCCACATCATTGCACAAGGCGATTCTTACTGGTGAAGTTAGCGTTATTCAACTTCTACTAGATGCAGGAGCCGACATTTCTGCTCGGGATAACGTGGGCAAAACTGCCCTGCACATTGCCGCTGCCGAAGGGGAGGATCTCCTTGTGGAGACTCTACTTGCTGCTGGTGCCTCAAGTTCGACACAGGACCATGACGGCTGGACGGCCTTGCACTGGGCAATCGCTAATGAGCATGAGGCAGTTGTTCGAACTCTAACTGCACCCAGCGTTTATCAATGTGTCAATCGACTTAGTGTCCAGGCCCTACTGGATCTTGCTGAAGAGTGCGACAGCCCCGCGTCGATTGTGGATCTTCTCATGGAGGCATCGGATAGAATAGAAGAGGGAGTGTCGGAGGTATAGCACTGGGAATCGGCAGGTCTTGCCTCAATGTGTCGACGAGTGACAGGGTGATAATAATTTGGAATACGTGGCACATAGGACCATCAGACATATTGAATCGCTTTTTTCGTCTTATTGTATTATATCTTCTAGGATTGAGGGTTACAATATCGAACATCTAGAAGAGAAATCTTTCAGCTTGTCCGGTCCGTTCATGAATTCAGTGGTTTGTAGAGCCAAAGGGCAAGCAGTGTTCGTCTCCTCCAAAACGTCTTTGTGTCCTCTTGGTACCCTGACTTGTTTGTTCTAACAAAAGCACGGGTGGAGAAGCTGCTGCATAATCAACCGAAGAAAGCAGCATCAGTTGAAAACTTGAATGAGACAAGGTATGACCTCTTGGGTATAGGCCAGGCCCTTGACACAATGAATGGCAATGTATCCCAATAGAAAAAGGTACGTACTTCTGGACAGATTTTAGAGCTGTGTAAAAATAGTAAATGAAAGTAAACGAACATTAAAACAAAAGCAGAGGTATTATTGGGTTGATCTAATTTCAAATGCCATACTACTAGGTATGCAAGCCACCGTAATTTTCATTCATCCGCTGGACGCACGAGTATTTCTCAACTGGCCGAGTAACTTGATTCAGAACATAGATCAAAGATCCAATATAAAAGATAAGCGAATGACCTGATATTGAGTCTCAGAAATGATAATAAACTAGTTTGTTGGCACTATCCTACAGCATGATGGCCGCAAGACAACAACTCCGCAGACTAATCCTACCAACCCACTTCCACCGTGCCATCCTGCCTCAAGCCCGCCATTTAACTACAGCACAGACAAACGGCCATCGATTCGACCAAGAAACCGACGTCCTAATCGTCGGCAGCGGCGCCGCAGGCCTCACCGCCGCTCTACGCGCCCACTCCCACGGGCTCTCATCCCTAGTCATCGAGAAAGATGCCCAAATAGGCGGCACCTCGGCCTACTCCGGCGGCGGCCTCTGGATCCCTAATAACCCGCTCGCCGTGGAGGCCGGCATAACCGACACCCCAGAGCAGGCAATGACCTACCTGACATCTGTCATCGACGCTGACACCCCCGACGACACCGACGTCCGCCGCGCCTCATCCCCCGCCCGCAAACGCGCCTTTCTCACCCACGGCCCCCGCATGGTCTCCTTCCTCCGGGACCGGGGATTCGCCTGGCGCCTCAGCCCAGGCTGTCCAGATTACTATCCGCACGCGCACGGTGCACTACCGACCGGCGGGCGCTCCATCGAGCCGGACGTGTTCGATGCGCGGCGACTCGAACTCGGCGAGAAATGGACGGAGGCGATCCGGCAGCGGCCTGGCCGGTCGCTCCCGCTGTTCACGTACGAAGCCAGCAGCGCGACGCGCATGGGGTCGTCGTGGCGGGATGTCGGGGCCGTGCTGCGCGTGCTCCTCCGCAGCATATATCTTTCCCGTGTACGGGGACAGATCCCGGTGACGATGGGCAAGTCGCTGGTTGCGCAGCTGTTGTGGTTGCATACGCAGCTTGGCCAGGGCCCGGTGCTCACGGATACGGCGCTGCGCCAGCTCATCGCTACGCCTGAAGGGGCCGTTCTCGGGGCGCGCGTCGCGACGCCAGATGGGGAGAGGAACATCCGCGCTCGTCGTGGGGTGCTGCTCTGCGCTGGCGGGTTCGCGCATAACCAGGGGCTCCGTGAGCGGTATGGCCCGCCGCCTGCGAACGCCGAGTGGACCAGTGCCGCGCCGGGCGACGACGGGGACGGCATTGTCGCGGGTGTGCGGGTCGGGGCAGCGACGGCCCTGATGGACGAGGCATGGTGGGGCCCGACGCTGCGCGACCCCGTCCGAGGGATGTATTACTTTGCGCTGCAGGAGCGAGCGCGGCCGTTTGGTGTGATTGTTGACTCGTCTGGCAAGCGATTCATGAACGAGGCTGAGCCGTACACGGATGCCGGCCACCACCAGTATGCGCGGAAGGCCGTCCCGGCGTGGTTCGTCTTCGACTGGAACCATCGCAAGCGGTACGCGGTGGGCTCGCTGATGCCGCGGCAGCAGCCCCCTGCGCAGGCGCTGGAGGCGGGGTATATCCACCGGGCCGAGACGATCGCGGAGCTGGCGCGGCAGATCGGGGTGGACGAGGACGCATTGCAGGGTACGCTGGCGAGGTTCAACGAGATGGCTGACTGCGGGGTTGATAGCGACTTTGCACGCGGAGAAAGCGCCTTCGACAATTACTTTGGGGATACGACTGTGCGGCCAAACCCGAACCTGGGGGCTGTGCGGACGCCGCCCTTTTACGCGATCCCGCTTGTGCCAGGCGATCTGGGCACCAAGGGGGGTCTGCTTACGGATGAGCATGCCCGGGTGATTAGAGAGGATGGGACGCCTGTGCAAGGGCTGTATGCGGCCGGCAACACGACTGCCAGCGTGATGGGACGGACATACCCCGGGGCAGGGGCTACATTAGGACCGGCGATGACATTTGCTTTTATAGCAATGGACCATATCTCTTCTGAGCATGTATAGTATCGCAATATCTTAGCATAGCGGCAATCTAATATACCATCTCCGTGAATTCGTCCAAAAACCCCTTCGCCAACAACACCCGCATCACTCCCGGTCTCAACGTCAAAAACACCCGGACACCGACACCATCAGGCCCAGGCGCAGGACAAATCACCGCAACGGTATTCGAATACGCCATCGGCGCAACCATCACCGGGGCCCCGGCTCCAAAATCCACCTCGTAAAACCCCAGTCTCGACTGATTCGAAAACGCCTGCGACACCATCATCGCATACAGCACGTTTGCCTTGTCACCCACAAAAGCGATCGCCCGCAGCGCCCGCCGGATGAATGTCTGAATCGTGGCTCTATTGGCTGTATCCACGACTGCGCGCGACAGGAGGGCTGCTCGCGCGACGGATTCCGCGGTGAGCGGGGTTTGGAGGAGAGAGCCCGGGATGGAGACGTACAGGCCGATTGCGCAGCTGCCTGTGTAGTTGCTCGGGACACCAATGCGGTGGCGAAAGTCGCAGGGGACGATGGCCTTGACGGTCTGCGCCCGGCGGGTGAGCAGGTGCTTGGTGTGTGCGAAGGCGAGGGTGAAGAGCGCGGTGATGATATCATGATCAGAAACACGAGAGGACGGGTCGATGCGGGTGGCTGTATCGCGCAGACGGTCCAGGGTGTGTCGGGGGACGGAGAAGAGATGGCTCTCGATCTCGTCCGGGGGGGTTTTGTCGCCGAGGAAGCGTTTATAGAGTCCGAGGAAGAGGACCACTAGCGTTGATAATAGCCCTAGCAGCCATGATGCCGGATGCCACATCGAGCGAGGAGGAGCTGGCCGTGCATCCGCAGGAAGGTACTCGTACATCACCCGACGGTCCATCAGCAGACGAGGCCTGCTCTCGCCCTCGGGGTGACTGTGGTTCCTGGCAAACCATCCCCAGGACTGCACAAAGTCCACAAACCCCTTGGCGTCCACCGCGCAATGGGCTATCCGCACCACCATCACCACGCCACTCTCCTCAGCCAGCCGATGGACATGCACCTGGATCAATTCTCCGTTGGGGGACGCACGCGGATCAACGACATTGGCGTCTTTGGGCCACACATCGCGATGGAACCCGTTGCCCTTCAGATGCCGGAAGTGAAGGTGCGGGTGAGTCTGCTCTTGGTAGAGCGGGAGGTTTAGATTATCGCGGTCAACAACAATCTGCATCGCATTGCGGCCGTGACGGCGCACATGGCCGAGAAGAATTGGGAAGTTCTGCAGGGCACGATACAATGACTCCTTGAGGAGGGAGGATTGCATGAATGGCCCGGGGCCGGGGCTTTTGTTCTCGTAGAAAAAAACATTGGTGATGTAGAGGTGACTGGGGATGATGTCAAGGGGAGAAAGATCATAGACGTGGTTTGATATGTTGAGGAGGTCTTGCATCTTGTTTTCATTGCTGCACTTTCGCTATAGCTCTGGTGGGAGAATGATATAATACAGCCGAAATTCCAAATACAAGACCAGTCCATTCACTGCTGTATTCTTTTTGTATTCTTAGCAGCTATCTTCTCTTCATTGGGTTCGGCTCGTATTCCCCCTCATCTAGACTGACCCACTGACTAGACTCCTTGCTTCTTGGCCTGCTTGATTTACACAAGCTGCAGCAGCGTAATGACTTCTGTAAATTACTGTTTGAGATCCTCAGAATGACAATCGTTGATTGATTTAATCTATTGGGTCTGGCCCCTGTGGCGAAGGTTACACCACATTGCAGATTGAGGATCCTAAGAAAGACAATCGTTGATTGATCCATTGGGTCTTGGCCCTGTGGCGAAGGTTACATCGCATCGCAAATTGCATACTTGGCTTCAACTTATACGAGGTGAGCTAAAGAACAACTAACCAAGACTCGGCACATCTGTATCAGTTACTGCCTGTGAGACACGACCAACCGACAATCCCGCTCTGGATACTTGGGCGTGGTGAACAGCGCACTGCGCGTGGGCATGATCCTCGGCCTCCCCAGGGCATCCACATTCCACGGCCCATGCACACTGTCCTCGGGCAGTGCAATGTCATACTCCTTGAGGAGATTCGCAATGATAATCATAATCTCCATCATCGCGAGATTCCGCCCAATGCAGTTGCGGTGTCCGTAGGAAAAGGCAAATACATTGCGCTTGGCCTGCTCATCGCCTAGAAACCGCGTGGGGTCATAGAGATGCGGATTTGTCCACACGTCTTTGTTGATGTGCGCCCCATGGAGGTTGATAGCAACCTCCACCCCTGGGGGAATGTAGTGACCCTGGATGGTGAGGCCTTTTGTGTAGGAGACGCGAGGCAAAAATCCCGAGGTGATCGGGGAGTACCGCAGGGTTTCGTAGACGCACGCCTCCAGATAGGGGAGGTTGTCGCGGCACTCGGCGAAAGTGATCAGATGGGAGGGCGAGAACTGGCTGCGGACCTCCTCGGTGACTTTGGCCAGGTGCTGAGGATACAGCGTCAGGAGATGGATCACCCAAGAGGTCACAAAGGAGGTGGACTCGCTGCCCGCGAGCTGCATCGCGATGCTTTCCGTCATCACCTCGTCCGCCGTCATCTTCACGCGGGGATTCTCTGGGTCTTCCGCATCGATGAATGCCTGCAGGAGATCCATCGGTCCTTTTTCTGCAGAGGATAACAGATTCTTTCGCCTCGTCACCGATTCCTTGCTATAAGCAATAAACCGCTCGTACCGCTCGCGATACTGGCGCAACACCCTGGAAAATGGCCACACCTTGAGGAGAGGGAAATTCTTCCGAATCCCCAGGTACAGCCCGGTGGCCTCAATCCACCGGATAACCGTCTGATCATCATTCTTCAGCGCATTGAACTCCCTGCCAAACGCCAGGGCCCCGATCGTATCAAACGTCGCATACTGCGTATGATCGCGGTAGTTGACCGTAATGTGCTCTCCGCGACTCTCCTCCAACAGTCTATCCCACTTGTTTTTAATGGCAAGCACGCTGTACTTCATAATCAACCCCTCCATGCGCCCCAGATACCCATGGTTCAGATACGGGCCGATCTGGCGTCGTCGACGACTCGCCTGCGTGGGGTCCCGCGTGGTGAAGATGCTTGCGTGCCCTTCAATGTCGAGCATCTCGTAGACCTTTGTCTTGCGGAATTCCGGCGACAGCAGCACGGTGCGGATGTCGTCGGGGTGGCTGATGCTGACGCCATTGGGGCGATGGACGTAGATGTTCCCGTAGCGCTGGTAGTCGGCTTGGACGGACCGGGGGCCGTCAGAGAGGACTCGCTTGAGGATGGAGTATTTACTGGAGAGGCGGGCTAGGAGAGAGCCGGGGATATGGCGAAGGGGGGAGAAGAAGAGCTCGTAGGTAATTCTCCAGATGAGAGTGAGGAGTAGAACGAGGGGGATGAAACGGAGGATTTCTATCATTTTGCAGTTTGATAGGTCAGATGCGGTCTGTGGGAGGAATAAAGAGGTGCGGGGAGGAGAAAGATATTAATACGGAGGAGAGATTTAGGGCACACTTGTTAAATGTGCTAACATTGCATTGATTACCCGTACTAGAATATATATCTTCAAAATGGATAATCGAGTCAAACTGCTATGCAGTCCTACCAAATCATCTCTACCAGCTCATTCCAGTACTTATTCTTCTTGATCCCCTGCATAGCCTCTACGTTACTCGTCAGAAGTACATACACCCCTCCGTCCCTCCCGTCTGGCGTCGGCAAAACCGCCGCCATGGTATAGCTCCCCGCAAACACCGGCGTTAAACACACAAAGCACGGCCTGCCACCGCCAAAATCCGCCTCGTACATCGGGAACCGCACCTGGCTTGTCGCCACAAGCGAGGTCGTCGTGCGCGTCGCTGTGAATGCCAACGGCCGCATATGGCTCGTGGGATTCGCCCGGATCAGGTCATGGTACGCGGCCACCAGACCCGGCTGCACGCGCTCGATCGACTGCCGGACATTCAGCGCAGCCGCCGCAAGAGTCTCTGAGGAGGTCGGACGAGCGAGCTCAGTGAGCGGCGTCCGTACCATCATCCCCAGGAGGAGATTCCCGGTGTATGTCTCCCGCACATTCAGATGGCGGCGGATATCGCAGGGGACGCGCACCGTGCAGTGGGTTTCGGGTTGTCCCTGGCGAGGGCGGAGCCTGCTCAGAAGACCCGTGGGAGGCTCCGGCTGGGGCTGGCTTTGGATGTAGGTTTTGCTGATGAGCGCAACGAGCAGGTCGTTGTCCGAGAGGCGGGTGCTGGCGGGGATATAAGGCTGCACCGCTTTGTGGACCTGGTCGAGAGAGGCTCGAGAGATACGAAATAGATGAGCCTCACCCCGTGCCATGCCGGCAGTCTTGGAGAGTAGACCTCCCAGCGTCGTCGGGGAGAGCCATGCAAGCCAGTCGACGAGCAGATTCCGCTGACCGTAGATCGACTGCGTGAGGGGATCCAACGGAGTTCGCTCCGCAGGCAAGTACCTCTGAATGATGCTACGATCAAAGCTGAATTCACATTTAGACTCCTCCTGCTGCTGCTGCTGCATCCTCATCGTCTCCGCCCAGTGATTGATAAAAGCAAAATATCCCACCCCGTCCACCACGTAGTGGGGGATGTTGATGAAGAGAATCACTCCGCTGTTCTGTGCTAGTCGCATTACATGGATATTCAGCAGCTTGATTTCCCCATCCGCCGCAGCAGTGGCTACAGGTCCCACGGTCGCGACGCCCGCCGGCCACGCATCCCAGGCAAAACTGGCCTCCTTGAGCTGCGACCAGTGGACGGCGTCGCAGAGCGTCTCCCGGATCTCGGGCTGGTTGGGGTTATCTGCGTCGACCTCGACGACGATGTGCCCGGTGCTCCTGGCTCGCAGACGGCCGGTCAGGATGGGGAACTGCTTGAGACTAGCCCATAACGAGCCCTTGAGGAGATCAAAGGGCATAAAGTCATTTTCAGACTGCTTGTTCTCGTAGAAGAAGGCGTAGGGGATGTTGGAGAAGGAGCCTTGTAGGTCGAACGGGGAGAGGGGGATTGACTCCATGGTGACAGGGCACTCTTCATTCATTGAGAGACACAAGCTGAAATAGGCATCAATGTTCGCAACATCTAGCAGTCAGGTCTCTGGAACTGCCTTTGGTAAATTGATGAAAGCAACCAAGGCGGCCCACCTTCGTGTAGCATTGTCTCGCTGTTGCATGAATACGAATATCACCAAGACCCGTTCTTTTACCCGAAAGGTACTTGTGTATTGCTCTTCAAGCGCTAGCTCCGAACCCGTATATGCAGCCAAGCCAGGCTAGACCTCGCTTAGGGCCTGTGCTCGTATCCGCCAGTAATTTACAGTTTATACTCCGCAGACAACATTTGCAGAATGAGGTTAAGGTAGCATTCCGTTCAGATAGCCACATTTCTTGTTTGTCGATCCCTACGCTAAAACTGCAGACTGCAAATACATCACTCTGTAATTCTCGCCGACAATACCATTCGACAATCCCTCTCAGGATCTGCAGGCATGGTGGCCACCCCCATCTTCGTGGGCATTATCTTCGGCCTCCCGCTGCATCGACGATAGTGGGCCCAAAGTGACTATCCTCAGGTAACTCCACCTCGTAATCCTTGAATAGATTGGCTAGCGTCACCATCATCACCGCCCAGGCCAGATTCCGGCCAATGCAGAACCGCGTTCCGTACGCAAACGAGAGCATATTCCGCCGGGTTTCGTGGTATGTCTCCTGTTTGAGGAAACGCGGAGGATAAAACCGGTCTGGATCCTCCCAGGAGGGCCGGTGCAGATGGGCCGCGCACTTGTTAGTGGCGATTTCTGTGCCCGCAGGGATGTAGTAACCCTTCAGGGTGATGGGCTGGTCTGAGACACGGGGAAGGAGGTGCTCGCCGTCGGGATACAACGCAGAGTCTCATAGATGCAGGCCTCGAGATAGGGGAGTTTGGCCTTGCTCTCGTTGAATGTGATGATGTGATCCGCGGCGAAGTTGGCGCGAGTCTCGGCCACAACCGCTTGGAGATGCTCCGGGTAGAGCAGGAGAAAGTGAATCACCCAGGAGATAACAGAGGAGGTCGACTCGCTGCCTCCAACCAGCATGGCGATGCTCTCCGCCTGCACCTCGCGCGCGGTCATAGGGGCCTTGGAGTCTGGATCTTCCGCGTCGAGGAGCGCCTGCAGCAGGTCCGCTGGCTTCGGACGCCCCGCCTGCAGGTCTGCCTGGCGGATGGCAATCGACTCCTGGCTAAAGGCCACCAGGTCATCGTATGACTGTTTGAGACCCCTCACCAACCAGGACAATGGGACCCGCTTGACCCACGGGAAGTAGTGGCTCACTAGCATGTAGGACAGCGTATTGTTGACCCATTTTGTATAGACAAGATTGCTAGTCTCCAGGGCGTGGAACTCGCGCCCAAACACGAGCGCGCCAGTGATGTCAAACATGGCCAGTTGGGTATCGTACCGGTAATTCACCTCCACCTTCTTGCGGTTCGCCAGCAGGGCATCCCAGCGCGCTTTGAGAGCCTGGACCCCGTATTGCAGCATGATTGGCTCCATCTGTGTCAGATACGCATTGTTGAAGAATGGGTGCAGTTGTCGCCGACGGCGCTGCGCCTCGGCCGGATCAGTAAAGGTGGAGACGTTCGGGATGCCCTCGTATTCAAACACCCGGTACATGTCCGTTTTGCGAAATGCGTGCGAGCTGAGCACCGTACAGGTATCGTGGGGGTCGCACAGGTACACTGTGTTGGGCTTGCAGAGGTAGATGTCCCCATAAGTGGAATAGTCCTTGCGCGCTGCGGTTTCCGCCTTGCCGGTGAGAAGATGCCAGAGGGGCGTTTCGATGACACCCGAGCCATGAACGGGGCGGGGATATGGCGGAGGGGGAGAGGAACAGAGCATGGATGAGCAGGTAGCAAAGCCGGAGGGCGAGGACAGCGAAAAGGATGGAGATGAGGCTGGCGGCGGCCATTGTGTCATGAAGTGACTGACTGACTGGACTGACTAGCACTGAGCAGAGTGTTGTAAAAGGGAACAGGGAAGACAGAATACTGAGTGAGAGAAGTAGTTAGGAACAGTTCGATAGCAGACGACTCTTAAGAGGTCATTAACCTAGGTCACATTGGGTGGCCTCGGTAAGCTTTTGTATAAAACACGGTTTGAAACAAGTCGTACTATCTGTAATTATTATTCCAGTTTGTTCTTTCATTCTCTCTTCCACCACATCCCACCTCCTGTTCATAGTATCAAGCTCAGACCGACCATGAACACAGCCATCGTCACCGGCGCCGCCCAAGGCGTGGGCCTCTGCATCGCTGAAGCCCTCGCCCAGCGCAACTATCGCATCGTGCTCAGCGACATCGACACCGAAAAGGGCCCCGCCGCCGCCTCCCAGCTCAACCTCACCCACGGCGAGGGCACCGCCGCCTTCTTCCCCTGCGATCTCTCCAATCTACGAGACATTGACGCCCTCCTCTCATTTACCATCGAGACCATGGGCGGGTTTTCCGTGCTGATTAACAACGCGGGTACCTCCGCGCGCCGTTCCTTGCGCTCTCCGCGCAGGACATCCAGGATATGATCACCGTCAATCTGACGGCGCCCATCTACGCAACCCAGCAGGCTATCAAGTACTGGGATGAGCATGACCAGGGCCAGACCGGGTGCGTGGTCAGCGTGACCTCCTCGTCGTCGTTCAAGACGTATGCGAGCATCGCACCGTACGGGGCGGCCAAGGCCGGCGCTGCCATGTTTACCTTTGCGGCTGGGGCGTTTCATCCGCGCGTGAGGGTGAATGCGGTGGCGCCGACGGCAATTGCGACGGCGTTTGACAAGAATCGCATGCGGGTGGAGACGGACCGTACGGGGCCGGGGTATACGCCCGAGGAGGAGATGCGGGCGATGGGGTTGAAGAGGTTGCAGCCGGAGCAAGTGGCGGACGCGGTGCTGCGGTGTGTGGAGGATGAGGGGCTGTATGGGAAGGTCCTGTACCTGGATGCGGTGGAGGGGATCAAAATACATGATGGATATACGTAGATTAACCTATTTGTCTTCGCGTCATATTCAAATTACTCTAGGTCTTTGGCCGGCTTATCATTAATTGACAGTCTCGGTCCGGATGCGTAGGCGCAAACACTATATGGCACTTGGACGGCATGCGAATGGGGATCCCCCGCTCGTCTACATGATGCGGTCCGTACAGACTGTCTTCTGGTAAACTCCAATCGTAGTCCTTTAGCAGATTCGCCAGAATAGTCATCATCTCCATCCATGCCAGATGGCGCCCTATACAGCTGCGCGTCCCATACGAAAAGGCAAAGACACTCCGCTTCAGATCGGGATTCTTGATGAACCGGTCCGGCAGGAACCTCTCTGGTTCCTCCCAGACGTCCTCGCGGTTATTCATGGCGATGAGGTTGAATGCAATCTCGGTGCCCGGGGGATATAGTGCCCCTGCAAGGTGGTCCCATTGCTGAAGGAAACCCGAGGCATGAAACTCGATGTAATGGGCGTGTACCGCAGCATCTCATAGACAAAAGCCTCGAGGAAGACCAGCCGATTACAGTCTGCATAGGTTATCAAATGGTCAGGACCAAACTGCCCACGCACCTCATCCACAGCCATCCGATAATACTCGGGATACAAGGTAAATAAATGCACCGCCCAGGTCAGCGAGGCGGCCGTCGTCTCACTCCCAGCCAGTTGCATGCCCACGCTCTCGGCCTGCACCTCCACGGCCGTCATCTTGACCTTGGAGTCGGGGTCTTCTGCATCAATAAATGCCTGGAGCAAATCGACGGGCTTCTGGCATCCTTGTGCCAGCAGCTCCTTTCGACTGGCCACTGCGTGCTTGCTGAATTGAACAAACTCCGCATATGCCCTGGTCCAGCGCCGCACCAGCCGCGAGAAAGGAAACACCATAAGCAGCCGGAAATTGATCCGCACGCCGATGTAGACGGCTGTCGCCATGATCCATTCCACGATCGCCACACTTTCCCCTTCTTCCTTCAGCGAGTCCAGCCGCCGGCCAAATGCCAGCGCACTCATAATATCAAAGGTGACCAGCTGCAGGTCGTGGCGGTAGTTCACCTTGACTGCTTTCCCGGGGCCATGGCCATGTTGAGCAATCAATCGATCCCACTTGTCCGCCACAGCTCGGCAGCCGCTCCGCAGAATCAGCTCCTCCATTTTTGCCAGGTAGCTGGGATTGAAGTACGGACCGATCTGCCGGCGCCGTCGACTAGCGAGCTTGGGGTCACTGAAGGTGACGATATTCGCCATGACGGGGTCATTAAGGCCATGATAGACGTCAATCTTTTGGAACTCGGAAGACGCGAGGATGGCCCGCACATCCCGGGGATGGCTGATTGTGATGGTCCGCGGTTTGGAGAGGTAGATGTCCCCATAGGTATGGAAGTCGGCCAGGGCTGCGGGGATGACCCGGCTGGGGAGGCGGGCATAGATCGCTCGGAGGGGGGTGAGGCGTGCAAGAACCGGTCCCGGAACCCGGTGAAGGGGAGACAGGACCAAGGCGTCCAGCAGGCGCCAGGAAACCCACAAGATGACAACTAGGCAGAGAATAATGGGAAGGGCCATGGTGTCTCAGCGCGTGTCAGAGGAGAGGCAAGGGTGATTCAACCTCGAAAGAGATAAGAGTGCTGTGCAAAGGTCCTCGTCGCTTCGTTTACCCTTTTTTGGTAGATCCTGGAATACCCCTCTTCTTGTCTATCGGCGGGGTTGGCATGGTTCACTCCCCTTGCATACGTGCGCAGCTTCATGCGCCTATCACATGTGAAACTGTCTCTCTATGTCCTTCTTTTTCCTGATACAGAGGCTTGCGTCTGCATGTTCCACCACAGGTGACATCGCTTTTGACAAGGAATTGAAGCAAACATGTGGGTGTTTTGCCTCTATCTGGAAAAAGAACAGGGAATAGCCACGGGTTTCTCCTCTCCGGCTGAATACGATACTGATCCTTCAATTGACCAATAGTCTTTATACTTAAAATGATGACCCGGGATGATCTCCACAGTGGCCCAGGGGTTAGAAATACTAGGTCCAAATACTTGATCGAAATTTTCAATCTGTCATTCATATGCGTCCGTGCACGATCTAGATGCCTGCAGCCAGTCTCAATACGACATTGGATTGTTGACCCTAGTTTGTATCTGTATACGAACATATGCTATCAGACCAGTTTCTGACCCCTCGCCTGGTCCCATGTTTGAATCGAAAGAGGCACAGGCGAGATAGACACAATTCTATGGCAGGTTCACTCTACAATGCTTTGATTCATACAGTTCAGGGGGAGAAGACTACCACTTCCACGATGATCAGAATCGCTGAGCTTCAGGCCCTTCTGAACACAATCAGCGTACTCCAAGTGCTCGCGGCAATCTTCATTGCAGCCCTCACCTATCGACTGATTGACGCCTATTTCCTCTCACCCCTCTGTTCCATTCCTGGCCCCTTCTGGCCCGACTGACTACCAAACGCGCCAATGTCGACACCTTCTCCGGGAAGGTGACCCAGACCGTCGACAAGGACGTCGCCAGGTACGGCGATGTATATGTCTACAAACCCCGTGCGGTCTGTATCAATCACCCAGATGACATCCGCGCCGTGCTAGGCTCCCAGGAGTTTCGCAAGGCCGCCTTCTTTGACATCTTCAACGACGGCAACACACCCAATATCGTCTCGCTCAGGGAGCCAGAGCTGGCCAACCGTCGCCGGCGGCAGCTAGGCCCCTTCTTCAACTATGCTTATCTGGGCCGCGCAGAGCCTCTGATCCTCCAGCATGGATACAAGGCCATCCGCACGAAATGGGATGCGTTAATAGGAGCGAACGGCGGGCGCCCAACCGAGGTCAACTACCGCACTGACACCCAGCTCGTGACGTTCGACATCATGAGTGCGCTTGCGTTCGGGCGCAACTTCAACGCCATCTCCCGCGGTAGCTCGTCAATCATGAAATGGGCCGGGTTGATCATGGAGATGCTGGAGTCGCCCGTCGTCCTGGCACTGCTGTCGCTGCTGCCGTTCTCGCTCATCATGCGGCCGTGGAAAATCATGTATCGCGAGCTGGCGGCGTTCAGCAGCGACGCTGTGGACATGCGCAAGCAGTTGCTGGCTGACGACTCCGCGGAGAAGCCCTCGGACATGCTGCAGGCGTTTATCGACGCGGAGGACCCCGAGTCCAAAGTCAAGATGAGCCCGCATGAGGTGCAGGCCGAGAGTATCATGATGATGCTGGCGGGGAGCGAGACCACCTCATCCGCCATCATGTGGACGTTCCACCTGCTGCTGCTCTACCCGGAGACTCTCAGGCGCGCCGTCCACGAGGTCCGCAGCACCTTCCCCTTGAGCCACTTGGTGACATACAAGGACGTGCGCAGCAGCTTGCCGTACGTCGAAGCCTGCGTGTACGAGGCTCTTCGGCACTCGCCCACCACGGCCGGACTGACTCCGCGCATTTCCCATTCTACGGGCATCACCCTGCAGGGACATTACATTCCGCCCGGGACAGAAATCTACGTCAATCTGCGCTCGCCGAGCATGCATCCCAGTCTCTGGGACGACCCAGCGCGGTTCAACCCGGACCGATTCCTCGATGGCGAGACCAACAAGCGGTTGCTCTTCACCTTTTCCTATGGTCCGCGGAACTGCCTTGGACGTAACCTCGCCTGGGTGGAAATGCTCACCATCGTCGCCAACATCCTCAAGGACTACGACATTGCGCTGACCGATGATAGCCGGTTTGGGCCGCATTGCACAGATGAGAATGGGCTGCCGGTTCTCATGCCCGCCAAGTGCTTCATTGCGTCCTTCCCGGCCAAGCCGGAGAGGGACTGTCGGATGGTGATTACCAGGAGGATCGCGTGAAAACATGCGCTAGAGAGTATTCTTCGTGCTACTCTTGTGTAATGTAACGAGTTTAGAGAAGTGGAGCGAATGGCTGGTCAAATGGCCCTGATTGACACGTTAGAAACCTGAAGTAGGAAAGGCGCATACCACGCCTTGTTTTCTAAAGTCCGTAGGCAGGTGGCCAATAATCAGGACGAGTTAGAGGTTACAATCAGTTGACTGCTAAGCAGGCAGTGGCGTTCCTCATGCGTAAGGGCGAGCATGCAGAAGGCTCGGCTTTTAGGCAACGGGGTCCCCCCTCGCCGGTTTTTGTTGTACTGTCTGTTTCGGAGATTTCTATTTTTATTATTATTATTATTATTATTTTTTTTTTTTTTTTTTTTTGAAAATATTGTAAGAAACGAATTGTAAGGAAAACTAAAAAGACGAGTCCGGTAATACAGACTATTTGCAGTCTTGCCACGGTACAGATAGTTCAGTATAAAGTCCTTCCTGCAAGGCCCACAGCAGGTAGTAAGAGAGCTCTTGCCTTTTACCATGGCTATAGACAGCAGCATGCCTGCGACAGTCATCGGCAAGGCCGAATTCTCCAACACCAAAGCCGCCAGCGAATTCGGTACTGATCTATCGCGATGGCGGCTCAACGTCGACAACGGCCGGCACATGTGGGTGTATCTCGAGTCCGAGGATGAAGCCAGAAAACGACCGCAAAGTTTCCTGGAAGAGTACTGGCTGGGTCTACCGTATGAGCTCCCTGCGCGGCCTCGCGCCACCCACGCCCTGGAGGCCGTGGAAAACGGATGGGAATTCTTCAAGCGCCTGCAGACAGCCGATGGGCACTGGGGATGCAACGATGACGGCCCCCTGTTCGTCACTAGCGGGATGGTCATCGCAAGGTACATCGTGGGGATCCCGATAGACTCCCACATGAAGCAGGAAATGTGCCGGTACTTACTCAACGTGGTCAACGAGGACGGCGGATGGGGCCTGTTCATCCAGTCCCCGTCGACCGTCTTCGGGACGGTGATGAACTACTGCATGCTGAGGATCCTGGGGCTGGGGCCGGAGCATCCAGCGATGGCAAGGGCGCGCAACACCCTGCTCCGACTGGGAAGCGCGAGGGCCACCCCGACCTGGGGCAAGTTCTGGCTGTGCGTCCTCGGCGTGTACGAGTGGGAAGGGATGATCCCCTGCCGCCGGAGCCGTTGCTCGTGCCTGCAAGTTTGCCCTTCAATCCGGGGAAATGGTGGGTGCACACTCGTAATGTCTATATCAGCATGAGCTATCTGTACGGCCATCGATTCTCGATGCCGCCCAACAAACTCGTGCAGGCTCTGCGCGACGAGCTCTACGACATCCCCTACGAGCAGATTAACTGGCCAGCGCAGCGCACCAATGTCAGCGCCGCGGACCGTCTCACAGACTCAACCTGGATCCAACGCAGTTTTACCTCTGCTCTGACGACGTACGAGACCCTCAAGATCCCCTTCCTGCGGCGTCGCGCGCTCAACGAAGCTCTGTTCCAGATCGAAACGGAAACTCGCAACACCCACTATTTGTGCATCGCGCCCGTGAGCTTCGCCTCAAACATGCTGGCGCTGTATCATGCCCACGGCCGGGACAGCCACTGGATCCGCGGCATGCGCGACCGGTTCATCGACCCGATGTGGCTGTGCCGCGAGGGTCTGGCCGCCTCCGGCACAAATGGGACCTCGCTGTGGGATACGGCGTTGACGGTGCAGGCCACCATCGACGCCGGACTAGCCACGCGGCCCGAAAACCAAGCCATCCTGCGCAAAGCCCTCGAATTCATCGACAACTCGCAGATCCGCGAGGACCCCCTTGGCGTGCACCACGTCTACCGGCAGCCGACTCGCGGCGCCTGGCCCTTCAGCACGCGCGACCAATCGTACGCCGTGTCGGACACCACCGCTGAGGCCGTCAAGGTCGTCGTGCTCCTGCAGCGGATCGAGGGCTTCCCCGCGCGCATATCCGACGAGCGGCTCCAGCAGGCCATCGATCTGATACTGGGGATGGAGAATGCCGGTGGCGGGTTCTCGGCTTATGAGCCCGTGCGGGGCCCAAGTTCCTGGAACTGCTCAACATCACAGAGCTCTACGAGAACGTCATGACGGATAATCTGTATCCGGAATGTACCAGCTCCGTGATCATGAGTCTGACGACGTTCGCCCAAGAGTACCCTACCTACCGAGCACGTGATATTCAGGCCTGCATTTCCCGGAGTGTCGACTACCTGCTGCGGTCTCAGTACCCGAATGGCGGCTGGTTCGCCAGTTGGGGAGTCTGTTTCACGTATGCGACCATGTTTGCGCTGCAGGGACTGGCCTGCGTGGGTCGGGATGAGTCCAACTGCGCCGCGTGCCAGCGGGCTTGTAGTTTCTTGCTGCAGCACCAGAATCCCGACGGTGGGTGGGGTGAGAGCTTGGATACCGTTCGGTTCAAGCAGTACCTCCCCCATGCGGACGGGAGCCAGGTGACTAATACCGCCTATGCGGTGATAGGATTGCTAGCGGCACGATGTGGGAACCATGAGGCAGTTCGTCGTGGTGTGGCGTATCTTATGAAGGAGCAGCAGGATACCGGGGAGTGGTTGCCGGGGGCGCTGGAAGGAGTGTTTGCTCCTCCTGGGGGGATGCGGTATCCGAATTACAAGTTTCACTTCACCTTGATGGCACTGGGAAGGTATGCCGCGGTCTACGGAGATGAATGTCTAGCTGCGCAACTAGTATGATACTGAGTGGTGCCAATTATTGCCTTTATAGTCAAGTAGCACGCATGTCTCATAGTCACCGCAGCTGTGATAACCAGCTTGAGCAATTGGATGCTAGTCTCTTAATCTTCAGCTCACAATTCTCCACAGGGATAGGAAGGCCCTTATTTGGCTGTCCATGTGATGATGTCTAGCTTTCTTTTGTTCCTGGTCCATACATGTCAAATACGTCTGGTATACTGTATCTGGAGATTAACTCCGTCACGCTTCGGGATTTTAGAATCCAATCTCATCCTTGATTCACAATAGCAGGGTAGGAGTCTCCTCGGACTAACACGTTGTAAGGGATTCTACTTGGATCATAGCCATCAATATATTCTGCGCCCCAGAGAGCTGATACCCCTACATGACGTTTGAGGTCCCGTAGAGCCAGGTCAGTTGACTTTCAATCAAGATACCACGAGCTGTATAAATGTAATCTGATCCTGTGTGATCACATCCAAATCGTGGTCTGCGACCCAGGCCCAGACCTTTTCCAGATACACCATCAATGATGGTCAGATGCAGCAGGACAAGCCACAATACAACCTGGATATATGCAACCCATCTACTTAGGGCATTGCTCCCTTTAAAACTCAGAACCAATAGCACTACCAACACAAACATGCGAATCCCACATGACAGCAGAGCCTTTAACTGACTGCTCAACATTCCACTCACCGAGAACAGCTCCTGTAGTTGGTCTGAACACTACAAACATCATATCTTAGATCTTAATGATGCCTACACCCCCAGGGTTTCCAACTTTGACAGCAACATAGGGGCTATTAATATTCTCATATTTAGGGTGAGTGGTGTCTAGGTGACTGAGCCAAGGGGTTTGCGACGACCACCAGGTATTTTCTTACTAAGGTGTGTTACCTTAGGATGATAACTAAATAATGCTTAGTGGGTGCAGAATAGTGGTATGTAGTATGTACTTAAGTATTAAAGTAGTAGCTTGCTAAGGGAAAACATAAATGGAAATGTGGCTGTTTATGGCCTTAGTAGTGGTCATTTTTGGTGTTGATTTCACAGATCCTCATATTCTAGGTGTAAAACTTCCCACAGCAGAGAATAACGGGTTGCTCGATATGAGGAGTGGTAAACACGTGTCATAATGCTTGGCATCTTGTGGAGACTCATACTTGCACTTTGTACTAATGCTGAATGCGATCAACCAGCATCGCATGACCATAGCCATGATTCAAGTTGACCATCATAGCCTGTGCTTCGTAGATGGGCGAATCCTAGGTTTGAATATGTTGCCCTCCTGCTGTTTTAATACTAAGTATATTGACTCCGTGGCAATGGATTATTGTAAAATGTCTGCTGCTCTCAGAGCCTGGCTGCTCGCGGCTGCAGCTGTAATATATCTGACCTGAAGAAATCTCAAATGTGACTTTACTGTGCCACTGATACAGCATGCATGTGTTGTCTAAATTGGCATATCTTTGCTGAACCGTCCATTCCAGCGGTATGACCGCGGACGCTATAATGCTATGGAGCTATAAATGATGGCTGATAATAGCAGCTTTTTGGTTGAACCTTGTATATCTCTATGCAGGTGATGAATCTAATTTGTTATAGGAGCTTGTGATTAACAACATGAGTAAATATCAACCATAGATGATTGGTGGACCTGTGAATTCGCACAAGAGACTAGTAAAGATAACTAAAATAATCTGCCTTCTAGTTGGAAACGAATATCTTCTCTTCCAGTATGAATTTGAATCTTATTAGGACTGGATAATAGGAAATGCGATTGAGCTTTTCATAGTGCTATATATGAAAGGGCTTACCCCTGAAAACTTTCCAGTGAACACCCCTCCACTCACAGTCCAGAGATCTTCTATAACGCTTTATGATGGCTTAGGGAAATATTTCATAGTAATAGGGAGTCTGTGACTGCTCCTCTTCCTGCAATGTGTGTAAGTATATCCCTGCCCTGGCACATAGCAAACACTAACTAGTATACCCCATAGGTCTTTGTGCAACATTTGCTCCTTGCTGTCTATTTAATAGAATAGGTGCTTAATTCAAGGGCTATGATGCTTAAAGCTGTGGTTAGGATGTAAGTATTCAAAAATAAAATATTGTACACACCTGCTAAACAGTACTGCAGTGCTGCATTTATTTCTTATTAGGTTGTGTTCTTAGTCTTCCATGCATCCCTTTAGGATTCTGCTAATACACAATCCAGCAGGAATACAAAATCAAGGGCAACGGCCTAACAGACTATCTTACAGCATGGTGTTGCTCTTGCTGTATTTTACACTAGCTAGACTGGGAGACAAAGCACTGCCCGTCTGCGGAGCAGGAAGGCTATTAACAACCAGCAGGCATGACTTATAGTATACAGAACTAAGCAGGGAGCTAATTACAAAAATTAACTTACTACATTTATCCTCCTGCTTGAAACAATCCTTAGGTATATGCTATATATACTCCTGGTCTAAGCTAATAGATAGTTTGTAAGGTTCCGAGGGGGATAATTCTCCTGCCAGTGATTTAACTAATTATGGGTAGTTCTCTACTAATAATAATCCAATACTCCGAGCATCTAAGACTAATACTGTAGATGCCTTGCTCTTGATGGTTTATCTAGCTTCAGTCCTGGCGAAAGGGAGACCAGGTCCAGGTGATAGGAGGCTTAAGCATTCACAATCATTGCATGGTACATTGTGACTACCTCCAGGCCATCCCCATTGATGCCCTCGTACACAATAATGGTGGTGATAAATAGTATATACTTACACCATCAAGAACAAATTCTTAGCCTAAGCTTTTAGCGAACAATGAATGAGGATTTGATGATACTTCCCCTGGAAGCGTCGCAAATAGTCTTAGACTAAATGCAAAACTTTACACAGGAACCTCTACTATAATAAACCTCCCATGGCTCCAAAAATGGGAATTCATGGACGCTCTAGCATGCTTCAAGCATACTGCTGCATTATTTCGCTAGACCACTTTCCAGAGAAATGCAATTGCCCTTGGAATGGTATCTTCTATACCCAGGATGGATGGACTGAGGGCCAGATGGCTTCATTCCCTTGAGTCCTTGCCCTCAGTTGTTATAGACCACCATACTCTAGACTAGGGATGGATTCGCATATTTTAGTCTATTAATAAATAAAAAACCCCACTAATACAGGGGCTACCATTATAAGAGCTGATGAAATGTCCTGAATAACTAAAAGTATTAGGTTCATCATTAGCAATGTGAGGGGCTGCAACATCCAGTTATGCTCTTCTCTTATAAATAGAGCAGTAATGCCACAAAACATGTATTATTTTTCTTCGCCAGTCTGGTTATAAGACTATAAATATGACTACTGAATGTCAGAGATTTTCAGAGGAAAGAATGAGGAAACTCACAGCTAAGGCTAGAATTATGTATAGAACCCTTATAATCTATGGTAGTCTCAGCATTTGCTCTCTTTTCCTCTAGGATCTTATTCTTTCTAAGCAGTATTTATCTTGTAAATGCTGTAGGTGGGAGGAGCTCCATATTTTTAAGAGATAATATAGGAGCTAGCCTAAGCCCTAGTTATAGATCTATTACCTACTTTGTCAACTGGGTAAGACATCTTTGAGATAATATAAAGCACAGATAGCACACTAACTAACTATCTACCTAGGGAATTTATGGCCGCAAGTTTAATCCTTAAGACCTCCCTGTTAAGAGGCTTACTCATGTCCTCTATGCATTTGTGAATGTGCAGAATAAAACCAGAGAGGTGTATCTTTCTAATATCTATACAGACTTAGATAAGCATTACCCCAGTGATTCCTAGTCTGAAGCAGGTAATAATATCTATAGATGCGTGAAATAACTATATTTACTAAAGAAAAGAAACTGAAATCTTAAAGTGCTTCTATCCATTAGGGGATGGATATATTCTCAAAATTTTACTTCACCAGCCGCCACAGATGCAGGGCGGAAAATATTTGCTCAGAGCTCTGTGAAGCTGCTTCAGGACCTAGGGCTAGATGGGCTAGATATTAATTAGGAGGCAAGTTATAGTAGTCTCTCCTCTCCACATTACATAGATTAATAGAATGATTCCACTGTAGTATCCTAAAAATGATGGAGAAGTGAGTGATTTTACTCTCCTTTTATAAGAGCTAAGGGCTGTATATTTCTCCTCCTTTCTTCTCCCACACTCCTATTCTAATTATTAACCAGGCCCTTAATAATTATAGCGCGAAGCATGCTGCTGGGAAAAAGTTCCTTCTTACAGTGGCGTCCCTGGCTGGTAGGTGACAAGATGTGTCTGAAGTGATATGACATGGATAGCAAGAAGTATTTCCTAACTTTTATCTAGATCCGTAAAAGATTAGTACTTTTTATCTTAAAGATATGGACCCCTATTTGGACTTTTAGAATCTTATAGCTTATGATTACGCAGGAGGTATATTTTTAGGGTATACTAGATATTAGGTAAATATATTCAAGAGCAGCTCTAACCAGCAGTCAGCGCCATTCAATACTGAAGAGGCTGTTAAGAATTATCTTAGTCGCGGAGTTATAGCAAGCAAGATTATTCTAGGTATGCCTCTTTATAGTTAGGCATTTACAAATATAACAGGCCCTAGTAAACCTTTTTCCGGCATAGGTGAAGGCAGCTGGGAGGATGGCGTCTAGGACTATAAGGCTCTGCTATAACCAGGAGCTAAAGAACACATAAATAACAGTATAATAGTAAGCTATAGTTATAACTCAGAGCAGACCTTTATCAGCTACAATAGTCCTCAGGTTGCAGAGTAGAAAGCAGAATACATTAGGCTTAAAGGGCTCAGAGGTGGCATGTGGTGGGAGAGTAGTGTGGATAAGCTAGGAAATAAATAGTCTAATAATAACAGTATGCTCTACATTCTCTCTACTTTTATATGGCTAATAGATATGCAAGGTTGTTCAAGCACTTAGGGGCGTTAGCGCGTTAGAGCAAAAAGAGAATTAGCTATACTACCCTCTTTCCCAATATGACAATATATGGGGTAGGATGCAAGAATAGTGATGATTAAAAGCATAAGAGAAAAGGGAATAAGGAAGGAAAACCACTTTTATGATAAATATAGCTCTACTTAGATCTGTATATTAGAGAGCAGTATAAGATAGTGATTAGAGGTGAGCAAAGGTTAAGACATATTGAATGCCTGGCGCCCTCCCTGGCTAAAAGATAAGTAAGAACAACAGCTTCTAACCTTGCGAGCTTGACGGTGTCACTATATCTTAAAAAGTTTTTCCCGTTAGATCTAGTGTTTGAATGCTCTTCATTGTGTAATGGTGTTAAGCTCATTCAGATGAATGCCAAAATCAACCTGGTAGATTAGCTGAAGTTATGTGTTCCCTGAACTTTACGCTATTCAGCAATAAAAGGATTAAAGTATGTCCTAAGCTGTGCTAGAAGTAATGCCCTGCGTGCTTTCACAAGCATTCCTAAACTGTGTGATTACTTTAGCTAAGATTAACTATTAGTAGATAACTTCTGTAAAAGCTAAATAGCCTCCACTGAGTCGTAGAGGACGTAACCCTAATAATAAATGCAGTTAATAATGTACTCACCTCATCTCCCCTCATGCATTAAATGTAATTTTCCGGATTGCCTCCTAGGCATATGCAGTCTGCTTAGGTGTATGTCCTTGCCCATCAACATCTTCTAACTATGAGCACCTAGGTCAATGGAATAGTAGAGAAACCTCAGGTTAATGTGGCGGCCGTCATATGTAAGAGAGTGAATGATGTCTTTGCGTCACGGATGGCCCACTAGAAAAACCTTACGAGCTATGGCATGTGAGCCCTAATCTGCACAGCCTCTGAGTGCGTAGGTTTGCTTCCCATGGTTGTGGTCTTGACCGCCAAGATTCAGCATGAGCTTTATGGCTTAGGATTGGCCCTGAGCCAGGTGTGAGTTACAGGCAATAGTGCTGAAGCGTCCTCCCCAACCAGAGTATATGGGGTATACAAAAAGAGGATTTCTATAAACAGACACACACTAAATTGGGATCGGATTAGTAGTTTGGCCTAGTAGTAAAATTCTATGGACAAACTGTATAGCAAATCCTATTACATGTTGAGTCAGATACTCTATATGGTATAAATCTACTGCTTCGCCTCAACGGTCCAGGAGACTTAAACTGGGATTAATAACTAATTTATAGGGTTGCCTGCAATCAGCATATGAAAGTTGACCCACAGCACTGATACTTGTGTATTATCAGCCTCATATTAGCTTAATAAATGCTTGGGAAGCCCAGCTAACACTTGTTGTCGCCCAGGTCAGGATGCAAGATTCATCCTGCGTCAACATACCCAAGAGTTTACCAAAATTGAACTGTACCACCATGACGTATCATGTTATTATTCCTTAGATTGTATCTAGGATAGCATTGATAGCAGGCATGGCTAGAAAGATATGACTTCTATTGCCAGTATTTCTAGTCCACCCTATCATAAACATTATTAGGGGCTAATTTTCTCTGGTATTGTTCAACCTTGATTGTGTTGAGGGTGCCCTGCTGGGGCATATGCAAGTAATGATTATGGTTACATACCTCTGCTCTCTCTATAGTGACACCCTCCTGTAGAATCCTTGCTTTGCACGCTAAATACATCCTTATAGTGTATTTCTACAGGGGGAATTCCAAATGAAGCAAAATAATATTAAGTGGCTAATCTTGTGCAATGGAAAGGTAGAAAGATAAAGAGCATTAAGACAGCAGTAACACCTATAGAGTTACTACTATATAGCAGATGTACAAGGACTACTCCAGCTGCCTGGTAATAACCTCCTAAGATCTACACTACTACTCTTATGCCCTAGCGGGACAATTATTAAACACTTTTACCTTCTATATGATGTACTTTGGTATCTTATTGCTGATTATCCTAATCACAGGCAGAGGGCATGCCACTGCTGTTTTCACCCACTTTCTAGTGTGTACCGCTCGTAAATCCTCATCACTATTTCTGACCACATCCTAGCTTTCCAACTCAGCTAACTTCACAAGTGCTGACTGGGTAAAACACATAAGATTAGCCCAAGATACCTAGATAGACGCCTTCGCATTGAATATCATGGTAAGGGACACTATTAACACTTAATTAATACCACTAGCTTTCAAAGCCGCCCAGGCCGCCAGGTTTAAGATTTTCTTTTCCTTTAACTATATCGCCCGCGGGCCATGGAACCAAGATAACATGACTAAGTTATTATTAAGATATAAAGTAAATAAGGCTTACTATAGGAATAATAGTCGTCCGCTAGCATCCACCTTTGAGGGCTCAGAGAATGCAGAGGAGTGGAGAAATATTAAAGCCAGCATAGATTGCTTCTTTATTCCTAACTGGTCCTTACTGGGAGCCAAGGCAGCATTGGAGAAGGGGTATAGAATTATGAACAGGCTTTTTAGCTAGGCTGCCTAGCCCTCTGGCCCACAAGATATGAACATGTAGGTGGATTTATCCTATCTAAAACTCCTTAATAAATTAGAGGGTTTAGCCTATATGATACTGGTATCTCCATGGTTCTATACTAATTTGCCAGGCTATGGCAAGAACTGGCTTTGGCGTGGGGATGACCTCTGGCATGATTGCTAGCAAGAGGTCTTATCTGTCCGCCTAGAATTTGTTGAAATCATTTTATAGAATGACTATGGTGAGTCCTACTAGATCAGACTACTTCATAAAGGCAGGTATAAGCTATTTAGCACCAGCAAGGCCCCATTCAATTACACAGAGAATATGCTACATGATGGATGGTGAACCCTACTACCATTCATTATTAGTATATATAAGCATAGCCATGCTATAGTGGAAGCAGAGTCACTGGTAGCTTGGTATCACACAGCACTAAGAGCTACTTGTAGTAGTGGTGGAACCTCAGTGAATACACAAAGTCACACAGAGCTTGAATTCAGCCCTCTAGAGGTTATAGCAGATTGCATTTTCTACTCCACCTTACTCACTGAATATGCCACGGCTGAAGTAATCATTGGTAGCACCATGCAAATAGGGACTTGGAGAAACCAACCAGCTAGTGGTAGGGGCATCTATCACAGGAGCGCGCCATTTAATGGGGCTAAGGGGGATGTAGAATTGACTTTATAGAGAGAAGGTAATAGAATCTTGACATTAAGAGGCAAGGGGATCTCTGGGAGCTGTTCTAATAGTATTTAGAATTAGAATGCCTGGGTGGGCAGTACCACATCACCCAGCTAACTCATCACCCAGCCTGAGCTTATGAGCTAATACTCAAAAGGGCACAAGGACAGCCATTAGTGAAGCCTTAGTTGTTAATCATGCCTCTTGATCGTTTCGATGAGCGATAGTGTCTACTTAGAGATAGTTTGTTATTTCGTTTATGAGACTATAAAACGTTCATTGTAGCCTTGAGACTGCATGAAACTATGTTAAAGACAGAAATATGTCTCACTCCCCGGGAAAGCCTGCTGCCAGTCCCCGAAATTGAATTAAGAGTATCTGTCAGAAGCTGCGTCTCAGACCCTTCCCACCCACGCGCAAGGAAGCGACCGAGGTCGAAATTACAATCCAATGCTATGATCAGTGTCCTGATAACATTCCCATGTTCGTTACTTTATGGGATGTTGCGCGAAGTCCAGAGAGTGGGTTAAGCATGGCCTTTGTCCAGAGACGTTAGCTGATACTAGAATTTGCCTGTCAATATCGCACCAGACTATTGAAGTCTTCATCGATGGTGCACAGAAAATGGTGACAGATACATAAAATGTATTTCTCAGGCCCTAGTAATGTAGAAGCTACGCCGCGATGTACCATATTCAAAGCACTGTTACTGTTCTTATTCTCTATTCAACGGCTACACTTTACAAGCCCTCCTAGTCACACTTAATTCCAGGTTTCTTCCCGTAACGACTCTAAAACAGTGCATAGACGTAGTCCAGATTAACAAAAGAAAAGGACTGTAAAATCCCTGACTAGGAGCCTGTAAACTACAGGCCCGATCACTGTAAATAAGCATGGTTGAAGGGAAGGGGTTATGTAGAACTTTTAGAAGAGTCACAAGCCAAAATGAGAAACTGCCTTAAGATAATGAGTCCATGTAATCACCTTCTATAGTTATTTGGGACTACCCTGAGCCTGCTATAATCTGTAGAACGAGCAGAGACATGAGGTACTCTCAAGCAATGGTGGCTTCTCTCAGGCATATAGGTAGCAGGTGCCTAATAGAGAAAAAAGTGAAGCTCCCAATGAAAAAGCACTAGCTAGCCATGTTGCCGCAAGCATACGTGGGCTAAGATGAGAATTGACTGAAAAGTCACCTAGAAATGTTCGGATCCCGGCAGATACTGAGCTGTATAGAATCGTCACGGTAATTGATGCACCAACAATGGATGTTGTAGTAATCTGGAAGAGGTTAGCCTTTGGCTCTTTTCATCACATATTTATTGGCTTACAAGGGAGCAGATAAGTGCTGGAACTGGCCCTATTTGAGTAGTATTGATAAGAGCTCCGCAATAACTGTTAAGGCAGTAGCAGCCATCCCAATGATGTATGCCGCGATAGCCCTACTAGCGGTGTTGTGCGCGGACTCCACGGTTCCCATACTAAATAGGGCCGACCGCAGGGCCTGGTGACCGCAGTTTCCACGTCCATTCCCCGTCCAGTCCGGATTCCACGGTCCTGATCATCCTGCCTTGGCGGACTCCACGGCAATGGCCCATATCTTAGTCAATTCTTGATATTTTTGAATGGTTTAAAATGCTTTATGAATCTAATTAGCTAAATTATTATATTCTAATATCAAATCCTTGATTATTCGCTAGCAAGGTGGTTAAACTAGGGGGGTAGGTGCCAGGTCGAAATTTTTTGCTGGGGTGTGCCAAGATGATTATCTGCGGGAAGCCTATACCCTTTTAGGCCACCACCTAGCCTGGATTAGTGCCTGAGGCATCTATTAACCTAGAAGGGCCTTAGAATTCAGGCAGAAATTATGAGAAAAATAATTAGTAGTATTTATTAAAAGCCTAGTACTAGGTGACTAATAATAAATATTTTTAGTAAATAGTAGGGACTTTTAGCTATAGAATGATAATAGTCTGATTATGTAAGCATGATTCCTAATTTTTTAAAAATCCTTAAAAGACACTTTGAAATTTATTACCTGCTGACTAATTATAATTATTTTTAGTTAATAGGCCAAATTTTAACTAGAAGAATGATATATAGTATGCTTAGTAATACTAAGCCTAGAATTTTTAAAAATTCATAGAAGTTAATGTTTTGTGGATTTCATTTAGAGAGTAGGTCTAGACTTAGTAGTATAGTAGGGAGAGGCCTATAAGCAGGCTACCTAGACTAGTTAATTTAGCTACAATAGGTCCCTGCGTGGGCTATCTCAACTAGGTGATTCGGCTGCGATAGGTCCCTGCGTGGGCTATCTTAACTAGGTAATTCGGCTTCGATAGGTCCCTGCGTGGGCTATCTAGACTAGTTGTTTCGGTATGGCTTAACCTAGTGATTTGGCTTCGATAGGTCCCTGCGTGGGGTATCTCAACTAGTTAATTTAGCTACAATAGGTCCCTGCGTGGGCTATCTCAACTAGGTGATTCGGCTGCAATAGGTCCCTGCGTGGGCTCTCTCAACTAGGAGATTCAGCTTTGGTAGATCTCTGCATGGGCTATCTAGACTAGGTGATTCAGTATGGCTCAGCCTAGTAATTTGGCTTCAATAGGTCACTGTGTTAGCTATCTTAACTAGGTGATTCAGCTTTAACAGGTCTAAAATATAGATATAGTAGGGTCATTCAGATGTAGGTAAAGCTTTAGTTAGTAACTATATATATAGTAGAGTCATCTAGATCTAGGGAGACATTTAATTTATAAATATATATAATGAAGGGAAATCAATATATTTAACTTATACTAGCCTAGTAATTCTATAATTATCTAGATATATCTAGGCCTATCTATTATATCTAGTAGAATAAGATATACTAAATCTATAAAATAATAGGGCCCCTTTATAGTAGGGGGAGGATAAGGGTAGCTTTTAGAGCTAGGGAATAAGGGATTAGGTATATAGGTATTTAATATACTCTATCCCACAAGGGGTGGAGCACCATGGTCATGGTGCGTTTAGGGTGTGTAGCTACTGATTGCTTGGCAAACCCCAAGTCCGCGCATGGTGGGTTTACACACTTAGTGGCATGGTGCATTTAGTATTAATAGGCTGATAATGCTCAGATTTTTTCCTTATATAGAGTAGCTATTTATCTTTTCACTAGTTAAATTTAAGGTCTATTAATTCATTCTTGAAGGTGTGGTGTGGTTATAAAATTACCTTATTCAACCTCTGTAATTTTGTTGGGGTATCACCCGCACCTGCATTAGATTCAGGGGTAGAGGTATTCCCATCTCTTAGAATTCATAAATAGTCATTTAAATTCATTTAATCCATCCATATTCATCCATAGTTATTATGGAAAACCAGTTATTTTGTCAGGTGCCGACCCTAGGCATACTCATTTGCCATCAATGCCAGCAGGGGGTGCGACCAGCAGAGGTGGATCAGCATCTTAAGAAGAAGCATCACCTAAAGCATGCAGTCACTAGCCAGATCATCCAGGCAATATCTCAATGGGATGATATTCAGTATGAGAGTAGTGCAATCTGCATACCATATGAATTAGATCAGCCACTGCCTATATTACCATGTCAATTAAATGGCTTGCTCTGCCAGCGAGATCCACTATGCTTATTCATTGCCTCTACTATGAAATCTATGCGAAAGCACTGGCGAATAGTTCACCAGTGGTCCCAGCAGGGCCATCGCGGGCGGGTAGGCCCAAAGGAGAAGGCTAGGGGTGAGGCAGAGCTACAGCAGTCATTTCAATATGTCTCATGGCAGCAGGTGTTCCCTAGTGGTCCAGGGTCCCACTATATCTATATTCGATATCCAGATGGGGTCCCCCACCCCCATCTACCCAGGGCGTGCAGGCTGCGGTGGATGAGGTGGTGCAGGCCTGGGAGCAGGCCCAGGCCCGGGCCAAGGCCGATCAGGCCATCCAGGCCAGCCAGCTGACTGACGCGAACCCCTGGCTGCGGATGACTTGGTGGGCCGACTATCTGCAGGGCACCCAGGCCCATGACCTGCTAGCCTGCGTGGCAGCCCCGGAGGAAGATCCCCAGGATGCCACTGAGCAGCGCGTGCAGGTCATCTGGGCCACCATGGAGCAGGTTGCCCGTAAGAGCCAGCAGACAGTCCAGCATTGCGGCCAGGCCATCCGGGTGGAAGCCGTCCGGTCCGAAAAGGGGCAGACCCCATACCGGCCGCTGCTGGCATACATGGATGAGGCTGCGGTCCAGAAGCATGTCCGTCCATGGCAGCAGATATTAGCATTCATTGCCCGCACGCAGGCCCCGCACGGCTGGACCAGCCTGAAATATGGGATGACCGCGCGGCAGCGCCAGAAATGGCGGCAGCTGTGGCAGCTCGCTAGCCAGGCCGCAGTTCCAGGGGACCGGGAGGACCGGGAGGACCTGGAGGACCTGGAGAACCCAGAGGACCTAGAGGTATGGGCGATGACTGCTATAGAAAAAGCATGCTTAGAATTTTGCATTGAGCTGCTCAACCAGCGCCATCGCAGCCACGAATATGAGAGTGCATTAGTATGCGCCATGGCCGTACTTGGTCAGGGTGAGGCTGGCTGGCGGGACCCAGAGAGCTACCCACCAATATTATCCCGCGTGATCAAGGTGGCCCGATTCATGGTGGTCCAGAAAGCATTATGGATGGACCCGAATCCATGGCAGATCATTCAGACCTGGATACAAAAGGACCAGAGCGCTGAATGGGTGCTAGCTAGCGCAGATGATCAACTTGGGGAGATTGATGAGGGATATGGCAGCGATGACCCCCCATCATTGCCACCATCATCGCCGCCATCATCCATCCATAGCGATGATCCATTGCCCGCGGTCAACATTCGCCAGAGCCGCCGACCGTTCCAGGAGCAGGTGACATGGATGATGCACCAGTTTATGATCCGTGGGACACACGGCCCCATGGAAACATTGCTAGACTGGCGCACGTATGGATTAAAGGTCCATTATAATCATACCGCGCCCGGACATGTGACATGGATGGGGGAGGACCAACTGTTATATCAGCAGATGGCATTCACAATGGGGGATTTTCGGGGATTCATCCATGGATTAGTAACTGCAGTGAGGGAGATACTTGGCCATTTATGCATGCAGGATCATGCGCAGATGCCTGCCATTCCCTGGACGGCATTATATGACGATCCCAGCCAGAGCCAGGCGGGGTGGAACTTTTTGCACGACGCACGGACCCAGTGGCCGGTGGATGGGACCCACTGGATGATCGACCGGCTGTGGCCGAGCCGGTCATGCAGCGGCATTTCCTGCGGGGGGGCCGATTCCACCGCGGTGCCATCCAGCAGTACTGGCAGCGCGTGGCCCAGTTCAAGGAGAAATTAGCCATTCTGGTGCATGTCACCGCGGGCAGCCGGCGCGGGCCCCGGAGTTGTTAAGCATTCAGCATTGCAACACGGCGAACAGTCAACGGCGGAATATATATATCGAGGATGGCATGGTGACATTTGTGACGGCATATCATAAGGGTTCCACGCTAGCAATGATGTGAAGATCATCCATCGATATGTGCCGCGGGAGGTCGGGGAGTTAGTAGTATGGTATATGTGGCTGGTGATGCCATTCATTAATCAGTTGGCTGCATGGCAGGCGGCGCAGGCGGCGCAGGGAAGTCAGGCAGCGCAGGGAAGTCACACCGTGCAGGGAAGTCAGGCGGCGCAGGGAAGTCACGCCGTGCAGGGAAGTCACACCGTGCAGGGAAGTCACGCTGTGCAGGGAAGTCACGCCGTGCAGGGAAGTCACGCCGTGCAGGGAAGTCACGCTGTGCAGGGAAGCCGGCCGCGCAGGGAAGTGACGCCGCGCAGGGGAGCCAGCCCGCGCAGGCATGGTTATGGGGCCCCGACCCCGGTACTGGCCGCGAATGGTCATCCGAGCGGTTCCGGGAGGCGTTGAAACGGGAAACCCACACCCGGCTAGGCACCGCCATCCATATCGCCGCATACCGGACATCGCCATTGGCATCAGCCGCTGATTTTTGCGGCCGTCCACCGCGTTCCCCCATAATATCCAGGAGGCCGAGCCGGCCCCAGCTGCCATGGATGCTGATGCCGAGGAGGCATGGATATTGAGCAGTGGATAGCCATATTACTGATTTACAGGCCGCCCATTCATCACATGTCGCCGGCATGGTATATGGCCGTGTCATGCAGGAACAGGCCGGCAGCACGGCCACGGCGGAGATGTTCCGGTTATCCAGCACGATTGGCATCAGTTTTTAGGGTATAGCGCCCGGGCCACCATCCATATTAGGCAAGCGCAAACGGGCCCCGTGGGAGGATGAGGCCGAGGTCAGCCGCATGGAACGCCGCCACCAGCTGGCCACCATGGATCTGGAGGCTGCCGCGCAGCGCATGACCGGCGGCCCGACATGCAGTTCCGGGGGGTGCAGGACCCGGCGATGCGGGCCATCCAGCGGGTGAGAGCCCGTGGTGGCGGTGATGCCCACGCGGTGGGGGAAGAGCATGCTGTTCATGGTGCCCGCATTCGCCGCCCCGGGGGCACCACCATCATCGTGGTGCCACTCGTCGCATTACGGGCTGATATGACCAGGCGCTGCCAGGAGCTCGGCATATCGTGTGTGCCATGGGAGAGCCGCGGCCCCCCGATGCGCATCCATCGTGTTGGTGACGCCTGAATCCGCGGTGAGCCCGATTTCCAGACGTTTTGAACCGGCTGCGGTGACCCGGCGGTTGGACCGGATTGTGATCGATGAATGCCATGTGGGTTGAATTCCCAGCACGATTTCGGCCCAGATGGCTCAGCTGGCGGTTGGTCCAGGCCCGCACCCAGATGGTATGGTTGACCGCCACGTTGCCCCCGAGCATGGAGGGCGAATTATGCCGGTGGATGAAGTATGACCGGGCCGCCGTGACCATATACCGGGCCGACCAGCCGGCTGAACGTGGTATACCGGTGTGTGGCGCCGGACATGACCGGGGTGGGCCGGGCCCATATCAGTGGATTGAGAGTGAGGCGGTGGTGGCATTCATTCAGGACCGCATCCAATGGGCTGCTGGGGGGAAGGTCATCATATATGCGAATATCATTGGGCAGGTGACGGCCATGGCGCGGGTGCTTGGGTGTGAGGCGTATTACAGTGAGCAGTTGGACAAGGCGGGTGCTGGCGCGGTTCATGGGGCCAGCCCGTGATCGCCGCACCAGCGCGTTAGGCATGGGGTGGACATCCCTAATATCCGCAGCATCATCATATTGGGACCCCACCGGATGTTACTGGATTACGCGTAGGAGAGTGGCCGGCTGGGCGAGATGGACAGCGCAGTGAGGCAATTATATCCAGCCAGCTGGGTGGGATGCCCTAGCTCCATGGATGGAGGGCGTCGCCCATGAGGACCAGGAGCGGGTTGCTGAGTATATGGGTGGTGAAGGCATTGGGTGCGCTGGGTCGTGTTAGATCAGTATGTTGGACGAGTGGTGGACGGGTATCAGCGGCGGTATTGCCAGGATGCGGATCCTGGGAGCAGATATGTGA